>NW_028262290.1:65316071-65962142 GCF_047370975.1 Nipponia nippon
ATAGCAACAAGAAAGGGGTTTGGAAGAACAGACATGTACTTAAGAGCTCTGCTGACAGATTTTCTCCCCTTGTTCTGCTTTGCTTCTTCTACAGACTTTAAAGATACTTTGCTTGGAGTTAATAGTGTCACCAGAGACGACAGCGTCCCAGGGGAAAAGCTGTGGCTAATACATCAGTTTAAAACCACTTGAACAGTCACAGCTGGTCACAGAGAGTTACAGAAAAAGAGTAGCCTGACAGCAATGAAGAACTCGGGACTGATTTCTCCCCAGAGGGAAAGGTTTCTGGCCTCAAAACCAAAATGGCTGGACTGTATGAGAGACTACGGAAAAAAGCTCAGATGCTACGGTGTCTCAAACACAGGCAAAAAAATGCAGCCAGACAGTACTTTAGAATTATACCCCATCAAAAATGTCAAGAGACTTTGCAATGCCAGGAACAAAAATCAATGTACACAGCTTTTACACTGATGATTTCAGCAGGTTTGGTTTTGGTTTGGTTTGTTTTTGTTTGTTTGTTTGTTTTGTAAATCATCCATAGCAAGAAAAAAAAAATAAAAACCAATTGCCATGAGTGAATAAATGAAGTGAATTTTGCAAGGTTGACAAGTTATCATACTATCCACGTGACAGTAGCAATGTTGGCTACTGAAGAGCGCAGGTAAATAACATGATATCAAGTCCTGGCTATAACGCATTTCTCAGTGATTAACAAATACCATCCTTGGATTCAGCTAAACACAACGTTACGAAAATCCAAGAAACTAACAACTAAATACGCCTGACAGATATTTATGCCACTTTTATAAAAGGACTGTGGTAGTAGTTACTTATCCAAATTTATTTTTGCCTATCTTTTATGTACACTGACATAATGATGTAATTAATACAAGAACCTCACTGAAATGCAGTTCTATGTAGTCCACAATGAGCAAATCATAGAGCCCAATAAGCTCATGTTACCTTCCCACTTATTTAGACGCACCCCCTCCATCTTCCAAGTTATCTGCAGACACAAAGTAGCTTTGTAACAGAGAAAGGAGTTAAAAGCTGTAGGACTTCATGACAGTTCAACAGCTCATTTTCATCAGCACATAAAGGTCTCCAGCTCAAAGCCCTAGCGTAAATTATACTAGGTTTGATTTAAATGAAAGGTTGCTCACTTAAGTAGAACCTTCTTCAATACATAAGCTCCATCTCAAGGCTAGACACATGACCTTTCCAAAGTAATATTTCTTGAAAATAAATCCTTGGAAAAAACAAATCCTCTGCTAACCTCTGTGCAAAATTAGAGGTAAACACAGTTAGTAGAGGAGACACAGCTCAAGGCAAACTTCTCCTTGTATTATCAACACCCAATCTATCCCTGAGTCACAACAGGCTTTTTGTTTGTTTGCCACACAACCTTCCTCCCCCTGAAGGAAGATACACATGCAAAACATACTGTTTACATGTGGGAACCTTTATATTTATAGGTAGATATAGATATCAATACACACAAATATATCAGGGTCCATAATTATGGTGTGGTATGAAGACGATGAGGGAGAAGGGGAAAATTGGGTTTCATCTCCTGTCTGCAAGATCAGGCTGTGGAGAGACTCCAACTCTTCAAACTACACTGCTGTTTTTTCCCAAGGTTTTGCTCACACACAGCCCACAGCAAATCCCATTACATTAATGTGCAAAATCTATGTTAATGCACTACTTGACTGGCGATTTTAAGTGCACAGACGTCAGGCAGTTAAAGACTGCATTTCCCTCAGCAACTGTTACTTAGTAACCCTCCGCACATAAATAGAATTTTACATTACTGCACATGTGTTGTGAACGCTAAAATCCATGCCTCAATTCTATACGTAAGCAGGAACTGAAGGAGTCGTGGGGAACTGTAAATCAAACTTGCACCAGCTATGTTCAACTGCTTCTCTAGGCAGAGAGTTTAACTGGAGAGAGAAAACCTGTGCATGAACAAAGAGGTATTTCCACTGCCATTCTCTTGCTGGTATTTCATCATAAAAAAGGAGCAGGTACAACTTCAAAGAAGTTAGACCTTGGCCAGACTTTCTGTTATTCATATACTGTGCAGGGCAGACTTCAGTCATAAGCACAACAGACTACGCAAAGCTCTTCACCTTCTCCCCTAGAGGTAGTATAATCCATTGGCAATATAACTTCCAGGTAGAATTGGTACCACCAGATCCATAGTCAAAACACCATTAAAAAAAGCTGTGCAAAACAGATCCAGGGCTGAAGAAAGCAGGCGGAGCATGACGGATGCAAAAAAAAAAAAAAAAAATCAGATTAGAATTCATCAGCTCTAAATACAAAAACTTAAATAGCTGTATTGTATTAACTTATAGATTTGATCCTCCCCATATACAGGCTACCTGTGAACTGACTGACCGCCTATTCAAGCCGCTTGAATAACTATCAACACGGGACTTCAGAACCACTTTAGACCAAGAGAATGTCTTTTCAGCATTGAATAAAATAGAAGGCTGACTGGAAATACCTAGGCATCTTTTTAATTCAATTCCCTACCATTGCAAAGGACATATTAACATTACTCTGCTTTGTCCCATCCTTTGCCTCTAGCACCCCACAGTTTTGTCTCCTAAAATGATTTATTGTAACAAGTGGATTGTCTTGACACAAAAGCAACCGAATGGGTTACATATATTGCATTTCACAAACGAATATATTCCTATGAAGAGGTTACACATAAACTATAGTTGCAGTTATTACACTGAGTGACTAAGTATAAGCATATAGATAAGCAAACACATTTCATTTGCAATTCTATTAGCAAGTTTACAATCCCTTAGAAAAACAGTCTAGCACATCTTCTTAAGTGCACCATTCAAATAATCATTTCCCATTTCTTCCTAAGAATTAAAAATAATTATCCTAAAAAAGGATTCTGGAAACTCTAGTGAACGAAAATACCCTCCCCTCAAAATCCACCCCCCCGAACTCTTCTCCTGTAATAGGTAACTGAACAGATACAAGTTCTCTTCGCAAAATCCCAGAGAATCAATCCTTCAAAATATGGGTTCCTACTTGAAGTTTTTCCCTCCACTGCAGCCATACCTGAATACTGACAATGTCATAACTCAGACCAAGAAGTCTTTACTCCTGTTGAGCATCAGGCAATTTTTTCTTATAAGAAAACAAAAACCAGCCTGGAACCATTTCAAGGTTTGAAACTAACCACGCTAAATTGTGACTAAGAGAAGTCCAGATGCTCAGAGATGTCCCTGAAGCTCTCATTTTCTTAAAGCCACAAGACTCAACTTGGCAGCACAGCAGCAGAATTGAGAACTGAGCAGGAGACTTGGCCTAGTCTTACTCAGTGATTGGGACAATTAACTGGCCATCTGGCTCTCTGCACAGAAGAAAGCAGCTCTGCACCTGCTCCACCAGCCCACAGTTTGTAGCCTAATTGGTTAAAGCAAGCTGCTCAGGGCAAAAAACAGAAGAACTTGTCAGCTGCTGAGACCAGTGCTCAGAAGCTGGTATCGAAGCCAAGCCCTCCCTGCTCCTGCTGGAGCCACCTCCCTTGGGGGCTCCACGTACAACACGTTCAGATGGTCTCCTGTCCCTTACATACAGCAGCAGCAGGCCAAATTAGAAGTGATCAAAGACGCACAATTTAGTTGATACAAAGTCTATGTGTCAAGCCTCGTAACCTTCCAAAATATCACAAATCTTTTATTCGCCCATAATCACGTGACTCAACAGCTGCAATACAGTGTTATTACAGTATTAACTGAATTACGCTATTGCATTAGAAGCTCTCTCTGCGAAATTCCAGAGTAGAATCTGACGCCTGGAAGATCTTGGCATCCACTGATACAGATGAATGCATCCACTGACAGGGACCTTTTGGCCTCCTTTCCCCCAAGCTCCATAGAACTTTCATTTTTAGATGTTTTTATCGATCCTTATAGGGCCTATATAAGACAAGACACCAGAGGAAAGGAAACAGGGTGCAAGAGACAGAAGAGGTACATCAGAGAAATTCCAGAATGGAGTTGTGTTCCTTCTCCTCCCAAGAGGACTGCAGGAAAGGAAAACACAAAGCACTGAAGTCAAAACAAGAGGAAAAAGTGTTAAAGCTTAGTTCTAAATAGGTATTTCACCTATTTTTTCTACTTACCAATACTCTTACCTATAAGGCAAGAAATTAGCTGAAGGAAAGATAAAGAAAAAACTTCTCTTAAGAATCCTATTTTCTTGAAATATTGAATTGTAGGGGAAAAAAAATAATCAACATTAAAAGTAATTCGTCAGGTAAATGAATCTGCAAGTATCCTAAGGTTAAATGCTGCAGATCCACATTTTCAGCACCTACAAATCAACATGCTTCATTTAAGCCAACCTGAATGTAATGGACTACAGTGGTTCAGATCCATATCAAATGAAACATATTACATAAGTTTTCTCTGAACACAGATTTGATTCTGAAAGAAACTGAAGACTAGCACCATATCAAAGGAGAGGACCTCTTTCTATCAGCAAGTATCCTGCAGCGTAAGGCAAGTTAGTTAGTTTTAGTCTTCATTATGTACAGCTTTTGACCTAGAATCTCGTATCATGTGGCCAAGCTCCAGAAGTAACAGAAATTGTCCCAAACATATGGAGTTTTCTGTGTAGCAGTGTACCAAAGACAAAATAGTTGTTACTTTATGCAGTGGGTCTCATCTATTGTGAGCTCTGAATCCTTTCCTAGAACACTAAGATATATTTATCTATACTAGTACTTTATGTTTGTTAAATATATTAAAGATATTAAATTTTTTAAATCAATACATAGTAGTAGTAAGAACTGAAATATCTTTAATATATTTTCTGAGATACAAACATTCCTGAAATTTTACAGGCACTGACTTGAGATTCTCAGAGTCTCACATTCACCAACCTTTCATCTGCTAAGTCTCAAAAAAACCCTGGATTGTCTGGAATTTCAGACACTGGGTTTAAAAAAAAAAAAAAAAAAAAAAGAAAAGAAAAAAAGAGAGTGATTATTCAGACTTTATCACTGTGCACCATAAGGCAAGTCTCATCTGCAGTAGAAAGCTCTGGCTCAATGTTAAGAAAACATTTAGCCTGTAGTTCACAGGGAAGATGAGAAAGGATAGCCAGACTCCCCAGGGTGAAAGGCTACTGGTCATGCCTTTTGATAGCGAGCACATTTGCAGCCTTACAGGGATATAAGCAGAGTATCTATACTTGAATATACACTTGCATTTATATATATATTTTTTAAATATACACTTGTACTTTTTTATATATGGATGTGTGCACACGCATATATATATATGCACACAAGTAATTAAAGTGGAATTTAAAGGTTTTGCACACAGTTCCACTTCACATTGGCAAATTTTAGCCACGTTTCCCCAAAATAATTCAACAGCAATTCTTCTGTTTTCTGCATAAAACAAATTCTTTAACAGGTACAAAGTACAGATGCAAAAAAGCAGCACAACTTTATGACAAAACAGTATATAAATGATGATGATAGCTGGTCATAAAAATAGAAGGAGACATTTCTGATTTTCAGCTTTCAAATATTGGCAATGGCACTGCTGGATTGCTTTGTAAAGCAAGGTACTGTAGCAGGCTGGGATAGTTGCTGAAAGTCATATGTCAACATAAAGAGAGAGAGCTGGCTGGAAGAGAAAACCATTTTTCAAGTGGATATGCGTTGTCAAAAAAGTGCAAATTTTCTCTCTTTTCTTCTACGGTGTTCCCACCTTCCTGATCAGACTGCCTGTTAGCTGGTGCTCTCTTCACTGCTTCTGAGCATGCACCTGCACTGTTAGCAATTAAGTATTATATCTAATGTCTCAGAAAAATCAAAACACAGCACTGAATTTAGACTGCATCAGAGATGGAGATGCTGGCAGAAAGCAGCGTGCAGAAAGAAACTGGGTGTAAGAAGGAGTAGAAGGAAGATAAAGGGAGGAAGGAAGAGGTGTGTGTGAAGGGCTGGGAAAATGTGCTAGACATGTAAGTCAGTTATGACCACAAAACCAAAAAAGAAAAAAAAAAAAAAATCACTCGGATTTCAATGTAACAGTCTTGGATAGCACCTTTTAACTGAGATGTTTCCAGTATATTGGGATTTCCATAACTCATCTGAAAATCTCAGCACTACCAGACAGTGAATCCAAACCTGAAGCTCTTACACAGAATGGGAATAACTGAAGACCCAAAAATGGTGAGTATTGTTTTGATAATAAGTGACTTGCTTAAGGGTAGATCTCATCAGTGATAGACTTGCTAAGATTTCTGGCTCTTAGGACTTCTCTGTGGCTTTTGAGCTGCAGAGTTCATGAGCAAGCCGAGTGCCCTCATGCCTCCCTAAATTCATCTTTCAGTTCTAGCTAAGTCCAGCTACACCAATCTGAGTGTCACCCTGGCACTGTGACAAAAATGCAAGATTTCCATTATTGCCTCTTCTTGATTATAACTGATGCTCAGAAGTTCCCCTAATTATCCAGGGTAAGTGGTACGTATCTTGCGGCTTTCAGCTCTATGCAAATTTTGATATTTTTATGGCCACATCCACGGGATGCTACACTGAAAGATCAGATTGTTTTTAACAGTGAACCTTATCTCAGCAACCAAGAATAAAGTCATATTACTCTGCTTAAAAGTTTTTCAATTTCTTTTTGCAAAAACCTTTTTTTTTCTCCAGCAAATGCTACATTTATTTCCATCAGCTTAAAGCAGAGGGCACGAGAAAGTTACATAAAAAGGAAAAACATTCCGTGACACTTTAGCTCAAAGTAGAAAAATCAGTTTTTGAACTGTAGCCACAGACAGGTTAAATTTACTCAGCATACAAATAACTGCAATTACATAAGAAATTCTTCTTCAGCTTCTGAAGTGCAAAAAGAAGCTACTGTTAAAGTGACAGTTTGTATGGGAAAGCGCTGTATCTTTTTCCTTCTGATGTCTGTTTCACAGTTGCTGAATTTACAAACAAGAGCAAGATTCAACTCGCCTTAGCAATGTGGAACTTCTCTTTTCTCATAGCAGAGCATTTAGCATCAGACCTGAGCAGAGCTAGGGTTTTGGCTTTGTACCGATGCATAGTGTAAAACCACGTCTCATAACTAGTTACACTGGCCTAGCTGCACAGTCAGTTACACTATCAGAAATACAAGCGTATGAAACTGAGAACTGAAATAAAACATGGCTCCAGCACTCTTCTTCCCAGGTACTGCCCAGGAGCATCAAAGACAACAGAAGTAGCATTAGGGGAGAACGATGAGGACAAACTTCAAAATGCATTTTTACTGGGGTTTAATACTTTAATAAGTGCTACAGGACAGATTTACCAGTTGATATCTTAGATACTGGCGATTCTGCTGTGGTTTGGCCCTGGGTACCCATAGGGTGAGCTTGGCAATCTCTCTAATAGGGAGAATGCACTTCACCGTAAGTGATTTTACAGATATAACTGCTTTCTCAGGTAATACATTACTCCAAAAGTTTTTTTAGGCTCTTCTCAAATAGAACTCATGAAAATTCTAGTTTGTTACTTTGACCTAGCCCATCCACTTTCAGAGCAGGTGATACAACGTATCGCATGCTGATCTATGACCACCTCAACAGTAAAAGCACACAAAGGCTATGTGAGGAAGGAAGAAGATACTGCTCCCTTTCAGGATCTCCATGTCACTTACTGCGTCCTCAAAACTAAAGATATAAACAGGTTCGCCTTCATCTTTCTGGCATGAAGATGCTAAAGCAGTGAACAACATGTTCTCAGGCTGAAGTATGGGCTGACTCTTATTAGAAAAGCCATCTCAGCAACTAGAACAGTTCACAGAGAGCTCACAAAGAATGGGCAGCGCATTACACCCCTGTTCTTCCAACTCCTTGCTAATTTAAGTGGTACTGTCATTAAACTCATTTGACGGGACATTTATCTAGTTCTATATCAAAGCTAACACGAAGGGAACTATAGGAAACTGTACCACAACAGCATGGCTTCTGAAGCAGAAGACCTTAAAAAGTACAGTGTACTTCCCTCTTCTTCTAGTCAGTTCTGCAGGCTGAGGGGGGGAGAACGAAGCCCAAGACCCTACCTCCTCCCCAGCCAAAACCACAGCGACTGCACCTCTTCCTTTTACACCCATGCAAGCTCAACCAGCTCAAGACCTAAATCAAGAAACACTAGTACTGAGCAGTTGTGCGCACAACAGAAAAACACGCTGTCAACTTATTTCATGTGACCTTTACCTACATATTTACTCACGTTTTCACTGAAACGCAGGTCTAGTGACATTCTGCCAAGATTATACAATTCAGGCAACTCCTTAAACGCCAGCAGCAGGTGCTGTGGCACTGACCAGAATTTGCTCCTCACTCGCATCGGCCTTGCCTCCCACTTTAACTCTTCCACCAGTTGCTCTGCACGGAAGCCTCGCTACACCTTCAGTGGCCTTCACATACACGCAACACAGGGAAACGGGCAAGCGTAAAAGCACCAGCTCTGATCCAGGAACAGTTCATCTTCCACACATACTTACGATGAGCTTAGCATATTTTAGACGCTAGAAAGATTAAATATTATAACTACAATTGAGCCTATTAAAGCCAGCACCTGATGAGTTTACTGAACAGTCAACTATTCAAACACATTACTTGGATTTAGACACATAAATTGTTCCCTTTAACTTCATAGCAGAGCTACTCACCTACTTAAACATTAGACGTAGACTTCCAATACCATACTGAGTGATGGTCTTAAGGTTAATTTTTGAGGACAGATGTCATAGCTACCGCATACTTGGCATTCTCAGAGGCTGCAAACAGTACCGTCATTTCTGTATCGCTATGATATCGTCTCACTAGCCGAAGCACATTAGTGCCTGAACGCTCCACTCAAGGACTCCAAGCACTACTATTAATACAGAATGACACTGCGTCTGCCCCAACAAACAATCCAGTGAGACAGTATGAAGGTTAAGAAATGAAATAGGAGGATAGAGCGAGCACAAAACGATTTGCTCAAGGCCAAATCTAGGCTGATGGCAGAATTTGAAGAAAACAGATGTCTACCAAATGGAATGGGTCTTGCTTAACCTGACTGCCCAGAACTTCCCTTCACGTCCCTTTTTGCCTCTTCCAAAAGCAGCGCTTCCTTGTACCAGGCACCGGCTTAACCAGACACTGGCTGGTCAAGAGGATTTCTACAGCGTGTAACCTGTAACACTGGCTGGTGACAAAGCTCATCAAATCTCTCGCAGAAAACGTTGGCGCTTTTCTCTATTTCTCCTTTGTCTTCAGAAAGATATGGGCTTGAGAGGGAGTGTTTTAATCCATATATCGAATTACAAAGAATACACCACTATAGCCCCTGTGCTCTTCATTGCTTTACAGCAAAAGGTAAACTCTGAAAAAATACACAATTGTACTAGAAAATAAAAATAGTGCTATACAACTTTGCTAGAGGAAAAAAGTGAAAAGGCTGCACTCTGATTAATTTATGTATGGTAATATGACTATTTATTTAAGCGTAATAAAATAAGATGCCAAATTTGATTTTTTTTTTTTGTTTGAGGGTTTTTGTTTTGGTGTGGGGGTTTTTTTGTTTGGTTTTTGTTTTTGTTTTTTACAGAAAAGCATATCCCGGACTTCAAAATCCATATAATCTGTATGTCAAGTCTCTCTCAAACTGTAAGTATTAAAAAATAAACCTCTATCTTACAAAAATAACACTTCAGAGCAATTAATAAAGCAAATAAAATTACTTCATCTGTTGGGTTTTTTTTCCTTTTCTTGATAGTTTATGATGCATACCAAGAGGAAGCACCTGGTAAAAACCACACATATGGCTCAGGTCTCTAAGCGGTCTCAACCATGAGAGGTAGGGCATCAGATGAGATCAGTGTGGAAACCCTTTTGCTTGCAGATCATCGAGCATCTATGAGGTGAACAATACAACTACCATACTGAGCAGCCATCTTCAGAATTTCACCTCCCTCTCATCAGGGAGAGCCAGAAAACTTTCTGCCAATGTTATCAGGAGTAAGGCTGCACAGGGTGCAAATTTCTGAACATTAGCAAGACAACTGGGGAAAAAAAGAGGAGAGAAAACAGAATCTCCTCAGAATCAGCATAGAAACGATCCGATTTATTGATACATGCTCACCATAGCAATTTACCTTAAACTAACGATGCTGAGTTCTCCTTAAACACTGAGAACCAGTTAGTTTATTAAAATTATCAAATCAACCACTGCAAAATGCATTATAGAATCTAAGTACATACATAGGGCAATTAAAGGCAAGATTTTTCATAAGTTTACTATGCAGCAAGACTTGGTCATTGTTAACAGACACCTTTTAGTTCAAAAAAACCATTAAATTGCAGACTGAGTGCCTTATCATCACTACACCTGTTTTCAATTCTGGCCTGTGAGAAAGCAATATACTGTGGCCATTTACATTTCCTAAAGCTTTTCAGAGTCAGATATCAGAGGTAGCAATTTGTTTTGGTTCATTAGTGTTTATTTACAGCACACCCCAAGTACATCAAGGGCACGAAATAGGTAGATTATCCAGTATTTCCAATAATCTAACATGTTCCATGCCTGTCTAAGTTTCTTAAGTGACCCCTTGACATGGCAGGGCAGTGGGTTTTGATCTTTTATTATAGGTCACAAGCTTGGTTTCCAGCTCCCCACGGTACTAGGTGATCTGAAACACGTGGAAACCAGGCTCCATCAACTTGGTGCATTTGGTAGCTGCTGTGGAATAGATGGGACAATGACGGAAACCTTCCTTCCAACCCCATCTTCCCAAACAATCAATGAAGTTAAGGGACAGTTTTGACAGGTATCAAGAAGGTTCAGTGATTTTGGGATGGCAATATACATGCTGTGCAGAACTCTCTGAGGGAGACAATCAAGACGGAGAGTAGCAGAGAACTGCACTGTTATAATTCTTACAGGCAGCTTTAGTCATTACAAAAGAGCACGTGGCACTTCACAGCTTAAGGGTGACGAATTAACGCAGATCAACTACAACTTTGAACAAGGACTAATAAAACTTCAGTTGTCTACTCTTTCTGCTCTTCTACATTTAGCTCTCTGAGAACCTAAAGAAACTCAGGGCATGAAGGACAGCCCATTCATTTGTTATAGTTGTTCTTAGATATATTTATGTAAGTTTAAACCCAAGTATTAACACTAAAAACAAAGTAAATACTTACACATTTACTAATGCATTAAGCAGACTGCAAAGTCTAGTATCATCCAAACTAAAAAGAAAGAAGACAAATTCCTGGGCTCATTGAATAGTGCTTACGTACCTCACAAAACTATAAAAAAAAAAAAATGCAGATCCATTAAATACAAGAGAAAGACATCTGACAGAAATGAGATGGAGCATGTTATTGCTTTGAGTAAAACGTGAGGGTTTTGTAAATATTTTCAGCATTATTTAGCTCAAACAGACCAACTATTTTTCAAAGCATCCAATTAATTTCACAGTATCTCATTATTTATTAAATAATCACTGTAGCTTGGCATACTTATAAATCAAGAGAAGAACAATATTTTGAAAGAAGTATCACAGCATAGGAAGCCATCTTGTTGTCTTTTGCGTATTTCCCCGTTTGAAAGCATCTTGGTGTCATGGTAGACATTTGATGAAATAATTGCTTTCCAGATCTCTGTTTCTAATTTTGTAATTCAAATACCCAAATTTACTGAAAGTAAGGCAAAGCTAGATGCCAACTCAAAAAAACCTCATAGTAATTGCTGTATTACAGGACATGTATTGGACAACCAAGAGTCACGATTGCTACAGTTTGCCAACAGTCTCTCTAACAGCACTATACATAAAATAGCCGTCTGGAGAACTGGTCTGTCAGTTCAGGAGCCAGTACAGTGTTTGTGCAGCAAATTTGACATCGCAGGTTCAAAGCAGCTACCTAAAATGTTCTTGTTCTTTGGTACTGTATTTTTGGCAAAAGAAATATAGCAAACAGCCTGAAGTTACAAGTAATGAATTTTAGAAAGACCTTTAATGAGACATTAGCCTCTTTCATTGCAGTTCTATTGCTAGGAGCAAGGAGAGGCAGTTCAGCATTTCCACTGTAGTCTCTGCAAGCCTTCAGCAATTGTGTCCCATACCACACTAGAAGACTGGTGGAAAAACAGTTTTAATTTACAGCTATACTGAATGACAAAAAAAAAAAAAAAAAAAGCTACTTCAGCTTAAAAAAAAAAAAGGTACAACATATGGTTACTGCTGCCTTTAAGAACTGAATCAAGATTGACTAGTTATGTGGAATACATAGTAGCACCCTAACCATACATTTCCTGATTTTAAATCTGTAGTCTTATCATTTCTTGTGACATGATTACTGTCTTACGTGCACAAAGGGAAATTTTGATCAAGTATTGCCTATTTTAAAGTTTAGGGGTTGGGTGTTTGGGGTTTTTGTCAGTCTAGAAGGCTGAGTGATGGACAGAAGATGTTACCACAGAAATAAGCTCCCCCTTCAAAAATTTTTTAGGGAAATGAATATTATATTGATTGCAGAATCAAGTATTCTCCATGAACTAATTAGGAAAAAGAAGGAATTAAAAAAAAAAAGTTGGAGCAATCCATTTCCTTGTAGACCTGTCTTTTACACACTAACTGCAAGACTCATGGCCACCCGACTTGCTCGCCACTGCAAACTTGCACCTATTGCATTGGCTGCTACAGTTCGCAGAATCTTTTCCTTTTTGAGGCCGCACATGCCCGACAACTCACTCACCTGCACCCAGATGCATCAGACACACGTGATCCCACAGTGGGAGAAAAGTTACGATGTGTTTTCTAACCAAATTTTGTCCTCGAAGACCAAAACAGGGGATACGTGGTGCACAACAGCCCATCGAGCTCTGTGTACCTGCTGTATCACACCTGCAGGATTTCACACCCTTGATCAGAAAGGATCAAAACATTCGGCTAAATACATCTGTTTCGTGCATTTGACTTTGCTGGATCTGCACAATGGAGTTTTCTAGAAGGGAAGCCTACAAAACCGGTCACTACAAGACCGCAACTCGGGACTCACACTATTGTTTGTACTGAAACTTTGGGCCACAAAACCATTCTGCAAAATACTGCACAAACACAAAACAAAAACATATGTAGCCAGTTGTCCTCTCTTCCTGCTGTTTTCTCCTTATTCCTTCCAGTATGCTTATGTATTTTCCTAAAGGAGATGGCAAAGAACTAGTAACTGTATAAATTCTAGTTTGTATACCTTTTAGGGATAGCTGCTTATCTGCCACAGCAATGCAAAATACCCACATTCCTCCAGACAAAGCATAGAACTATCTGTTTACATCATCTGTCCAATGCAAAGGGCAATAGCTTCATACAGTGTGGGCTCAGGCTGTGAACTGTTATTTTTGGATGGGGATAGGTAGAGGGAAGTTAGCATTAGCTAGCAACCAGAAGCATCTTTTTTTATATATATATATATATATATAAAGATGTCTTCTTTTAAGATATGCGTGAATTCTCTTCCGGTACAATGTAGAAAAACAAATAAACAAGATACTATCACAAGGCAAACAGAATACCACATTATGTGCAAAACACACAACAGTGTCAGCAGAGGCTTAGAAAGCAAATACCAACTTCTAATGAACATTTTGATAGTTCTAGTTCTCATCTTTTTTTTTCCTGGAAAGGAGATTTTTAAAGCTGTATCTCCTCAGACTGACAATCTTTTCCTTTAGAATTCTCTTATTTCATGTGTTTCTGTACAGTTTCTTTCTTATGGGTAAAGCCAATGACTGCCCAAATGGAAAGCTGTCAACACACAACATAATTCAGCTCACTAGCTCTTTAAAAATTTCTGCAATATCATGCTTCTAAGGCTCATTTCGTTCATTTCCACTATGACTGAGAAGCTTTTTATCAGCTATGGATCTGGTGCAAGAAAACATCACATCTCTCATTAAATCCAGCACAGCAAACCCCTGGTTTGGCCACATCTCATAGGACCCTCTTTAAAAGAAGGTAGTCATTTTATACTGACAACTACAAAACAGTAACGGTGAAAGCGATCTGGTAAACAGACTAATGCACTAAAACCCCATGTATTTCATAACATACATATTTCTGAATTGGTCTTGCCTCTTCAATTTTCTGCACTTACCTTGGTTGACTTGTCAGCGCTATGTTCTCGTTTTCCTACATGGTTCCCCATGATGGATCACCAGAACTTCAAATTCTGAAAAGATAAAACCAAAACAGCATTTTTCAAACCAATACTTTTGTATTGAAATACAAATTATATTTTTCATCTGACACAGAACAAAGAGATACTTCTCATACAATAAGCATTTTTACAGTCCAAGGTAAGATCTGTGAGAGATCCTAAGGAAAAAAAACAAAAAAGTGCTTATCTGGTCTATTTTGCAAATCTAAGCAATACCAGAAAGCTTTCCTTCTTCTTAAAAAAAAAGACAAGCAGAAGAGGAAAAATAAAATGTTTATTGTGAAATTTGCACATAAAACAAGACTAAATTAGAAATTAGATAGAGGCCCTGTCTTTCAATATTACATTTATAATACCAAAACAGTGTAATATGTATCAAATTATCCGTAACTACAAAATTCCTTAAAAGATCAATTAAGTTCTTTCAAATTCACATTTGCCATTACGTAAACAGCAATTACTGAAAAAAAGCACCACACTAAACTAAGAATTTGCTGTGGAGGTGAGAATGGATAAGTTCTTTACAGCCCACACTTTCATGACAAGCACATAAGAAAGGAATGCCAACTCTTTGTTTTTTCTGGCTCATCCTGTTGTATCTCAGCTTTAATAGAGCTTATGTAGGTTAAACCACAACACTCAAATTTCAGCTTTTAGAGTACACTTGCGGTTATACTACATGTTTCTTCTCATAGAAGCATGTATTTGTACAGGATCTTATCCACAGCTGCTGCCTTCAGCTGATTTAAATGCATTCATTGCAAGGTAGCATTTAAAGTCCTGAAACTTAAAACTACATGCAAAAGAAGTTTCAAGTGGACTTTTTCCTCTCAGAATTATGAGCTGAACTTTCAGTAATAAGGTTAAATTTCTGGTGCTAACAGCAACACTTCATTGCTCTGCAATAAACAGAGGTATATACACCATAAAACTTTAGCATCAGAAATCCTGGCACAACGCTCTTGCTATCAGAGGGCTAAGTTATTTCATTAAGCATAATCTTATGAAAAGGCTTGGGAGAAAAGACAACTAGACCTTTGCTGTGATAGAAAATGCATGAAGTAAAACAACAGGCTATTAACCAGTTACCTCGGTAGAACATAAAAATATAGTTATAACCCCAGATACATGCACTGATTTGTGTACCACAAGACTCTAAAGATGACGACTTTGATTACTTCTGACTTTCCATCACAGAAATGTGTACTTTATCAAAAGCAATCTTGTCCTGTATCTCTACTGCAACTTTTGGAGAGACTGATAGATTTATTCCCCCCTCAATGGTAAGTTTTCAAATTAGTGAGGGTCTGCAGTGCTCATTTGACTATCCACTGAATTCCATTCACTCTAAAATCAAAGTGCCACACATCACTGTATCTGATTAAATAATTCCTCACAAATATCCACTTCCAAGGTCTCGCAAAGGAAAAATTAAAAACCATCCAGACTCAGTAAGTGTACTCAAGGTAGAGTTTACTGGCAAATTGGACACCGATTTTTTTTTTTAAACAGCACTATCTATTGCATAAAAGCTTAAAAGAAAAACCCCTATCCTTTTAAATTGTGAAATCAGCACCACCAATTCACATTTTTGTGAGATTATGAAAATTTTCAAGGAAAAATACAAATAAATTCATATGAACTGCATTTCAGAGCTGAACTACCTCAAACTGGCCTTTCCTCTACAAATTATGAGCAGCAGCTCACCTGTCACATCACCTACTTTGCAAAATAAGGAAACCAGAATGCAATACAAAACTATAGGAAATGTCTACGACAGAATATAAAGGCATAGTGATCCGAGTGTTACTTATCCAGCCATTTATCGAAAGATTAACTATCAAACTTGATCTGTAACACATAGATGTTTAAGTAAACAGATTACGGAGGCAACGTAACACTTGCAAACCAGAACTCTGATCAGCGTCCCCCTGCCTCCCCTTTGTCTCCCTGGTGTCTTGGGAGTAACGCTCCAGGACAACCACCCTGCACCCGTGAAACACTGACCATTGCAGAGCCCCAGTCCTGCAATGCCAAGGTAGAAAAAGATACCAGATACAGATGAGCTGCGCTGTGAAACTAAGACAGATAAATGTTTAAAAGTCATTTGCTGGCCAGTGAAAAGAAAAGCAATAAAAACTTCCACGCTGCCACACCACAGATAACTGAAAACGATAAGGCCAGTTTTCTGCTCAAATGTCTGCACAAAGCAAGCAAACAAAAGGAAAACCAAGCAAACGGAGAAGTGTATGAAATGGCTGATCAATGCACTCCTGATTCCCGCATGCATAATTCCTTCAGCAAGATGCTAAAAATCACACATGGAAGGGAATAAAAAAGAAAAAAAGGCTTGGAGAAATGGAAATGCACAACTCTATCCCAAGTTAGGAGTGTGGTCTGAGAGTACACCTACATCTGGGCCAAGCGTTACGTTTCTCTACAGGAACAGACTTAAAAGCTGAGAACTAATGGCACTGATTAAGCCTGTAAATCTGCACTTCCCTTTCCTTTATTGTTTTGAATGTGTCAGAGGGACAGCTTATGGACAGAATTCACATGATCGACCCCTTCTTATTCTCAACTCATATCCAGAAACTAACACTAATACGACTACGTTTTACTTCATCTTTTTCATGCATAAATGAACGCAGATGTTTAAACTCAAGAGAAGTTAGCTATAGGTACCTACTACAAATTCCTTACATAGAGATAAAGCTACTTTTTAGCCAAAGGGACAAAAAGAACGAGCTGGATAGCAAGAATATCCTGAAAGTTACAGAATTCTTCATGCTACCTATTAAATGGAGAAAACTGGAAGTAATCCTTTGGGGAAAAAAAAAGGCTTCCAAAAAATCTGACATGAATTAGGAAAGGAAACATAGTGTCAACTGTTCTGTAAATATCTGATTAGGAAGTGAAAACATACATACACACAAGCTTGTAAACATTAAAATCATTTACAGCAACAAAAAGACCTAGTTTTTCACTTTAGCCTCAAGCCCAAGTCTGTCTTACTTGATTGAAAACTGAGCACATGGGTCATTTTCACTTCAAGGTGCAAGTACATCCTGAAGCATTAAGACTTAAACAGTGACTTTGGTTCTTACTGTCACGAGGAGACCACACTGCATAGGTTCCTACCTGCGCCAATCTTTATGCAATGAGTTGAGTCACTGACTTCAATGGGATTACTCATTGTACGATCTTTGCAGGAACTTGCAGACAACTATTCAAAAAATCTGAGCTGGAAAAAGATTTGTATTTTCTTTTTAGTTACCTTCATAACATACAGGTTGCCAGACTAGGCAGCCCTGTATATACGGAAAAAGCAATTTCTTTGACTTATTAACAAATGTCAGTCAACTGACCAACATTCTTGTTTGCAGAGGAATCCAGATGTGCTTTAGCACTGATGAACAGCCACAAGAACAGTCATGAAGCTCCAAAACAATGCAAAACCAGAAATACTGTAGAAATGCAGTAACCTTCTTTGAATCCAACGTGAATCACATCTAACAACAAGCTGCCAAAATAGGCCTGTGCATGAGATCGAGCTTACAATTGCAACAGCATCTGCCCGAGACCTTCCAGGTAAAACCCTGCAAGTCTCGTAAATCCCGTGAGACGAAAGATTTTGCACATGAGCCTGAGTCACAAAATGAGGGGGGACACTATGCAGGTCTGCAGCGATCAGAGTACAGCACCAGCTCCTCTATAAAACTCCCCACCAAGACTGTGTTTCAGTATATTAAAACTGTCCGAGAGGCTCAGGAAATAACAGGCCATGCGAGCAAACCGATTTAATAGGACTCAAAGTTGAAAACATTTCAGCTACCTAACAACTCTTTCAAGTGAAGTGAGCGAATCACGGCAGGAAGCTGTGAACTGCCGCTGCAGAGTCACTCAGCCGCCTCAGCACTACGCCGCCACCACCCACCCAGCTCAGCCAGCTCTGCTGCCGAGACCTGGGCACTTCCCCATCGATGACTGATACAGAAATAACTCCAGCTAGCCCAGGCTGCTTCAGGTAATTCCAAAAACAGCCCAGGGATTTCGCCTGGGGAAATAAAATAAAATAAAGTTTCTCCTCCCATCAATTTACCTTCTTTCAGAGTCAGTCTAACAGGTAACCCGAGGGAAGACTAGACCAGGCTGCTTTCCCGCTTTCTTCAGAATAGGAAGCCATATTCCAACTAGCAACAACTACAGAAACGCCACTGCCTCACCCCAGGAGAGAAACTTCTCCTTGCTGTCTGCCAAACACAAAATAAAAATAAAAACCAAACAAATACAAAAAGGGAGGGAAAAAGTCAGTTCTACACATCACATTCATAAACAATACCTATAAGAATACACGTATGTTGGGATCGTGTAACTTATTTCTCTCCATCTGAACAGTTGATTAAAAATAGGGTTTTAGAAACATGCACCATATTTTTTTTTAGCCCATTCTAGTCTGCCGGTTGAAATTAAATGGATATTTAATTTAGTTAAAAAAGAGGTTAGAGGTGCAGTTAATTTAATTTAAAAAAAGAGGTTCTAATCATCTTCCCATACACACAGACAGTCCTATAAAGAGGTTTACATTATGATTTAGAATTTTCCCTGAAAGGCAGAAAGATGCTTCTCTAAACTTTTTGAATATACCAAGAAATGCAATGGTATCACTTTCTGCAGGTTCTATTGTTTTAACTGCAAATAGCATTTTCTTACTCACTCATGAGAGCCTGAGAAAAGTTCACCCCTTGTAATCGTCAGACTCTAAAGAGTGTCCTTCCCCTCTAATATCTCACAGAACGTTATAATTTTTGTATAGTCTAAATACAAACAACAACCTTCAGCCCAGGAGCTGGTTTACAGTGACAGGTCACCAACTGTAATTCAGGAGTTACAAGAGGCTATAAGCCAATACACCTGGAGCACCTTTATTGAACATTAATGGTTACTTAGTATTAAAATACATGAACTACCAAATGTAAATCACAGGATCCTTGAAGAGTAATTTAGTTATGTAAAATAAGGGTTCAATCTTACCTCTTCCCACACACTTAATTATGACTCAACAGAACTACACATAATAATAAAGGGATGCAAGTACTTACATATTTACAAGTACCAGAACATAATTATTACCTTGTCTAGGAACAGGTATTCACCACAGACTGATGTTCTTGGATAATTGTGCGGAGCTACAATGCTAGATACGTTTACCGAGTGCTCCTGGCCTTACTCACACATGGGAAGGGTAACCATAGAATATAAAAATATTTGAGGAATTTACTTAAAACTTCCTGCTAAATTAATGACTATTCTTATCCAAGTAAATATTGCATTTTACGACTATATCCAGATCTTAAAATAAAAAGCGTAATTACTTTTAGGAAATGTGCAAGTTCTCTCTAATTTTGGTAGCCCTCTAATGTAGACTCTTAATTACAAACTTACCCAGCAAAATGACATGCAAAAGGTTTTGTTTTTTTTTTTCCTAGTGTCAGGTCCAGGTTACGTAGCTTCCTGGGAAGGAAGCTGACACATTGCCCAGCGCTGGCTGCCAGCTAGATGGAAATCTTTGAGTGGGTTTTTTTTAGGCTCTCAGTGTGATATACATCTTTGGAAGGAAGCGCTTCACTTTAGCCTTCTTTCAAAACAGACCAAGACACTGGGCACACCTCAACTGTTTCTTCAGAATTCCCTCGTTGTGGTAACCTGCTACTCCAATGCACCAAGAAAGAAAACCTCTGGCAGGCACGGGTAAGTGACCTGCAGCTAATTCCATCAGCAGTCACAGTCAGGTGCTTCAGAGACAGATGTGAGCAATCACGTAAGAAAAGTAACCTGCCTCATGGGCAAACTCCTTCCTAGGAATCCTGCCCTCTTAATTCAAGTGTTAAATTATTTCATAAAATATAGTGCCTTATATCCCTTACAAGTTTCGTTATCGAATGCAGATTTAATTTTTCATTACCTGTAAAAGTGTGAAATCCTTACTAGATCAAACCTTATTTCACTTTTGACTTCCACAATGATATTTCTCTGAAGAACCCTTCCTGAAAGAAAAATACAATATTCCAGACACATTTCCACTGTGAATGATCAAAACCAAGATTTCAGTGGCGACCGTAACATTTAAACCAGAGAAGTCACCACGAGTTTAGTACGGACAGGTGTATTTAATCATGCTTGTACAGTGCCTTGCCTATCAGAGTCCTGCCCTTCCTGGCCTATCTAGACATTACAACAATCTCCACATTTATAGACAACTGTACATGCCTTAGCAAGGATCCGAGACCTAGAAAACCACCCCTCTGAGAGATGGGCCAAGTTCTGAAACACTATTTATCTGAGAAAGTACTCCCCAGTGCTAGCACAGTTGCTCAATAATTTACATACACCTCATATATCATTGCAAAGGACAACAAAATTATTTAATTTTCACTACAATTTTATGCAAACAGTATGACACAGGAGAAAGGCTACAACACTGAGATAGAATATATCCTGCAAAAGAATGCTGTTGCAAGATATTTCCTAAAATTGCCATGGGGTAAGCACAGCAGACAGGACACAAGGTTTTTTTAAGATCTTGTCTGACTGCTTTGTTTACGATTTTCCTCTTTCTATGGCCAACAAGAAGAATATTGCATGTTATTTTTTGTAAAAGCATGTGATTTTCAGGAATCTCACCTCAGCACAGCTAAGGATAGTCCAAACTTGATTACAGACAACAGTCTGTAAAAACAATTATAATGAAATTGCTAAACCACAGACATTTATTTTATGTAGCTTAGGTTTCTCTCGCTTTTCTTTCTTTCTTCAACCAACTTCACTCTCCTTGCTGGAACACCATCAGGCTCATCCCCCCCATTAAGAAAAAGAAAAGATACAATTTTAAAACAAATTTCTCAACAGGGCTTTTCTGCTTCCCTTCATGAACAGAAAAATGCTAACCTAACATCACTTAGCACGCACTGATATCTATACTCCCTTATACAAACACAAATAGTCAACGATTATAATCAAATGGCATTAGCCACATGCTTACTGTTTGTCTTCAAAACACAAAGACTAGTGGAGCACTGTGACCCCTATGTCAATCCACCTGTAGGGTCATAAATTTCCTTAATCACCTCCACTTTAAAAGAGAGGCCCGTGCATTTGATGGGGGAGCGAGGTACCACACCAAAGACCTGGGGCAAGGTACAGCATGTCCAAGCACCCAACCATGCCATTTCTTCTGCCTGCTGCACTTCTACCACAGCACCTACACCTCAGGGGCTCAACAAAATGTAGATTTCCTTCTGTGTCCTCCATGCCTTTGCTGAGATACTTGTGCCTTACAGCTATTCCCAGTCTAGGGAACAGAGAGGACCACACATATGCGTGACATACACATCCCTTGACCCTATATAAAAAAGGAAATGTTGCCCTCCTATGAAATGAAGACTGATTTGTCTATTTTTATTTCAGTCACTAATATCAACAGATTCACTTAATTTGCTACATACTGTCGTTTACACACAACACCACAGCAAAACAGGCTGTTGGGGTTTTTTTTCCCCATACTGGAGGATTGTTTAGATCTGCATGGCATACAAACCTAGGAGCAAGGACCAATTTTTCCCAACCCTCTGAAAAGAATCAGACATGTAATCATTGGTGATTTTTTCCAGCACCTGTGTGCTCCAGAGACAAAACAATTTGACATTGCAGTAAAATAAAATCTCTGATTAAAAAACAAACAAACAAAAAACCAAAAACCAGGACAGAGCAAAATATAGAGAGGATGGCTAAGAACAGAGACATGTCACAACCTCATTCCAGATATTGTAAAGAAATACAGTAGGCTCCCAAGACCATCTACTTTCCAAGATCATTGATTCTGAAGTACCGTATTTCCTTTAGGAGCAGACCTCCACAGCTGTAGACTTCACCTCTTGGCCTCAATGAGTCAACAACTGAAAGGTACACACTTGTCCTAAATGCTAAAATATTTTTTAAAAAGATAAACCAGTACACAAGAATATATAAGTGCAGTATTAACCAGGAGAAAGAAAAAAAGAATGAAATTCAAATACAAATCTTAGAGAATTTCAGACCAAAGTAATAATCTTACCAGGACCAGAGGGGAAAAAGCACAGAGCAGACAAGTATCATTATTTGTTACTTGGAGATTTCAGGTTTCGAGTTTAAGGTACGCTGAAATCAGACAACACCTACATCTGTTTTCACATAAAAATGAAAAGATACCATGAGAATAAAAACAAGATATATTTGAAGACTCACATTTTTTCCCCCGTTCTCTGCTTAGAAAAACAAGTCCTCTCCAAATGGTGAACAGTATATTCTCCCTTTTAAAGTGAGGTAGGTCACCTAAGCTTCCCAGTCAACACAGCCACTTTGACGATCAGCGTTTCATTAACACACTGTAGAGACTGATGACAAAATGCACACCTGCAATTCTAAACACACAGGAACCAAAGGCACTGTATGCTGGCTCTTATCTTCTCATATTCAACAGACTGACAGATGGGACAAGAAGATGATTCACCCTCTCCAGACACCGTTAACTTTGCTGTGAGAAAACACTGAACCACTATATCATTCTCAATTAAATAACTGAAAAAAAAGAGGAAAAAGCCTCTCTCTCTCTGCCCGACCTTTCTCTCCCTCTGTTCTGACTTCATATATAATCTAACTATACTGTAAACATATCAACCAAGAGATGGGTTTCCTGTAAATGCTCCTCTGTTACATTTGGCATAAATATTGATATTACGAAAGGGTCTGACTTTCACCATACTCCAAGTTGACTCCCTCTTGTCAACTGCTTGATCTACTGCTGTAAAGTCATGTCCCTCCCTTCCCATAAACATGCTCCCGAAGAGGCACAAAACCCAATCTTTCTTTTCTGACATGAAAAAAATGCATCCTTAACTACATGCGATTTCTCACTTTTTGTGCATTATGTTTCTCACTTCTTTTTGCCTTCTCTTTTACCAGCTTGATTTCCTGAGGGTTCATGCATGAGATTCTGCTCTGAAAGTAATTTTTTAAGTAATTTGATGGAGACTTAGTCCTCAATATTTTCATTTGTGAGTGTGCTTAAGACACGTAACAAGGTTCAAGGTTCATGTGACAGCCTCTGAACAGGTCACAAATATCCGCAGTCCACTAGCGCAAACTCAAACAACACTGTTCTCCAGCTTGAAATGGTTTGCTATGCAAGCTGCAAGTGACACCTCATGACGCTTAAGTAAGGATTTGTCAATTCCTCTGCTTATAAATCAATAAATAAATTTAATAACAAAGTGACTTGCAAAGCTGTAGAGAAACAATTTTTCTGTGCTCATGAATGCCCATCTGGAAACACAGATACTATGATACCAGTTTGGGATTTTCTCTGGCAATGATACAATGGTTTGCTTTCCCTTCTGAAGAGAGAAAGCAAAATTACTTTTTTGCGAAGGACAATTAAATTTATTTATTTATCAGATATACATCTCCTTTTCAAATGGAATTTTAGTCCAGGTATTTTGGGCTTTAGTTGTTTAGGTCAGAGGCTCAGCAGGTTACAGTCACTAAGCTGTGAGTTGCTGAACTTGGAATTTTAAATACGTAACAGCAGCAACCCTGGCACTGAAATCTGCACAAGAAACCACTTAAGTCTTTACGTCACCCTGGTACAATTATTGTGTGCTTCTTCAAACATGCTTTCAAGTACTCGTGCCTTGTACTTGAACATTGCCTCATTGTATCTAAATCTTAAATTTCATGTACTAACGTTGCCTTCCCAATGTTTATCCAGGCTATGTTCAAGGACAGTACAGAAAAAGTCATTACTGAATTACTATTGAAGGGAACAATGACAGACCCAGGGAAAAATTTCTATTTGAACATGAGAATGTATGAAATGTACACAAGACAGTTATTTCCCCTTCTTTCATTAAAAAGAAAAGAATGTGACAGGCCACACACTAGTTTCTTCAGCACGGTTTTCTAATGCAGTTTATTTATGTCAAATTCAGTGCACAAAAAAAATAACAAAATCTTGCAACATGTCAAAATAATGGAATAAGAAAACATGTTTCAATAAGGAGACTAGCAGTGTATTCACTTTCAAAGGTGATTACCAAAATATACCTCAAATCCACTATGTGATTAAAAGTTAAGTAAGCTTATATATAGTATTCACAGCACCCATCACAAGAATATCTTGTTCTTGAACAAGTTGCACTTGCAAAGTATGGTGACAAACTATTTTAGTTTTATTGTTAACCAAATTTTTTGAAATAAGAAGAAAATGTTTCAAATATCATCATTAAAATCATGACAGGGTCCACAGCCTTCAACCAGGAGAGGGTCTCATTCCAGACAGCCTGCAAAGACAGCGAGGAAGTTCCTTCCCTAAAGGTCTTGCAACGTAAGTATACAAAACGCATGAGTAGGAGGTAAACCTTTCTCCCACATTACAGACATAGAACAAAGGTGGAGATGAGTTAAGGGCAATATGTGAAAAATTACTTACGGCCCACTTGAGAAGCTTAGGCAGACATCAGAAACTTAAATCCAGAGTTGTAATTCTGAAAACCCATTCTCAGCTACCACATAATGCTATGGTTTGTAATCGCAACAGACGCGTCCTTTCTTATTTTACAAGTGCTTCATAGTTGTCAAGTTCTGCCATCAGTCATACAAAATAACACTCCAGCCGTGATGACATGGTCAAACAGCTTCACATGATTTTGCACCAGAACCCCATCAATATAAAATGAGGTATTTCTCTGCCACCCTAGGTCTTAATTCAGCAGACATTCTCAGACACAGAAAATGCTAACCATCAGGCTCAGGCTTATCACAAGACAGAGTGGAAACCACTGTAATATCCCCCTCCCTGACTTTTTTTAAACAGCTATAGCAGGAGGTCACCCATACCATTAGATAATAAGCTTGTGATTAGCATACTCACACAGGATGTGGGAAACCAGGGATCGTTTTAGAAGATACCGAGGGGAAAGATCAGTCTGACTTGATCACAGGATAACTGTGAGTCACCAATGTGATCTGGCAGGGGAAAATTAAAAAAAGACAGACAAACAGACCTACATTGTGTCATGAGGGGACATTTCCAGACAAGATAGGGAAGAATTAATGTCATCACAGAAACCACTAGCATAACCTCAGCTGAATACAGGGTACAATTCTGGTCAGCCATATTTAACATGAATTTTTTACTAGAACAGATGCAAGGATGATGAGAGCAATAGGAGCCTATTATACAAGGGGAAGGCTAAAAGCCCATGACATGTAAGCCTAAGTAAACCAAAGCTGAATGACAGTGTTAGGAGAAAATACATGCTGCCCATGTTTAAATCTAAGCTGAAAGTCAGAGTGTTTATCAACATCAGAAGAGCAGGGCTCTGGCAGAACCAGAGGAGAGTAGAAAACCTAGCTATCTTCAAGACAGAAAGCAAGAGTATATCAGAGACCGTGAATGGTGTGGTTCTTGCTACAGCAGAACAGCAGCCTCAAATGACACAGGTGACTCCTTTTGCCTGAGGATATTCCAATCCACATTTCCAGACGGTATACCAGGAGCATTGCAGGGTAGGGGGGAAGAGGAGAGGGACTACCTTTTGCTGAACCTGTTCATATACTGACAACTGACTTTAAAAAAAGATAAAATAATGAAATCCCCAAACAAAATAAAATCATAAAACCAGTGATTCCCTGGAAAGGGAGAGCAAAAATGAAACGTCCTAGCTTTTAGCCAGCTGGGTTTCACTGGAGTGTAGGATACTGGACAAATAGACTTTATTCCCCACTCTGAGTTCATGAATTCCTGCTTGCCCATTTTATCCTGTAAGTGATAAGTATAAAGTACAGGAAAACTGTAATTCTGTGTGTACAAAGACACATGTCTACTGAAGAAAGGGACCAGCACTCCTGCCCAACAGCCTCTACTTTTGAAGCCTTCTCCTTGGAGTGGGAAATGCAGGTCTGAGCCCTTTGGGGAAGAGACGGAGCTGATCTCCGTTCCAAACACAGCACGGTAGGGTCTAGGCAACTCAGCCCATCTCTAAGTTTGTCAGCGCCTGCCCTCAAGGAAAGGGTTGTGAGACAACACACAAAGCCCAGCCCCTGCCCACCCCAGGTCTGGCAACAGGAACAGCAGCACAACACACTGTGTTTGGATGGATACTGATTTTAAGGGGCCTTCTGCTCAGTTTGTTGGCTATGTCAGATGGTAACCTGAGGCATCTAATTCTTAGCATGAGATAGACTAGGTGCTTTATACAAGGCTCTTGAAGTCACTTTAACTCCTATTTCCCAAATCATTTACAAACTGACTGCCCTTTTCATAACATTCCTCCAAAACTATATTCCGAAAGTCCTTAAAATCCCCTCTCCTCCTCGAGTACTCTGCAGTAAACGATTCACCGTGAGAGAGCAATAATAAATAATATTTCTATAGTCTTTGACACTTTATGATCACACACACACACATATATATATAGCAGAGTTAAAACCTTTCAGAAAATAGATACCGTGCTGCTGGTTTGGCTGAATTCCTTACTTTCCCACCTCAAACAATACCTCTAGCTAACCTGTTACTATCAACTCCTAATTCACCTATAGTACTCTCAAGCGCCAACAGCTCATAGCACTAAAAGTGCAGTCAATACCACGAGTTACTTTCTGAAGTACAAGCTACACGATGCCTGAATCAAAAGCTGTCATTTAATACTTAAGAGTTATCTATGAGTGAAAACAATGGGTCTTTTATTTAATGTGGCATCTTGCTTAAACCAGCTTTTATTGAGATTACAAGGGATCAACCAGTTTGCAAGCAATGAAATTATACTGACAGCTTAACTGTTTTATAACTTTTTTTTACTGGAAATCCAGCTATTCTAAATTAGTAGTTATATTTAGTTTGAAGAGATGTTGCAGCTGGAGCCTTTCACTCCCAAATACATTGCTGATGACCCGTGTGCAGCACCAGTCCCTTCTTTATGCCAACACTGCCCAGCTGTGGTCCCTAACATTTAGTCTGTGGTATTTTAAAACCTTACAATAATTCTGGATGGCCAAACTTGCCCTTATTAAGCTAATGCTACCATTTTAATCACTATCTTCTTTTGGTACATCCAGTAAGTCTAATGCATTACCATTTATAAGTATGTAACTATGAATAAATCCATTCTCGGTTTCGTATTTGAGCATCTGCCAAAATTAATGCCAATGTGCAAAACAAAAATACAGTGATGTTAGGAAAAGAAAAAAAAATGTTTTGCCCATTTATTATCTTGAAGCACACAATATTCACCCAGAAAAAAACACCCTGATCAAAAACACAGCTCCACCCCCAAACCACAGGTTTCACAGTATCTGGCAAGGATGTTTAAAAACAAAAGCTAAAAGCACTGCAGACTCTGTATGTTTAAAGTTAAGCAAAGTGGAAAGCAATTACCACCACAACTGGTTTTTTGTTTGTTTGGTTTTTTTAACGTAGCTGCGTGTAAACTTTTCATCAGTTTGGATACATCAGAGTTCACTTATATTCACTCTTAAATTCAATGAGTTATGCCCATAAATTTCCCTTATTTTGCCAACTATATCACATGAGTAGCCAGTCCTAAAGTACTTAAAATTACACTATACGTTGGTTGTCTGCTAGAACGGAGAATGTTTGCAGATCATATCACGCATACTCTCTCAAATGCCACATGGGGAAAAGGTATAAGCAGATAATAATGGAATCAGACACGCAGCAATGCCAGGCCCAGTGGGACAGGTTGATAAAAGAATGGTATCACAACACAGCAGAAACAAGGGCGCCTAATAATTTTGATACCAATTACTATTTTGCTCATTTGAAGTCATAACGCTCCTGGCAATACCAGTATCATGCTCATCACTTGCTCACCCTTTGCACACTGCAGCCTGCCCCTACCCAAACACAATCCAGAATATATAATTTTTCACAAAGGAGATGGGAGCATGAAAAATCCCTCTCCCCCTACCTGCCTGACCTTGTGTTATAAATACAGTATTGCAAGCAGTAGGAAATCTTTTCTCTTGGCCAGAAACATGCTATGTATGTCTCATAGCAATGCCACTCAGCATTCTGTTCAGTCCGAACTCTGATTTCTTGCCTCAGTTTCCCCTGAACATCATGTTTATTTTCTCTGTTACATGTGAACTGGTACCAGTTTTGTGAGGCTGAAAAGTCACTTGCTTACTTCAGGCTCTTTGTTACAAATTTCTCTTAGGACAGCGATCACGAGGCTCTCTCTGAAGAGAAGCTATCTTGTTCTTTACAACAGAGGTTGAAGTGAAGTAATTTAAGTGTATCTTTTAGTTTCATCTAATGACAGTTTAATTTTCAGGAACTTGAGTGATATCAGACCTCATAAAAACCGGTATTCTGTGTAAAGTCAGACCATTAGATCATAAACTGTTATGGTAAAAATACAGTAAGTCTCTTAAGAGTGGCAATTTTAGTTACAACAAAGATTAAAATCTGTTCAATAACTTCAAAGCACAGGGTTCCCAACCAAATACAAATGAGAATAATTTCAAACATTTCTGAATTGCAGCAACCTTTAAATAGAGAATACTTAAAATGCTTAAAGCAGTAAATGACAGGCAACTTATTCAACTGACACTACAGGAGGAATTTTTATACAAACAGAATGTAATTATAAGCTGGAACTGAGTCAACATACTCTAAGTCAACGCCTCTCTCAATCAATAAAAAAAAAAAATCATCACAAGACGATTCAATACCACAAAAAGACACATGCAGAATAACTCTGTTTAATCTATTTATTATCTATTTAAAATTAGTGCAACAACAAACATTAATGTCTTAAAATCTCACATTCATCTGATCTTACTTACTTGGGTGGTCTTTTCTTATACAAGCAAGCCCGCTAAAGACAATCGTATTGTTTTGCATCAGGAACACACTGCAAAACCAGCTTTCATGCTTGTGTGTGCCAGTATTATCACTGTAATGCATGAGTGATTATGAAATTATTTAATTGCTCTCTTTCCAAAGCCCTGATTGTTTCTCTCAGGTTAAAGTACAGAGCTGGCTGGTTGTGAAATACCTTTAATCATCTGGCCATCTTCAAATGTAATATTCTACCAGTGTCATATCTGCATGTTAATCTTTTATTTGCAGTGATTAATTTACTAAACTGGACAAAAGGAAAATGTGATTTTACACTTCACAAATAATTAAAGCATAAAAATAGATCCCTAAAATATAAGAGACATAGACATTAGAGATAAAAGTAAGAACTTATGTATGTAAAACGTACTATGCAGGTACTATTTACCTTTTAGCATCTGACTCTTTCCCCTATATGCATTTTTCAGTGTCAGTTCCGAAATCATCAATATGATTTTGGGGTACATGTAAGATTGAGTTAAAATACTGACAATGATTTGCAATCTGTTATAATTTTTTCCTAAAGTATTCAAGTCTTACTGCAATTAAACACTATTGGAAGCATTACAATCATGAGTTAATTACACATGCCATTTCAAACATACTATGAAGGCTGTATTTCTGATTAATTCACTGCTGACAGGATTGTTACTAGAACATTTCTAAACTGTAAAATGTATCTCTTACATTCAGTTCAGCTACTGGTCCTGGAGAAATATTTCATTAAATATATTTACAACCTTGCTCCCAAGAGGTTTTTCAGACCCCAAAAAATAATGCAATGAATAAAAATGAACACCTAAACCATAATGTATAGTACTGTACAGCATGAAACTAGGGACAAGTATCATCACATGACAAAATTATTTTGATACATGATGAACTACACAGTGTAATCATTGTTCATCAATAACATAAAAAGTTGGAAAATTAAACGTCTGAACCAGTAAGGCATGTGGTGCCAATGATAAGATCTGAGAAATACTAAATTCCCCAATAAGTCATTGTGAACTTAGTGCTCAGCACCATACAATCAGGTTAAATTGGTCTGCTTCTTACTACGTGCAAATCAAGCAAGTCTCACTTTTACTGTGGGTCTTACTGCATTTGAGGGTTGCTGGTGTTTTCCAAAGACCACCTAAAAATTATGAGTAATAAGGGAATATCAAAATGGTGATTAGAAGGAAAAAAGCCATCACATGACTGGAACAATTTTAAATGCATATTAGCAGCAACAACAACAACAACAAAAAAAACACCAAAAAGAAGCCTTAAATGTATATTAGAATGCAAATAAAGATTTTTCACATGCCCCCTCACCGACACCTGCATGTGCATTTCTTGTTATTATCAAGCTAATGGCAAGATTATGGACCTAAATCAATGCAAAAGAGAATCCAAGACAAAGCGCACTGGCTATAAGCAGATCACCAATACAATAATCAAACCAATAGAATTATTAAACTTACTGTCACTTTTGCTGCCACCTTCCTTTCTTGCAAATTCCTCAAACACACACAGGGTGCAAGAATCACTCTAGCAGCGACATCCTGTTCTTAACAAGCTTGTTCCCCCAGGTCACATGAAGTCCCAACTCATTCATCACCACATTCCCAAGACGCAGGTGCTCCATCCTGTGACAAGCATGCACTCAATCACCTACAGATGGACAACTAGGCATCCAGAAAAGAAGAGCAGGAAAGGGATTAGGCACAGGTTACCGAGTCTGAAGGATCACTGGGAAAGAAAGCATCACAGTCCAGCCTACTTTCATTGTTTGTTAGTCTACTCCCACAGTATGTTCAGACATATGCCCACCTGGGTGTCATTTCTGGGCATATGAAGGAGAAGGTGGTGACTGGGAATCACCAGCATGAATTTACCACGGTTAAATCATGCCTGACCAACATGATTGCCCTCTGTCATAAAATGACAGGACTTGTGGATGAGAGGAGATCAGTGGTATCATCTACCTTGATTTTAGCAAGACTCAACAATGTTCCCCACAGCATCTTTGCACCTAACCTGACCTAAGTTACAATCCAGGTCGCCAGACTACTAGATGATAAAAAACCCTATCTCTATCATTAGGCTCCAACAGTAGCTGTTAATGGTTCACAATCTGCCCAAAACCTGGTTACAAGTGGATAGGTTAGAGGCCCTGTGCTGTTTAATATCTTTAACAGCAACCTGGCAGAGTGTACAGAACATTCAATAAGTCTGCAAAGAATACCAGACTCAGGGCTGCAGCTGATACACTGGAGGGTAGAGATGCCATTCAGAATGACTTAGATGGGGCTGGCAGAAACATCATGAGAGCACAGCCTGAAGACTAACTTACTGGTGAGCAGCTCGGCTGAAAACGACCTGGGGGACCTGGATGACAGTAGGTGAGACATGAATCAGCAGCCCACCTGGCAGCAACGAGAGCTAACAGCATCCTGGGCTTTGGCACAGAAGCGCAGCCAGTGGATGGAGGGAAGCAATTGTTCTGCTTCACGCACTATCCATTACCCTGGTATCTGGACTACTGGGTCTACTTTTGGATCCCCACTACGAAGCATCAGTCAGCTGGAGCCAGTTGTGTGAAAGGCCACAAAGACGTCTGGTGGCTGGAGCACATGCCCTGTAAGGAGAGGCTGAAGGCACTGGGATTGTTCAAGCTGGAAAAAACTTCGGAGCACCTAACAGCGAATTTCCAATATCTAAAAGTAAATTACTAAAAAGGTGGATCCAGGCTTTTTACCAAGGTGCATGGCAGGAGAACAATGTCAACTGAAACCAGGGAAGTTACAAATATTTATTAGAGAAGGGGAAAAATACGCTATGAGGATAATCAAAGGATTGGAACAGGTGCCCGGAAACATAGCAGAATCTCTGCCCTTGCAGCTTTTCAAGACACAACGAAACAAAGCCCTGCTTTGCTTGGTCTGATCTCATGAGTGACCCCACTTTGGGCCGAAGGACGGACTGGAGACCTCTCCAAGTCTCTTCTAACCTCAATGAGTCTACGAATCTATGTTGGCATTGTGTACATATGTTATGCAGAGCATGCACACTTAGGCACAATGCATCCTGGAAGACAAGAGAAACTTCAGACATACTCGAAACACACTCTACAAATGATCTATGCACATGCAGTAAATTGAATGCCTTCACTATTCTCTGAATTTTAGGCACTTACACAGATAAAAAAAATGTGTATGCATGTATTTATTTAGTCATGTGACTGACAAGGGCCCCACAGAACATGTCTTTCAAAAGCCTCTACAAAGCTACTTGACTCACTGAGCCAGGAAGACTGAACAACCTTAGCCACAATTAATCGTAATTCACTTAGTAGCACTGCAGCTATGGGGGGAGGAAGCCCCAAAAGCTAATTATAAATAAGAAGAGACTATGGGTACAGCACACACTTCATGGCTGATACAACAGTCCCTAATGGTAGATTAAAAACTGCAGTTAAGAATTCTGATAAAAGGGGGGTATATATATGGGGGGTTAGATATCCACAATGAGGTGTTCCCAAGCTGTCAAGGGGTAACTGATTATGCCAGGTGGGATCAAGGCATTCTTGTTCCCCAGCCCAACCATGCAAGAGTGCTTGGTACGACCAAGGGGCGCCTGATCACCAGATTCATTGCTCAGAGGCCAAGCCCTGCAGGGGTCCCCGTGGTGGTAAGGTGGTCCAGAGGAAAGGGGGGGGGGGGAACGCACCACCACAATAAGATGCTACTCAGCATTGTACCAGATAACTCCATTAAATCAAGGAGCATACTTTTGTTTTTGCTACATGCAGTTTTTGGCCTCACTAAGGCCTAATAGTTGGACAAAATATTATTCACAGAGATGAAATGTACAAGCCACTTACAATAAAAGGCCAACTAGAAGTAACGAAAGCTATTTTGCAACCTTTCTCATGCTTTCCAGGGGCACAAAGAATTATTACTCGTGGCTACAATTCCAGCCTTTAGTTGGAACCAAATTTCTTCCTATAGTGCTTTCATTAATAAAGAAGGTTGAGGCATTCAGGAGTTAGAATTAAGGAGAAAACAAAACAAACAAAAAAAACCCAAACCAAATAACCACAGCACATACAAAGCTTTTTACCACAGGAGGAGGAGAAGAACAGAATATTTCACAACCCAACTCTACAAGTCAGCCAAAATTTGAGATAAACTTTTCAACATCAACAGTCCTGCATTCAGTTGAAAAGCACCCACTAAAATTTCCATTAAAACAACAACTTCTCCCTGTGAGCCTGCCATGGGTTCTTTCCCATTTCACAAGAACATCTTTCTGAAAAATAAAAACAAAGCCAGATTATTGCCTACCCTCCAGGTGAACAGTGCTGAGTCAGACTATGCTGATGAAAGCTATGCAGAATTTATACTTATCTCTTTTCCACAAACAAGTCAGGGCAAAGTAATAGTACAGATAAAAGATTACGAAAAACCAAGCCAGAGAGTTTCTATTTGTAGAAGCTACACACTTCGTTTAGTAAGAAGTCTAAGTCGTCCCTCAATACAGTAATTTCCACCATTTGGGGAAAGAGTCTAAGAGTAAAAGGCCCAATAAGAGCCAAAGTAAAAGATAATTGAAATTGCTTTCCTTTAAGTCAGTCCCAATTATTTGAGCACATATATTAAGCTAAAAACCAACTATGAATAAAACAAATTTTGTTTTCTTTCTACTTTCACAAAAATAAGAGGAAAGTTAACACCAAGGCTGACTAAAGAAATGTGAAAAGGTTCCACGCATCTTTTCTATCACTGATTTTGCTACCGTATGAAGCACGCCAGGCAACCATTTCCACAACAGTGCACCACTGTCTTTTGGTCAGCCTTTCAGGCATTGTGGTTTTTTCCTTTGAACTAAGCAATGTAGACATGAAAATGCCTGGAATCAAATTGCTGACTAGTTTTCAGTGACCACTTCCCTAAAGAGCCAAACTAAAATGGGATCACTGTGTAAGCTGACAGTGGATCTCAGTATTTTAGGGGATTATGGTTTTTGCTCCTACGTTAGCTCTCTAGAATGGTGTGAGCTGTCAAAGCACCACGAATGCAACACAACGAAGGTCAGAAAGTTTCCCATTATAATGATTATATCACTCTTTACAGATAAAGCTTCAAGGGACACATCGATCTCCAAAGTTACTGCTTTGTATTGTTTCATCAGTATTTTATCCCATACCACAGATCTACTGAAAACATCGGCCAGTTATTTTCCTTGGTTTGGCTTCAGCCTTTGCTACCATAGTTTTCACTGTATCAGGTCTTTTCTGGACACAAAGTTGTACAGCTGTCCTTCACACACACACAAAAAAAAGGTGGATGTGCCAATCCATCATAATTCCTTCTGTACCTTCTGAACACTCAAAGGGACAAGTATATGATTTTATTTTAATCACTGCAAGCTCTGCCTATGCTAGCTTTTCAAATGATATTCCAACACTACTTTTCATCCAGACAATTAACAAGATTTGACAAGACAGTTTAACTAAGGACTGATTTTTTTTTAGAATCGAAAGAGAAGAGGGATGCTGACATCTGGGAAACAGCAACGATGGAGAAAGAGAAGTGAAGAACATTACAATACATTACACAACATCATAAAGCAATGTTTTGCTATTAACCCTGAGATGTTGTGGACTTAACTGCAATCCCAGAAGCTGATGAGTCTCTTCTGAGATGAGCTGAGAGTCTAGGTTACTCAAGGAATTTGTCACAAACTCCAGGAACACTTCCTGGGAGTGGGTACTATGGGAAGCCACAAGAAGTTCTAAATATATATATTATAAAAGTATTAGTCAGAGGAAAATGGCCGTGAGCTAGGGATATGTTGATGACACTCACATTTATGCACAGATTTTAAGGCCAGAGGACAATAACAGGTGTCACTGGGATCTGCAGAATTGCTGCATTAAAAAAAAAAAAAAAAAAAAAAGTCTAGGCTGTATCTTCATCAAGACACTAACCCAGACTATACAAAACCTGAGGAATGAGTGAGATTTGGTCAGTTGTAGTGGACAAGGTGAAAGCGATACTATTAAGTTGGTGAGGAAGAAGATTTGAGGAGACAGCAAAAACAATCTCTACCATTTAATGCACCCAATCAGCATTACCGACCTGAAGCCACTCTACCTTACTTCAGTGCATCTATCTGAAGTCTATCAAGTAAAACTAGGAATATGAATACCGAGTAGAAGGTACAGGACAACTGTCCTTAGGGCTCTGAGGCTATTGCTACATTGGAAACTATGATTTCACTGTGACAGTTTTACCATTGAAAGACCTTATGTCCAAAGATGAACCTACCTCATGGTTGGCTTCTTACCACCATAGCACACTTTGGCAACACCATGCCCAGAAAGGGCTGACAGTAGATCCTTAGACACAACGGAAGCAGCAGCTATACACTGTCCTCTGAAAGATCCTTGGATACCCAGAATATGCAATTGCCTTCTAATCTGGAAACTATCATGGCCCAATTTATAACTGAAAAAAAAATTGGCAGGGCACTGACAACTACAGAACAGCTGTATTTCAGGGCTTTTTGAATCTTTGGAGGACAAACATATTCCCATTGAGATGACAGGCTGCTGTTGCACTATACAAGTCCTCGATCAAACATAATCCATTGCATATAACCATTATTTTTCATGGTCTTGCATGTATTCACAAGACCACAGTCAAGAGAACTGACTCAAAAATGCAGCCAGGTGCGATGAACTTATCAGTATCTTCAATAACAATGTTCCCTCTCCTGTATTCTTCAAAAATCTCTTTCAGAAAGTCAAAGATTAAAAGCAAACATTAAGACCAGATACAAGGGTTGTAAACAATACATAAACTTTCTCCAGAACAGCTTTATGTGTGCCTGTTAGTACTGATCTCTCACGCTGCCAAGCCTCTTTTTTCAAGTGTCTGAATTCCAAAGACAGCTATAACTTGTCCAACTGCATTGTTTTACCAGAAATTTGTGACTTCTAAATAAGCAGTAGGCTAAAAACAAACATATTTTTGCTTGTCATTCAGAGATTTCAACTCTTTAGCAGAAGCCAAAGATAACGCACCAGGTAAATATATAAAAAATACACTACATGTCTGAATTAGTTTTAGGAACATACGTTGGTGCATATTTGCTTTGATTTTCCTTTCCCTCTTACTTTCAAATCGTAATAGACGCTAGGTTCCCTCAGTTCTTAATTTCACTGATCTGGAAAGGCTTGAATTGAAACATTCTCAAATGTTTAAGCTTTACCAAAAGTTTAAGAAACTAAATATTAAGAACTGCAATTATACACTAAGAAATTTTGCAAGTGTTGGAACAAAATACAAAAAAGTACGATTTAAAAACCACATTTCCTTCCAATGTGCAAAACAAACCTAGTACAGCTGGTACATTGATCAAAAACTGCTGAAATTTTAAAAAATATTAATATAAAAGTCATTATTGTACCTTCAATGTGTATTTAAAAAAAAAAAACCCCAACATAAACTCTGATTTGATCAATCTTTTCGGATTTATTACTTTGCTTGTTTCTTCCCTTTGAAAAGCCTTACAAAAGCTTCAGGAAAAAAAAATAAAAATCAATAGTGAAGTAAAGATTTAGAAAACTAACTTCCCTACTGAGTTATTTCAAAATCACTTCAGGACAAAAGAAAAAATACTGGCTGGAAATTTCCATGTTATTTCTTGTTTTTCTCTCACTTGCCCTTTGCGTGGGCTTTCCTGGGGTATGTCCAAGATTTACAGCTATTCCAAGCAACAGAGCTGGGATTTCACAGTTACTGCAAGTGATGCAAGAAGCCTTATCGGAACGATCTCACTTTATATTAATCAAAGAGTTCTCCAATTATTTTTAACTGAGCATTTTAAGAAGCATATGAGAAACCCAGAACGTTAAAATCTGAATGCTGTTGTCAGGAACTGTTTAAGTATCTGCTATTTAGAAATTCCTTAGCCATGAAAAACTGTTAATAATAGACTCCGAATCCTTTAAAGAAAGTAATAGGAAGTTGTATGTCAATCTCTACAGCAAAGTTAAACCCAGGATGATTGACCTTTTACAGAAGGGTCAGTCTCTGCAAACCTCTCAACTAAGAAGATGAGGTGTAGAAAATTGAGATGAGAGTGACTGATACCTCCTGGACATCAAGAAAATTTCTTCTAAGAAAAAACAGTAGCCAAACTCTGAAAACAGTTGGCAAAGCAAGAAAACATGAGTACAATTTGTTCTTCAGAAAAGTTAATGAAATTGCTAATCATCTACATAACTAACATCAAAATTATTTACTACTACACCCAAAAGCCCATGGGACACACGGATTCAACCAGGATTATGTTTGATATTTGTATAATGATTAGATGGTAGGAGAGAAATTTCTTCATGTGCTACTAATATATGAAAATAACCAGAGAAACAAATACAGAAAATCCGCAGTGATTTGAATGAGATGATTAAGTAAAGAAAAATCTGAGTGTGACATAGCCTTTATTTAACATCACTGAATATGTAAAATTAGACACTATCATTGTCTTGATGGGGGAGAGCTGCCAATGAAGTTTCACGCAACTCTTTCCAACCACAGCTAATTCTACACTGCTTAGCTTAACTAAGAACATTTTGACTAAATTCTCAGGTGGGCGAAACCCCTAGAGAACTAGACTTCAATTGTGTCATTTTAATTTATGACCTAGTCAGTATCACCATATTGTGCTCCTTTAGCTCGAACGCCGCATTCACATATTGTCTCATCGGGGTGAGAACAATCTGCCTGCAGAATGATTAGTACAGCGAGACCCAGCACTACGACCGAAGGCTACCGCAATATAGCTCTAATGTAATCTCCACTGAAGTCAGCACTGCCTTTGGCAACTGGATAGGTCTCTCAGGGACCAACTTGTTCATTTTATACCAATTATCTAATTAGGTCCAAATTAAGGAGTTTGTGCAGAAGGCTGGGTGCCCCAGAAAATGGATATTAACACAAGTAATATGCAAATAAAGTACTGGAGCCTAGTGTTATCTGTCTGAAACTCCAGTTGTGCAAGTTATTTGAGCAGCCGAGCTCTAAACCATATAACCTTTTTCTGAGTCTTCTTCCACTGGTTGCTAACTTTTTAACACATATAAACTCAGGCTTCTTCAGAAATGACAGTGTCCTGCTGATTTTTTCTTGGAAGCACCTAACAATTCTGGACAACTGTAATGGCTTTTTCCCTTTCCATCTTCAACAGAGCATTTTAAAGAAACTAGACGAACGCCTGTTTTACAAAAGACTATCAGCTGGCTGTATTCAAAACTACATCTAAAAGTTCCTGACCTGTTGCTGTTCATCACTGGTGTCCTTTATTCAAGTAAGAGCCTCACCACAGAAAACACGGATCACAGCTTCAACGTGACATCTTGCCCGAGAGAAAAATTATTCAGGCAATTAACCACCACAGGACTGTGCACCTCACCAATGATCCAGAAGACTGTGCTATCCTTTAATCCATGACAGAGTTTACACTTTAAGCCTGTATGCAAGACCAGAGTCTTAGACTGCAAACTTTCCAGCCTTCTCCCCCGTTAAACACTGGTTATGCTTTCAGTGCTTTAGCCAAAGAATACTATATTTCATCCACATTAGTCCATGTATTGTGTTGACTGTCAAAAATCCTTATGTTCTCATGTAAATTAAATCAATTCAGTTCTGGTAAGTAAAAATTTGAACCAAACTGCCCAAGTTCTAATATATGGGTACTCATCTATTTTCACGGCACTTCTTTTTGGCAGGTAACTTAACAGAAAATGGGTAGCGTATCATTTGAACACTTAACAACTTTTGCTACTTATGCTGCAAGTAAGTGTGAGATGTGGATTTCAGTTTAAACTGCCTTCTCGCGGCAGTTTACAATGAAAGTGTTTCTTTAGTCATAACAATCATGTAGCAGAGTAATTAGACCCTAAACTATAATCATATGTTCTATTTGATGGAATAAATAACAGAAGTGGCTATTTCAACCACATGGGTAATTTATACCAAGTACTGAATAAAAACATCACAAAAAGAATAAACAGGAAATTTGTGCATATGCAGTGGTACTGAGACTCAAGCATTCATTTTCCAAATGCCACATTTCTCCAGGCAACACCAAAAGAGAACACTGGCATACCCCTAGGATGGGTTGCTCTCTTGCCTGATCCTACCATGACCACTCCATGTACCTTCATCTGTAATCCAACACACCGCTAACAGTCACCTTCTCAAACTCTCAGAACTGAAAAGAACTGGAAGCATGTCCCAATTATGCTATCGATTCACGGGGTGACCAATGCCAAGTCTTGGTTGTTGCCATACCTTGAAAACAGATACAATCCTTCTCTGCATGTGCAGGATATTTTGAGTCCGTGATTTTTATAATTCTGGCAAGCTTGTCTTTAAAAAGGATGTCAGGCTTTAGCTGACTAGAAATCTAAGTATCATAGGGGAGCTGACTTTATGAGGAATAAAGCCCAATGCAAGAACAATTTTGTCATGAAAATTTTCATGAACGCACAAAATTAAGCAACTGAAAATATGAAACTATTTTTAAGTAATGTGCTGCAATTTCTATCATAAAGTAAAGGGTCTGTGGTGGGCTAAAAATTATTACTACAGTAATGACTGTAACATTCACTACCTTATTCATAGTAATTATCATTATAGAACAGGGGCTTTGAAAGTTTGTGTACATTCTTTAGTTGTACAGCATGGCATAAACTCTCAATTTCTATTCTTAATTCTCTACTATTATAAATTCAGTGAAGCTGACAAAATATTACATTTTATTCATGGCTTCCTCCCAACTCAGTGAAAATGAATTTGAATCCATTTAGAAGAGCATAAAACTCTGCCTTTTCTTTTTTCATTAGAAATATCAAGCTTTATTTTAGATGGATTATCTCAGAGCATGAACATTGCTTGGAAAATTAATATCCATTAAAGAACTTCTATGCACAGGCCTTTGCAAACTAGAAACTGCCCTTTTTAGAAAGCATCTTATTAGTGATCCATAATGTCTGTAAAGCACTCCATCTGCTTACCTATTTCCTCAGATACCTTTTTATTATCTTACTAAAAGTCTACATGGCTTCAAAAACTACTGTATAAGATCAAAAAACCAAAACCAACCAAACAAAAAAACCACCAACAAACTCTGTGTCTGTCAAGCACAAAGGCAATACTGCAACACCCAAGGGAATCCTTGAGCCACAGGTGCCTGGAGAGCTTATGCTGGGGAAGCCCCGCTGCACGCTGTCCCTATCACGGTCCTCTCTAGGCACCTACGCTTGGCCGCTGCCAGTAGAAACTCTGGCATATCCCAGTATTGCATTTTTAATGTCCTCACAGGTGCTCTTCAGAATAATTCAGAATGCATACAGGCAGAGCTGACGTAAAACACGGAAAGCATATAATCCCTGATGCTTGAAGCTTTGACAGACTCGTAGCAGTTATTGCTAACTGCTCTTAAGACCATTTAACGACTGACTTACTGCCAACAGTAATAAAATCATTAACATAAAACAAGACTGTTCTTTTACTCTGTTATTATTTACCTTGTCTGACAGGGAGCACTTCATCCTCCTTCCAGCCAGGTCTTTCAAGCCTTTCTACACAATCGCCGCACAATCTACAGGTTAACTTGTTTGTACCTGCGAACTAGCAGTACTCTATAGACACAAAGGTACATTTATTAATCTCAGCATTTTGAAAATAATTAGTGGCTATAACAGAAATAAAACAGTGCAATATACATGCTGCCAGTCCTGATCACCTGAGACTCAATTCTGGTCCCACTGAAAAGGGGGAACACTTCAGTTTCTCCAGAAGAAAGCCTTTATTTTCACAGTTTCTTCATATTTTTGTTTTCAAATCAACATTACTCCAAATGTAGCATCTGATATATTGAAGAACAAATGGGACAGTAAATACTATCATGACTGACCTACTTAAAAATTACAAAAATAGTTGTTTACAGTCTTCCCAAGACAAACTGCGCAACGATTTTCAAAAAGTCCCCACAAGCACAGGAAGAAACTAAAACTGCAGCCTGCCCTATCTCCCCAGCCCACCGCGCACACACACACACACGGAGTTATTTTGTACGCTGCCAAACCCTCCACAGAAACCGCACAGCCCGAGCACAGCCGGGGACACGCACCAAAGGCAGGGCAGCTTCAAACCGAGCCAAGCCGGTGTGAGAGGAGGAGGTGGCGGGCCCCGGCGCCGGGGACCCCGGCGGCGGTGACGCTGACAGGAGCCGGGGCGCTGGCTGACAGGAGCCGGGGCGGGAAGCGGCACCTCGCCACAGCCCGCTCCCCGCCACAGCCCGCTCCCCGCCACAGCCCGCTCCCCGCCACCCGGGCGCGCTTCACGCTCTCCTCACAGAAACTTCGAGGGAATCCCCGGCAAGAGCCGGTGAGTGCCCGGGCAGGGGGCGGGCAGGCGGTGGGACGGCGGCGGGGGCAGCACCTGCCCCGCTCCTCAGCTCCCCGCCAGCGCCTGTCGCGCGGCTTTGCCCCGTGAGGTTAAAAAAAAAGAAGAGAAAAAAAAAATTAAAAAAGGAGAAGTTGGCCGTTTCTGTTTCAAACTCCGGGTACAGCCACGGTGTGAAACCGGAAGCCCACGGTACGGACTTCGGGCCTCCCGCTGCCGGCCGGGACGCCACCGGCTGTGCCGCCCCCGCCCCCCCCCCCCCCCCCCCGCGTTATGTAAGGCACCGGCACAGCCTCCGCCGGGGCCGCCGCCGCCGCCGCCTCCCCGCGCCCCTCGCCCGCTCGCGGCGGCGAGGAGACGCCTCCGCCGGGCAGGGCAGGGCAGGGCCGGGCGGCTGCCCCCGCGGGGGACGGGCGCTACCCTCCCCTCCCCGGCCGGTTGCGGCTCGGGCCGCCCCGAGGGCTGCTCGCCCTGTCCGCAAGTACCTGTCCCGGAGGCGGAATCAAGGGGAGGAGGGAGCCCAGGAGGCACCTACCGCTGCCCCTCCGTGCCGGCGCCACCTGCTCCAGGTGTCCCGCAGCGCCGCCCGCCCGCCCTCCGCCGAGGAGGAGGAGGAGGAGGAGGAGGAGGGACGCGGGGCGCAGGGGGCGAAGAGGAAGAGAAGCAAGGCGAAACGCTGCCCCCCCGCCCCGGCTGCACCGCTCGCTCTACCGCCTCCTTCCCCGGCGCACAACAACAACAAACACGGCGGAGCCCGGCGTGCGGGGCGGGCACGGCCCCGGAGCTGGCGGGGGGGAGCCCCTCCCCTCCGCGAAGCCGCCCGGAGAGAAGGAAATAAAAACCCCCACAAAATAAAAAAGAAAGGAGTAAATCACAACGCACCCGGTGTGTCCTCCCGGCCTGCGGCGCTCCGGGGGCTGCTATGCGGCGGGGGCAGCCGAGGTGCGAGAGGGCAACCGCACCCCCCCGGCCCCGTCGCCACCACCCACCGGGAGAGGCAGGGATGGAGCCGGGAGCGGGGGGGGGGGGGGGGGGGGGGGGGAAGAAACCCCGCGGGTCCCTCCTTCCCCCGGCCGCACGACCGCGCTTCCTCCCCCCGCCCGCTGTCGGCGCTTTGCGGTTTGGTCCCTTGCTCTTTCCCGCTCCCGGCCCTCCCCCTGACAGCGCGGCGGCTACCGGCGCGGCGGCGGCCCCCGGTACCTGGGCGGGAGGTGCGCCCCGCCGGCTGCAGCGCCAGCCGCTCCCCGCCGCCCGCCCCTCGGCAGCTCCGCCGCCGCCCGCCACCAGGAAGACGCAGGTGGCGAGGGCAGGCGCCGTGCCCCGCCGGCGGAGGCGGGCGGGACCGGGACCCCCGGGGGCGAAGGAGGAAGGGGAGCCCGTTACCCTGCGCGGGGCGGGCACCGCTCTCCCGGCGGGGGAGGGAGGCGAGCGGGCTCGGCCCACTGGGAGCCGGATTTGGCCACGGCCCCGGTGGTGCCAACCGGCCTGCCCGGTCCGGCCGCTCGCTGCCCTCTCGGGCCCGACAGGCCGGTAACTCCTCCCCATAACTTGCCCTAAGGGGATTTTCATAAACCTGACTCCTGGGGGGGAGGGGGGGGAGCTACCTGCAATTTTGGACTCAAAGTCACGCCCCGCAACAGGTACCTGGGTAGCGCCGGGCCTGAGCCCGGGTCCCCGGGCCTGCCGCAACGGGAACCCCGCGCCGCCGGAGCGGCTTCCTGCGGCCCCACGGCGCCGTGTCCCGTCTGTGCCACCCGGGCCACCTTCGTGGGAAGAAGTTTCACAGCCTGGACCCCGAGGGTGGGGCTGCTCGGGCTTTAGAGGAAAGAGAAACTGCCTTTTGAGTTTCATCTGGCTTTTGCGGGGGCAATACCTTGGACAAATAATATTTGTTTCCATCCTGTGCAAAAATAGGAAGTAAATTTATAGATAGTAGCTTTTTTTTTGAGAAGTCGCTTTATTTGGAAGGTTCACTGGTGATTACTGTATTTATCTGTTGCACCTGTCAAGTGCATCGTGTTTAAACCTCAACAGATGGAGAGTTATTAAGTCAGCTACCCACTATCTCCTCAATACGTAAGTCTTTTATGGCTTGCTATTCCTCTTTGAAGATGGAGGAGGTTTTAGAAAAATATTTTGGGCCGGATTAGAAACTGTATGGTCTTATGGATAAACAGTTATTTAGATAAATATTCCCATTGTACGAAAGGAACATCCTACCAGTAATTCCTTACACTGTGAAGTGAGAAGTTTGCTATGTGAGTCTTTATTACAAGTATGAAGACTATCATACGGCATGCTAAAACCTGAAGATAAAATGCTGGAGTGTGAGTTAAAAAAGATCACAGAAGGAAGGAAGGATTGCAGAGGAAAAGAATAGATAAAACATCACCAGTATGAGCAATTCCAAGTCTGGGAATTTTATATTCAGAATACAGACAACGCTTGTTTTGAATCACTCTCTCTCCTCACACTCCTTCACTGGCAAAAAAAAAAAAAAAAATTCTTTTCTTGGAAATTTGAGGAGCACAATAAATGAGTTTAATACTTAAGCTTTATGTATATTTTTACTTTTAACTGGTAACTTTGTTTTAAAGCGTGACAAAACCAAACCAATATTTATCAACTTCAAAAGATAACACTCAATTTCAGTCTTCAGGTGGTCATCTCTGCCTTTTTTTCATAAAATCTCAGGCTAAAATTAGATCCAAAATCTTACCTGAACACACACTCAGAAGGCAGATGAATAAATCATGGCAAAGAGCCTAGAACCCCAATCTTGCATACTTTCATATTACATGTAGCTTTGCGCAATAATAATTATCCTGCAGGCAGTGGGTCATGTATTTACACATGTGAACATATCTTTGCATACAGATGTGCATATACAAATTACACATTTTAATATATATGTAAGTACCTCTGTGTGTGTGTCTACATGCAGTTATGCATGGTTACTCTGTTGAGGCCTAAAGGTGCATAAAGGTGTGAGGAGAGTCACAGTTGCAGAATGTGGATTGTCATACAGTATGTGGAAAAAAAAATCTGGAAAAATTATCGCCCTTGTACGGCTGCGTTACGTAGCACAGCTGCGTCACCTCTCTCTTAACGTGTTGAGCATCTCCCTACTTTTCAGTTTGTAGCTTCCCTTATTGTTGCAGGATTTTTGTATGTAGGCAGATGTCAGTACGCTCATTTACATATACTCATAAAAATTAGACTTCTGTAAAAACACTAGAATCACTGGGCAGCATTGGTAGCTAGAAATGTAGACATTCTGATTTGTCCCTTATAATTCTACTACTAATGAATGCCAGCTCCTGGAAACTCTTCATGCAGAAAGCAAGCGCGTATGTCCAGCAGCAATGCTTATGTGTCCCGGTCTACAAAGCCAGTATCGTTTCTTCTTCTGTTTGCTTCCTGTTCCATGGAGAAAAGAAAAATGTCGTCGTCTTTCGTAAATATTCCCCACACACTATTTCACCCCTGCTCTTTGGGCCACTGTAAAGACCTTGTCCTGGTTTCAGCTGGGATAGAGTTAATTTTCTTCCTAGTAGCTGGTATAGTGCTGTGTTTTGGATTTCGGATGAGAATAATGTTGATAATACACCGATGCTTTAGTTGTTGCTGAGTAGTGCTTACACTAGGCAAGGACTTTTCAGGTGCTTAGTTGCTGGCTGGGGTTAAACCACGACAGAGGTCTACCTGAACAAATGACAGTATGAAAAGAAGTGACACAGGGAAATTAATCTTGATTTTTTTTTAATTAGCTGTCCAGTAAAAATTGCCTGAGTCAAGCATAAAGTCTTCCTTTATGCAAATCAGAGAAAGGGAACGGAAGGAAAGCAGAATTTGCACAATATTTCATATGTACTTTTGTAGTAGAGTTGGCCATTTATTATTCCTAATGAGAAACAATTGACCTGGTCGGCCAATAGGTTAGACTCATTAGGGAAACTGTAGTTTGAGTGTGAAAGCCTCATAATGGGTAACCAGACCAATGTCATATAAACTCAAAAAATGATTTCATTAAAATTCACAGGATGCTATTGAATTAAGATGAAAGAACAGCTGTACACTTTCAAGAACTGAAAATGGCAAATGGCAAAATGCCGTAATGAGGAACCATCATCGAGACAACCGCTGTCACCACGATTCCCAATGCAAGATTAACGATATCAAGCCCTACATGCAGAGGAAACATAATCTAGACCTAATTATGAACTCATTTGAAATTTTTCATGAATGGACCTTCAGCGAACTCCAGATGATAACACTTTCATTTAAGTCTTAAAATCAAGTCTTAATTATAAAGATTTATGAGGTTGCTGTATTTCATAAAACCTTTTATGATGTGTATTTCATAAAGCCTTTATTAGGTATGAGTCCTTGAAAATAACAACACAATACTTACAGCACTTTTATAAGCAGAATCAGAACAAGTTCTTGATACTTTTTTTTTTCCAAGACGACTCCGATACAAGAGCATCATCTCAGCAAGTGCTTGTTTGAGTAATCTCGGACTGTGTACACAGACAAACAGAACACCGTTATCCGCAGATGCTGAGTTCTATCACAGACTGGGAGCTATCTGTTAGTAATTGATGAATCCCAAAGTTAGACTTGGTTGCTGAGAATTTTCTGTACAGTCATGGTGGCTAAACTTTAGAAGATCTCTGCCAGATATTTAGAAAAATGGTTCAAAATATGTCCTTCTTCAGCAAATACCTGTGAAAGAGGCAGTGAAAAAGCTACTGTTTCTGAAGCCTTTGACTCTTAAAAAAATTGCATTTTTGTTTTTTAAATGAACCTTGAGAATCGAGGAGGTGTTCTGTAGCCACAAGGGGACAGACCCTCTTCAGAAATCTTGTCAGGACTCATAGTTTCTTACTACCCCTGAGTATTAAGGCATACGACCTTATTGTAAATATGCATTGGAAAAAAAATCTTTCTCCTGGTAAATTATGATTCCTTACTGGATGAAGACAGCAGTGGATGGATGACAATGTAATAGATATTGACAGTCCTTGCAAATAATACGGTATAGCCTTGCTTGAATGAGAAAGAAAAATAATAATTTACAGAAATACTTGCATTTAAGGATCTGAGTGATATTACATTTTAGAGTAGAAATAACTTAATAATGATCAAACAAGAATTTTTGTTCAGAATTGTTTACCTAAATATTTTCTCTTCAAATTTTAAAGCATTTTTTAAGAGATGAGCATTATTTTTATGACACCACCAATATCCTGTTTGCCGAAAAAGATCAAAAAGCTCAGTAACAGGTGCTTGGAGTAGCACAGGACTGTGAAGATGAACACAGCAGACTTTCAAACTCGTTCTCTCCATTTTGTAGTTTTTTGTCTCTGTCTGATTGTCACCTCTGACGATGCAGTTTTCTGTAAAACTGATCATCTCACAGGATATTTCAAACAGATCTCATGTACTGCTGCAATATTAGTCAAAAAAGTCCTATGATAAAAGGAGCTTTTACTCTTCTGTTTCTTCTAACATGAACATTCCAGCTAATGGAAAAGTTAGTCGAAAATATTTGATGTGTTTAAGTGCTATTAAGCACATTACCATTTTTCTGTTTTTCACTAGCACTTAATCAGTAGAGAAAACATGACTGATGTGTGTGGTTAATTTACAAATGAATGAATGGAAAACAAGCCCGTGTATAAATTCGTCTCTGCTTACACAAATTAAAATGCCTGTATTCTCACTGATTACTTAGAGATGCGTGCACACACATATGCATCCATATGATACACGTATACCTCTTTTTTTCTTAAGCCACAATAGAGTGTGGTAAAGGCTGCTGCAGGCAGACAGAAAGCTAACTGGAAGAGGGACAGAAATGGATGTATCCAGGGCTCTGCCTACTTTGAACCTCTGTTCTCATTTGCCTCTTTCCACTTACTACACCCTGGCTCTTACATTGCGTGTTCTTCAGAACTGGGACTTCTCTTTGGGCTGACCAGCACAACACTTCCTCTATTTCAGTATAAATGTTTTAAAACATGGCAGTCCTCGCTCAGCTCAGCGTCGGGGGAAGTTCTGCCTGTCTGTGTCTCCACTTGCAATATCCATTTGCTCAATCCAACCCCTGCAGTCCACTGAAGTGCTGGTTTGTTTCTAATGCCAGCTTATGGGAGCCATTTGGAGAAATCAGCTTTATTCCAGACGTGTGACAGCTCTAACTGCCTATCAATCACACTGAACTTGGAAACAAATGTTAAATGCAGGGCTGTCCAGTTGGAAGCCCTTTTACTTTACCTCATGAAAAAAGAGGAAGAATGCTTTTGCTCAGTTTTAAAAAAGAAGATTTACAACTCCCCAAGTGAAAGTTTCCAAAAAGAGTAATTGGAAAAAAGCAGGTTTAGAACATAAAAATGGATTTAGTGTATTTACCAATAAGAATGATTGCCTGGCACCCACAATGAAATAACTTATTTATTATTCTTTACATAATCATAAGATTCCAACGTTTGAACTTACAAGTTCATTTTTATAAGGGAAATAAAAGATGCATTAAAATATGTAATATAAGATAATGACAATATGATTTTGTTTGTTACTGTGTAATCCTTGAAATGGAAATCTGCAAAGGCTCAGATGCAGTTTGTGATCACCTAGCTCTTGAATTCACTACATTTTGAAACTAAATCACAGCATGCAGATGAAATATGATATGTCTTTACAGGAGAATCTAACGTGTGCTCACATTGCTTTTACACTAAGTAAAACATTCTTTAAATCTGAAACATGGTAGCCATTATTACATTTTCTGCTGTTGGTAAAGAGAGAAGAAGCTATAGTCACTGTGTGGGCAGACATCTACAAAACTCTGCTTAATTGCTATTCAACACGTCTCTAACGAAAGGAAGTCAACCAGTCTCACATACAAAACACACTCCAGAATGCCTGAATACAGCTGCGGCAGTCTTGGCATAGAAAAACCAGCAAACATTTCTAATAACTGAACTGGGGCCTTCCCCTTCTCACTGTTTCCTACTACAAAAACAATCACATTTTGCAGCTGGGCTTCAGCTTCGTAGGATAGGAAATCATGCCATTTTTTCTGGTTTGCTATTGCATAGTCTACAGGGATTTGGAAACAACAAGCAGTTTTCAGTATAAATCTATGCAAAGTGCACAATTACAGGGCATGTACTTGCTTGCACTGCCTTCTCTTTTTCCCCACTGGGAAGTACTTTTCTCTTTCATACGCAGCAGTGCGTTAACCACTCTCTTATCTTTGCTTTCGGTCAGAGCAGATTAAATAGCTAGCGCAATGTAAATAAGAAAGAATTCTCTCAACTATGCTTACCATGTTTGTTAATAAAGTGCGCGTAACTTTATTCTGCTACTGCCTTTAGCTAGAGTTCTCATTGTGTAACATTCCCTCCCCCAAAGTCTACATTTGCAAAGTGTTTTAAGTTAGCAAATTAAAGGTGAACAACAAAAGGAAATTATTCGCACCTGTAAAGTTTGTTTTTAAAAAGGAGGATGCAGTACCCTTGCAGGGTCATGTATCACTACAATGAAACAGGTCCAGGAAGCATAGGTGTCAGTAGCATTTTTAAAGATAAGCATGATAGTATCCCAGTTTCTGCTGGAAAATGTCTGTTCCTGGTGATCACATCTGACCGACAGGTATGTATTGACTTATGCTCTGGGGTAAGCAAATAGTCCAGTAGAAGGAGAGAGGCTTTCAGTAGCAAGTTTGTTTACAGCATGCACTGTACTGCATTGCTTAATACTAGAGTTTCCCCCAAATTCAGAGAGGGTGGATAGAAGGATGATTCAAGCCTTAATCAGAAAGCACTTCAGGTTTATACACCTAATAAATTTAACTGTAATAAAAGACTGCTATTTGGACTGACTATGAAAAAGACTGTGAAAATAAGAACAATGGAGAAGTCTCAATTATTGAGATACAATATTCAGTAATCACTGTAAACACAGTTCTGACCTTGTTTTCATGAACAATGATAGATTGAATAGCATTGTCTGCAGTTCCCTTCTTATTATTTCTATGATTTTTTCCACACATCAGTCTTCAGGAGACCTTTTTACAGTCACAATGCAACAAGACTCAACTTTAAAAAGCCACAGTCTCCAAACATTCAGATGACACAGGACTATCCTAGAAATTTAAATGGGGCTTGAGTAGGTTAATTGCTATCTTGTCTCCACAGCCAGTACCGTAAAATTCACCTCTGATCAGCTCTGGATTTGACTATGCCAAGCTTTCCATTTCTTGGCCAAAACAAATATAAGGTATGATAGGACAATGCTCCTGGATATTCATTTCAACCTGGATGGTAGATCTAAATTCCATTAACAACCCATGTGGATTTTTAGATGTACATTGCAAACCTAAGTTTGCTTGTTTGTTTTTACATGGAGAAAGCAACTTTCTGCACAATCCTAGTATAAGAAATAGCTCAAACAATGTTCTGGAGGTAGTAGGGAACAGCATAGCCCAAATAAATTGCTTTCCCAAATAGCTGAAATTTGGTAAAAGTTTAAGTGGCCAAAGCTGAGTCTTCCAATGGGTGTTGACCACCTGGCAATACTTCCAGGTGTCTCTATGACCTTTTCTGTTGTTAATTATTAAGTATTTCACAATGTATTTAATACAAATGTCTTGTAAAAAATTATATGCAGTCTAGAAACAGGAGTAAATTAATCCAGCTGTTTCCCAAAATACTCTACTATATAGATTTTAAGAGACTCTCTAATCTCTGTCCTAGTGCAAACCATACAGCTTCTTTGTATTTAGTTGTTTTAAATATTAAAGCTGCCTCTTGAAGAAAAAAGAATAGGCAGCTCAGAGATAGCAATAGTCTACCACATTCCTGGTAAGTTTTCCCATTCCTGATAAGCTCAAGTTATTAGCATGAAACCTCATTAACAGAGTTACACTGAAAAAAAAAATAATCAGGAAATTAAAAAATGAATTAACTAGGTAGTAGGTAGGAAGGTGTCAGTAAGAGGAAATACACTTAAAAAGGCGAAGATATATAGCACACAGAAAAAAGGAAAATATAACAGATTTTTTTTTTAAAAAACATAATTCAAAGAGAACTCAGGCTTGAGTAGGTAACAAAAGATGGAGGACTTAATGTCTATTCCATGGAATGAAGATTTGCTTGAACATAATTTCCAATGAAATTAATTCATAGCTCAGACTTTGCTGATTCTGTGAGAGAAATAATTAATTGCCAATGATTAATTGGATTTATCTGTCAGATGAGATGTATCTGATTTTTAGCTACTGTTACTGATCATTGACAAATAGACAAAATAGTTCAAAAATTCACTTGTTACTAGCTAGTGTTACTACATATGTAAAGAATACTTTAATATTATGAGACTAACATTATGAGAACAGTTATGACTTGATCAATCAAAGTGGTTATATTTATTGGCACAAGTTTGTTTCAAGGAAGAAACCCTGAATTTTTCTATGTTGCAAATTGAGCAAGAGGAAGAGCTATGCTTGTGAAGGTTCACTTTTTTCATAGTTCAGTTATATGAGGTGTTTTGCTTCCACATACAAGCTACTACCGTTTGTATATAGGTCCACTACTTCATGTAATGGTCATTGGCACAAGTATATAAACAAGGATTTTTGAGAGTAGGAGCCTAAAATGAGCTCTTTAGTCCATATTAAGACACCTGAATAAATGACCTGATTTGCAGTAGCAGTGTACTTGAGCAACAGCCAGTGTGATATCGGTGGGGATTATTGAATGCTTAGAGATGAAAGGAAGATTTGGGACTTGGATACATTTCAACAAGGACATACCCTACAGTTATCTGTTTGGATTCCTTCCTGTTTAATATGAGCTCGATAAAAAGGATGCCCATAAAATGGGTGGAAGATGCCATCTGAGAAAGGATGGAAGTAATCTGATAGGACAAGATGAAAATTAAAATCTTGAAGAAATTAAACTCTAAACCTTTCCTAGGCAGTGCCTTTAGGAAAGCAAAAACAAAGGTATTAATACAAATGGGGAATAGGCAGCAATAGTGTAGGAAATGGCTGGGGTTTACGAGTATACCATTAACTTTATTAGACCGAGCTTGGGGGAGCAAACCTGTAAATCTTCCAGTGTACAGAAATTGTTATAAGCAGGACAAATCAGGGCAGAAGGAAGGTAGCTTCATATGTAGCAAAGGAGTTTAGAGATGGGGAACGCTAACTAAAAGCATGGGGTGAAGTACCAGAATGAGCTCCTCCGGCCTCGGACAAGTTCTGTCTGCAACACTGCATGGGTACAATTGATGATCTCTCTTGGGGTTGCTTCTTCATGCCCCTGTGGTTCTCAGACTCTGACATCTGCACTGCTGATGGCATGCATACCGTAGAAGTCACACATGTGTGATCTTTTTGGTAGTCCAAAATATCCTGATGAGGACTAATCAAGAGGCGCGATGATGCTCACTGAGTTAAGGAATGCGACCGTGGCACCAGACTGCAACTGATGTGACTTACAGCTGTGGCAGTTTTATGGAGGCAACATCAAGTGACCCAAATAGCTAGCAAAGTTTTTCATAAGATCAAATATTGGGAAGAAGTCTTTTTGTTAAATTTTTTATGCAAGTCCAGGGTAGGGGTTTAGTGATCCTAGGTGAGAGAGCTATTTGTGAGACTAAGTATTTTGTTTCTACCATCTTTTCCTGACTAGAACCGATTTTTGATGGAGATTTGTTTTCTTAAAACTGGTGACCAAAGTTACTTGAAAACTAAATATTGGAAGAAAAATATTGTGTACAGTTATGCTATCTCTGCTTCAGTATTACTTGTAGCTAAAACAAGGTTGGTTGGTTGTGCATGTAAATGATTGCCACTAAGCAGAGGGGTGTCAACAATGTTGAAGAGGCAAAACTAGCTACTTAAACATTGCATAAATGACTGACTATCTTTGGTTAGTGGGATGAAACATAGTGTTCAATGTTTTAGAAGAATGCCCTTTTTCTAAAATGAAGAAAATGCGAAGTATACTCCATTGTTGTACAGCTCACACAGCTGTGGAAAGACTGAAATCTGATGCATCACCGAGAGAGATGATGTAAACTGGAAACTCGACATTTCAAGGGGAAAAAAAAGTACTTAAAATGAAAAACAGAAAAAAATGCTAGTTAGTTATGTCTGCACAAAGCTGAATTTCCAAGAAGAAACAAAACAAAGCAAAGGCAAACCAAACAGATCAAGGTGGTTTTGTGAACACTTTTTAAACTTACTAGCAGCACCTCCATTGGGGAACAGCCAAAGTCAATGAGTTTAGAATTAAAGTGAATATATGCAAAAAAGGTGGCATATTTTAATAATTTCATAAAAACAGTCAAGTCTTAAAGTTTCAGCCCAGAGCATTCAGTTCTGTGTACATGTTCAGAAAAGTATTTATGAATTAATAAAACTTGTAAAGGCCAACATTTATAGTTATAGCTTGTCATTATATAGTGATAGATGTAAATTATTGGAAAAATGAATTGCAGCTGAACAGCTGCCAGTGGCTGAAACCATCCCAACAAAAATGCCAGTGTGAAGTTTTTTGTAGACCAGGTTTATCTATGGTTCAGCCTTAGCCCAAGGAAGTCTTTGAAAATACCTGTTTCAGTCATCCCTATTATGCTAACACTACATATGTTATCCTCAGATTACCTTGTCTAATGTTTCCTTCACGTGTCATAAACCATTGCGTATCTCATTAAATTTTAGGTTTGGTACAATAGTGATTGTAGGCCATGGCTAGGCTTCTCTTCCGCAATTTTCCATCAAACTCATTGAAAACCTGAAAAAATTCAAAAAGTCCTTAGAAGTTAACAAAATAAAAAGCATTTTTCTGGATACATTTTAAACAATATTCAAATTAACAAATGCAATAACAAAATGGCTATTTTAAAATTATTTTAGTTTAAAATGATAAGCAAAAAAAAATATTTTATTCACTACACTTGGAAATTAACATGATTCGCTATTCTATTTTGAACGCTGTTCAAAGATAAATTTTCTGAAAGTATTACTGTAAATTAGCATGTAATGGAGCCACCAGCCTGTCCAGAATAGCAGAAGATAGTTGTATTTTTTTAATTAGTAATATAGCTGGTGCATAATTTTTACATTGTGTCAGCATCTCACAGCATGAGAAAATGATGAATTCAGAAAGGACACATTGCAGAGTGAAGAATATTAAAGTGTTCTACTGTAGAAAGACTATTAAGGCAAAATGTGATTTTGATGACAGTAATGACCCATCAATCCAAGTTAAATCAGGTACATATTTAATACCACAAGACCCTTAGACCGAACACCTCTATACATTACAAGGTTTAGTTTTACAGGTAACATACACCTCACCCCCATTACCAAAATCTCTTGCAATTAAAATTCTCCGAGTTGAACTTCACCAAAATGAAGGTAGGTGTATAGTATGAAGTGGGAAGGTCTGGAGCCAGTTATTTGCTTATTGAGTATATAACCCACAAAAACTGACACAAATCCTTAGAGTGGAAGGTAGAGATGACATTGCGAGATCATCTGCGCCCTCAATTCTCCTTGTAAGCATCTGCAGAGCTGTCTCGTTATCCTCCTTCCAGTTGCTTTAATACCTTCAATTGCAATAATGCCTATGTTAAAAACAAACAAACGTGCAAAAACCACTCACCCCTGCCCCAAATAAAAACACCCACCTGCAGCGTGACTGTGGTTAAGATCTTGGTGTACTGAGATAACTGCCAGGCAAGCTGACCATTTGTGACTGAGAGTACTTGCCTCTTTATACTCCTTCCCATCTGCCTGTGTCCATCTGCTGTCTTGTCTATTATTTAAAGTCTTTGTAGTAGTCACCATCTTTTACTTTCATGTTGGAAACAGCATTCAGCACAAAAAGGCCTTGGGTTCACTGTGACATTAATAAACATTATTACAGCTAGTACACTTTTATTGTAGTGGTGTTTGTTTTTTTTTTCTTTTGACTACCTCAGTTTCTCATGCTGTGGGATTGTAGTGAAGATGAAGATCTTTGAAGAATTCTGTGCTACCTACATTTTTAATGAAAATGGCTCTCTCCTGCTGGTTTGACACAAACTAAGGGCTCCAATATAATCTAATTTGCAGCCAGATGGGGAAAAAAATACCTGTTTTAACACTGAGCAAACATATTTAGTTCATGGCTATTAGTTAGCTCCTGTTTTTTTCATTGAGTGGGATAGAAATTACTCAAATAGCTGTTTGCAAACCTTACGCATGTCTCTAAAAACTGTCAATAAATGTAAGAAGTAATACGTTTCTAGAATAAGTTTCCACACTTGCTTTGTTGAAACTAACCTGCAAAAATTAAAGGATCCCTTTCAGGATCAGGCTAAACAAGCCAAGCAGAATGTCTCTCACCTCACTGGAAATCTTGTGTATTGCTCTGCTTGTGCTGAGTGCTGTGAGCGGCACCGAAAAGCATCCCACTTCTTCAGCAGAAAGCATCTCTGAGTGGGGGGAAGAAAAGCGCTTTCGATGGGCGTTCCGCTTGCAAAGAACAGCTTGCTGAATGTCATCTTGCACTTAGATTTCACTGAAGCTGCCTATTCAAAGCAGTATGCGACTGTGATCCTTAACTCTAAATCTGGACCGATGTAATCAGTCTCTTTCTCTTAAGTTAATGAGTAGATCTACATCGATTTTAATGTCAGCTTAATCAGACCGTAAGTCCTTCAGGAAAAGGAACTGAATCTTCTGTGATGTGTGGCATCCAGCCTGCTGTCGGAGATTTAGTTCAGGATGATAACAGTAGTTACAAAAAAAGCTGGAAACCATTTCATTAAGTAGAGAAAAGAGTATTTTAATGATAAATTCTGTCATAAGGCTGCTGTACAAGTGAAAAGTAGGTTAAAATAATACATATCAAGCATCAAACAATATTTATGGATACTTTACATGTCTCTCACTCAGCACTGTCTATTAATGAAGTCTTCTGTTTCTTCAATAATAGAATAATACTTACCAATTTCACATTCTCTGTTATTTCCCTTGCAAAGTACTAAATTTGGAAGAAAATTATTTTTGTGTTGTCAATTTCTCTCTGTACCCAAGTCTTAAATATTAGACCACAAAGTAAATAAATAATTCTGCTTTACCCAGTAATACTGAGAGTTAGTGACAGAGTGCATCATTATTACATGCCTGTACCTGGAAAAAAACTCACTTTAGGATTAGATCCTGTAACTTGTTAATGTGGTATGGAGGCCTTTTTTTACAAACCCACCTATTAAAAAAGAATTACATTAGTTGCAAAATTATTTACTATATGAGGTGTCAGGATAGGTGAATTTGCCTTTTGTACAATGATCTGTTTTATCAAGAGCCTTTCACACATGTGGACGTACTGCTCAAGAGAGGTGCTGAGCTAATAGGTCATAAAATAAAAGTGACGTTGTTTGTCGGCGTGATTAGAAAACTATCTAATATAGATGCACTGCCACCTGCCTTTTTCCACAGAAACTGCCATAGTCATTCCATTTCAAGGCTATCTGTGAGTTAAGTCCTCAGCTTGCATGGCCCGATTCAATGTCTAGCTTCTGCTGAGACTGATAATTAACTTTTTAGTTATCATAACAGGCTTCAGATTGAATTACTCTGAAAAGAGATAAAAATAGTGGATGCTACACTTTCCTGGGGCAAGAGATAAAAGATTTTCATTTGATATATTCTGAGATTTTTTTATTTGACAAAAAATGTAATTTACCTTTTGCTCTTGAAAAATTAGTCTCACTGAGGAAAAACTCCGGCTATTTTCCTTCATTTTTCCTACCATTAAATGAAGAGAAAAAGACTGTCATTGGGAAATAAATGCAGATGATTTGGGAAAGGATACTGTGATAATCATGACACCCCACACAAAGTTCATGCACAACTACTAGCATCTGATGTGCCCGTTAGCTATTTTGATGCAGATCAGTTTTATCTACTATGCAATGGTTTTCCCTCCTCCAGATCCATGAAATTGTTAAATTTGATCTCTGTACAGAATAAGATGAAAAATTAGCAGCAGAATTGTGTAAATATTGCCAATGCTTTCTGAGTGAATTCAATAAAGTTACAAAAAAAAAAACCACATTAATTTTTCCATAGTTATATTGAGTTCCCATGAAGAAAAAAATGTCATTGGTTGAGGTTTCCTGTCATAAGTGTTTGAGATAAGTATCTGAAGCAGTCAAAAAGGCTAAAGTGGAATGCTTATACAGTTGCTTACTTTTGAGGTAGCATATGTATCACATGAGAGACCTTTCAGGGTCGTGAAATAGTGAAGAGGGCTCTTTAAGCCTTGTCAGAGCCCTGGCACAGAGACAATTAACAAATCTAGCCATTGATCAAACTTCTCTCTCTTCATTACTGGGAAGGCTCATGCATATACAGTGGATTGCCCAGCAGTGTCAAGAGAAAATTAAAATTTGCATTCAGCCACTTAACACTGTCAGGAGCTTAATTCTTCTAGGAGTTATGCTTCAGGTACAGGACTTAGGTTCCCAAAAAAGCAAAGATTGTCTAGAAGACAGCATCTTCTGGAACTCCCCAACCCTTTCAGGGCCGAAAGAGCCATAGGAATTTTAACTTTTGGAGGACAGAAAGAAGGCGCAAGACCTGAAAAGCAGATCTGCAATATTTCTGTCTATCTTTACTCACAAAAGACATTTAAACACATGCTTACAGCAGCTCCAGTGGGATTCAGTCATGTGTTCTAAGCTGGATATCAATGGTGTTTCAAAGAATCAAGGTCAAGAAGCATATATACTCAATTAGTGATGGCACAGTGACTAGTTGTTCTGGCTCGTCGAAAAGCTTGAATTTTGAGGTGCTACTGATTCGGTAGAAGAGTCCCTTTGCAATCAAGTCAGTTTTGCTTAGAAAATTTAAACAAAAACTGAAAAAATTATGGACGCTACTTGATGAGTTTACCCTCACTTTCTGTTCACCAAAGTCCCTAGTATCAATTATTCTTTCAGCTACGTCTCACAAACACCATTTTCCTCTCTTAAACTGTTTTTCAACAATACCAGTATCACTTCAGAGAAAACCTGTCATTTCCAAATCTGAAATACAAGATTGAATTACCTCCATCCAATGTGTTTTTGATGGTAGTCGGTCTGTCTAGTCTTCAAAATGCAACTTTTTACAAAGTTTTCAATATTTTTATTTAACTTGATCAGAAGTCACTTAGTCTTACCTCTCTCCCAATATAGTCATGTTCTTAGGATAATAAAGCTATAAATGTAATTTTTTTTAAACTTAAAACCATTAGTATGTACAATTGAATGCTTTGCAGTAGGAGGCTGGAGATCAGTCACCAAAATTCATTGTCGGTCCAGGCAGGACTCAGTCAATAATGAGATGCAGGAAAACACCTAAGTATAAGTAGCTCAATTATGATTTTAATGTACAGATTGATATAGAATACAAAGCGCAGTGAAAGCTACATTCCACACAGAAACATGGCAAGCAGTCATTAAAGGGAGGAGGAAAGAATTTTACTCACTGAGGGAAAGCATTGTCTACTAGCTAGTTATGTATAGGTGGCAAACCCTTGGCTAACAAAGCAATATATACATATCGAAGGAGGGGAAACAATTCTGGTTTTCATTAAGAAGAATGGCCTAATTATCTCCTGCATGAGCATGGGTTAACAAGAGTTTTGGAGCAAAAGAATAGGTCTGTCTGGATGTCCTTGAAGAATTGAAGGGGAGGAGAGCTAACACTGCATCAAAGAGTAGGAAGGGGAGCAAGCAGAGATATAAGCATACCTGAAAGTTTCCCTGTTGGAAGCTAAAAGAAGTTGTAACGGACAAGATTTCAGGTGGAAGCTACTGAGCAGAGGCAATCTGAGACAGGAGGCAAAGACCCAAGCCCCAAATGATAACTTCTCAAAATAGCCGTGGTATTACATGAATAGGGGAGAAAGACTTTTCTTACACAACCTTGTTTTAAGTACACTAGGCAAGGCTTTCTTTCCCTTCTGCATGTGTATCTTTTCTGTAATGATTTGTAACTGTGCTGGTTTGGGATGTTGTGAATAAATGCTTGTGTTTGCATTCTACCATAACTGAGCTTGAGTGGGATTTAATGTAACTGGAAGAGCACGACATTGTTCACCTAAAAAAATCCATACGCTGGGTTACCTCAATAAACCCCTGCCTCCTTAGTACATGTTGCTATACTCAGAGAGTAACAGAACAGGCTACGTTTCAGTCACACCGGTCAGATGGAGGGTTCGCACCACAGGCACCAGGAGAGAGTCATGGTTAAATGTGAGGCTTGCAGGGAAAATGTCACAGTATCATTATTGGTTTCCGCTGCATTAAAGGCGGAAAGAATCTTTTAAAAAATAGAACAAAGCCACATGCTCCACAAGCTGCTCAGTAACTTTGGAGTGAAAGCTATATAGGAGATACAGCATAAACGTTTTATGAACCAGTAAGCCTACAATATCATCTTGCAATGCAGGAGGCTCTTTCCAAAAGCTTTACAATGCATTGCTCTTGCTTCCCCCAGGGTTTTTCTCCTTTTTGAACAGTGGAATGATATGAATTCCAAAGGCAGGAGGTTTTGTAAAGGGAGGAGAGAAGAAAATGTTTCATTCAAAACCAAAATGGAAAAATCGCTGTATTTAGCTGACAATTAGACTTCATCTTTATCTGTGTTATGAAAGTCCATAATCTGGAATTGCTCTTCCATCCTTTTACTCTGCCTTTACCTCTGTACCTCTCTGAAAGTGTAGGCTTTAGTGTAGGTCTCTGATGCTCAGAAACAAAAAGAAATGGCTTTTCCTTTAACACTTCTATGTTCCACAATCATTTATAAAAACGTTTTTTAAGTTAATGTTTTGTCTCCAGGTATATATTGGTTATTATATTTTTAATTATTGTTATTAGAACATTGCTGGCAAGATCCTGCTGAGATTATATTTGCCTGCCATAACAACAGAATCAAAAACCACAGTAATGGTCATTGTGCTGACGAAAAACTAACCTAGGTGGACAAGCCAAATTAAGAGACAAATGGATGCAAACACAGATGAAATTGCTTACTTCTCTGTGACTGCAAAGCTTATCTGTGACAGTGGCTGCAGAAAACCTGGATCTTACTGAAAAAAACTGTCAGATCTAACAATCTATCAAGCTTTAAAGAAGTTTGGTCATACATCTGAAATCCACAGTTAATCTCACCCAAATTTCACAAATCAAAGTCCTACACAAAAGCTATCTGGGGAAAAATTAAAACCATGAAACAACCCATGTTCATCTGTTCTATTTGTTTTATTAAACTGCTTCTCCATTCCTCACTAGTTCGGCCTAGTCATATCTGTTCCCGGATCTTGAAAAATGGTAATATTCTGTACAGAAATGAGCTTACAGATAGAAACATCTGTGAATCAATCAGACGACTCTCTATAAGCAAATTGTGCCTGAGGGACATAGTCAGCGGTGCAGAGAAAGCATCCTGCGTTACATAATCCCTAAGTGTTGGCTGATGCCTCAAATCAGGAGGATGGCACCGCACTCCGGCTAAAGGCTAACAAGAAACTTGAGCAAATCTGTGTGGGTAGGGCACATGAGTCACTCTTCACAAATATGGAGAAATTAACCGAGACAATTGCTAGATTTCCCATATATCATCTGAAGCGACGTTGTTTAAAATGTCCAATTCTGAGGTAGAAATCCCTACATGGTGTTTAGCATACGGCACATATGGCTGAGTACTTTTTTGTGTGGACAAAGCAGATTATGAAATCAAACGAGGTTTCAGAAAATCACTTAATTTTCAATACTATGCAGTGGGGATAGAGAAAAGATGCATTTCACCAAAAAGCAGTCAAAACCTAGCATCTTTGTCTTACTATGCGGCTTGTACATCTATAAAGATGGAGGAGTACAAGGCATGGAGCTACCATCAATAACAGAATAGCTCGCTCCATTCTTTACGCTTTATGAACTGGAAAATACAATATACTGCATTCCTGCATACTTATTATGTGAAGAACTCCAGTCTCCTAGTGGAGAGCAGTTACTGAGAAATGTGATGGAATTTCTTTCTTAAACTTCCAATACTGCTGTTAGAAGAGTGGGGGAAAGGTAAAGAAATAAATGACAGACAAGATCCATTACAGGTTTTGTTTTTTAAAAAGAAATTTACCCCACATAAATTGTATACTCTCTACTGTCTGGCACACAACACCTGCTTTTAGTCTTCAAAGCAGATGAACAGGAAAAAACATACTTTAGGCAAATAATAATTAGGTGGCTACACATAATCCTCTTTTTTTTTTTTTTATTATTTCTATAGTCAAAATACTAGTATTATTGCATCTGGTGGCGTCCAACTGTGGCAGGTTACCAAAGCTCTAGCCAAACCTTCTGGACAAGATTTGGGAACAAATCATCACTTTGACACTTTCACTTTAGGAAGCTTTTCCAACACGTTGTTTTGAAGCATGTGATGACTATGCTGAGAGTCACAATCTGCTCTGGTAACTTAAGAATTCCTCTTAGATGTGTGATAACAAGTTCAGCCTTCTCCACTCTCAGGAGACTAGCTAACAGTGAAATATTGGAAATCCAAAAATTCACCTCATTAATCAAACTAAAATCAATATATCATATGCATGTAATGGAGCATGGAAGAGGTAGTGATGAAGAACGCTCACCCTGTCTCAATCATCTACACTTCTGTGCTGTTGCCTGTAGCATAGGGTGACTGGTACACAAGCAAGCACGGACAACCTTGAAGAAGACTACTTGTGCCAACAGAAATGTCACATACTGGCCAAATCTCTTCTTCCTGTGGAAACCCACCCATGATTTAACATATCCGTTTCACCGCAATATAGGGTTCTTCTAGAACGAGGTTCTTCTGCAACATTAAAAGAGATAATACTATTCCACCACAAGCCACAGGTCCCACCTTCCTGTCAGCGCTCTGCAGCTGTTGCTCGTCAGCGTGTGTGCCCATCTCTTCACTGCAGTTATCTGTAGTTGAACATCTCCAGCAATGCAAATAGTTTCTTGGTCTTGTTTACACCCATAGTGTTTTCCTTTTGGTGGGGAAGAAGCTGAAACAATACATTTGTTTCTAACAGCAATGTCATGGCACAATGCTGTGAGGCACCATTAGCCTGCCTGTCCCCGCCTGGCCTCCGGGGCTTCCCCCCACCTGCCCAGGGCCCAAGACCCCATCTCAGCCCCCCGGGGCCATCAGCCCCTGCCCCAGCGATGCCGCAGCAGGGCCTGTCTCCAGCTCCCCGCAGCCCTGCTCTGCCTGGTCATGGGACCCGGGAGCTGGGGCCACCCACAGGCCCATATCCCATCCCAGCATCATCCCATCCCCAGGGAGGTACCCGATGCCCGGGGCTGGGGCTGCCCGGTGCCCCTTGGCTGCCCTGCTCCTGGCTTGGGGGTGGGATGGGCTCTGGCTGCCAGGCCCTGCCCTGACAGACCCCCGCAGTGAGCCCCCGCCACTGCTGGCCCCCAGGGAGCTCCAGGCCACTGCAGCACCCTGAAAACCAGTAGGGAGGAAATAAATAGGCTATTGAGGAAAAATGGCATGAGAACTCGAGCTATATGTGTTTTCTGAGGCTCTTGGTCCAACTCAGACACAGAAAATGGGTCAGTACGAAACTCAGTTATTCCCATCTGAAATGTATCCACAACAATTTAGACTTCTAGTTTATTCCTGTCCGTTTTCTACACCAAGGACCTTGCTTGTTTGTGATATTCTGAAATGATAAAGGGAAAGGATGGAGAGAAAACACTGACTGTAATGGATAGCAGGTAAAGAAAGGACCCTGAGTGATACACCACAGCAGAAAATGTTCTGCCCCTCCTGCCTCAAACAAGAAAAGCAAAATCCCTTCCAAATGCGAGGAATTAAATGATGCTAAGGTGAACACCATCCAGGCCCATCAGCTGTCCTTTCCTTGGATAAAAGGAAAGCAGAGGACATTTAATTCTTCCTCTAATGTTTTTTCATTAACCAAGCACGCTCCTGGTTCTCATTAATTATATACATCCCAAAATACTTGCTGGTAGTCACAGTCACTCAGAGATGAGCAATATGAGAACAGAATATTAACAACCGTGTCATAAGCAGCTCTTGCCAAAGTACATTTAAATTAATGGATCTAAGAAATTATTTCTTTTCTAATGAGAAATATTAAACATGAGACTGAATTTTAGCAACATCTGAAAAGGCACAACAGTCTGTCAGTGGTTTCAAAGCCTAAGCAGCAGTTTGAGCAGTTACTCTTTAAGGTGAAGAAAAAATGTGTGGGGAAAAAGTCCTAAAAACAGTTAAACTAAGTACTTTACAAGCAAATTAATACTACAGGTAAAACTGATAAACAAATTCTTGTCTTGGGATTAAAACACACTTAAAGTGAACCTAGAGAAAATGAACCAACTGAATATATGGAAAAATATAATCCCTTTGCCTGAAAGAATTTATGGGCTAAATAGGTAATAGAAAGACAAGAAATGTGTGATACAAGCAAGCAAACAAAAACAAGTGAAAGACAACTGTGTCTACCATATTCTGTGGACTCCAATCATTCATTATCCAGCTGAAAAGTTAAACCCTGTGCATTAAAATAGTATTTATCAACAGTGGAAACATGGAAATAGAAAGCTTGGGCAAGAGGGAGCAAAGTCAGTGGCACTCAACAGAAGTTGAATGAAAAAATGGCTGAATGCAGTGAAGTCTCTAGCTAGCTTCTCCTACCCTTTCTTGTTCCTTTAGCTTACGCCTGTAATTTGACCCCCCAAAAGTGGCAGAATGTACAATAAATACCAGAAAATAAACTTAGCACTTAGGAATAAGCTGGATCAGCTACCATTGTCTCCATTTTACTGTATTTTCTGTTACCCAGCTCCAAATATTTCAGTGGAGGATGCAAACATTTTTACAATACAATGCAAATCTTTACAAATAGGTGGGATAGCCCATCTTGATGAAGGTCTTGTTGCAACCCTGATAATTACCTGACATAGTAGTTTAGGTGCACCAGGCTCTAAATATGGTAGTTTTTAACAGCCACGTAACTCCTCCGGTCCTTGCTGCCTGTATAAACAATCCTTTTCTGAATCCAAAATTCAAACCCCATCTTCAATACACACAAGATTTATCATCTGTGAGAAAGTCTCACAGTTAAATAAATGGCATCTTTGTGCATGTAGGTTTTCAAGGTTTTGAAAATTAGTAATAAAAAACCAAATGTTTTTGTCCGGCTACAGAGCCGAGAGCTACAAAATTTTCTATCCTGTTTACTTATCAAGATTTAGAGGGCCACAGAAAATGATAATGAGCCTTTCCTGAACAAAGACAGTCATTATAAATTGAATACTTCCATTGTTCAGTATTTTGGCTACACTACTACAAGAATATGGGGCATAATTCTCTCTGAGTTTCACCTTCAATTTTTCACTGAGGTAACCAGAGCCATGTCAATGATATACAGTGATGAACAGAAACGAGTTATTTTTCTCAGGACTATAAGCTATTAATGTTGATATTAACAATGGAAAATCCTATTCAGATTTGTGAGTATGAACAGTCTTCTAATGGAACAAATTCTGACTAAATCTAGAAGAACTGACATATGAGATATTGCAGTTAGAACACAGCCAGAGATCCTGGCTGTCATTTTCTAGTACATTAATTAATACATTGATCTTTCCTTCTGAACCCTTAATGAGGCCCAGCTTCCTCCGCCCACACAGAGGGAGAATCTTTAATATGACTTAATCGCTAACAGAAATATGAGTCAGTACATTCATTGTTCTTGATGTCAGTCATTTCCCCAGAGCAGGAAACTCGGAGAACCATGGCCAAAAGGAGGACCCTCTGGACAGAAGAGCCCGGAGACATATAGGTCTTCTCCCCAACAGCTGATTTAGGCATGAATTATGAAGACAATACCATTTTGCTACAATAATCTTTAGCAATTGTTTTGTGTCAGAGTTACATCTTAGGGAGATTGTAGGTTTTCTCCTAGGCATCTGAATTCCATTAGCAGATGTAACTGCAAAGGGCACGAGTAGTTCCTATGAAAGGTTGAGAAAGCCCAGTTTGAGCAGAAAGGAAGAGAAACACAAGTGGAAACCTCACAAGTCTCTGTGGTCTGTCAAGGAAGTACATTTGTTCCATGAATCTTCTGTTTCAAGATTAAAATTTATGGGCAATATTCTTCTACTACATCAGTACCGCAATTTTAAATGTCTGCAATGCCAGATGATATAAAAAGGATGATTTTGCAATGCTATTAAGCACTGCTGTCGTACCAGATCTCTGAGCTCTTCGACCACTCTCTGCACTGCCCTAAATAACCATCTCTGTGCCAGCACACCTTTCCTGGACCTGGTCTTCCATCCAACACCCACTGAACCCTTTCTGCAAAGGTTTAAACAGTTTTATGATACTTGGTGGCATACGATGACAAGTGAAACATCAGTTCTGTGAAACATTAAAATGGTATTATGCACTTACTATCCTGAAAGGTGCCCCTGAAGTTAACGCTGGTGATGGTACTGTTCCTCCTGAGTAAAAGAAAGAAAACCAGCAGCCTATACAGATATTACTAAACTCTCTTCCTCCTAAATTTTCCATCTTGCATTGATGCTCATGCACTATCCTTGGCATCCCATTGCAGGGTCAGGAAACCTGACATCGCTGTGGCAACTTGTCAGTGTCATGCAGATGGCATGGATTCAAATATAAAACATGGAAACCTACTGCGCATTGCTAATACATTAGACTTACAGGACAGTTTAATTACATGTTAGATGATGATCTTTAGCAGATATGGCATACATTTGTCCAAAGCTAGGTAATTATTTATCAGCTTTAAACTATTTCAAGTCATTGAATATCTATGCAACTCTACACCTTTTTCCTTTGTCTTTGCACTGAATGAGTCTGCTTAATTTATAGCAACTATGACAATATAGAAATAAGAGGAAGTTTTCCTACAAACTGAAAACAAACCTTCATGATGTTATCAGGCTGTCTATCACAAGCTTTTTAGTTTTGATATATGTAAAGCTTACAACAGTTACTGCTGAACGATAAAGTATAGTATCAAAATTTACGATGGCAAATGGCTTGAAAACTTAACAAGCATGAATAAAAGAGACATTACTGAATTTTTAGGATCTGAGCACTTCTACAAAAATTATTTTACATAGGTTTGTTTCAGAATCCAGCTAACAATTCAATCCTCAGAGCAATACTTGCAGTTGTTTCTGAATTTGAACAGAAAAAAATCAGGTTCTTGTTATTATAGATAGCAGTTTATTTTATATACATTTTTGCATGTCTGTTACTAACTTTATCTTAGCAATTCATACTGCGTTTGATTTACAGTTTCTTCCATTTTATTGCAGATATGCAATTGACTGGCCAGAAATTAATGCAATGTTTTAGTACAGAATTTGACAAAAAAATGAGTGATTTAAGAATGAAAAACATCCCTCTGAATGTTAGTACAGTATAATTTTTTTCCACTTTTTTTTTTTTCATTATTTTCTTTTTGATCTTATTTGTAAAGTTCTGGCACTTTTGAGTACATTTTATATAGTAAACCCCAGAGTTCTGATCTCACTGCAGGTTCATTATATTTTTATTATAGCATCTAATTATAACAGATTTGGAAATAGTTATTCTCATCCATATTTTCAGCAGTAACGGTTCTGAAATGCAGGTGACAGCACAGGATGGAGAAGCAGAAAAGACCAAGTCTGAAGATATGTTAGCAGGAAGAAGGAAAACAGAAAAAAAGTGGAAAAATTATATAACACTGCAATGTTATTAACCTTTCCTGTAACATTTATGAACCTTCCTCTACCTTTTACGTCTTCTTGTAGGAGCATTATTAGGTGACATGAAAGAAGTCATTATTTTATGACTGCTGAGTAAGGAACTGTGAACTCTATCTTGATTGCTGTTTACCGCATTACAAGAACTTCAGTATTCCTTGAGTACATAATACTTACAAAACCAACTAACCAAAGACAGGAAGGGTATTAAGTCAAGGCTTCTAAAGTTAAGAAATGCAAGGATAAGGGCCACCACTGTCTAACTGCATAACCGAATGACATTTTCCAGTGGGACCCCTGCCTCATTCAGCACACAGCTGGGTAGCGTTCTGTAGAGAGACAGCTATTCACTGTTTTGGCTATTTTTTCCCCACAATGCACAGGTAATGCATTATTATGCCTTATTTATCATATTTGCCCTAAATTGCGGGAACGCTGTTCTAAAGATAGAATTATTTATCTTCTTACTATTTTTTATGCCGCCTGTAAACATAGCACTAGGGTGTTTCACAGCTCTCGCTTGATACATAAAGAGAAGCATACAGCCAGAAATTAAAGACAGAAGTTTCTATTCATTTAGATACCCAATCTGAAATGTCTACAACTTGGTTTCAAAGTATCTAATAAATAATGGAGTGTCGCATTTTGAATGTAGAAAGCACAGGTCTCCTTGGCGTAGCTTGTAGTCGTAGAGCAGAGGCATAAGAGAATTCAATTTAGCCCATAGCACTTAATGGTCTCACTTAGTGAAACAACACTTCAATGAACCAATATAGTGTGATTATATAAACTGTCATACTATGTAACTAGCACACTGTGTGCCTGCAAGAAAAGCAGTCAAGATTGGTACAACCTTCCACCAAAATTGCAAAAATGACAGTGACAGCTACAGGAGCCTCTCATGGCCACAGGTACCAGTTTCTTGCAAAAGCTCCGAGGTCGCTACTGCTTCTTCTGTCACCCCACACCACGCCAAAGTATGATTCTGCCTTCAGTATATATACTTCAGGGTAGATATGATTGGAAATTAGCCTCGTAGAGTTTTTCCCCAGCTGTTCTGTTAATATTAGTAAGAAAGCTCCACGTTTTCCTTATTTCAGTCTCAGATGGCACAACTGGTCTAGCTCAAGCCCTCTGAAGAAAGTATAACCTGTTATAAAAACAAGGAATGGAAAGTTGCAGCCTGAATGTCTTGCATTTCTAAAAGTGAGAAAGAACTATAACAAAGCTTGTAGATAGATCTAAAAGGACAAGTTGCAGGCCTTTCCCATTTGCATTTTGGTATTGCAATGATGTCATCAGTTTGCGCGCGTGCCACCACAGCGCAGGAGAGGATGGACTTAGAATTGTCCTTCTCATTCTTCTAATGGAGACTTTCTAAGTTTGAGGACATGAACATATGACTTCTTGTTTTCACACTTGGTTTTACTGCATTCAGATTTAAGCAGCTCTGTTGTACAGTGTTTACATTCAAGTAAAAAGTTCTTCTGCAAGACAGTCCCTTAAAAGTTTGATTCTGCCCTTATAGCAATTTATTCTTGGGATTTGGCATTTACATAGATTTGAGATTGTGTCAGAAGGAGCTGTCAACAAGATGAGGAGTAAGGTAACCTGAGAGTTTCCAGCATCAGCTGCATGAATGCCATCCACCCAGGGGTTTTGATAGTGAAGATGCAAAAATTTAGGTTGGCCGTTAGTATGCATGGTGTGGCCATTCCTGTGCAGGCCCACGGGTTGGGCCAGGCCTACCTCTTACCCTGTAAATTATGTTAAATTTAGATTAAAAATTTTAGTCCCAATGCAGAACAAAACTGTAAGTACATAGCCTGTATGTTGATAGGCTCTCAGATTTACTAAAGCTGAAGTACAGTTTGCCTTAACGTTTGATTACAAAAGAAAAACATCTTATTCCACAAGACTGTTTATACTGCTGAAATAGGAGACTAGATTGCTGCAACTGCAGTCACGCACATCAGGGATAGTGGCTACGAATTGGCTTTATGACAGTTACAGTTTGAACTGTATTAATGGTGCAGTCTATGGCACAAAATTTGCAACAGTTTTGGGACCTTAAATATAACACGATACAAAACCAGACAAATACAATTCTCTTGATCAGACACGAGAAGTAGCAGAGGCCTTTTCACTCCCAGGATGAATTTTTACTTGTGTCAAAAATCAAGGAACAGCTATCTTAACACATGCAGGTCAACTGATGTTACCTCAGAGTAGTATATTCACGTTTTGTACCAAGTACTGTACTATTTCACAGTTATCTTCTGCACCTGGCAGCCTCTGAATTTAGAAGAAAGACCTGTCTACACTTGAATTATGAGTGTGAATATACCAAATAGGATTTGTAGATTGAATTTAATCAAACATCCAGGCCTGGTATATTCTATAATTGTGTCTCAAATAAACCAACATTTTCTTCCACCAATCTATTTATGCTACTAGCATAGAAGATAAATTTCATTTAAATAGCAGAACTGAAACATGTCTAGACTTCTTCTTCACTGTTGTATTGTGTCTGCTTCTCTTGTTTTCAAGTTTTAGCCCTTACATCTGATTAGAAAAGCATATCCTCACCGATAAATAGGTTTAAAAAGCTAATCAAAGAAATGAAGAAAATAGCTTGGCTTCCCGTATTTATTACTCATCTTTCCATTGAGTGTAGAAAGAGTTTTTTCACTTTTAAAACGTAAGACACAAACCTCTGAAATTCTGTTTGCTTTTAGCTAAGGAAAATGCTCCTTTCCCTAGAACTTTGCAAATCAGTGGCCTAGTCAGCATCCATTTTGCTCATAAAGGAACGGTTATAGAATTTAATTATGACCCTTTTAGGGGACTGAAAGTATCAGAAAGTGCATTTCTTTATACTACAGAGGATGGTTCCAGCTGTGCTACCAAACTTCAGAGTATTTGAACTGCTTACAGAGAACTTGAACTCCTTACTGTGAAACTGGCTTTTAGTATGCACCTTTACTTAGCAGTTTTATCTTCAGTTTTCCTTTGATTTGCAAAATTAGTTCAACCTGCATTATTTTTAAAGGTTTATTGGTGATTTTTCAAATTCCAGTCCAATTCATTTCTTGCCGTGCCTTGACAGAGTTTCACATCTAACTGTACATCTGTCTCACTATGCATTGACTTAAAGACTAATTTTCAAGACTAAGACTGAAAAGCACTGTTATAACAATCTATTTTTACCTCCTGCATAAGATTCAGCCCATAGCTTTAGTTCCACTACTTAACCCACTTAAAACCCCTCTATACATGTGTCTGGAAGCGTGACTTCAATAGATAAAGATTTAATATAATGACAAAGTTTCTTCTTAATTTCAGTTAAACCAACCTTTAATTAACAAATATCAAAATGGTTAACCCAACTGAATTAATCAAGCTCAAAATAAAATCTATTCTAATTTAAATTTCTGAAAGTAATGTAAGTTGCAAAAAGTCACACTTAACAGCTATTATTGCAAGGAATGGTCTTAAGCCTTTGTGTTTTTCGTCACTGTTTTTGAGTCTTTGGATGTCTTTAGATCAGGTAGTCAAGGTATGTTTTTAGAGCGCTAGATCAGTTCAGTCCGAATTGCAGAGAGTTTCCTTCTCTACAGGTTTTCCTGGTACCTTCATTGCCTGGTAGCCACACAATATTTTTTATGGCTTTGTCAAATAATCCTTCTGAGAGCGCTAATGGCTGTTTCCCAACCTGTAATAGTATCAGAAATAAACCTGTGACAACAAATCCACAATCTTTTATGTTTCCAAAATAACTGTCACAAATGGTGCATCAAAGAAAATTTTACTATTTGCCTTATTGGTCAGAAGGCACAGAGTGATTTGGTTCAAGGAGAAAGGGTGAAGGTAAGGAAGAAGACAAGACCCAGCTGACTCTATGCCACTGAGCTCAAGCCATGTGAACGTTCCTGGGGCAAAGTTAAAAACCTGACTGATAGGGTTGCATACACTTCTGCGGCACTCAGAAGAAGATGCCTGTGTACTGAGAGATGGGACTCTGAACTAGCACTGTAAGACTGAAACCGTAACTGGAGATGTTGGCAAAAGAGGAAACTTGGTTTTCTACATGTAACACCTTTTATTTAAAACCGGTGAGTGAGCATATTCTGGAAAGTAACAGACCCATGAACAAATTTCTGTTAATTCTTTCACCTGTATCACAAACCTGATGTATGTAGTTTCACCAGACTGAAACAGCCTGGTGATTCAGCAGTCTTGAGCATGTCATGCAATGCTTTAAAGCTTCTTGTTCTGGGACTAGATAGGAACCTGTCAAAGTTTGGACTAACCGTGAAGCAGTGCAATCTCCTTCAACCTTTCTGTTTGCCAACTGACACAACAGCTTTATGAGGCAGGAACTGTTCATCTCACTGCATCACGTCTGAAATTACAGGTCATTTCTAATTAAAGCAGGCAAGAAAGAGGGACTGTCAGAAAACACAAACATAACCCAAGTCATGTTAGGTAACATTAGATAATAGAAAGGATGAGAACTTTAAATTATCTACTGTGAATATCAATGCAAACTTTATCTCACTAGTGGGTAGTACTTATCCAAATTGTTCTTCCTCATTACAGAATTACCAGTTCTCGCAACTGGCTGAAGTCACTGGTGGTCATTCCAAACCATGTCTAAAAATACAAGCCTACACTGATAAAAAGCTAGCAGGCTATCCCAATGTATCTGCAGCTGCTTTCTAATTATTAAACTGTTGCAAGCCCAAATACTCCAAAAAGGACAAGATCTTGCTGGTGTGGCACCTAAAACCATGAAACTGATTTAAAAACTGTTAAAGCATTGGAAGTGTGGATACCTTTTCATTCCATTCCGGCTTTTGAGTCAGCTGCAGAGGGAACAATAACTCTGTGGAAGTTGCAGTCGAGTGACATGAACAGCTGATAATTTAACAAAAAAAACCCCACTAGTATCTGAAGGGTCACAGTAGAGGATTGAGACTTTGAAACTTCAACAAGAATTGTGAATGACTTCTATTCCCTCTTCAGCACAAGAACGCCACAAACCCTAGCTTACTGCTACTCTTGTCACTGGACTAGTTCTCCAGCAAAGGAATTCTGTTTGGTGAGAAGAAACCTTTTTGCCCATAGCGTTGCATTTTGAGGCATCAGTTTATAGCTGTCAGGAAAGTAATAAGATTAGAGGGAACTGAAGATCTGCAGAGATTTCTGGTGACATTATGCAGATCCAAAGACTGTACTGTGTAATATTTACTTTTTAAAAAAACATACCACAGACCCCAAGATATGCTTATCCTCTGTATACAGCACATCGCTCAAAAGGCATGTGGTACAATAATTAAGTTCCAGAAATGAATGTGAGACTAACCAGTACCTCTGCTTGCTAAAGAAAAGTTTAAATCTGAACGCCTTGCCAACCTAGATTTCATCTTCTCCAGTAGCAGTGCTAGTGCTTTTTACCTGATCTCATAAAAGTTTGCAGTAGACTCATGCATACATGTCCAAGTAAAGGAGGCTTGAGAGAACAACATTATGGAAAATAAGAGCAGTACGGGTCACTCATTGCCAAGATAATACTAGTAAGATTAAAATATTTAGTTGTTATGCTTTGGAATACAGGAAAAAAAAATGCTGTTTCCTTGTAAAAGACCACCTTGTGAATTTCTCCCATGTCCCTTTTCCTCATCAGTCCTAGTTGCCACGTGCCTCCCTTCTACAAGCTTGGTATTCATTAATACCAAAATGTTGGTATTAGTGAAAAAATCAGGCTGAAGGAGTTCAGAGCTGGAGTTGGAGTGCTGTTCACTGTGCTGGGTGTTTCGGCCCGCAAAAAACAGTTGCTCCATTGGACTCTAGATTTGGAATCTGGTGCAATATTGTAAGGGCATGAAGTTGCATTGTGAGTCAGGGATTTTTCCATTGGTTTGGCTTTCTGCAGGATGTTTTGGTTTTCATTGTGCACCTGGAATATTCAGCCAGTGCTGGGGCAAGTGAGAGTCAGAAGCAAGTTAGATTAGGCAAAGGAACAACGGTTGTGTGAGCAGAAGGTTTCTGTCCTCTGAGCAGCTGATCCTGCGGGAAACATATTGTCCTACCAGCCAAAGCAAATTGCATTTGGCTTTTGGGTGAGATGTAGAAGCATGGCCTATCCCCAGTAAAGATCTCAGTTCTTTATCTAGCTTGGTTAACTAAGGAGCTTAAGCAAGCACAACATGACTTTACACAGAACATGAGTGAAGGACTTGACTTGTCCAGAAACTGCTGTATGCCTGTCCCCTGGCCTGCTGCAGTGGGAAAGTAGAGAGGGATCTGCTGAGACGTACATGGCCATGAGTACCTGCTCTCTGGGAGAGCTCTCTCACTACGTGGATGTAGATGTTTGGAAAAGGCACAGCTCTACAGCATTTACTTCTGATGTTTCTGCAAAACTGAACCACATGCACCAAACATATCTGGTGCTTCGGGATATTTACCATGTGAGCCTGATTGCTTAGGCTACTGTGAGCTTCTCATTTAAGAGTCTAGCACCAGGTTTCCAGGGGTACCCAAAAGATGGATTTCAGATTCTAAAAAGAAGAACATACTTTGGATTGACAGTAGTCATACCTCTTTTTAAAAAACATGCTGTCTGCTCCAAGGACTGTATATGTATAGTGTACAAACTGTAATCTCTCAGTTTTCCCAGAGTAATCACCCCCCTAACTAGTTAAGCCAGTATTTCTGCACCATTATTTTAGCTGTGACACAGATCTGGGCTATCTCCTGATGGGTATTCTGTCATTGCAAGCACCTCTTCCTCCTCAGTTTAAGAGGCTGAGGTGAGTCAGGTAACAGAATACCATCTGAAGGCTGTGACTTTATTGTGGTTTTGTCTCTGTAACTGAATCAAGAAAAAAAATGTTCCTTCTATTTCCCAACCTTACCAATGCAGGTAAGTGTCCACTTGCATCTCTAACAGCTCAGGTGACTTATAAAATAATACATGCAGCGAGGGTGTAAGACCAATCGCTCATGATGTACAGCCACTCTGCCAAGACAGAATTTTCCAAAGCTTTTTTATTATTACCCTCTGGATACTCCGACCTAGCAGGATTTAGCTAGAAAATTAAACTGAACAGACTGCCCAAATACCTGCTAATTAACTTTGCTTAACTTCCTCCAGTATCAGCCTATAAGCAGTATACATTTTTAAATAATTGGCATATGAGACCTTTAAAACTTCATTACGTTTTCATTTTCTAACTGCTCTGTGTTAGCTGAATGCTTTTTGAACCCCTTGGATTCATTTGTACTTTTTTAGGGCCGATGCTAGTGAAGAGGTGCTCTGCGACTTCCTTTCTGTCGGCAGGAGACATCTCATATTAATGTCACATTCCTAGCTCAGTTTAAAAAGAGGGACGCTGAGATTTACAGAGCAACAGCACAAAATAATTCTGCGTAGTACTAATGTAAACCAAGAGACTGAACAGGTTTCCTTCAACTCAGGGAAAGCAGGCTGATCAACATACAAGCAGAGACCAAAAAAACCCCTTTTCATACAAAATTAGGAAAGGAGAAGGGGCAGCAATACTCCCTCTCTGCTACTCATTGAATAATTTGCCTATTTATGATACTACTGATTCTGCCAGTCCTCTAATTCCACAGAAATTCCACAGAGCTGTCCTCTAATTCCACAGAAATCAAGGAAAATTTTAACAGCTTTTATAGATCATTACACAGGTTGGACTTTTATCTTTGCTGGGGGAATTTTGTGATTCAAGACAGCTGTACTATGGCTATACAGTGGCAGTCATTTCCCTTCCCAGAGAGAGAAACTTTCTGTAGCTGCAAGAGAAATTATTTCCCTTCAAGATAATTTTTGATAGTATTAAGAAACACCCGTTGAACAAAGTAGGGGGGATCCACAACAAAAAAGGTGCAGGCAGGTAATACAAGAATACCAGAGATGGCTTTGCCAAGCAGGGAGAGAAGCAAACTAGTGTTAGTAGGTCTGTGTCAACACTCAGACCTGATTCAGTATTTCTCACTTTGGGTCCCAGTGGATCTGTTCTTTTAAACTGATTGCAAATTACTTATAATGCCTGTGCATCGCCTTAAATAGCATAGCAATACCCTGCATGTTCCAGGCACAGTATGATTTTCTTCCTTACGCAAACCACCGATTCCTTGCAACAGACTGTGGTATTGTCAGCTTTCTTATGCCCCACGTACCTTATATTTCTTTTAGCATTTATACTACCATGCTACTTCAAGTTGGCATTCAAAGTTCAGATAAACCTGGAATACTCAGCTTTAAAAATCTAGAAATGGCATATTATTTCACTATTTACTTATCCGCTTTTATCTTTTATTTCTATCTCCTTTTATTTTAGCTTTTACAGTAATAGGTATGTGGATCTATTAGTAAGCACAGAAGACCTCCCTCACTGAAAGAAATGCTAAGTTCAGCAATGCATCAGTGTGATTTCTTTACTTAAACTGGTTCATGGGTACATTTTCCATCTTGAAGTAAAGGCTCCAATTTAGTTGCTGCACTAACAGTGGCTTCAGGTCATGAAACTGCATAAAGGGAGCCTGAAGAATGAATCCAGGCTAACTCTGAACTTGAAAATGCAACTCTAATTTACAGTAAAATCAAATTTACACTCTTCCCACCTTTATTCTAATTCACAGCTCACCTTGCCCAAACAGATCACATCCGTACTGGTAGCAATGCTTTACCCAGTCCTCTCTTCCCAGCTATCCAGCTCTGGTGTGACTGCTCCCAGTTTCAAGACCCCACCCTTCTTCCAGGTGAATATAATTTAGGTTTACTACTACTCCGCTACAACCTCCACACCCCTTTATTAAATCTCTTCTTGTTTAGATAAAGACAGCAAGAGATTTTGTGCATCTTAATGGTTTATTATATAAAGCATACTAATAGGTTAGGTATTATAATAATCATAGAATAGAATCATAGAATCGTAGAATCATTTAGGCTGGAAAAGGCCTTTAAGATCATCCAGTCCAACCATTAACCTAGCACTGCCAAGTCCACCACTAACCCACATCCCTAAGTGCCACATCTACCCGTCTTTAAAATACCTCCAGGGATGGGGACTCAGCCACTTTCCTGGGCAGCCTGTTCCAGTGCCTGACTACCCTTTCAGTGAAGAAGTTTTTCCTAATATCCAATCTCAGCCTCCCCTGGTGCAACTTGAGGCCATTTTCTCTTGTCCTATTGCTTGTTACTTGGGAGAAGAGATCGACCCCCACCTGGCTACAGCCTCCAAGGTCATGGAGTTTCGATCTCATTGCTGCCACTGGGTTGAGCACTGTTCCTCTCTTTAATCAGGATGAGCCCAAGATTCTTTCTGAACTTTATTTAATTAGAATAGATCGATATGAAAAGAAGTAAATTAATACTTTCTATGGAATTTTTGGAGGTTCAGGCTTGCAGGCATTCACTGTCGTGCTGTAGAACACTCCAGCACTGATGTCCTCAGGCTGATTAGGGAGAAGAAAAGAGGCAGAGGTAGCCAGGAAGGTCTGGAGGCTCCCCGCTTTCTGAAGCCCACCCCTGCATTAGCTTCCCACAGCAATCCCATTGCGCTGCTCAGGCATCCTCAACTTTGCTCTCTATGCTGCGCTGAACTGTCCCTTACAAAAATACCCACTTGTCACTAAACTACTGTCCTTCTTTCCTTCCATACTGCATCTCGAAGATAAGCCATAACAAAATAAAACACTGTGACAATAACACTCCATATCAACAAATTCCTACATGAAAACTTCCACATTTCCCCTGACAGTCCAATAAACACTACAGAGAAACAAAAACATACTAGGTCTACAACAGCCAAAACATTCCATGATTGGTGCAAAGTTAACACGAATGTGTGGTGCAATTTTGTTGGGGTGAATTAAAGCAGAATTGGGTCTCAAAGTATCTAAGTGCATACCTTGCAGATTGACATGGTATTTTACTGAGTAATCAGTGCTTTTTCCCTGATAACATAACTGTACAACAAATACTTTGTGATGGGGAAACTTAGAATTGTTGTCTTCCAACTATTGTGCAGGAAAAATGAGAATGTAAACAAATTATTTGATATGTAGAAGCAGGGTAAAACCTAACATCTTGCCAAGGACATGAACAGCGTAATTTTATGCTCATCGATCCCTACTTTTCTTTCATAACAAAAATCTCATCTCTTCTACAACAGGAGGAGGAAACTCGAGTCCTGGCTGCAAAGCTCCACCAGATGCGAGACCGGGGAAGAAAGGGTGAGACTGAGCATTGACTAGGACAGCGGTGACACCTAAACTAATGAAACACTGGTGGGCGTGAAAGAAAGCAACCATGAGTCTGTCTACTTACAAGGTTCCCAATTTGGAAGAGCTTGTATTAAGAAGCATAAAAGAAGAGAAGAGACCTGGATACTAGATAGGAGAGGAAATGAGGGGCTGGCTGTCCCTGCTGAGGCACCGTGGTGCGTCCTCCTGAGGGGCCACCATGTTTCCCACCCAAATCGCATGGCAGTCCTTGCCGACACCTTGCTGATACACCTGCTCTACCTCAGCGTTTCTCACTTAAACCCAGGGCTGCCCCCTCAGAGGCACCTTGGTGCTCCCCACCCGAACCCTGGTGCTGCGGTGCCCCAGTGTTTCCCACCCTCACCCCAGGCCCTGCCCCAGCGTCACCTCAGGTCTGGCCTTCAGCCCCTGTGGGGGTTCCTCACCTCCTCCCTACAAGCCAGCCCCGGTGGGGATCCCTACAGCCCGTGCTCCCGCTTGCGGAGCTGCAGTCTCTCCATCCCCATGGAGGCAGGGACCGTGCCTCCTCGCTGCCCCCACCAGCCTGTCCGTGACCCACAGCAGGCCTCAGTGCCCAGGCAGTGCCTCCTCAGTGACACCCCTGGGCCCCTGTCGGTGCCACCACCATGTTGCTACTTCCTCATAAGTAAGGTGATTTTATGTTGGTGTCATGTTACATAATTGTAAATGCAAAGGACAGAACATTTATTTATTCTTATTTTATTCTTATTTCTTACTTTATTTTGCACAGGAGCTGAAATAAGTGAATTTTACATGCCAGAAAAGGCCTTCATGCCAGGTACCAAATCTACTAGCAGAACGGGCCAGGATCAGCTCTTGTGCATATGAAAATGTCTCTCCTATTCTGTGCCGGTACCTGTTCCAAGAATGAGTCATGAGGGTTCAGAGAGCTTTGTAGTGGCCAAAGATCTTCCTCTCTGAATAGCTATAAAAATGGCATCATTCTGAGAGGGTGATCAGATTTATTTTTACCGTGGATGAGCAGCATGCATTTCCTTCTTCTCAGAAGCAGCTGAACCATCTGGGCTGAGATTTCCCTCCCCCAAACCTCTATGCTTGAGACAGATGCTTGAGTGGAGTTTAGCTTAAATAATTGCTGTTTAGCAAAAGCACACACTATTGGGGAAAAAAAACCAAACCAAGGCTCTTATAATGTCTGGTAATTTTGGTAAAGGGTGCTAACACTAGGCCAGCGCATAAGCACGTTATGAATAGATTACTTTGTCTCTCTTTGTATGCCCTAATGGCTAAGAGGCAGGCAGATGAGGGAGAGGATAGGACAAGAAGTAATAAATGTCCTTGTGTAGAAAATCAGCTGGAGATTAGACAAGTCCTTGTCTCTGGGTACATATTTTTACCATCTTCAGGAGACATAATGGTAGGAAACACTTCACTGTATATTGAAGTGTGTTTGTTCTCTCCTCCTCAAGGTTAGTTACACTTTTTCCTTCATTCTGCAGTCTGCTACAAAGGCTATGTTGCTGAATTGCAGTCTGGCATTGACAAAAGGACACCATGTAAGCTAGTCTAAATCACCCATTAATGCCTCTAAGGGTAATGACCACAGCCCACTAAAAACATACATGTAGTAACACTAGCCATGTGAAATACCACTGGCTCTATCACCTTTCCTGAGTTTCTGCCATTTCCATTGTTCCTTGTAGTTGCATTGTAGGTGCATAGGCTGATCTGCACCACTGTAGTGTTGAAACTGGACTGTTACCCTGATATTTGGCTTGGTTTCTTCATTATATCATTGCCAACAGAATGCTTCCTGCTCTTCCTCTTAGGTACTATGAATGATGGCAATGAAAGGATGTGTGCAATTACTAAGCACGCTACAGGAGGGAACTGGATGTAGGCACCAGCCCTTAGCTTTCTTGTTTTGCTACCTTCTTAGGTGTAACTAGTATACACAGAAAATCAAAACAGTTTTTCAGTAAGACTATGAAAAAATATTCCTATTAACCACTCTAACAGAATAAAAGAATGATGTTTCACTAGAGGCTAGTTAGCATGAAGCATCATCAGTGGCAACTCTAACACATTTTGACTGGTGAAGGTCTCAGCAGAAAACTTAACAGTAGATTTGTGCACAAGCGCAAATCTGTGCATGTGTAACACAACTGATATTTCAGTGAGCCGCACAGCACAAAACAAGGACAGTGTATGTTATTCCTAACAGTAACGTGATAATACTAAGAAGACAAGGCAGCTTGGATGTGACACTTTGGAAAACAGAGAAAATAGCCATTAGCTTATAAAAGGCCTTGTAATTTTCTGCTACGTGCCCCTTTTTGCACTGACTGAATTGCCATATGCTCATCTTTGAAAGCTTGAGAATAGCCAGAAAATTCCTGACTGAGAGGTACTGTGCAGGTTGACAAATGTGTGAAAATTCTATGATGTGTTTAAGCACTAGTGAAAAAAAATGTATATGGAAACTACATGTTGCTGTATGCTGTAACTTTTGACATCTTGCATTTGTTGTGGCATGTTTCCTCCTTGTTACACCTTGTGTTGTGCTGCATGCATGTTACTATTAAGACAGAACTACAAAGAAATGTTTTAGTGAGGTTTATGAAGTTCTGCTGGGTTCGACCCTACTATTCCCAAGGCAAGAGCTACCCCTGTTCTCTTTGTCTGGCTGAGCATTGTTTTCCTTCTCTACATCAGGTCTCTATAGCAATAATAACCCATTTGGACACACTAACAAAAAAATTTTGGGGCTGCACTGAGACTGACCCATGATAGATGAACATGCTATAGCTCCTTCCTGGCCTGAGCATGCTGTTATTATTGCCGTAAAGAAAAACTCACCAAAACATGGGGCTAGTATATGTTTGTGCATATCAACACATAAACACTCATGCTGACATGGCACAGGGTTAGCATATGACTCAAAAATAATTGTGGGTCCACCACTTTAGATATAAACTTCACACTTTGATGCATGTAGGACTGTATAACAGTCCTATGTCCTCTTTAAGAAATAAAGGAACCCGGAGACTTTTGCAGGTTAGAAAACACTGGGATATCAGAAACTTTTCTACTGACTGATACTAATACCATCCTTCCCATATTCATGGGCTGTCAGATTTCTCAGGCAGAACAAATAGTGCAGTTGTGCTGCACATGGGATTTATTAGAGAAGCTGCGCAGGGACTGTGGCAGCAGTAGGACCAATAATGGGAAGTTCATATTATACCAATTCTTTTATTCTCTATTATTGGAGGAGACATACTAAGAGACACTCTGCTTATATCACTCTGTGAATGAGGATAATTTTGTAGCTGGCAGGAAGAATTTGCCCTTTCATTAGGAGCAGGCCAAAGGTTCTCAGATAAAAGAGTTCTGCATAAGAAAATACTGTTCTACTATGTGGGCCATATCGGGCTTGTTAGCTATGGCTGCAGATTACTGTGGATTATTCAGTGCACGAGCCTTCAACACAGCCAGGGGAGATTCACTTTCATTAGATAAAATTCTGTCTTTCCTGGGAGTAAAATATATATACGAAGCAGGTGCTGCAAATAAACTGTCTTGCAAACATTCTAGGAAAATCACTGGAAAATGATTTTTTGTTGGAAAAGAAATTAATCATCACCATTTGTCCTCATCTCTGGTAAATGCATGTTACTATTCTGCAGAATAAACCTGCATGCATAAGTGATGTCTTAGATGCTGAATATTTCCCCCCCCCCTTCATGTGATACAGACTTGGGTCTTGATCCACCTTCTGTGACATCCATGGAGCTAGATAAGAGACTTACAAGCCTCACTCACAACTGCTATAGGTTATTTTAAACAATGTAAGAATAATCTTCATCATAGCTTAAATAATTTTTGTAAGGCATCAAATACTTGATAACTTGAATACAATTATGTGGGCTATCTTCACGATACTTTTAATAGAGCTTCCCCTCCAAAGAAATACTTAGTGTTTTATCTTCTAGTACAAGCGGTAGAGTCACATTAAACAGAGAACATTTTGTTCTTCTCTGTGATGATATACTCTGAAAATAGATGTTAGCCTTTGTGCTTGGAGAACGTGTGAATTCACTTGATTTTTTTTCAAACAAAGCTCAGTATGCTGTGGGAAAAGCTTGGTGTCTTTGCTTGGAAACGGGTAAATTGCAATAGCTTTACTTGGCCTTGCACCATGGTTCCAACATGCTAAACAAATAGAAGTACTGCATAGCAAAAGATGCATAAGAAGAATAAAATAAACAGTTTGGCATTATAAATGATAGCATTTACTGTGCACTTGACAAATGAGAGAATCATAGAATCATAGAATACCAGGTTGGAAGGGACCTCAAGGATCATCTAGTCCAACCTTTCTTCGCAAAAGCACGGACTAGATAAGATGGCCCAGCACCCTGTCCAGCCAAATCTTAAAAGTGTCCAATGTTGCGGAATCCACCACTTCCCTGGGGAGATTATTCCAATGGCTGATTGTTCTCATTGTGAAAAATTTTCCTCTTGTGTCCAATTGGAATCTCCCCAGGAGTAACTTGTACCCATTACCCCTCATCTTTTCAATGTGACTCCTTGTAAAAAGGGTGTCTCCATCTTCTTTGTAGCCACCCTTTATATACTGGAACATGGTGATAAGGTCTCCCCTAAGCCTTCTTTTCTCAAGGCTGAACAAACCCAGTTCTCTCAGCCTTTCCTCATATGGCAGGCTTCCCAGTCCTTTGATCATCTTTCTTTGTGGCCCTTCTCTGGACCTTCTCCAGCCTGTCCACTTCTTTTTTTGTGTAGCAGGGACCAAAACTGAACACAGTATTCCAGGTGTGGCCTGACAGGCACTGAGTAGACTGGGACAATGACTTCTTTATCTCTGCTGGTGATGCCCTTTTTGATGCAACCCAGCACCCTGTTGGCTTTCTTTGCCGCAGCAGCACACTGTTCACTCATAGTGATCTTGTTGTCCACCAGGACCCACAGGTCCCTTTCCACAGAGCTGTTCCCCAGCCAGGTAGATCCCCGTCTGAGCTGCACTCCTGGATTATATTTTCCCAGGTCCAAGACCCTACATTTGTCTTTGTTGAACTTCATAAGGTTCTTGTTAGCCCACTCTTCCAGCCTATCCAGGTCTTCCTTCAGGGTGGCTCTCCCTTCCGAAGTGTCCACTTCCCCACTCAGTTTGGTATCATTGGCAAACTTCATCAGGGTACACTTGATCCCATCATCCACATCACTTACGAAGATATTAAACAGCGTTGGGCCCAATATTGATCCCTGGGGGACCCCAGTTGTGACGAGTTGCCAGTGTGAAAAGGAGCTATTTACCACCACCCTCTGGGTGCGGCCTGTCAGCCAGTTCCCCACCCACCACCCAGACCACTTGTCTAGACTGTAATGCATCAGTTTCTCTAGGAGGAGGCTGTGGGAAACCGTATCGACAGCCTTGGAGAAATCCAGGTAGACAGTGTCCACCACTCGCCCCACATCAACCAAGCAGGTTACTTTTTGTTATAGAAGGCGATCAGGTTTTTCAAGCACGATTTGCCCTTGGTGAATCCATGCTGGCTTTTCCCAATCATATGCTTGACGATTGAGCATGTAAGGGGTAACAGCCTTGCCGTCAGCAGACTTGCAGGGCCCTGCCACGCTCCGTATCTGCTGCGCTACACCGTGTACTTACCCTGGCAGCTGAGGGGAAAGCATCAAGCAGTGCTCTGTTGTAGATCATGCAGAGCAATCGAAGCTGGTCAGCAAGGCATCTCCAAGCAGTTTTCATCTGAACCTGCCATTTTGATTCACTCTTTTTCTGGAAAAAGTGACACCAGTTTGGGCAAAATTTCCCACAAATAACAGCAAATAAATTAGAAAGGGATCTTCATTGAATGAAAGTGTATTTGTCTTAGAAAACTTGAGAAATTATATCAAACCAAATTTCATTACATTATTACATTATTTCATGACATCGTAGAATTGCATGATGTGGTATAATTTTTATGAAGATGTTTGGAACAGTAGTAAGTAATATTTGGAACAGTAGTAAGTAATATGTTACGGTATGAAACATTATTATAATGAAGCAGTACATCAAAAGTGCAATGCTTATTTTTAAATTTTTTTTTTTTTTTAGTTAACTATCTAGGTGAAAGTATGTCGCACTTTTTGTAAGAAAGGTATTTTTAAAATTGTTTTTTCTTCCGTTTCCAAAGAAATTGAGAATATGAAAAATTTTCCTGAACTAAAAATTCTGTGTTTTAACCAGTTCTAATACCAATAATCCTGAAAAAAAGAGCATTCATGAATAACTATATAGAAAGGACAAATTAAGCCCCACAATATTCTGTTAAAATATTATCCTTATTTGAAAGCAAAGGAAGGTAAGGCAAGTAAAAACTTATTTTATCCAACAAACATGAACATTCCCTGTGATTTCACCTGAAAAGCTGGAAGAAATTTGGTGCAAATAGCTCAGGAAACATGAAGTTCCCAGATAATGTGATATGACATGTTACTGGCTCACGATTTTATAGTAATTGCACTAATTGATGCTTGCTTTAACTGTAAGAGTTTATTTCTAGCATTAAGTATTATTCTTAAAGAAAAAATATTCTTCCTAAAGAAAAGACAGTCTACATTTGTATATGAACACAAAAGACATTAATGGGCTTGCTAGTTTGTGAGAAAATGATTATTTCTGTTAGAACATTTTTTAAAATATCATGTCAGTGGGAAGAATGGTTTCCATTTTACTATCCTAGCTTTTGTAACATTTCTTTTAAATGCCCCATGTCATATATTAATAGATTTCTTTATAACATCTCTGAAGCTAAGGACAGAATATTTCTTTTACTGTAATTCCCATCAGGACTTCAGAAGAAATGTTTTTGTTATAGGCACTTTGAATGAGTGTATAGTCTTCTAATGTACTTGAGAGTCTGAACAAACCCTCTGTTTCCAAAATGTTACCTTCAATGAACAAAGGAAAAAAAAAAAGATAAAGATTTAAAACTTTGTGGGGACAATGCAAGCTGTTGCAGGTATTTCAAATTATAAACAAGATTAAATTAAGAGCGGTGAACCATATGAGATTACTCCAATTTTGAATGAGAACTGTGCTCTTCCTTATAAAAACGGTTCCTCTACAAAAGGTAATTTATTTCCTTGAACATCTGTAGAAGACAGTGTCATCCCTGCATGCTTTATTTCTCAAACACTTTTCAACTCATACAGTGCTGCAATTAATCTAGAATGTTAATTGCATATTGTAAAGTTTTTTCAAACTAAATTTTTTTATTCAGAAATCGCAACTATCGAAGACAAAGCAGCCAATGCTATCAGAGAAACAGCTGCTATGTGCACTCTGTAAAATAGTACACGCTAGGGCTCTTTTTTCCTGGTGATTTGATCTGTAGTAGGTGGAACATACCAACAGAAATAATGAAAAATGTATCAGGGATATGATTTGGGGATTACTTTGCAGCCTTGGTATAGAGAAGGGAAAAAAGGATTCAGTATCAAGTAAATTTGCACTAAGCAGCAACAAGGGCAAAATTCTGTCTTGGTGCCCATGGATAAGTTTTGGTGCAAAAGTGAATGTCTTTCAGCAAAGCTTCTTGTGTTCCTTGTACCACTGAAAATGCTAAAAAGGTTGCCCTAGCTTCAGTGCATTAAGGACTGAAGGCAGAGTGCTGGTCTTGACACTGATGCCTCCCCACAGGCAGCCATCAGCAACCCATGAAAATATGGACCATAGCAAAGGTCCTGTCATCGTCATTATAAAGAAGAGTCCTAGTGTAGGAGGTTGCACAAGATGTTTTTTCCATGAACACTTCTAAGAAGCACTGTACAGCACAACCCACCCAGCACACTCTCACTGGGAAATCAGATGCTCTCAAAGTAGAGAATGGCATTGCCCTTATACATTTTGCATTCCTTTTATAGACATATAAAGAAAGCTTTTGTCCAGAAACCGTGTTATTCTCCATTAAATTTTATGAGTCGTAGAATAAATTTGTACAGTTTCTACTTCAAATCTCTAAAGGTTTTGTTCCAAGCATTTTTTTTATAGGACTTTTATACAATATCTTGCTAAGATGCACTACCTGTGCTTTCCTGCAACATAATTCCTCCATAAACTTGCCATGCTTCTGTATCATTCCCTTCTAGTCTTCATTTGTATCTGCTTCTTGGTAGAAAGCAAGTAGTGAAGATCCCATCTGCCTTTGAAGGTGATATAGCAAAATGTTCACAGCTAAAATACAACTGGAATACTTTTCCAGAAAGAAATGTTGTTTTGTCTGTGAGCATTGACAATAGCTGTCTTGACTCATATAATATATACATGTACTTAAAGAAAGTGTGAAGAATCTCACATAGATAAAAAATGAGTCAGGTTTCAAAGTGACAGAAAAATCAGCAAGAGGAAGTACAGCCTGACAGTTGCATTTCTACGTCTGTTGAAGACACAGGCTACCTTACCCAATACCTTTAGAGATACGAGTCACCTATCTATCAGTCAGACCTGTAACTGTTCATGTAGCTTATTGATCTGTAGTTAGGCACTTGAGCCAGCTCTGATTTCAAGCGAAATTAAAGCAGGCATAGAACCATAGAATCATAGAATCATTTAAGTTGGAAAAGACCTTTAGGATCATCAAGTCCAACCGTTAATGTAGCACTGCCAAGTCCACCACTAAACCATGTCCCTAAGCACCACATCTACACATCTTTTAAATACCTCCAGGGATGGGGACTCAAGCACTTCCCTGGGCAGTCTGTTCCAGTGCCTGAGTACCCTTTCGGTGAAGAAATTTTTCCTAATATCCAATCTAAACCTCCCCTGGCACAACATGTGGCCATGGACATTTTAGGATGAAACCCTGAGTTAACTCAAAAGTGATCAAGCTGCAGAAAAATACATCTATAACAGTGTTCCTTTGGCACATCATAAAAACAAGATACATCCAAAACTAACAGCTGAAGAATACACTGATGTCAAATTGGTTTGGGGATCTTTTCTGACCTGCTGAATATTCAGATTGTTTGATGCTCCTGTCAGTAAATAAGGATAAAAAAACTCCATGACATACATAATTGCATGCTTCGCCTTTTGTTTCAAAGGCTTGGAGAATGGTTCTGTATAGACAAAAGCACATCTTTCATATGAACGTCTAAACAAGGAAACTGCAGTTTGTTGATACTAAGCTCCTTTTGAGCAGTTCTGTCAATTAAACAGTATCAATGATGGATTATTTTCCTGAATTTCTAGAAAGCAAGATGGCTGAAAGTCCTCAAAGTCACTGTCTCTTCCATTTAGGCCATTTCACTCTCATGCTTTAAAAGAGAACATCACTACAGTTCCTGCTAGGATTTTCCCCTCCCTCTCCTACTCACTAGGAATGCCTCCGCCGGTCCTGAAGTAAGAAAGACTCACAAGAAAAACCAATAGTAGCTGCTCCTCTGTCTGTAGAAGCTAGGCTACTTCTACCTATGAAGAGACATCATTTTTCTTCTCTTTCTACATACCCCTCTTTTGCATTTCTAGCCAAGGATGACAAACATTTCCGTTATCAGTCAGACTAGAGGATGAGATTTGCTCAAGAGGCCTTTCTAAACTAAATCATACAAAAACCTTTTCTAGCACTATGGAAATTTAAAAGAAATGGATAAATAATAAAGAAATTCACTTGCACTTTTTTTGTTCAGGTGGCTATAAAGATAATAATCTTATCTCTTATGAATAATTTGTACAGAACTCCTCCCAAAGTGCTGCACAATTTGTTAATGTGTTCAAGGACGTTCAACTAAGTAAAATAACTAAAAACTTTTATTATGCCTTTTTCGTGTCCCTTTAGCAGCTAAAATGTGCAGAACAACTCTAAAAAGTGTGGTAACAAGATATATGAGCTATTTTTTGGAACTCTCTTCCTCCTTTAGATACACAAAGAAATTTAATAAAATGAATCACTGTATAAAGTGTCACACTTTGAAAAGCATAGGCAGAAAGGGCCATTTCTAGTATCTTATCTAACCCAGAGCAGAAATCAACTAATGTAATGAGCATTTCTTAAATAGCATTAGCTTAACAGGTGGTTACAGAATCGGTCCTTCTGCAGAGCAGTCATGTCATGTCCTCTCCATAGGAAGTGGAGATTAAAGAGAGGGCTTACAGTGACCAACTTTAAATGCAGCAGACTGATCCCTATAAGCTCTCTCTTCATCCTTCCTTTCCTTTGCTATTACCCTTACCCTTACCCTTACCCTTACCCTTAACCCCACTCCATAATGAACTGTTTTCATAACAGGCCCAATAAAACTGTTTAAACTATACCTCCCCAGCTCCCCCCTGCAGTTCACCAGGGAAGTCAAATTAAAAGATTAAGCATAATCAAATATAATCAAATGTAATCAAAGAATAATCAAAATAATTCCAGCAAATTGAAGTACTCCTAGTTGGAATGTATTGCCAATAGCTCCCTGCTTGATAAAATAAGTGGCTCTGTGTGAGCAGCTGTGACAATTTCTGTAGTACGACACAGAGAGGGGAAGATGCTTACTTAGATAACTCTGACCCAAGGGCCAAGTATACTCAGTGGGACGACTTACTTCTAGGTCAGCAGAATCAAAAAGAAACCAAGATTCTAAACTACACAGACATTTATAGGTGTAATTAATATTTTCTCAATGGTTATGTTTTTTTCTTAAGTGCCCACTTCAAAGATTATAAAAGGAAGTCAAATGCTTCTTCAGAAAGTATGCTTTCCAATTGCCTGGTCTTCAAATCACTCGCTACCACACAAGCGTGTAAGGAGCTGTCACACAGACCAGGTATAGCAGGAAGGCAGCCACAAGTGTTTCGGTTACAACAGATTCATAAAAATTCAGGCATCATAGATCTGTTGTGTTTTCAACTCCCTTTGGATTTACCATTGGAATAAACAGGGATCGTTAGGCTTAGTTGCCAGAACTGAAAATCCTATGCTGGACTGCTGGGTTTTTTTGTGCTGAGCAACCTGTGCATGCAAACGCCATGAGCCCACTTATGCAAGGAGAAGCAGCTTCCTCAAAAAAGAAAACTCAACCTTTGTCTCAGTGAAGTTATTACTTATGTTTAAAAAATGAAGACAAAACTTTCAGCAGAACAAGTAAGTTTCCTTGTGCATGCACTGTTTTAGGAGAAGGCTGAGAACAGCTCCTGCTTATGCAGCTTCTCTGAGGAATTAACTTCCTGGTACCACAGTTTTTGGAAGTGGACCTAAAACAGTAGGTGCGTTAGCATGAACATTGTATTTGAATTTCAAATAAGAAATTATTCTTTTTCAGTCTGAGGGCAATATATTGATTTTAAGATAAATCCTGTCTGAGGAGAGAAGGCAGCCCATTAAGCAGCACAAGGGATCTGCATAAGCATATTAATAATGCAATTATTATAACCCAAAAAACAAGACAGAGTGAGCAAAATAATTATCAAGATGAGAACAAGCTGAAATTGGTATTTTGCAGCCATAACAGCTGCTGATATAATTCATGTTCATGAAAAATACTTCAAACTGGAAACTGCAGAGGCAATTCAGGTGTCAGTCCTAAAAAAACTTAACTCTTTACAACCCAAAAAACCGATGTAGTGAGGAAGAATATCATCAAAATATTACCTTTGGTCCAATTTTGCTCTCAGCTGGGTAGGTGAAAGACAACCGGACTGGTGGTGCGAGAAGGCAGCACCATTATGAAAAAGAAATAAGGCCAGTGACTTCTGCAAATTGCTATGGAAGCCTCTGAACTCTTGAGTAGTAATCACACATCTGCCCACAGGGCCTCAGTTCGTGAATTGTTACCACAGCAAACACCGGTATTAGACATGCACGTAGCAAATGTGATGCCCCTCTAAAAGAAGGGTCAGAAGGAGGATCTGAGAAACTACAGGCCTGTCAGCCTGACCTCGGTGCCGGGGCAGGTTATGGAGCAGATCATCCTGAGTGCCATCATGTGGCACGTACAGGACAACCAGGGGATCGGGCCCAGCCAGCATGGGTTTATGAAAGGCAGGTCCTGCTTGACTAACCTGATCTCCTTCTATGACAAGGGGACCTGCTTAGTGGATGAGGGAAAGGCTATGGATGTTGTCTACCTGGACTTTAGTAAAGCCTTTGACACCATTTCCGACAGCATTTTCCTGGAGAAACTGGCTGCTCATGGCTTGGACAGGCATACTCTTCACTGGATAAAAAACCGGCTGGATGGCCGAGCCCAAAGAGTTGTGGTGCTGAATGGAGATAAATGCAGTTGGCGGCTGGTCACAAGTGGTGTTCCCCAGGGCTCAATACTGGGGCCAGTTCTGTTCAATATCTTTATCAATGATCTGGACGACGGGGTCAAGTGCACCCTCAGTAAGTTTGCAGATGACACGAAGTTGGGCGGGAGGGTTGATCTGCTGGAGGGTAGGAAGGCTCTACAGAGGGATCTGGACAGGCTGGATCGTTGGGCCGAGGCCATCTGGATGAGATTCAACAAGGCTGAGTGCTGGGTCCTGCACTTGGGTCACAACAACCCCATGCAATGCTACAGGCTGGGGGAGGAGTGGCTGGAGAGCTGCCTGGTGGAAAAGGACCTGGGGGTGTTGGTCGACAGGCGGCTGAACATGAGCCAGCAGTGTGCTCAGGTGGCCAAGAAGGCCAACGGCATCCTGGCTTGTATCAAGAATAGTGTGGCCAGCAGGACCAGGGAGGTGATAGTGCCCCTGTACTCGGCACTGGTGAGGCCGCACCTCGAGTCCTGTGTTCAGTTTTGGGCCCCTCACTACAAGAAGGACATGGAGGTGTTGGAGTGTGTCCAAAGAAGGGCAATGAAGCTGGTGAGGGGTCTAGAGCACAAGTCTTATGAGGAGCGGCTGAGGGAGCTGGGGTTGTTTAGTTTGGAGAAGAGGAGGCTGAGGGAGACCTTATTGCTCTCTACAACTGCCTGAAAGGAGGTTGTAGCGAGGTGGGGGTCCGTCTCTTCTCGCAAGTAACAAGTGATAGGATAAGAGGAAATGGCCTGAAGTTGTGCCAGGGGAGGTTTAGGTTGGATATTAGAAAATGCATAATACTATTTTGTGAATGATTTTCATATTACTGACAACAGTTGTAAAGCAAGACACAAGGGAGATGTAAACACTTTTTCAACAGCTTTCTGCTCTCTGCAAGGTGAAGAGTGGGACAAATTGAGGCAGTCTTCCAATATTACTTCCTGCCTGAGGAAATCTCACAACTTTTGCTCTTTAAAGCATGAGTAGTTATAACTAAATGTACGCCTTGGCTTCCAGTTATTTTTTTTTTCTTCAGCATTGCTCTTACCTGAAAAAATATGATTATGCATTGTACACAAGAGATACACATTGCATAGCTAGGCAAAAAAGCTAGGTTAAAAATAGCACTTGAAGTTACGAAGTTATGCTTGCATTACAAATAGAAGTTTGTACTTCTGACAATAAACGGAAGATTATCCATAGTTTCTCTTGCCAAGAAAATACCACTGAGTTATATTGACCTTGATTTCTCTTGTCATGTTTTTATGCTATTACAGATTTACTGGGTATAACTGATGAAATAATATCCTCCCTGATAAAGAGGTGTTTAGAGGTTTTAATCCACAAAGCTCTCACAGTTTAAGGCAGTAGGATTACAGAATTCTCAGGTCATTTTTTGATATTTAAGAAAGTTCCAAGAAACCTCCAGGAACTCCACAGAGCTCTCTATTGTATTTCCGCTAGTCCCGGTGAGAAAAAAACCAGAAGAGTAAGAATTCAGACATAGAGGATTCTACTGTAAATTTCAGTATGATTCTAACTGGCTTTGGGTGGCTGGCCTGCACAGTTAGATGCATGTCTGAAGGAAAAGATGTAAACAGTGGAGAGCATTTATGCAAAGTAGTATAGGATAAATAGGAAAATTAATTTCATGAATGGCAATTGATGGCAACCTGGCCTTCAAATGCAAGAAGCCTCTTAAATTACATCCGGTATCATTAAAAAATAGCCCTCTCTATATATATATACACACAAATATATAGATTACATATATATCGTCAAAAAATCTTGCAAAGTACCTCATAAAATTGGATAAAGTACACAGGCAGTCTACTGGTTTAGCGCAGACAAGTGATTCTATTAGCCAAGTAAAAGAGGTTCATGTGCTGAGGTCTTTTGAGTAGTGCTCTTCATAGTTTCCAAGGAAAAAACGTTTATCAGGTTTATCAGAACAGCTCAGAGTGAAAAACAAAATCGAGAATATAAAGCATCAGATTTTCAACATCTCTCAAATATAACATTTTCAAAACTTTGGAACAAGATTCGCTGTCAGTTTTGTGGGTAGTCGGATAATTACTGGCAATACAGTCTCTCCTGAGTTTGAATGCACAGAAAGCAGAAGGCGGCATTGCACCAAAGGAAGTCTCCCTTGTCACATCCACCTCTTCTTTAATTTAAAGGACCTTCTCCCAGAGACTTTTTCAGAAACAAATGATTTTATTTGCTTATTTCTGACAAGAATCCAGCTGCAAGCACAGAAGGTTCCGGCAGTTTTTCAGTGCTGGGAATAAGGATAATTTCTTGTGCACTTCAACACCAGTAGTATAGAGACATTTTTACCATTTCAGCTCTGCCATGCATCACAGAAGCGGAAAGTAAAATTACACTACTGCTGATTTTCAGATGGATTTGATTAAATCCTAATTCCTTGGCTTTAAGCAGTGAAGCGTTGACTTCAGTGGGCTCTTTCCTCTTCTCTCAAAGAATTGAACAAGTATAGCCTGGAAGTAAGTTGGTAAATTTTACTTTGTAGCCAAGGGAGTCAGTAGCTTTTAGATGTTTAAGAAATGGTTTAAAACCTTGGTGGTAGAGGTGCAGTATCACCCAGTTTGTATGAAAACATTTTGTTGATCAAAAGATTACCAGCATAGTTCAGCATTGCTAACTGAACCGTGCCGGCGTTGAACACAGGGCTGCGTCTTCCTACCAGAAAGATTCCCAAGTCCTGCACAGTCCTGCATCGTCCAGAGCGAGCTTTCCCCCAGTCACTCCTGAGCTGTCTTTGCAAAGAGATGCGCTTGCTGAGAAGGGCAACCCAGGTCACCCGTTGTTTTTTTGTAGGATATGGGCCAATGTAGCCAAACTGGATAAAGAGAGCAGGAGTACATGTATTCGAAACTTAGGAGGCTGTAGCTGAATTTAATCTGATATCTATTAGGATGTATACAATTATGTGAACACTATTTTTTGGACAATGTGAAAATGAAAACGTTTTGTATAAAACAGAAGTTGTTTATCAGCAAAAATATCAGGCTCCTTGGGATAGCAAGAAATAAAAGGGTATGTCAAAAAAAAAAAAAGAAAAGAAGAGCTAAACATGAATTTGCTTGGAGGAAGTTTTACCTGGATTTTTAGTGCTCCAACCACTTTACTGAAAGGTTTGTAAAATAGCTTCCACATACCTCAGTATAGCTCTGCTGGGGCTAACTGAAAAGACGGTTATTTTAATAAATACATTGACAGCACATAACAGAGTTCTCACAGTTATAAAAATGAATCATTATTTGGTTTTGATATTTTGTAGTTACCCTCCAGAAATAAATTTTGCTGGTAAATCAAGCAAAAAGACTCATCTCAAAGATGGCTCTGTTAATTTTCAGACATCACATTACAGGAGGCAAGCACACAGAGTAGGAAAGCAGTCTGGAAACTATCCATGTAATACACTCTAATTATAACTCGTGTGTCATCTTTCTAATAGACCATGTGTTTACAAGAAGCTGTCACTGACTTTTGACATATGTGAGAGCAATTGGGTTGAACAGTGTTTTTAACCTATGGGAACTTGAGAGTGTCTTTTTCTATTTATGTTTTTGCTTCTCAGTACGGTGCATACCGTCATTTGCTGTAGAGCTCTAACATGGGTGAGTAGTCTAGTTTTCCTTGGTAGTCAGCAGAGAGAGTTGACCTCTGGAGGCCATTTTAGAGTGCTTAAATTCATCTTTGTCTGTTGTTTACTTATGGAGCTTAGATTCTCTAGTGAAGGCACATAAATTAGGTCATTTCTGAGCATTAAAAAAATGCTGCATCATTAAAATTTCAATAGTGTATATAAGTAAGTGCAGATCTTGGTCAGAATTTGCTTTTAATCTTTCTCTGTCAAAGTGAGCAAGTCAGCAAGAGCTTTTAAGCGGCTTTACCTGGTCACCATATTTCTAGTGACTGATTCACATAAAATGAATAGAATGAGTGACAGAACATAGCCTTGTACATGTGAATGTACTTTATCAGAATACCCCCATTCATAGAAATTACTGGGAAGCTCTTTTACATATGTGTCTTGAAAATGTTTGCTTTTCTAACTCATTTTACCTGCTAGATTGACTCATATGAGTAATGAGGTGATGTATGAAGGATGCCATCCTTTGCTGTTGATTTTACCCTTTGTTCAGATCCAAAGGATGCCTGTCATGGGTCAGTATTGAAATTTCTTGAGAAGGAAAGCCAACGTGATGTGAGAATTTGGAAAGAATCATATGAAAGAGAACTGTGCAAATACCAGACTGGGTGCCCGAACTGATCAAATTTTGGTTCTCAAGCCTTGAATTTTTAAAACTAAAGTCATAAAAATGCAGAATTGCTTTATTAATTAATGGGAAAATTACAAAGGCGATGCCTAGCCTGGTGAGCAGCTGCCAAGTAAGGTGAGTACTCAGTGAAATTTTCACTCAGTGATTGAGTTCTGGGTAGGAGTCTTGGCAAAGCAGCCAGACCTCCGTGGTTGTTGGTTCCTCAGATTTATTTTTGAAAGGTTGTTTTTACATGAATTTGATTTCATACTGTCTAGCATCTTATACTTATTAACATTTTTCTGTCATTATGCTTCGTGTGATCTGGAACATTTCCATTTCCTGGACTGAAAAATAAGAGGACACGTGTGTGCACACGTGTGCGCGCACACGCAGACACACAGACACACACAGACACACAGAGAAACAGCTCTGCATCCCCAAAACACTAGTAAGGAAAATAACTATATGAAACCAGAAGTTTCAAAGTTTAGGTAGAGAATCACAGAACTGATCTGACACATCATATTTAGATTCTTTAAGTGTTCTCTAAGATTAAAAGTGTTTTGTTTTTTTAAATCAACATTCTCTGAGAAACATGGACTAAGCAAAAGTCAAATAAAATCTGAAGTTTTCAAAGAAGCAGTACTTCAGTAATAATGATGACATGCCTGCTGCTCCATGACACCGAGAGGACTGTACCTTATCTTTCCACAGTGATTGCCTGCAATACACTGACCCAGAAGGTCCTTTCTAGACTTGAATTCCTTTATATAGCTGACAAAGAAATTAATTTGCATAATTTTAAATTCTGTTCATAATTTCTAAGCATCTTTACAGCATTTGTATGATGCATGTAAGGAAAGAAGGAAAATATTCGGCATTTTTTAAAAAACAGGCCCACAGCTGCAGCTGATTATAAATTTTCAGGGAAGTAAGCTTATTGCAAGCCATTATGAGTTCAAAGTAAATACTATCTGGGTTTATTGCCGTATCTATATTTTATGTAATGAATAAAGTTCAGTATGAAAAGCCCTAACTTTTAATAACTCATTAAGTGAATCTAGCAATGCAAGAAGCTAAACATCATTATTTCCCACTGAGATGTATTTCTTCAGCACAGACTCTTAAGTGAATTTCAGGGATGATTAATAGGGAGACTCGGGCAAGCACTGCTTACATCTGTTTTTCTTATGAATTCCCTTCTAAATACCACTTCAAATCTCTAAGATCACTATTATGAAACAGCTTTTGTTATGAAAGACTAGAATGGGCTAAGATAACTATCTATCTGATTATTATTATTTTTTACATTGTCAAATAATAGTGTCATCAACTGAATAAGGATGCAAGTTACAAATTCTTTGTGCAAATGCTTCTTTATTTTCCAAATTTCATTTCACTGTTTCTCATTACTCTCTGTAAAGGAGACACAGGGGCAGATTCAGTGCCGAGTGTAACACTCATTACCCCGAGCAAACCCATTCAGGAGGGATATTCAGGCTAATGAAATGTCAGCTGTAAAAAACTGCTGTTTAAGTGACTGACTTAATACTTGTTCACAACAAGCACAGCAACAAAATTGCAATTATTCTACTTAGTATAAAACATACCCATGGACCTAAGGGTCCTAACTTCGGCCCAAATTCAACAAATTATTTAATCTGTGATTCAGACTAATTACTGCTCTAAAAAGATGATTTTCATTCTGCCTTCAGGCAAGAATTGCATTTTGGCTGTGTTATGGGACCAAGTAGGATGGCACAAGGGGAGCCGGTTGGTCAAACCAAACATTAATGCTGGGGACCCAAACTCCACAATACACACATTTCCAGCTGTTTTACCCTAACCCCACTTCATTCTGGTCGAGGCACTGAATATCCATCAGCCGCCGCAGCACACGGCGTGTATGCTGGAGCATATCATATCCCCAGCTCACCTTCAGCTGGAAGGCAGCCCCCAGGCTCGCCCTGAGTGGGGAGGACTGAAGTACGGGAACGAGGGTCAGCTGGGGATTTGCTTCAAAAACACACTCTTGATCAAAACTAATACACTAACGTAGATATAGCCTCAGTGAACCCCTGGGTTTCCTTGCATTTTGCGTTCAGTCTTACTTTATGTGTTTTCTACATCCTTCACTGCTGTCTTTAATAAGAATTTAGCCGAGAATTATTGGGAGTAAATCTCCAGAACCTAATTTATGCAGGCTTAAATCTGTGGCTGAACTGCACCCATAACTTCAGGGCAAATAACCTTATCCAAAGCTATCTGGATACATTACATTCCACTACTACAGGGATTGTTCTTTGCACATAATTCTTTATTCAGTTTCTCATTTCATTTAAACTCTCTGGCTTGCCCTTCCAACAGATTAACTCCTCGTTGTCATTCAAGGGCGTATTAGCTTTTAAAATAAATACAGAAGACAATCTCTTGTGCAGGGACTTTAACAATTCTGTATGGACCTGCTACTTCGGCTCAAGTTAATGACGTTAAGGTCTGGCAGAGTTGAAACTAACTCTATCTTAGTGTGTAAGAAATCTAACTCAGCAAATCTGAATCCAGACATCTCAGAGCAAAATATGGTTCTATAGTATGGCCAGCATGGAAAGGCGGCACTGTTTAGTGCTCAAAAAATACTTTCAAATGTAGGAGAAAAATAACAGACCTTCCCCCATGTTGATTAATGATGATTAATTGAGCAATGTAATTTTATCCTTCAAGTATTTTTGTACTGGCCTGAACCTGACAGAGTTCAGTATCGTTTAGCTTTGCTTTATCCAAAAATTGAATCATGTTCTTAGATGAAAATGCACAGAATCAGGAGATGGCCGAAGTAAGACACATTAATTGTGGGGTATTTCTTAGATTATTAATGTTAATTCTAATAACCTTTGTGAATAAAAAAGTTTTTGAAACTATTCTTTGCATGGTTTGTGATGAGAATGAATGTTTCTAACACAAATTTTAGTGCCCAGTTTGGCATTTAATTCAGTAGACTGGCATTGCTCTGAAAGTAGGATTTGACTCATTGCCTAAAACTACTTGAGGTGCTGTCAAGTTTTGCATTAACTACAATATTGTGATTATTTCCATGGTACCATGTCTTTCTGTGCATTTTTCATATAGCCTTGATGAGATACACAATGTTAAGGGGGAATGCAGGCATGAGGATGCTACTCTTGAAACAACCGATGTCTAATGAACTAACCCATGGACCAGGGCTAATCCTGACTCCCTGGCATGAACTGCTACCTGGGTAGCCCACAGGCAAAGCACAGTCTAGATCTTTATGAACCACTGTTATATCTCAGCCAGCCACTGATATGGAAGCAGGTGGGTTCTTCAAATGGAAAGAATCTTGTTCTGAAAGCACGTGGATTTGATCCTGATCATGACGGTTTTAAGTAGTGTGAAGAATCCGAAGTGTGGACGTCGCTGTGACTGCTGTTACACCTCTTAGCTAAGCTTCTCAAGCCTCTAGCGTTGCAGCTCGCAGCCTGATTTCATCTGCTGCTGTTACAGATCTTACTCCTGCCTGTTCATACATCCCTGCATTACCCCAAATAATTAATACCAGTAAAGTGTTTAATATCATTATAGGACCAATAATTTTAAGCAACTTCCCTTGTCTTTTTAGAGTTCTTGCTGCTTTTTCCTCAAATTTAATGTTGCCTTTGAAATCATAATCAATGATGCTTCTTTTCCATCATAATCTCCTTTGAGTAATCAATGATTAGAAAAACTTTATTCCAGAGAAGCAGTGTAGCAATGTTATTTATATGAGTAAAAGAAATCCCTGCAGAAACAGATATTTACAGAAATATTACACTAAAGTCAGAACTTTCTCAGGATATGACATCTCATTACACTATGTCTTTCTTGATCAACATGTCCAGAGTTTGAGTATAAAGATGGCAGCTCAAGTATTAAAATCAGTCACTACAAATATACCAGCCCTACAAAACATCATCCTTGTCTATTATGATTTCGGCTTATTTGCAGAAAACGTGGAAACCATGATAAACCAAATTTGGCATTTGATTCTCTTTCCAAGCAACGTCATGGAAAATTTTCCCTTTGACTTCAATACTGCAGAAACAAATTACTTTTCTTTTTTGCAATACTGATGGCTTATTTACACAGCCAATATCTCCTGTGTAGACCTTACAAAAAAGATTCAGGGTAACTGATAAACTGGAGATCACTCCATTAAATGAAGTTCTGTTCATTTTCCCTGAAAATTACTTTTGGGGTGCTATTTCTTTCCTTACAGGTATATTTTCTATTGTTTGTAGTTTGTAGTTTGTAGCTTTGAGTTAAGATTTAACTGAAGTTTATTATATTGCCATTTCATGTTCATGTTTGAAATTCTTAATGAACTGTTGCAAGACTGCCTTATTGAAGGGGTTTGCATTGGACTAAATTGGTAAATCAACCCTAAAGTTTCCCTATGTTGAAAGACTTTCAGGCAGTGGGTGCATAGCTGTAATGAGTGAGTTGTTCCCTAGTGTCTCCTGCTTCTAGTCACATTTCTAGGTTCTGCTTTTTTTCTTTTTCTTTTCTTTTTTTTTGGTCTCTGGAAGGTCGTAATGTCATATGCAACGCAGACAACTAATGCTCACTGCTCTAAGAACTGACCTCAGCCCAGTCTTCATCTGTCAAGTGGGCCGTAATGCTCTTGCTCTTCCAATCATGAAAGGCAACAAGTGCTCTTTTATAAATCTTCCCAAGCAGGCAAGAACTCCAGTTCCAGTGGTTTAACTGTCGTTAGTGATGAAAGTGTACTGATTGAAAAGAAACTTTTTTTTTTTTTGGTAGCAATAGCACGCTATTTATAGTAAATTGTCCGGAAGGAAAGGAAAGAGAGAATTAAAACCTTTTGACATTAAGAGTTGGTTATTTAGCTTTAGACCTGGGAATGCTTTAACAAAATGTCTTCCAAGGTTTTGGTGGTACCAACACTTAAGCACATGATTAGCTATTCTGTTAGTTTTACGGAAATCAGTAAGATATCTTTTGATACTCCTATTTATAGGAGCTATATAGCTAGCTACAAGTCCAGGTATTTTCTGCGTGACTATCTGAGTAGCAATTGAGTATTTGCATTTCCTTTAAACATACGAAGTAATTAGATATTGTTTGATCATGGACACTTGTTAAAATGTTAGGAATATTAACAGTAATTTAAGGTTGAAGGATTTTTTCTGGTTTAGGGTGAATAAAACCCAGCAGAGTTTTTAGGATTGCTGAAAAGAGGCAATTGTTTAGGAAGATCAAACAGTTGCATGTTTGAGTTGGTTTCTATTCTTATTCATTAATCGACTCACTTTCACTTTGTGGGAACAGATGAGGAAACTATTCTTTGTGCTCGCTTGCTTTTAGAGAAATGATAACTCACAAGCATGAGCAGGGAACTCATACGCAGTTCTCTTCACCTGTTGCCATCAGGTCCAGAAAGGAAAATTATATTGTGACTGTTTTCTGCATTAGGTATCCATACGTCTCTGGACAGCAATGTATCTGAGCATTTGAAAAACTCACTGGAAATTTATTAATGGCAAGGGAGAGAAAAAAAAAAATTCTGATTACTTCCTCAGTATAGCATTAAAAACTGCCATGGCAAGAACTGAGTCTGCATCTCTCCAACCTAGTCTTCCAGCTGTAAGCATTTTCCCAGGGGTATCTGGTTTATTTTTCCGACTTACAAATATACTTAATCAAAGCTGAAGAATCAATCCATCCTGCCCTGTTTAATAAGACAATCCAATATATGATATGGGAGTCTTACAGGGGTTAATTCTAATATGCAAAATAGGCTGTTTCTTTCCCTTCTGTCCTCCAGTTTGAAGTTCTAGTCAGGAACAGTGAATGCAGACAAAGGGAATTCCTACTGTTTCCCCTTATTTTTTACCAAAAGTGCAGAAACTCTACCTGCAGAGAAACGCTCATTCCCTTCTGCTCCTGTGCCAATCTGCCATTCTTTAGGACTGCATCTTGTCACATCATTAAACAACTTGTAAATCAGAGAGGCTGTACCATAACACAGAGAGCAGGAGGTTTAGCAAACAGAAGCTCTGTTTCTTTCCTGCAATTTTTGAGGCTTGTTTCAGCACGTTACTCCTTCTTCAGTACCTACGATCACTCAGAGAAATTGCAAGAGAGACACTATCACGCATGTAGCACTGTATATATTGTACCTTTACTGTACTTGTCAGAGGATAAGGTATAAACATTGTCAGGCGTTGGGAACTGAGGACATGGTGTCACATAAAAAGTCAGTTTTTACCTCTGAGAGGAAACGAGTACAATTCTGTTGATAAACTGCGGTCATATTTCCCATACCATGCAATCATTAAGAGTTTTATGGAGTCCAGCTGTTGAATAGCAGTCAAAATGCCAGCACATCCACTCATAAATCATCGAATGCTCTTGGGGTGTATTTTCACTGGATTAGCTACAACTACAATTAAAATAGTACTTGACCTGATGTTAAATCGGATTATATTCAAATTCTTAAAGCAATTATCTCAAATACCAATTTTATCGCATGAGCTAGCATGCAATTAAATGATTGTGTAATACCACATCAAGGCTGCAATCCTAAGTGATTGAAACAAGAAAGAAAAACATATTTTTGTACAACTTCTACAATTAATGATAATACAGGAAGAAAGTTAAAGAATTCTCATTTTCCTTATTTGAAATCGATGAAGTAGAAAAACTTGATTCACTTTATACTGTATAAAAATACAGAAAAGGGCAGCATTAATTTCACAAGGCAGTGTTAAAACTCAGCTCACTGGGAAATGAACCCATACAGGAGAATCTGGATTTGCTGTCGGTGACGTTGCTGAATTCTTCTTTCTGAAACAGTTTAAGTAGACCATCATCTTAAGCAATCATCTCTTAAAAGGAACATTCTTTCCAATTATAATCCCATAGTTCATCTATTACTACGAGAAAACAGCTAAGAAAATTATGGTGGATCACTGCCATTGACATTTAGAAATGTGAGTCCTATTTTGCACATGCAGGTCCTAAATCTTTGTTTTTAAAACACAGGTGCCATACACTGATGAAAACTTAAGACTTCATCTTCCAAATTTGGTTTTTGGTTTAAGTGTTTCCAAAAGCCAAATTCTTTTTTCTCTTTGTTCTGGTAAACATTTCAATATTAGCACTCATTTAAAATTGGTTACCCCAAACTTTATTTTAAATGCATGTGACCCCAGCAAAATAAAGCAGCCTCTGCTTCACATTTCAGCTAAGGAAGTTTATAAACTAGCATGCTTTCAGTAATTAACTTCTTCTATTAATGTATTTTCAGCAGTTCACAAAATGCACAGTAAAATCAAATAACATTTTGTTTTGTTTTAACCAAGAATTTCAGGAGACAGTTTTATTTATATATTCCAGTATGTATTTGCCTTTTTCGTAATAACATCATGTTGTTTAGTCATGGTCCAACCTAAAATCCACTATGACCCTGAGATCTTTTTCTACAGCACCACTGCCTTGCCTGTTGTTCCTCACCTGGATGTGGGTAGATGCTGTCCTGCCACAAAGGAAGTGGTGTTGGTGCTCAGTTTTCCTCAGATCCTTTTGATTTCGAAGCCTGCTCGTGAATGTGTTGACAATAGCAGTGTCTGCAAATTTCCTGAGTGTAGTCTTTATTCTACAATCCAGACAACTGCTGAAATTACTGGAAAGGACATGGCTGAACTGAAATTTTTTGCAGTTATCCCATGCGATACATTAGTTGGTTTTGACATTGAACCATAGTTAAACTGGAAAACTATATTCAGAAAGACGTTTTCACCTATGTATGTTGTAATTTCATTTCTACAGCTTTGCTACCTTAGTTTCTCCACTTACCATTGTGATATCAAAGAGGTATTACCAGTACCAAAAGAAGAAACCGCATTTTTGAGTTTTCAAATCTAATGCCTTTACTTTGTTGTATATGTTGAATTAAAGACAGCCCTTATGAGAAGTTAGGGCAATTGATCAATTTTTAAAAGGAAGCACTTTAGCTACTGTGTACACAAAGCACCACTAACTATTTAATTAAAAAAAAAAAATCTATAGATGTGGTTTAAAGAAGTGAGGATGCATCATTTAATCTTCATTGCCTTCTTGCAGGATTTCAGTCAGGAAACTGTTCAGCCATACAGATTTCATTACTGAAATCAATGGAAACATCAGTTTGTGTAAAAGCTTCTTGCACAGGAACGAAAAGGCAAGATTAGCTTTCCTTTTTTTATTTTTTTTAAACACTATTTTTGCTTTGTCACCTTTCTACATCGTTTTCTCTCGACAGACTCACCAGGCTCCCTCTGGTGGTTACCTAACAAAAAAAATGCTTTGCTTAGGGCCACATACAAACCCGCAAATTAAAGACTGATTTCATTAGTGTTTCTTCCTCTAATAATAATTAAGAAACTATAAATTTATTAAAGTATAAGGGTTTGTGTAGCCTACTGTTGTGTAATCTAGATCATAATATGCTTTCTGAGCTAAAAATATTTGAAAAATGCATTAGGATTTTTTTTTTCTCAAATTCTTTTGGGGTTTGGAAAGTGAGAAATAGATGATACAACTAACCAGTGGGTTAATATCCCATAATATCTGTGTTAATGATCCAAACAGAACATCTAAATCCATCATTTCAGTTAAGTGACTTTTAATATCTCCCTTTACTCAGGCAAAATTCTCCGATACTCTGGATGTGTCATTCTCTCTCTCAGCTGACAATCTCTTCTCCTACCTCAGGTGTGGATGCAGATTTTGTCTTCATCCCAGGGATATTGCAAACTAGCATGGGAGAATTTCTGGCTGAAATCTCAGTAGATATGGCACTCTTTTGAGCTAATAGCTGGCCAACTTTAACATTACTATTAATTTTTAAAAGATTTTTAAAAATCTTTCCATAATCAATATCATGAAAAGTCACCTCTAAAGGCGCAAGAAAAAGAAGCTATCTTTTTTTTTTAAATTAGATCATCAGTATTAATGATTTTTATATGGTAATTCTTTTTATTAAAACAGAATGATTTGAAATATGAAAAAACACACAAAATTTTGCACAAGGCAGCCCCAGATCACAGGTCATATACTTGACAAGTCTATTTTACCTGCATCACCTTTGCAGATAAACAGAATTAAGACTAAATAATTTCTCACTGACGTCAAGCTTCTGACACTTCTTGCCTCTTCAGAACTTCTTATGGTTAAAATACCTGTATTTCATTTCCAAGAAACAGCTAAGTACAGAGATAATGAAAAATAGAAATTGAGTGATAAATACATATTTCTTTATGATCATTCTAAGTGATAAATACTTACATTATGAACATAATAATGTAGAAAATTTTTGTTCTTCTTGTCTTTACACTTCTTATATTGTACATGGAGTGTCAGAAGGACTTACATCTTAGCCAGAAATGTGCAAAAAGCAAAAAACTTTCACTCTTGCTGGATCTGAGCACAGTTACAGCACAGGAAAATGTTCAAGACTGTTCTCTCCTATCTGCTCTGCAACTCTCATATCTTTCAAGACTTTTTATTCAATGTTAATGGTTTTATCAATTAATATCCCTAAGATACTCTTTCTTCAGCTCATTACCCTAGGAAAAAACCTCCAGAGAGTCTCATAACCATGTGCCTGGCTGTGTATATAAAATCTTTTTAATAAAATATATTTATACATAGATAGATAGATAGATAGATAGATAGACAGACAGACAGATAAAATAAGTAAATAGATGCATTTACACATGCATATATGTGTACTTGGTACCTACTTCATGGCAGCTGCTATACGAAAAGGCTGGGAAGCACAGTACTGTCCTGATGACTGTTCGTTTATAGGAAATGCCAACATGCCCGAGTTGATCAAATGCTGAGAACATAATGTTTTCTAGACTCAAAAATGGATGTAATTTTTGGAAAAGCATTCTTGAGGCTATAACTGGTCTTCAAGTGTGGCTGCTGGTGACAGGGGATTAAAAAAAAGTAGGTATTATTAAAATGATCAAAGTTCTCCACAGTCTGTAACTCAAGTGAGCTCTTAAAGTATGCACATTCTTTTTAAGGCATCCTCACACATTTCACAGTAGTTTTTCTTCAACACTAAGAAGCTACCTGCTCTCCAAAGTATCCAGAAAAAAAAATGGTCTCAGGTAAATTATGACTTTGTTAGAACAAACCTTTGGAACACCTATGGGCAGCTCAACGCATCACTGCTAACAATGTATCACTGTGCAGGTATATAATTTGCTGATGTACAGTCTCCCTTTGCTGATCTTTATGATGGTCAATCAAGGTTGTGTGTATGGGCACAAAACCGTGTTTTACTGAAAGAAATTTATGAATGTAATTTCTCTGACCTAATGACTATATAGAATGCGCTCAGAGAATTTCTGCTTCATTTTAAGTCCTTAACAATAGTACATTGTTCTCTACTTCCCGTAAATACAGCCAAACTGTTGCAGAAAATATGTGATGTATCATACAAATTTCAACATGAAATATTCTGGTTTAGAGATGACTAATAAATACAAAAATAAACTATTTATATGACTGTTAAGTCAATATCAGTTGATTCAAGACAGTCTATATTAGGTTGTCCACAGTTTTAAAATTTGATTAGTGATTCTTAAGCAGCTGAGAGAAATGTGAATTTTCTGATTTCTTTCCAATAACCTAACATAGCAAAAATTTCAAGCATTGAAATTTTCCTTCAGAATTTTTACAAGGAAATGAATATTATAAGAGCCTAGCACAGATTTACTCTAAGACAGTAGAAGTACAAAACCATTCTCTTCAGTCATTACTATATAATATTATGCCTCTCTTTGAGCCATACATTTTTCTACAGTGGTGCAAAGAACTTTGTAATTGCAAACATCTTGCTCTTAGAAAAGATCACAATATAAAATAACAGGAAAAATGAAGTAATCTCATGAAACCAAGTCCCTGAAGTATTTTAGTTTCATTAGTATCAATTTGGATAAGCTCTGCTGAGGATTTAAACAACACTACTCTGGGTTCTCTGCATCTCAGAAGAAATATGTTTTATCTATTATTTATTTTTTCTACATTGAAAATTCAGAAGAGTTAATTTTATCACCAGAAATCAACTGATAGATGCAACTGATAGATAGTGGTCTCAACTACTACATGATATTTTTGGTAATAATAGCAAAAGGGCGTATTTCATTAATATAGTCAGCCTTTCACAACTGAAACAGTTTAATGAAAATCACCAATTTCTCATAAAGATAAAAGGAGCTATGGATTCACTCTGTATGCATCTTTTGCATATTTTTTTTTAAAAGTCTTTAAATAGAAATGTACAAAAAGCAATATGAGAAATAAGACTGTTGAAAACTGTTTTTACTCCTTAGTTTCTGTATCCATACTTTCCCTTTCTTTCAGTGTTTTAGTTTCTCTTTTTTAAAAAAAATCAAACACTGGTTACCATAAAAAAATTAAAAAGCTTGCATTTTAACCAATATTACCATATTAAATTCTTAAATGAATATGTAAATATAGGATGGGGTTTCCTTTAATAAATGACTTTTTATAAAAAGTCAAGACTCAGATACAAAACTGATACAAACTGACAGGGATTCAGCTGAGCCAAATTATATCAATGATAGATTTCAACCTCAGTGAACCTAAGGATCAAATATTGTTAAAAAAACAGATTCACAAAGTTATGCAAACTCTATAATCTACTGACCTGATGCTGTGATTGACTTAAGTGTTCCTGGACACTTACTTAGTGGGAAATCAGTGGAAGCTCAGCACAATTAGCACTCAAAAAAATTATTTTTTATTCAAAAATAGAAGTTTCAAAGGCTGGCTTCCAGAATGTTTTTAAAAGGAGAAAAAGAAAAGGAATAGCAAGAAGCTAGCCAACCTAAAATGAGTTACTTTGTCTTCTTTTTCATGACAAAACAAAACTAAAACTCAAAAGAAAATCAGTATATTAAAAATACCAAAGAAAATACAGGAATAATTTCTCTTCTGACAGATACACAGAGTTTATCACTGTGATAAATTAAATATGAAACCACCCCAGTTGCACGTTGATTTTCACAGGTCATGAGTCCTTGGGATAAAACACCTCAAAAATAGTGTCATGAGGAGTTTTGATGACCGAAAGCAGCCACAGCTTCTTTTGCTCCATGTTAGGGCTGGTGACACAAAGGACTGAAAGGAAAAGTGGGACACCTAAAGACACACAATACGCATACTCCACCATTGCATCTACTTTCAATGCTTCTTTAGCACAGCTTGGATAATCCTCTGAATTCACTAAAAATTATCATTGTACATGAAGGCGCATTGCTATTTTCCTTCCAGGAGGACAAGCATAGGCAATCTTTGTATTTTGGATCAACCTTTTTCCTCAAGTCCCTCCACCAGGTGGACACCTGTGAATCTGAACTGCCTCCAGCAAGGCCTGTGAGTCTTCAAATATTAAAAAGTGTCTGCAAAAGGAAAGAGAATACACTATTTTCCACATCCACAGATCAGAAAGGAGCATGCTTAAATTGCTGCACTAGAAATGTAAGTTAACAATTGCAAACAGCTTTCTGATTGTAAATGATAGCTGAGCACTAAAACATAGTGTCTACAAAAGGTGGTGGGGTTTATCTCAGTGGTGTTTTTTAAGGATAAATAGGTATTTATAAAGATTGGTTATACATAATTAATCGTTCTTCTTTCTGATTTCTGTTTGCCTTCTGAGATGCAGGGCAGTTAGATTAGGAACTCCTCCAGCAGAACCCTCTTTCATGGTGCTCCGTGTGTACCTGACCCGACAGTAACCAACCTGCTCCTCCACCTGAATTCCCATAAGTCCATTGGGCCAGACGGGATCCACCCAAGGATACTGAGGGGGCTGACAGAGGAGCTGGCCAAGCCACTTTCCATCATTTACCAGCAGTCCTGGTCAAATGGGGAGGTCCCGGGTGACTGGAAGTTAGCAAATGTGACACCCATCTACAAGAAGGGTTGGAAGGAGGATCCAGGGAACTACAGGCCTGTCAGCCTGACCTTGATGCCGGGGCAGGTTATGGAGCAGATCATCTTGAGTGCCATTACGCGGCATGTACAGGACAACCGGGGAATCAGGCTCAGCCAGCATGGGTTTATGAAAGGGAGGTCCTGCTTGACTAACCTGACCTCCTTCTATGACAAGGTGACCCGCTTGGTGGTTGAGGGGAAGGCTGTGGATGTTGTCTACTTGGACTTTAGTAAGGCCTTTGACACTGTCTCCCACAGCATTCTTCTGGAGAAGCTGGCTGCTCATGGCTTGGATGGGTGCACTCTGCGCTGGGTTAAAAACTGGCTGGATGGCTGAGCCCAGAGAGTGGTGGTGAATGGAGTCAAATCCAGTTGGCAGCCGGCCACGAGTGGTGTTCCCCAGGGCTCAGTGTTGGGGCTGGTCCTGTTCAATATCTTTATCAATGATCTGGATGAGTGGATTGAGTGCACCCTCAGTAAGTTTGCAGACAACACCAAGCTGGGTGGAAGTGTCGATCTGCTGGAGGGTAGGAAGGCCCTGCAGAGGGACCTGGACAGCCTGGATTGTTGGGCCAGGGCCAGCTGTATGAGATTCAACAAGGCTAAGTGCCGGGTCACTGGAACAGGCTGCCCAGGGAAGTGGTTGAGTCTCCATCCCTGGAGGTATTTAAAAGACGGGTAGACATGGTGCTTGAGGACATGGTTTAGTGGTGGACTTGGCGGTGTTAGGTTAACGGTTGGATTCAATGATCTTAAGGGTCTTTTCCAACCTTAACAATTGTATGATTCTACCCAGCGAGTCTTGGGAGACGAGGGAAGGGAAGAAAACCTCACCTATGTTTTCAGTAAACTTCAGATAAACTCTGAGTAATAACATCTCCCATGAACTCTCAGAACAATGAAAAATAGCATCAGTGTAATGATCCAGACTTGAACAAAGCCCTCTCCCAGAGCAAATTAAAACACTGTACAGCTGTGCCTGAATCAATAAGCACCAGCACAGGTAGTTACCAAAATCAATAAAGAAGAAAAGTCTGGCTGAAACAAAATCAAGCTTAAGCTGCCTCCATCCACTGCAATAAAAAAGTTTCATTAATTACCTGAAAGTAAAACCAGTCTCTGTTCTATCAGAAAAATGATGAGAGCGGGAAAAAGGATTCACCAAAACCCAGAGAGCTGACAGCAGCACTGAAAACTGGTTTCTGCAAGACATTAAGTTAAGATCTATGGCAACTATATAATGATTTCTCTGTGTTGAAATTGTCATTTTGATCTCTATATTTTAATGTCCTTTCCTCAAATTCTGGTACAGCCAAAATCATAACAATAGTAAGGTGATGGGCAGCGTACAAACCTGTAAAAGAAAACAACCTTCTAGTCATCCCCAGAACTTTGTAACTGAAATTAATTTTGTCAGTCTATTTAACTAGAAGATACGAAACATTTTTTGTTTCCAACAGTTAGGATCTGTTGGTAATTCTAATAGTAATTCTAATAGAGACTATTAAATCCACTTCAGGGTTTTCTCTTCTTGCCTCACAATTTATATGATGACAGTCTGCCATATAAAATTAACAGAGATAGTGAACTAGCAGTTTTTGTCTACAAAAAGCCCATTTTTCTTTACTATATCTGCACAAGGCCTTTGCGCAGCTATAGAAGTATAGTTGTGCCATTTTCCTAGAAACTGTAAATCTCTGCTTATATAGGCATCCATATAACAAGTTTTCAATATTCCAAGAGCCATCAAAATCACATGATTTACACACTTTTTGGACATGATACCTGCAGAAAAATGGCAATCCCGTCATAATTTTTTCTTGCATAGTTGTATTTGGAGCCATCTCCCGGCCCCTCAGCAATGTGGACAAATTAGGTTTTGCTTCCCTTGAACAGGGAAGACTGGGGTCAAGCCAAGGCCAGGCTGTTGCTGACACACAAGCCCTTTCTGAGTGGCTACAGAGAGCCTGAGAAAGCCAAGGTTGCTGCTCCTGCTGCTGTCAGGATGGAGGGGATGGTAGTGGCAGCAGCCACCGCTGGGAAGGGTGCCCCATCTGCTCTCCGCTGGCTGCTGTCCTCCTACCCACCCATTTTCCCTCTTTGTCCAAAGAACTGCCCCGGTGACCAGGGTCTCCAGGGCTAGGCAGTGGGGCCCTGGCCTTTTTACTTACATCAGCCTGTTCGCTGCCTTTGGCAACCGCTTTCTTGGCCTGTGCCTGGAGCTGACCCCAGACAAAGCAACCTGCAAGCTCTGGTTGCTTTACCAGCAGTACCCACCTGCTTCAGCAGCGGTCGTGCTTTCCCGGTTACTTCTTTCCACTGTGATCTCTTTCAGCACAGATAACTTTGATGTTTCCCATATGGCTGAGGTATCTTCTCTAGCTTGTATTTCTATTTTTCCTACATAGAAAGATGAAGTTCATTTTACAGAACTTAACCCCTTCTATTCTTGCCCTACTACCTTGAACCAGTCAGATGCCCATTTTACGAAGCTGCTTGAAGGTAGACTAAGTGTCCATTTAAATGACTTCTGCAGACACTGTGACCATGACCTCGATGCCTGCTGCACTCTCCTGAGTTTTATAAGACTTGCTCTATTGTGCTATATTGCATTACAAGCGTTCATCAAAATACCCTTGATTCTGTTACGTCAAGAAAAATCAGGTATTGATGCTCTCTGTTTTAAATAAAGCACAGTTGTGTTCTTATGCACAGGCAAGTTGCTTCTGCAGCCAACATTAAAAAGCATCCCATGGGGTAATTGTCACAAATCAAGGAAAGTGGAACAAGCAACACTTTTCAACAACTATAAAGCAAAAGCATGTTGCTAGACCATGGTGATCAGCTTTTGTCATTTTTACAGAGAAAATTGCTGGGCATTGAATAAAGTATGGGTACATGTTTTCATATATAATTTTTAAGTTGTACGTTTAGAATACTAATTTAAAGCACTAAATTGTAATACAAAATACGGATGGGATTTTGGAAACTATGTTTTCAAATTTAGTTCTCTGCCTTTGCCTGCATTTTAAAGGCTATTTTACAACTGATTTTTAAGAACTGGAACAGAGAACTAAGAGAAAAAAAAATCAGCACAAACTCTGTGATGGAATGGCAATGGCTCTCAAATGAGCAGAGGCAGATGTTTACTTCTTTCTAAATGTCAGCAAGGAGCAATAAACTTCAGTTTATTAGTGACACCTCTCCACTTCATATCTATTATTCCCAATAATAGATATGGAAGGGGAGTTAATACTTATAGATACTTGACTTTTCCATACTAGTAACTTTATCGAAGGTGAATCAAAGGTGGGTTATGAATCATGAACTTCTTTATTTAGCTTTTGAATCATATTTAAAGTTCACATCTGCCTTTAAAATGTAAATTTCTACTCCAGGAACTTGTCATAAAGAAAAATAATGGGGTACAGTTGATGTGACTATTGTGCCTGATCTTGTTCCACAAATAAATAGAAAGAGTCACTCTTCAAAATAAGCCTATTTTCAGCCTTGTGTTTTATAAATAAAACATGACCAAATCTGGAGAATCTTTTTGCAGCAGAGAAAACTGGTCAATCAGCTAAGGGCTGAGTTGTCAAAAGATTTCTAAAATTTTCAGGGCTACTTGTATGCTTTAATATAGGTACACTTTAAATTGTTTCTCTGTACTGACACTGGGGTGCAGTTTAGAGGCTTGAATCTCAACTCCAGCTTCATCTTCACTACAGGGGAAAACAAAAGAAAAAGAATTTATACAGGATTTAACTGAAACATTTCTCTGAAGTTGTTGTATGTCCTATACACATTTTATTCCTGTAGAATGATACAAAGTATAAAGGCATATACCGATGTATATATTTGTATAATCAGCATCTGATTTTTGTGCCTCACTTATTCGATGTATCCTAAAAATGAAAAGTGGGACTGTAGCTAAAAAGTGTACGACATTTCTATTAACACATGCATTGTTTATTGTTTCTGAGGTGCTAAGTAAATGTTCATTTTTAAATATAAATGCATTTTACTGACATTATTTTGATTATAGAATCATAGAATGCTTTGGGATGGAAGGAACCTTTAAAGGTCATCTAGTCCATCCCCCCTGCAATGGGCAGGGACATCTTCCACTAGATCAGGTTGCTCAGAGCCCCATCCAGCCTGGCCTGGAATGTTTCCAAGGATGGGGCATCTACCACCTCTCTGGGCAACCCGCTCCAGTGTTTCAACACCCTCATCGTGAAAAATTTCTTCCTTGTGTTTAGTCTAAATCTACCCTCCTTTAGTTTAAAACCATTACCCCTTGTCCTGTCGCAGCAGGCCTTGCCAAAAAAGTCTGTCCCCATCTTTCTTGTAGGCCCCCTTTAAGTATTGAAAGGCCTCAATAAGGTCTCCTCGCAGCCTTCTCTTCTCCAGGCTGAACAACCCCAACTCTCTCAGCCTTTCTTCATAGGAGAGGTGTTTCATCCCTCTGACCATTTTTGTGGCCCTCCTCTGGACCCGCTCCAACAGGTCCATGTCCTTCCTGTGCTGAGGACTCCAGAGCTGGAGGCAGTGCTCCAGGTGGGGTCTCACCAGAGCAGAGCAGAGGGGCAGAATCACCTCCCTTGACCTGCTGGCCACGCTTCTTTTGATGCAGCCCAGGATACGGTTGGTTTTCTGGGCTGCAAGCGCATGTTGCTGGCCCATGTCCAGCTTTTCATCTACCAGTACCCCCAATTCCTTCTCCTCAGGGCTGCTCTCAATCCCTTCATCCCCCAGCCTGTACTGATACCGGGGGTTGCCCTGACCCAGGTGTAGGACGTTGCACTTGGCTTTGTTGAACCTCATAAGGTTCACACAGGCCCACTTCTCAAGCTTGTCCAGGTCCCTTTGGATGGCATCCTGTCCCTCAGGCATGTCAACTGCACTGCTCAGCTTAGTGTCATTTGCAAACTTGCTGAGGGTGCACTTGATCCCGCTGTCTGTGTCATTGTTGAAGATATTGAACAGCACTGGCCCCAGTACGGACCCCTGAGGGACACCACTTGTCACTGATCTCCATCTGGACATTGAGCCGTTAACCACTACCCTCTGGATCCAGCCAGTTTGCTATCCACCAAACAGTCTGCCCATCAAATCCATATCTCTCCAATTTAGAGAGAAGGTTATTGTGGGGGACCATGTCAAAGGCCTTACAGAAGTCCAGATAGATGACATCCATAGCTCTTCCCTCATCCACTGATGCAGTCACTCCATCACAGAAGGCCACTAGGTTGGTCAGGCAGGACTTGCCCTTGGTGAAGCCATGCTGGCTGTCTCGAATCACCTCCCTGTCCTCCATGTGCCTTTGCATAGCTTCTAGGAGGATCTGTTCCATGATCTTCCCAGGCACGGAGGTGAGACTGACAGGTCAGTAGTTCCCAGGGTCCACCTTTCTACCCTTTTTAAAAACGGGTGCAATGCTTCCCTTTTTCCAGTCCCCAGGGACTTCACCTGACTGCCATGTCTTTTCAAATATCATGGAGAGTGGCTTGGCAACTACATCAGCCAATTCCCTCCGGACTCTGGGATGCATCTCATCAGGACCCATAGACTTATGTACATTCAGGTTCCTCAGGTGGTTGTGAACCTGATCTTCTCTTACAGCGGGAGGACCTTTGCTCCCCTGATCCCTGTCAAATGGCCCGTTGACTTGGGAGGTGTGAGGAGAGAGGTTCCCTGTGAAGACTGAGGCAAAAAAGTTGTTGAGTACCTCAGCCTTCTCCTCATCTGTTGTTACCAGCTTGCCAGTTTTGCTCATCAGAGGGGGTACACTTTCTTTAACCTTCCTTTTCTGGTTGACGTACTTGTAGAAGCCCTTATTATTCTTTGCGTCCCTTGCCAGGTTCAGCTCCAGCTGAGCCTTGGCCTTCCTGATCCCATCCTTACACAACCAGGCAGTGGCCCTGTACTCTTCCCAAGATACCAGTCCCTGCTATCTTGGGAAGAGTACAGGGACACTGCCCAGTTACATGTTTATTATACGTATATTACATAGTAACAAAGACTTTAGTAGTAATGAATATTTTGAATCAGTTTGTTGGACTGTTAAATGATTTCTTTTGCCTGAAACAAAAATGTACCAGTGTAAGTCAAATATTTTTATTATTGAAACCATATAAAAAATAGGGTACCCAACGATTGGTGTGAGCAAAAGGAAGGATATCCTTGTGATATTTTTTCTCGTTAATGTCTTCCATATTAAGCCACTGAGGAGTAAACATGTAGGTCTAGACTTAGCAGGGTACTTAGGTTCCCAGCTCCTTCATAGACTTCTTCTATTATTCTTCCCATTGATTGCTATGGAAAATTATGGAGCCAACATACTTTGTTGGAGGTGAGTAATAACATCTGATAAAGACAACTGTGGATCCTGGCCACAGACAGAAGAAGATTGCATTTAATTTCCTGCTCTTTCTGAAGTTCATAGGCTATTTTAGTTTTAACAGAAGTAGATCTTTTCATGTTAAAAGGTGTTTGGGACTAGATTCAATAAAACTATCTTCAAGGACATGCATGAGGCATATGCTCAAGAGATCTCTTTTGCAAAGATACGAAATTTATTTTCCTAAAGCGTGATGTAAATTTTCTACTCATTTTTTTTCTCCTACTTTTTCAAGTAATTCGTGTATTTAATTGTATAATTATTTGTACTGAATTCATAACAACTTTTCCTTTGGAACTTTCTAGGGTATGAAAAGCTGGCTCAGTCTAGATAACAAAAACAGTGGATTAAAATGTCAACACCTGTTTGTTTACAGCAATCTTAACAGGAATCATGAGTGCTGTCAACGTGGGAACTTTCCTTCACTGATATAAAAGCTGAAGCCTGTAGGTCTGACAGGAAAGCTACAATATAGTTGTGTTCTCTGTTTCCCCCCCCTCCCCTAATGCTCAGGGGCAGTCTTATAAGAACTATATACTTTACAACATATACATAACAGAAAAGGAAAGTTTGAACTGCAAACCTGTCAATTAAACATCTAAGGAAACTAATAGAGGCAACACTCTCATCCAGATCACTAATGGGATTTTCAGGTTGCTTTCCCTTAAAACTGATTTTGTTTCTGTACCCACTTTTCCTCCTTACTTGTCTGTAAAACAGTCTAGTATTCTCTGGTCACCTTTCAGCCTATACTGTTCAAAAGATATTTCTTAAGAAAACAGAAGCGTGAGCGATGAGGTCTAATGCAGTGTTTCAGATGGAGAGTTGCGATCAATGCAATGTTAGCATTAACTTCAGCAAGGCTAGGGTTGCACTCCCATCCTCCTAGAAAAGAGTGATGTCTGGCAAGGAGACATGATTCAAAAGCAAAACAACAGTGGTTGTTTTCAAAATATTCCTCGTATCTCACCATATGGAGGAATTCATAGCGGCAAACACAGGGTATCAGCAACACTAAGGGAATCTATAGACTTCCATTCATTTTCACAATATATTCAGAACACTTCCAAAAAGTCTGCAGTATCTGATACGTTCTAGAAATGTTTCACAATGTCCATTCTCAAATCCCCTACAGAAATAGAGACCAGTAGGCTTGCATGGTAATCAAACACATCTACAAAACGATAAGGTATGCACATAAGAAACCCCCCCACAAGCCTTTTAGGAATCTTTACTGGTTTACTCTTGCTTAATACGTTTGTAACTTCTAAACTGAGTTACAACGGACATAGGAAACAGTTCAGTCCAAATAAAAGTTTCTCAGATCCATAAAAACTGAATTGTGCTCTCCCAATGGACCAGACCGTACGTAAGTTTAATTAAAATCTACGGCAGTCAATAGCCCTGCAGTCAGCTGACGGGCAGCTGCAGAGATGCCTCAATAGAAGTAGGAAAAGGAGAGGCAGAAAAAACCCGTTTAGATTGTGGGCTGCGACACACGCGAGCAGAAGCCCCCGGCGCCCATCAGCAGCGGGGAGCCGCTCCCTTCGCCCCTGCTGCGCCCCGCCGGGAACCGGCTGCAGCGCGGCCCCGCGCCCCGGAGCCGGCGGGGCGCTGCCCGAGCCACCCGGCCCTCCCCAGCCCCTGCCCCTCACCCCTCACCCCGCGCCCGCTCCCCGAGGGGTTTGCAAAGTCAGCAGCCGGGGTCCCCAGAGAGGAGAGAGGAAATGCGGCCTCCTCAGCTGTAGCTCGCGGACCGGCGCTTTGAAAACAAACGTTTTAAGAACCCTCAGGCAAATCTATTTCATTCGCAAGGTGGATGTGCCTCTGTGAATGTTTACGTGAACTCGCATCCGTATTCTGGAAGAAGTTTTGTATTTCGCCCACTTCTGAGAAGGCTGAAAGGCCGCCTCGAGGACGGCCGCTGCCCGGCTCCCAGCCCGCCCGTCCCCGACCGGGGAGGGGGTCGGGCAGCCGCGCAGTTCTGAATCACGGGCTTCGTGATTTGGGCCAGACTTTCTTCTCCTTTCTTTTTGGAAGGATAACAGCGTCTGCCACCTTTTGTCCTGTGAGCTACTGCGTATTACGGGATGAGTAATGAAAACCCGTGAACGAGGTGGCAACAGCGAGCATAGGCGGTGTGTAGTCCGGACTAACTCGCTGCCGGCTACCTGTTGAGGTGGGTTTACGCAGGCGCTGCATCATGTCTTGTCTTTCCGAGAGAGTTCATTTAAGCCAAGCTGGACCTGCCTAGCGCCGCTCCGGCCGCGCTGGGAGGGGCGGCTTCCGAGCATCCCTAGGAGCGAAGCCAAAAAGCACAAAGTTTCCTTAGGTGGGGACCGGGACCGGGACCGGGACCGGTGGGCTCCGCTCCCTGCCCGCGGACCGCCCCGCGCTCCGGCTGCCGCCCCGGGGCCCCGCCGGAGGCAACTGCAAGCTAAACCGGGGCGGGCGGGAAGGAGGGAAAAGGGGGTGGGGGGAAATCCTTCGGGCCTCTTTTCCCCAAGGAGACATCCCCGGGGAGCGCAGTCTCCCGGCCCAGCGGGCGGGCGGCGCGGGGCGGGCGCGGGAGCAGCGAAGGTTGCGCGGGCGCGGCCGGGCGCCTCCTTCGGCGGCGGCGGCGGCGGCGGAGGAGGAGGAGGAGGAGGCGGGGGCGGCGGGCAGCCGGGCGGAGGGCGCTGCCTGCCGGGGGGCGGCCGGGCTGCCGTTGCCTTCCCTCCCTCCTTCCCTCTCTCCCTCCTTCTCTCCCCGCCGCCGCCCGGCGCTGGCGGGGGGCGGCCGCCCCTGGCTCGCCGCGGTGCCGGGGAGCGGCGGCTCCGCTTTCCGCCCGCGGAAACTTTGCCCGGCGTGCGAGGGGGAGGATGGAGGCGGGGGAGCCGGCGGCGGCGGAGCCCCTCAACCGGTCCCGAGCTGGGGCAGAGCCGCCCCGCGGGGAGTTCAACCTCTCCGGGCTGCCGGAGGCGGAGGGGAAGCCCCTCTTCGGCATCGGCATCGACAACTTCATCACCTTGATCGTCTTCGGCTTGATCTTCACCCTGGGGGTGCTGGGCAACTCGCTGGTGATCACGGTGCTGGCGAGGAGCAAGCCAGGCAAGCGCCGCAGCACCACCAACATCTTCATCCTCAACCTGAGCATCGCCGACCTGGCCTACCTGCTTTTCTGCATCCCTTTCCAGTCCACGGTCTACATGCTCCCCACCTGGGTGCTGGGCGCCTTCATCTGCAAGTTCATCCACTACTTCTTCACCGTCTCCATGCTGGTGAGCATCTTCACGCTCTCGGCCATGTCGGTGGACCGCTACGTGGCCATCGTGCACTCCCGACGCTCCTCAGCCTTGCGTGTTTCCCGCAACGCGCTGCTGGGCGTGGGGCTCATCTGGGCGCTCTCCTTTGCCATGGCCTCACCGGTGGCTCACCACCAGCGCCTCTTCCACCGCGAGGCCAGCAACCAGACCTTTTGCTGGGAGCACTGGCCCAACCCACGCCACAAGAAGGTCTACGTGGTTTGCACGTTTGTCTTTGGCTACCTGCTCCCGCTGCTGCTCATCTCCTTCTGCTATGCCAAGGTGGGGCAAAGCGGGTGTGGTGAAGGGTATGTAAAAGGCATGGGGGGGACAATGGTGGAGGGTGTCCTTGAGCTGTGGGGACATCCCTGGGCACGTGGAGGGACATGGCGCTGTCGGGAGGCAGTGGCGCAGGGGTGAGTTGGTGGTACAAAGGGAGAGGGCAGGTTTTACACGCAAGGAATGACTGGGGGGGACACGTGTGTGTGTGGCACAGACAGATGAGGGCAGGGATTGCACGGGGTGGGGAGGGAGGTTTGTTCCGGCAATTACTGGGGTCCCCTCTGCCAGATTTCCTTGTTGCAAAGTGCTTGAGAAGCCCCAGTGCTCTGCTGCTTTCTCTGTCAACACAACTCTCCTATTTTCCTGCAGTGCTGTATGAGGAGTTTAACTCAAAGAAAGTACAACAAAACAACAAGTTGTTCAGGCTTCAGACGAAGGAATTGCAGTTCTTTAACATGCAGTGCACTTAAAAATGACACAAATCCACCAGTTTGGTCTGATCTAGCTAACATGTTAAGAGCAAAAGGTGCATCGTGCTGCCTGGTTCCCGTGAGCTCTCTCTTGGCCAGTGGAAGCGGAGGGGAGATTTACCTTTGACTTCAGCAAGGGCAGGTGGTGCTAGGCAGCAGCGCCGGAGGACCCGGGTAGGAAAAAGCAATAAGTAAGGGTGCCTGAATAATGGTACTTAAGGACTTTTCTGCTCAGGCAAATTGTCACATTTTTCTGTGAATATTAATTGCAGCCTTCAGCGTAGGGTCCACCGCTTGCTGCTGGACAGGGTCTGGAGCACCGGCCGCTGCCTGCTGAGTTAGGCAGAGATCCTCCTGTTGCTGTGCCAGCGACCTTCAGTAGCAGGATTTCTCTTTAGGTGGTAATTTACCTTTGAGAGGATAGGTCTGCTCTTGCAAATAAGGACTGCCTAAGTGTCGAGAAGTCAGTTCTTTAACTGACAAGTTAAACAGATGTAATTGATGTATTCAATTCGAACAGATAATTTTATATTCTGTTCAGTTTTATATGTATTACATCAGCTTAATTGTGATGTGCCAATTAAGGACAGAATGGCATCCAACTCTGCTAAAACTGAGTTACGCAGAACTCGAACGACAAAATTTCTAAATTACTGCCTGTAATGAAACAAGTCCGACCTGGCAAATGGAGAAGAAATACATGTTTTCATATATAAACTGAATTCTGTTTTCCCTGGGTGAATACACTGGTATTTCATCTACAGTGGTGAATATGACTGAGCTGTGAGAGGGATGAAACTTGCTGTAGCCATAGCTCATCAGAGTTTTAAGAAAGCATTACATATTTCAGGGAGACTGTTACCAAATGTGTGCAGAGGGAGCTTTTCGGCTATTAAGAGTTCTTACTTGTGTTTTTCAAAGCCAAAGCATCTTCAGTTTCAGTATAAAGTACCAGCCTTCAAAGCCTAATTATATGACAGAAGATTGAAAACAAGTCTTTCAAAATTATAACAGTCCTGCATAGTGGGGGGGGGGAAGGAAATATGCTTAAACAAAATATAAGCATAGTAAATATAACACACTATGTTGTTACAAAGCACCACTACGGAAGTAGGTATCTCAATATTAGTATGAATATGTCGTTTAAAAAAAAAAAAACAAAAAACAAAACTGCAAACAACAAAACAGCTCTATGTGAAATGCATGCCCAGAACAAGTTAATAAAACCAAGGCCACTCCAAGTTACAACTAAAATCTCGTGCTTAAATTATTGCCAAAGCTGGGATCTCACTCTTGCTTGGTGATGTATTTTGAGCCTGTATGTACGATGCTGCTTGCCATGGTGTCAGGCTGGAGGACCCAACCTGAAGGGATGAGTTCTAGGAGACACCTAGGAGATACGTGGCATTCCCATCAGTGTCAATGAAGCTGAAAAATGCCGTGACTTGTACAAGGCTATTCGAGGTATTTGTGCCCTGCAGCATCAAGGCTCTTTCCTGCCCTCATTAGAGGCCACTGGCAAATCTCCAGCTGCAATATTTTGGCACGTGGGGCAGAGTGAGGAGAAATTAAGGATGATAGGAGTTGAAAATCAGAGCTGAAGTTTTGGATTCATCAAAGCCGTTGCTACTCTCACAGGTCTCCGGCAGAGTGGTCACTGCAAGCTTTTATTGATGTCACTAGAGCCCTATGAAGTACAACAAGTGTTTTGGCTTCTGAATGCACACAGGGTTAGAGGATCGCTGCTGTGTAGTAGCCTCAGAAATATTATAAAAATAAAGGCAGTAGTTTGTTATGGACTTTGCTGATTTTCATGAACTGTGGATGAGCTAAATAACACAATCTTCTGATACAGTAAATTAAGACAAAGGAGATTCATTTCTCTATTTGAATATATTGCCTTTTCCAGACTCCTTTAAGGCAGTTCTGTTTCTCTTATAAGCAAATTGCAATTGGAACTTTCAGTTTTGAAAGTCTCATTTTTTAGGCATCCTAATAGGGTGTTCTTTCTCTCTCTCTCACTCTTTCTTAAATTACGTTAGGGGAGATGTGTATTTTCCCCAGTGGACAGCAAGACTGTTACAACCTACGGAAGTGCTGAAATAGTGCTAGGTATTTGGAAACAACGTCCTCCCACAAAATCAGAACTGGAAATCTCAGGTGATGTGCTCTTAAGGCAGAGATTTATGAGATCGTGCTCTGTCCCCTGTGCGTACAGCTACCCGTTTCCTCTCTCCCACAAATAACTTTGGGCCAGTTTCAACCAAATTTGATAGAGGAGCGAAAATATCAGAAGGAATGATATTTCCCTAGTTTTGTGAAAACAGGAGTCAATGAAGAAGGTGGAGAGTCTCCGTCTTCTCTCTCCTTTAGGGAGTCAGTTTGCACTCAGCTGTTAAACATCAGACAAGCCATGGGGGAAGAGGTCTTTTGTAGCTTCTACTTATGGAGGCGACACGTCTTTTTGGGAACACGCCGTCAAGAAATCACAAATCCATAGGAAACCAGCTTTTGTTGAATCACAGAACTACTCTAAGAAAGGAGCTTACTACTGCAGCCATAGGAGCCGTGAATATATAGTTATTAGTTGAGTTACAGTGCTACATACTTCTAGACAGCCTGTATTCTTAGTTTCTTATTGCTTATCATATTACTTATCATATTTTTTTATAACTGACTTTTTGTATGTGTTTTGTAACATTGCTACAACGTTTCCTCACTAATGCGTTCTTAAAGGGCAAAGTGATAAATGATTCCCAGTGAGCTTCTAACAGTTGACATCTGCCGGGGTAGTGCAATGTGACAACTGATTTTGGGTGCCTCTGCTTTTGAGTACCCAATTATGAGGCTTCAGTCCTTGAAAGTCAGACCTCCTTCAATCAAACCTTTAGGTTGGACACCTAAAATCATCAGCAAACTTTTCCTTTTATAGATGTATAATGTTAAAAGCATTTTTTTAAAAAAATGTTTCTTGCCTTAAGAATGTTTCCATTATTATCTATCATTCTGAACATTCTGAATTCATGGAAGACATGTATGATTTATAGACTTGGTTAAAAGTAAGCCATAAAAAGCAGGAGCCTTGACATAAAATCTAAGCTTATATGGTTCTTGGCTTAAGATATTATATCTTAAATTTTGCTGAGCGGCGAGGGAAAACTTTATTAAACTACACTGAAAAGAAAAAATAAAGGGTATGATACTTTACCGACACACGATTAAACGAAAGAGGGTGAAGTATCTGTTGTGACAATAGAAGTAGCAGCATTACTTTAAAAAATGGATTGCGGGCAATGGCACTCAAATTTAAATCTGGTTCATACTATAAAATATGGTTCAGAATGCAATGCTCGCATGATGGCTCTGTTAAACAAGCAGTTCATTCTTATTAGGTAATGACCTTGGGCAGGCTTTCCTGCTGCATGATTTTCAGTGACTGATACTGAAGCTGTAGTCAGTGGAATGGTTATAGGCAGCCAGACAGGAAAATATGCTTTGCAACAAGTGTAGATGTCAAACTTTCATGTTGTTTGGTAGACATAAACGAATAGGCACAGATAGTTTAAGCAATTTTTTACTCTCTCCCTTATTGGAAAAATCCCTTTTTCAATTTGATTTGGTCATAGTCCCTCAGCCTGGACCCTCAAACCATCTGGAGGTAGTCCCTGAAACAACTGCAAAAGAAAAAATTAAGAAATGGATAGTCTGTAGGCAAAACCAGGGCCTCCCAAATGCCATCAGTGGTAGTTGTGGTAGTACAGTCTGGACCAGCCTGGACCTTCTTATACTTCTATGATCCTACAAGTCTCCTTACACCCTCTTTCACAAAAGCATAACTTCCCACAGCATCCCACCATCATCTCCAGAAAAAAAAGGAAAGCTATTCCTTCCCCGAGAGCCAAATATGCTCTCTGATCAATGGGTACATGAAAGCTGGAGTTAGAAAAGTTTCATGTAAAGAGTTAATTTTTCCACAGAGCTGAACTTTTTAAAAATGTAACATCTTATTGGAAAAGGTTGTGACCTATTTTTTAGCAAGTTGAGTATTTCATTCTGTGAGTTAAAAATGCATGTGTAAATTTATTAGTGGATATTTTGAAAGACTTTCCTTAGAGAAATAACCTGAGTCAAAATGAGAGGCACATGGAGAATTATTATTCATTCAGGTGAAGTGACAGTGGCTGTAAGAGGAACAATTGATTATTCAGTGGCCCAGAGAAGAGATAATTTGAACAGGGCAGTGAGGAGAGGTGTCTTTAATTTGCCTTGTAGTGTTTTTGCATAAACATGGCTTTTAATATCCCTCCACGGCGTTCTGTATAGGTCTCTGAGTGCTGTTCCACTGCTGTTGATAGGTAATTAAATTCCTCCTATTTCTCTTGCTGCTGGTTTGCATACCATCTGTTACATTACCACGTAGAGCCAGCATGTTTTCACTGCAGAGATTTATTTTATGAAATATGTATATAATCTGAAAGAGAGGAAGTTGAGAAGGATTCATCGGAAGGTTATCATCTAAATCTTCAGCACCTCCCCTTGCTCCCAATATCCAATTTAACAGCTTTGTCTACTGCATCTTTCATTGGACTGGAGAGAGATGCAATGCAAAAATTTGTGCTAAAAGTTTCAGAACAAAGGAAAAAAATGTTTGTAACTTTACAAGAAGATTTTGCAGTTCTGATTTCTGGGAGGAGTTTATCTGACTTTAGTTTTGGGCTGTGAGGGAATATCACAGTACAGTACAGTCTCTGGGTGGCAGGTGATGGGATTTGCAAAGGTCCAGTAGAAACAGCCCATCGTTGTAGGTTATGTGAAGGGGGTACAATAGGTGAAGCAGCAGTGATGGGAAGTGAACTTCACTGTATTTCTCCCATGCTCTTTTTTGCTTTTAGATTTTTTTGTTGTTTTCACATTTTTCACATTTTTCACACTCATAAAGAGTGTGTGAGCCAGAGGATCATCTCCCTGGTTTTCTGCTGGACCTCAGGGACTCTTTTGTCCTTTCCTTCTAGTTGAGTCATCCTGGAGAAGGAAGAAGGGCTGAAGCCAAAACCAGACCTTCTCAGAGAAAACCCATTTATTTTTCTCCTGCCTTTCCTGAGCTCAGGTTAGCCTTGGTAGCCACCTGGCTAGTGTTTCAGAATAGGGAGAGCATGCAGGGCTGTCTATCATGCACAAACATGTTAGTGCCCAGATAAGCACAAATGAACTGTGCTTCCAATGTTAAGTGGTTGCAAGTAATTTTTATGTTTATTGTTGTGGTTCACTGGTAGCTAAGAGTAGATACTTAAAAAGTGGAATCCTCTGATGAGCTATGGTTATTCACAAATACCGTCTTATTTCTTTTAATTAATTATTTATGTTTCTAAGACTCACATGTCAGAGTGGGATCAAGTCTATGGGTCATCCTGTCTGGTGTCTGTCCTGGTAGTGGTTATCCATGCATCCCAAAGAAAACAGAGAAAACGTCCCCAGATCGTATAAGAGAATTTGAATTTATACCCTTTTCCCCACCTCAAGAAGTCTCCTTATAAGCCCTAAAATTTAGTGTTATATTCCTTAAAAAAAAAAAAATCCTTTTAATTCTGGATGATCTTACCTATTAAATTGTTCTCAGTTCATCTTAGAGCTATATACAGTGCAACCTAACATCATCATCATCTAACTGAGCTCTACATTCTGACACTCACTTTAAAAAATTCCTCTTACCATATTTTAATTAAACCCTCGAGTTTAATTAAGCATCTCCTCTTTTTAATTCTGTATGGTTTACAACTTGTTAAACACATTCAGCTGAAGAGCATATTCCCTGCCCCTCATGCCTACAAGTCATGCCCCATGAATATATTAGATTCAGTTAATAATGACTGCAGATAAAGTAGGGCGTCTCTCTGCATCCACTATCCAAAGTCTTACATGTAAATCATTATGTTAGAATTTGGATGCTGCTCTTGGATGATGAGCCTTTTTGAGACATATTTTTAAAAATTACTTGTGAAAGGTACATGACAAGTATCATCAAATTGTTGATAAAGGTCATGCCTCATGTGAAATACAGTTTAGTATAAATTATTTTTGAAATCCTAGGCTTCTCTTGAAGATCAAATAGCGCCATCATCCTGATTATATTAACTAAACATCCATCTGAAGAAAGCAAATTATGAAGGTGACTCAGAAAAGCTCTGACTCAAAACGTACACTTTTTATGTTACATGCAGTAAAGGTCATTCTAAATTAACAAGCATTGACATTTTTGTGGAAGAAGAATGATTCCTAATTCTAGGTGCATGATAGGTTTCCATTTGTTGCCTTGTTCATTTGTAATATGTGTTTGTTATGTAATACATCTGAATTTTTATGTAAGAATTCATTTGTGGTCGGCTTTATATTTGTTGATTCACACAGATGCAAATATGTAATTCCTTTGGATTTTATACTGTGTACTTTTGAAATGTGTAGATTGGATCTGTGATGTTTGTAAGCGACTCATGCAGTACTGGAGAGCATACTCTAAAATATGTGGATTTGAATTTTAGAAAATGGTGAAATACAAGATGCAAATTAATCTTTTCAGGTTCTTAATCATCTGCATAAAAAGTTGAGAAACATGTCAAAGAAGTCAGAAGCGTCCAAGAAAAAGGTAGATTGCTTTCATTACCAATATCTATTTGTTTACATTTTAGTTTTATGGCTAAGCTAATTTGGTATTATATTGCTTGTTGCCAAAGATGTAATAGAGAGAAGGAATTGAAATGAAGTATTTAATGACGTATTCAGCGTCTCTCTGAACTTAGCAGGATTGGAATCTTTTCTGATCCAAGTTTTCCATTGCAGTGCATCAAGCCATTACCTGACATCCCCATATTTTGAACTTCAGAGCAGCTGAAATTTAGACATGGAGAGACAACCCATGTCTAATATTAAATGGGGTTTTTTTGCCTCACAGGTATTTTTCCCTAACTTGTAAACCTTTTTTTTTTTTTTCCCTCTTATGTTCAAGACTTAAGTGATACACTGGTTACAAGTAGAATCATGAAAGGCCTTTAAAGAAGAATATAAGCTTTGCGATTTAGAACAATATTTGAAAGATGTGTTTATATTTTGAATTTGTCAGTTAATATAATATGGTTGTGATTTTTGAGCAGATTTGACCACAGTAATCATTTGACTAACTTCTCAGTTTATGAATGTGGAGTCAGAAAAACCCCTTAGGCTAGAGCTCTTCATTTGATCTGATCACTGTTACCATATGGGCATGCAGACTGTCTGCAATGTAAATGAGCTATACATGGGCTCAACAGGGAATAAGTAATCTATTATTTATGCATTCTCTATTTTTTTGAAAAATATCCTAGTCAATAGATTTTAATTCCTAGAATTAAAAGCATTGTGGCCCCGATTCCGTAAAATGCTTAACGTATATACTTTTGCACTTAATGTTGTCAAGGCCGAAAGTGTAGTTTTCAAAGGTGTTCTGTACATTACCATCTCTACTCTTACCTAATTTATTCTCAAACTGGAAATATCTGTGCATTTTCTCTAAACACTAACTCTTAAAAATTGCAAGTGAAAATCAGATCTGGCTAGGAACTAGCTTTCATAGCTTCAGGGAAAAGCGTTACAGATATGCCCAAGACTGCTTGGACATATGAAGGTTTGGTAACCAAAGCACAAAAAAAAAAAACCAAAAAAAAAACCAGCCCCAAACATTTTTTTTTTGCCTTAGAAACTAAGTTTCTGATCCTAAGGCCTAACTCACCTTTTCCAAAGCAACTCTGTTTTCACTAGTGTGCTGTCTCTCTCTGGTTACTGTATCTTTCTTCTTTTCCTTCTGCTGTTTTGTTAAGAATGCATTTCAGGCTTAATTATAAATTTCTAGCTTTATTCAAACCTTTATGAAAATTTCAGTAGCAGAATCTTAAAATTAATTTGCTATATGTGTGGAAAAAAGTTAATGAAAAATATGAATGTGCCTAAATGCTATTTTTTGTGCTTTTTGGTTACAAAGCATTGATATTAACATCATGTATTTCAGGTGGTTTTTATTTGCTAAAGAGAAACCCTAAGCAAGCTCCCATTAGGTAAACAAAAGCTGCCTTTTAGTGTTACCTTGGTTGCAAGGCATAGTGATAATTTTGGAACGGTAAGCTCTGAAGTTAAGCTTAGGAGGAATAATGGGATAAACCAGATGTTGCGAGGTTTCCTAATGCAAAATTACTTATTCTGCAGATATGAAATATTTTACTTAAAGTAGTTACAAGAGACATATGGTCAACCTCTGCTTTCAGGTGCATCTGCACAGTCAATTGAAAGTCAGTGATTTTCCTCGTGTAATTTTTTTTTAGAATTTTGAACAAACTGAAGTAATATCTTCTTTTCAAATAATGGTGCATGTGGTATCCAGGCAATCTGTTTTCAGTTGGAATATTAAGACATTGAAGGGATCAGAGAATGGCCTGCTCTTAATTTATACTTCCTTGTTAGCAGATATTCTCCTGATGAGACCAGAAAGAGAAAACTTTTGTGTGGCTGTTTGTTAGTGGCAACTGACTTAAACTCCATAGGGCTAAGTAGAGGAATGGCTTGTGAAAACGGATGAATCCTGGAGACTAAACAAATTGTATTTGCTACAGATATGATGTCCTTTGGCTTCTATTGTGAGATTTTGCTAACCAACAACAGTATGTGTCAAGTTACTTTGGCCTGTTGCCACAGAAATCAAACCTTTTTTTCTGTAAGTTTCTGTAAGTTATGCTGTGATTAGGTAGGTCAGTCTAAATTATGACCGAGCATTAATCAATTCAAGAAGTATAGACCAAGTTCAATAAACTAGCAAAAAGTCTAGGTATTCTCTGTGTTGCATTATTTATCACTGTGTGGCCACTGGATTAGTTTTGCCTGTGAAGAAGAGCCTAAGTTATCTGAAAAATTATGTTGTAAAGTGTTAATATAGTAATTATAATGGTCCATAATATAATATGCTTTGGAATTAATATTACACTTTTATTGGGAGAGTGATTTAAAGAGGTACTTGTTAGAGGAGCAGATACTAATTAGTTGAGCAACTGCAAGCACTAACTGCTGTTTCTGAAGTAAGGGAAAGCTAAAGAAAACATTGACAGTCAAACTCTACTGTGCCCTGGCAGAATACCTTCGGCACCTGAGAGGGCTGTACTGACTGATACTGTAGGTGTCTGGATGGATCTAATGAACTTGATGGCCCTTCCTCTCATAAATAATGAAAGTGGAGTCAGGACACAGCACTGAGGATATTTTGTTTTCCATTTTTCTGAATTCAGTGTTTGGTGGTGAGCTTTAATTTCCAGATTGGTTTTGACAATGTGCAATCACCAGAGATTTCAAGCTCCTTACTTTTCTCTTTTTTTCCCTAGTTGTATCCCAGAATGTTGTATGACTGTCTCTGTGGAAATTTTATGTTTAAAGTAGAGACTTTCAAAAAAGACCCTGCTCCTTTCGTAGGCACTTGAGCAAAGTGTTCGTCTGACTGTTCTAAGATCTTCTACTAGCTGCCTTCATGTGTAGTAGACCTCTCCTGAAATTTTGATCAGAAATCCTTGTGTAGTGTACTAAAATATAGATCATTATATCTGGATGAAATTTCCCAAAGACCCATGTTATCATTATTTTACATCAAGCTTATGTCCACCTCAGAAAAGGCTAGGCTTTTGTGTAGGGAATCAGGAACATTATTCTTCACCTTCGAGCACAGTTGTACATTTGCCTTTTACTGTGGTGTTTTCAAGGCTAAGGTTCTCCTCGCAGTAGTTCACTATGCAAAATAAAGCCCATATAGGTAATGGAGTAAAATCGCTAAGAAATATTCCAAAGTGTGTTCCCTCTCAGTGTACCTTTTTTTCCCCCAAATAATGGTTTTGAAGTGGTTTTAAAACTGATTCTTCAACTGCTCATCAGACATCTGTGTTTTCCTTTCCCTGTCTCAGACAGCACAGACTGTGTTGGTGGTGGTAGTGGTTTTTGGCATCTCCTGGCTGCCGCATCACGTGATTCATCTCTGGGCTGAATTTGGAGTCTTCCCACTGACTCAAGCCTCCTTTCTCTTCAGAGTAACTGCACACTGCCTGGCTTACAGCAATTCTTCTGTGAACCCGATTATATACGCATTTCTCTCTGAAAATTTTAGGAAGGCCTACAAACAAGTCTTCAAATGCCAGATAGGTAACGAGTCACCTCTGAATGACGCTAAGGAAAATAAAAGTCGGATAGATACACCGCCATCTACCAACTGTACACACGTGTGAACTTTGGAAAGTCCTGTATGTTTGCTCTTCATTTGTGTGAACTAAACACCTAGAAAACAAAGCACAATGAGCTTTATCCTGGGTTTATCTTGATAAAGCTAATTGGTATTTAATGTACTGAAGTTGCATTTGTAGCAAAAGTTTGTGAAACTGGTATGAAAGAAAACTGGGCTGATCCTTTGCATCTTAGATAGCTTTGTCAAATGAAGCTCTGGGACCTTTAAAAGATACTTGAGAAAAAAATGTTGGAGGTCATATGTCTGTATTCTTACTCACTAAGTATACGGTGTGTAAACGTTCAAATATACAAGAAGGAAATGTTGATATGGACAAGTAACTTTCTGACATCTTACTCCATCAAAGTGAAGAGATGGCTAAATTTTCTGTGTTACAGATAATAAAGACCGTAGTACTATGATTTCAGAGAGAAAAACTTTTGCTCTCTCATCAGATTGTATTGACAATGCCTTTTCTCTTTTTAAAGTAAAGATGGGCTCTGATTCGGAGCTGAAATAACCCATGTACAACTTGAGGCAATTGCTTTAGAGAGTAAATGCTAATTTTATCTGTTTAGCTGTCTTTTTAATGTAACATACTAAGTAATGATGGACTTTTTTCCACTTCATATGCCTGCCTTACTGTATACACAGAACTTTTGTGTACGCTGTATAAGGTTTTGTTTATGGCCTGTATGTAGTTGTACCAAAATGAGGATTTGTGTCTGTCTGAGGGAAGCTTTTCTTCATGTGTTGCATGTGCGTGTGTGTGTATGTTTTGTTAACTTTATAGATTTTGAGATGGAGATACAGTTTTAAATGTGTAATATATACATATGTTTTAAAATATTATGTTCCATAAAGTAACTCTGGCCAACGTTTAAGCGTTTAAAAATAGCATTCCCTTTAAAGTTGCAGGAGAGGCTTGATACCATGCAGCTCTAAACTGGAAAAATTCAGAAGAATGCATTTAGATCAATACAAAGTATATAAGGTAAATCTCCAATTCTGCAAATTCTTAAATAAGATGAGTAGTTTCAGCAACTTTATAAAAGTACTTAATATGTCTTTAAGTGGTAAGCCACTAAAGAAATAGTGGAAGGGCACTCAGTCCTTTGAAAACATTATAGTTAGCTAGAGTAAGATATGCTTTTAACTTTTTCATTAATGGTCATAGACTCATAGAGTAAATTAAGTTGAAAGGACCTCCAGACAACCTCTGAAGGCAGGGCTACCGTCAGAGCTGGATCACTTCCTTGTCTAGGCAAGATCTGAAAATTTCTAAGGATGGTGATACAACAGGGTTTTTTTTGACAACCTGTGCCAGTGCCTAATCACCCTCACTAAAATATTTTTTCTTATCCCTAGTTGGGATTTCCCTTGCTGTAGCTCGTGACCATTGCCTTCTGTCCTTTTGCTGTGTACTTAAGTCTTCTCTCTAACTCACTCATATGTAAGTTAAGATGGCAGTTAAATTTTCCCCCAGCCTTCACTTCTGAAACAGTGCGACACTCTCAGTCTCTCCTCATCTGTTGTGCTCCAACTCCCTGGCCAGATTAGTGGCCTTCCTCCAGCATATCCATCCATCTCATGAACTGGAGTGTTCAAAACTGAACAGTGTGTTCCGGATGTGGCCTCATGAGCATTGAGTAGACTAATTGCTTCCCTTGACCCGTTGGCTGATTCTTGCTAATACAGCCCAGTATTATAGTAATTTATTGCTGCAAGGGTACACTGCTGACTCATATTTATAACTTCTGCTTTACAAGCACTCTCGTGTCCTTTTCTGCAGAATTGGACTGAGTCCCAGTCCAAGTTTCAGGACTTTGCTTTTGGCTTTGTTGAACTTCATGCATTTGATAGCTGTTACTTCCATTGTTCCGGCTTATCAAGGGCCGTCTGAAAGGTAGCCCTGCTCTCCAGCATGTCTACCACTTCCCCGGGTTTGGTATCATGTGCAAACTTGCTGAGAGAGTCCTGCACCCTTGTCTGGGTCTTTGAAGATGCTAAGTAGTGTTGGCCAGATGCTCTGTCAGATTCCCTTTTCTCCACAAACTTGCTTTAAAAAAAAGTTCAGAGTGGTAGAACCACATCAACTCTGGAAGGTTAGTTCACATGAAAATGTCTACGTTTATGTGTCAGTATTGTCTGCTTGGAATCAGTAAAAAAATACTGAAGACATGCTGTTGCATGCATAGTGTTTGTGTCCATTCTTTCACATGAAGAGACAGGTTGATGGTATTGCTAGGAACACAAAATATATGGAAAAAAACTCAGTTGGAGAAGAAGGGTTTACCTGTTTTTCTGGGTTAGGATTGAGATTAGGAAACACAGCCTAGAGCAAAGTTGAAGTACCTTTGAGTTTTCAGATTGTCATTACCCACTACTCACTCAAATTATTAAAGCACTGTCAGACTTCAGCTGAATTTATAGCATTTTAGGACATTCTACAGCTTTGAAAATTATGTTTTTTCCCTTTTAAAAAATTGCTTGTGATTTTATTACTTTGAATAAAAAACTACAATGTAAATATGTAATTGTATAAAGTTAACATGCTGAGTTTATTGTTTCATCTGGAAAAGGCTTTTTTTTTCTTAATTGTATGTAATTTTAAACTCAGGTGCTTGATGGTAAAAGCTACATCTGTTTGAAATTTTAAGAATGAGGGAGCAGGGGGGGACTGCACTAACAACTACTTAGAATGGCCCCAGCTGGTTCCTGGTGAGTATCAGTAAAGCTTCCACCTCACTTTTCAGAGCAATGTTACGAAGCAGCTGACACGCCAAAGCTCAGTTTCCTGCCTAAAACACGCTGTTGTCGATCAATGTCTCTAGCATCACTTTGACATACTCAGCTCTGACGTGGAGGTCGTGAGTGTAAAAAGAGCGTTAGCGTACGCTGTGAACCGTGTCTAACCCCTGAGCAGCGGGGCAGTTGGGCAGGAAATTGTCATGCCACCAAAATGGCTAATTTGGGCAGAAAATCGGGGAATGGGCACTAATGATACCTTACAACAGAATGTCTGCTCTCAAGTTCTGAACTTATTGGCAGGGATCGTTGTTTCTGGTGGAGAGCGAAGCAAAAGTTTCACCTCACTTACTTGCCTAATATGCTTTTTTACATTTTTTTAACCAGAAAGGTTAATTTCAGTGTATACTGAAGTGAAAAAAAAAACCCCAAACATTTCTCTGGCTAGGGCTGGATTTTCCACTCATAGATAAATAATCCCACCCTGGTGTGTGAATTTGAAAATATTTTTCTGTACAGAACAAAATAGGCAACAGGAATGATTACTCAAATTCCTCTCTAACTAAAGCAAGATGTGTGCATGCAATTAAGCAAATACTTAAATTTCTCTTAAATCATATTTCTGATAAATTGAGAGAATTGGAGAACCGCAACAGAAACTGCTACTCACATATTTTTTTTATAAACTCCCTAAAATTTTGTTGCATGTAGACTGCTAAAACGCTTCCTCTTTGTGCTGCTTCACGAGTGTCTCCTGAAGTTTAAAACGTACAATGCTCTTTCAACATCTATAATAGAAGTAGTGTATCCCATTATATCAAGTAGTAGGAGTTGTTCAGTCCATCTTAAAACTGAATTTTAGTGGAGAAAAGTAGAAGTCTTTCCTTGTCATAGTTTTCTCTGCAGAGTGGATGAAAGACCTGTGAAGAGGTAACATCTCTGCAGCACCTCATGCTAATGTGAAAGGGCCTCCTTTCTTGCAGGCTCTGGAAAGGAGCTCAGTTCTGTCTGTTTTCTGAGGTTGTGTTAGGACATTGCAGCAGGTTTCTAGCCAATTTTGCATTTTATATTTTGGATTTTCCGTTTTTTACCTTTTGCCTTAAACAGATGCAGAAATCTCATTAAAACACTGCACCAATGGAACATTGAAATTGTAAAAACTAATGTTTAAAGATATCAAGAAATTATTCCATCAAGGTTCTTTGTGCAACATTAGCCCTGCCTGTTTGTGGGCAGGTGTTTGAGGTATGACACAAGATTAAAGCAGTGCTCTTCTTCAACAAATAAAGCCTAAAATACATTTTGCATCCTCCAAGATATGTGTGGATCCAGATGCAGACTGTGCACTGCTATACATAAATCAGATTTAGGATCCATATCCAAAATGGAAAAAAAAAAAAATTAAATGGCACTTAACCAACGTACTGTTCATCACGTGCAAACACCCTGAAAAATGATGGGACTTGCTCGCCTGTATGTTCAGCTTGCTAACTTCACAGGTAATTGTATCACTCATTTAACTAATTTTGAAGAAGGTAATCATTTTAGCTGAAAGTGAAGCTAACACTTAATGGCCACTTCTGAGTCATTAAACTACACATTGTTTTCAGTCAGAAGTATGTACTAAACACTTATGATGTGTAATAATGTAAATATTCAGAATTGCCTAAAATTTCTGTCTTGTATCAAAAATGTAGGATTTCCTAATATTTTTCCTATGTTGAAGGTAGGTAACAAAATAATATGTTACAGTAGATTACAAAGATATGACCAAACTGGCTGAAATTATATGTAAAAAATGGTTATGACTGTATAAGGAGCAAACTTTAATTTTGTAGTTGAGTGTTCCCATCTGCAATCTTAGTATTCTTCCAATATTTTGTATGATGAAATTAATTGGATCTTTGATTACTTACAAATTCTTCTGAAGTCTTTTTCTAAATTTAAACACTGAAAAAATGTATTTTCAAAACCATTTAATTTTTGGCAAGATAAGACATTTTAATGACATGTTTTAAGGTACAGTCCTTTGAGCTTTGTATTCACTTGCACTTTGTATAAATGCACGTCTTTCTTAAGACCTTAACTTTATGATTTTCATAATATATTATACCTTCATTTTTAAAAAATAATGTCACTATCTCCAAGAGATAAACATTAAGCTTTGTGTATTTAATGTTGCAGCGAAGTAAATTTTACGTTAAATCCCACATCATAGGGAAAGGGAGGGATCTTTTTATAAAAGAATATTGTGAATGCATTGTTTTAGACATTGTTATCTTCATGGTTGCTTCACAGTACGACGTGTCATATTGAACCTGATGATATCTGTGGTGTTTTGGGAAAGGATAAAAACAGAGAAAAGAACAGCTTCTAGCTTATAGAGCTCGTGTTAGTGTTATGTATTCAGTACAGGTACAAATCTTGAAGACCAGAAAATTAAAATTCTGTGTTTGTTTCAATGTATAATGAATGTAAAGTAACATGCAGTTGTTTTAAGATATACTGTACTTTGCATGAATTTTAAAGTGATTTTTTCAATAGGTCTGTACTGTCTCTGCTTAATGTGAAATACAAGCTGCTTTTCTTACAACATATTTATATAATACTTAAAAACAAGAAGTGCCCTCAGGAAAACTTCCAGAAAAAATAGTGTACACAAAACTCAATAGAGTTTCATGGCTAGATGTCATTATGGGTTGAAAATACCTTTTTGAAAATTTAACTGCTATAAAAAACCTGCTTATTTTCAAGTACTTAAGTGCGGGAGGCATGGTCCTCCTTTCATTCAGGCTGGTAAAAGTCAGTTGAAATTGATGGAATTCATTGAGATTTCTCATTCAAGTGCAATTTAAATCTCTGTAATTTACGTGTTGCTTAAGAGACATACAAACAGAGCCAGATCCATGTATTTGAATATGAAAAGAAACAAAGCTCTCCAGTGATGTGAGATCCAAACCTATTTTATTATATAAAATATAATAAGGAGGCAGTCAAACTGGTGCATATTTGTGTGTAGATTTACATTAACATTGAGCTATGGCTGTTTCAATACAGTAAAAATAGCTAGATGAGCATGAAACCAGAATACAATCAGTCTTACACCTAATGAAATGTACTTTTAAAAACAAAAGTAAATGCTACAGCATGGATTTAAAATGATGCGCACTTTAATATCTCAATTTTACTGTGCGGTTCTTAAACAATCATTTGTATATGCATACGTACTTGACATTTGTAGATACATTGGTGCACTTCGGCCAGGTATATTTACTGGATGCAGACTGAGGTCTCATTTTATAGAACTATTTCCTTAAGTGCAGCATTCTCCCCTTGGAAAACTTTGTACCATTTCCATTGCATGGTTATTCCAGTCCCTAATAAATATCTAACCGTATTTAAAATTTGCTGAGAAAAATAAAATCTCTCTTTTACTAGTAAATCATCAGAGCTACATAGATGTTTCTAGCAATACCTGTAGAGAATTTATCAGCCTGGTTAAGTTTAATATAAGGATTCTGAAAGAAAATACAAAATTCTTGCTGATGGCTTGTAGATGTGACATTTATAGATGAGGTGATGACAATATTTCTTTACATTGAATTTCACAATTTAGCACAAGCAAACTGGTAGTTTTAATATAGTAAAATGAAAAGTCATACATTTAGGAATGAAGAACATGAGGAAAACTTTAAGGACTGATTATTATACTGGAAATGATTATTCTGAAATTGTCAGTTTAATTAAACATACCTTCCAACTCCGTGTAACTGAAAGGATTTGCATAACCCCTGGAGTCGTGAATTCAGGATGTGGCAGTACCTGGGGTTGTGTCACTGGAAGCACTGCTGCAAGCAGGGAGGCTTTTGCACAAAAAATCCCAAAACACCCAAGCTGAAAAATGTCAGCAATTCAGCTTAGAAGGATATGGTTAAGAAGTGGCTTAATTATAACATAGCTCTGTAGCCATACAGACAAATATCTGATGCTATGCTGCTCTTAAATGAGTGGATGAGTTAGCAAGATCCAGTACAGTGAAATTAAGCTTTAGCAGTTAAATCTGTAAATGAAGGGGAAGTCTTTTCATTAAGCCATGGGTATAAATAACCCTAGAATGCTTAATGAACAAATGTTATATATTCGTCTTGCTTAAAATCACATTTGGGTATTTCTCAAAAGATTCTATGTATTTAAATCTCAAAATATGGACTAGGTGGTAGCACTGCTATGAGAAAAAAATGCAGCTTATGTTACAGAGTATTTAGACCTGCTGATCATAGTGGTCCCTGCTGGCCTTAGTCTATTAGCATTCTTACTTTTATTTTTTTAATTACTAGTATGAGAGCTATGCAGATATGAAGAAAAAACATCACAAAACTGAGCTATTATTCAGTCTGTAAGTGATCATCTGAAGATATATCTAGAATAGCTCCACAAGTGGGCTACATCCTGAATAGATCTTATGATGATTAAGAAATTCGATTGAAATCTCTGGTATATGGATTGCCATTGTTAGAGAAAAAAGTAAAATGATGCTGTGTGCTTTTCTCATTTTACTTAATTACTTTTTGCCATAATTACTGTCATGGTTTAACTCCAGCCAGCAACTAAGCACCACGCAGCCGCTCGCTCACTCACCCCCGGTGGGATGGGGGAGAGAATCAGTAGAGTAAAAGTGAGAAAACTCATGGGTTGGGATAAAGACAGTTTAATAGGCAAAGCAAAAGCCATGCACGCAAGCAAAGCAAAACAAGGAATTCATTCCCTACTTCCCATGGGCAGGCAGGTGTTCAGCCATCTCCGGGAAAGCAGGGCTCCACCACGGGTAATGGTTACTTGGAAGACAAACACCATCACTCCAAACGTCCCCCCCTTCGTTCTTCCTCCCCCAGCTTTCTATGCTGAGCATGATGTCATACAGTGTGGGATGTCCCTTTGGTCAGCTGGGGTCAGCTGTCCCAGCCGTGTCCCCTCCCAGCTTCTTGTGCAGCCCCAGCCTCCTCGCTGGTGGGGTGGGGTGAGGAGCAGAAAAGGCCTTGACTCTGTGTAAGCACTGCTCAGCAGTAACGAAAACATCCCTGTGTTATCAACACTGTTTCCAGCACAAATCCAAAGCGTAGCCCCATACCAGCTACTGTGAAGAAAATTAACTCCATCCCAGCCAAAACCAGCTAAATGTTTTTAAATGTAATCACTCTGTCTTTCTTTTGCATAGCAATTTATTGTTTCCATGAGAACTGTGATCTGATGGTTGCTGGCACATTTGAAACACCTGGTGGTAGTTGTGTTTCACTCCATAAGTCAACGTTGAAGCTTTTTACCAACTTGTTGTGAAACTGTATTGGAAATCTTTACAAGCTAGAGGCTCTCACAATAGTGTTTTCATTCCAGCTCAGCTTAAATGAAACCTTGTTAAAAATAATGATATACTGAATAAACATGATCTGCCAAGGCATTTCTGATAGAGCAGTCAACATTTTGGGGAGATTTATACAGGTTGGGTGGTAGATAAGCCTGCCTAATTCTGTGTGTCCTGTGTGAGTTTTAAGAAAAAACAGCTTCGAAATTGCTCCTCTCCTGAATTCTGCTCACTTGTAAGAGTTGTACAGTGCTCTGATCATGGCATCCTGTCACTTTGGAGGGGTGTCACCTTAACCTGCTGTCAGCAGTTAGGCTTTGCCGAGTGTGGCATGTGGTCAGGCAGCATCTCATCCCACTGTGCCGCTTCCCAGCTTGCTTACCTGCTGTGCAAGGCTTCATGCGGGGTCGTTAGATGGGAAGGCTGATGTGAAAGTGGGCTCTGCTGTTTTCAAGGATACTTCTGGTACTCCCTCCTAAAGTGTATACAGAGCAGGATTTTGTGTTTTGGTTTGTTTTGTTTTTCCCTCACCCTCAAGAGAGGGGCAAAGAGACTTTTTTTGTCCTTTGAAAGTAAGAAGCCTAACTGAGATCTCGAGCATCAAGGAAACCACTTCTGTACTTTCAACTGTGAAATCTGTGATTCTGCAATGTCACAGCAGTCACAGAGAGCGTCTTTTCTCTTCCTCCACATATTCTGCAGTCTGCCACCTTAGGTGAAATTCATCTTGCTCTAGCTATTCCAGTAAATTAATCCCACAGTTCTATGTCTGTAAAGACAAAATGCATTGCTATAGATTCAAGGGTATCCTGATAATATGGCCTGATGCACTAGATGAAAGGTAGTACCTAATTATTAATATCAGAGGAGGAGAAGGAAGGGTAGGAGAAGAGGGAGTAAATGTTGAAGAGCATCAGTGTCTGTGAATGGAATATATTCAGGGCTCCAACTTTCAACCTCTGAGTAGGCAGAGTGATTTGTAGGCAATTTGTCAGTATAAGGAAAGAGCAGAATCCCCTGGACTTGGGTCATTGTATTTTACATGTATTTATCTCTCCGTGTCTATAATAAACCTTGCAGAATCATATTTCTATTACGTTGCCGCTTGTTGCTTACAGAGTTGTCCTGAGATGTGTTTTCAACTGTTCTTGCATTCATATGAATGAAGATTTAAATATTCTTTTCAACTCTTGTGGTAATCTTAAGAAAAAAAGGTTTGTTTTACCTCCAGTTCTGCAGACACCTGACTGCAAGTCACCATTTATGTATAAATCACTATTAAACATACAGGGAAATAACCCAGTAACACTTGAAATGATTCTTAGGGGAAAAAGAGACACAGCAAGTAGGTTCAAATACGGACTTAATTTTCACCTGCAGTATTACAGCTGATGTTCATGTGTGAAACTTGTTTGGAAAGAATACTTATACTATGATCCCATGCTGGAAAAATTCTTAGGCTAAAAGTAATGCAGAACTATACCATGAATGTGGACAGAAGATATTGTACAGATAAAGGGCTCATGATCATTTTGCTATGGATGAAATAATCATAGGATCATAGAATCCTTTAGGTTGCAAGAGACCCTTAAGATCATCAAGTCCAACCGCTAACCTAGCACTGCCAAGTCCACCACTAAACCATGTCCCTAAACACCACATCTACACATCTTTTAAATACCTCCAAGGATGGGGACTCAACCACTTCCCTGGGCAGCCTGTTCCAGTGCTTGACAACCCTTCCAGTGAAGAATTTTTTCCTAATAACCGACGTAAACCTCCCCTGGCACAATTTCAGGCCATTTCCTCTTGTCCCATCGCTTGTTACTTGGCAGAAGAGACCGACCCCCACCTCTCTACAACCTCCTTTCAGGCAGTTGTAGAGAGCAAGAAGGTCTCCCTCAGCCTCCTCTTCTCCAAACAACCCCAGCTCCCTCAGCCGCTCCTCATAACACTTGTGCTCTAGACCCCTCACCAGCTTCATTGCCCTTCTTTGGACACGCTCCAGCACCTCCATGTCCTTCTTGTAGTGAGGGGCCCAAAACTGAACACAGGACTCGAGGTGCGGCCTTACCAGTGCCGAGTACAGGGGCACTATCACCTCCCTGGTCCTGCTGGCCACACTATTTCTGATACAAGTCAGGATGCTGTTGGCCTTCTTGGCCACCTGAGCACACTGCTGGCTCATGTTCAGCCGCCTGTCAACCAACACCCCCAGGTCCTTTTCCACCAGGCAGCTCTCCAGCCACTCCTCCCCCAGCCTGTAGCGTTGCATGGGGTTGTTGTGACCCAAGTGCAGGACCCGGCACTCAGCCTTGTTGAACCTCATCCAATTGGCCTCAGCCCATTGATCCAGCCTGTTCAGGTCCCTCTGTAGAGCCTTCCTCCCCTTCAGCAGATCAACACTCCCAGCCAGCTTGGTGTCGTCTGCAAACTTAGTGAGGGTGCACTCGATCCCCTCGCCCAGATTGTTGATAAAGATATGCAACAGAACTGGCCCGAAGACTGAGCCCTGGGGAACACCACTTGTGACTGGCCGCCAGCTGGATTTAACTCCATTCACCACAACTCTTTGGACCTGGCCATTCAGTCAGTTTTTCAATATGAGGATGTTTAGGACATTTTGTAATCACAGAACCTTCATTAAAATATTTTTGGTGTTTTGCTAATTTTGCCACATCCAGAAGGTTTCTGTAATGCCAAATGAAGTAGAATCTGGTATTCAAATTATTTATTCAATAGTTTCCATTAATATATAAAGGCAAGAGTTTGCTTCTCTTTTTATAAGACAGCAATATTATCACTGGTTTAGTTGAGTACAAATTGAAGTAAATGGACTTTCCTACTTTTAGTTTGAATCTTACAGTACTTACCCACTCCTAAATATACTCTTCTGAGACCTTTCCCACTTTTCATTGTGAAATACTGATTTTCATGTGATTTTAAGTGAAATCACTTCCATCAGTGTAAAAGAACATGGTAATAAAGCAGGTGCTTCATGGCTGATAAAAAGGAAATGATTACAGGAGGAACTATGCTGTGCACATTATTTTGTTTTTAAAATTTGACTTAAAACTTCTAATTGTAATCCTTTTCTTCTTATGTATGAATGACATTTGTTGTGTTTAATTCTGCCTGGCTAAAAAGATGCAAACAGAACTTATTATTTGATTGGTGAGTCAGATTTTGAAACAAGTGTGTATTAATCAAATTAAAGCTCATAGCGCTGAATGCCTGTTCATGTCCTGCTTTTCTAATCTGTAAAAAAACCCCTCACTGTTACTGAAAAATACACTGCTTTTAAATGTTTTATCCTTCCAACAATTAGTTCACATGAGAGAGAAAGAAGAGGGAGAATATTTTTAAGACTATATTTCTAAAGCCAAGAACTGTATTACACATACTTTTAAGAAGCAAGAGGGTAAATTAGCAGAGTGCAAATAAGGGTCAAACTGATCTATTACTGCTGCATATTTATGTAGATGACTAAGTCAACGGCATCCCTTGTTTTCATTAGAAGAAACAATGAAAAATTTTCCTGTCAACCAAATTCTATTCTATTATCATTCTAGTTGTATTGTAATGTCTAATATACTTCACCTGAGCAAAATCAAAGTTATTGCTAAATTAATCAGCTGGACTTTACTGAAGGAAAGCAAATGATAAAATCATAAGTATGTAACAGTAAAAGATATTGAAAGAAATAAGTGGGATACTAGGGATGCCAACTGTCACTGCACAGTTGGGAAGTTCTCCAGCATGCAATTTTTTGGGATGGATCCCTATATGAGTTAGCAGGTCAGTAAACTTTCCTACCAGCTGTAGTTTTGTTATGATCTGTCACTTATTTTGCTTTTTTATTGAATCTGATCTAGCTTCTCAGGAAATTAGTGAGTCTTTCCAATTATTTCAGTGCAAATCAGATCTGACTCCCTCTTGCACTGCAAAATAGTGTTCAAATTGCTGCTTCTGCAGTCTCTCTCCATGCTACAGACGGCGTTCTTGTGAAGACAGGAAATGAAGTATGCTCTGAGGAAGAGGGAAATCTCCTGATAAGTTTTTGATGTCATGAAATCTGACCTTTATATCAGGAAAGCTGCAATGTCTATCAGTATGAGACTTGGATCCATTTGCTATCTTTTGAATAATACAAAATTGAGGGCTTAAATTTGTCCCTGAAACTCCCTTGACTTCCTATTGCTGAAAAAAGAAAAAGGAAAAGAAAAGGCTGATCTCATTTGTTATAGGCCATGGATTTGTGGAATAGTGATACATTCAGAATTATCTAGACGATTCATAAACATTCCGTGACATTGTTTCATACACACTGAATATAGCGTAGTAAATTCTAAAAAACAGGTAATGTGATTGTTCAAAAAAAAAACCTTTCCATGTTACCATCGGTAATTCAGTTAAGGAAGCAGAAAATAGCCTTTTAGAGTGGCAGTCAACATGTATTAATCACACTTTTGGGGCCAGTTACAGAAAGCGGAGGACATTTTTTCTCTCCTCCCTGTTTTCTATATTTTATATTAGTATTGCTTCAGGTTTTACACTGTACTTTCTGATTGCTTTCCTTTCCTTGTATGAGTCATATTTTTAATAAAAAAATCCAAATCACAGTTCTTCAGAACTAGTCATTTACATGTCTGATATATTTATATTTTATTAGAAGTATACTTTTACAAGTAGTAGTAGTAATAAATCAGCCACATTTGATTGCATCTATCCTTAGATCTTACTGAAGTGGTTACCAGCTCTAACACTGTGTAAGCAAGAGAAAGTATCAGTTTATCCGAATGTAAGTGACCAGCCTAAGTCAAATAAAGTTTCCACAGAGACATCAAACAGATGTCACCAGAACATCTCATTTTGCAGGCATTATCATCTCATTAGGAGCTCTGAGACATTCTGTTCCATTAAACCAGGAACAGGCGGGCTGGGGTAGGTGTCTAAAACATGATGTAGCTCTGTGTGTCTGTTTACTGTACTTGGTCATGCTTAATCCTCACTGCTTCTAACGAGGTTTTTAGTGAAGTTAATTGTGTTACAAGGTTTTGCCTCTAAGAGCTCTGTGACTGCAGTTTCAAGACTGCTTTGGTTAAATCTCTGAAAGGAGGTACCCACTGCATTCTGAAAGCTTTTTTTGGTATAGCTTTCTTCAGAGTTTCTTCTTTTGCTATTGCTTTGTATCTTAACGGCTTATTGTTTGTCAAAATCTGCTTTTATTGATGTTAAACATAGTATTTGTAGTTGTAGATGCCCCATCCCTGGAAGCATTCAAGATCAGGTTGGACAGGGCTCTGAGCTACCTGATCTAGCTAAAGATGTCCCTGCTCATTGCAGCGGGGTTGGACTAGGTGACCTCTAAAGGTCCCTTCCAGCCCAAACCATTCTATAATTCCTATTGCTTTCAGTAGGAGAAAAATGGCAAGAAAATGGTGGTGTAACTAATGCAATGGACCTGGACCATTGGACCAGAACCTCGGACATGACGTGTCCCCTGACATCATCCCTCACTTATTTTAACTGAGACATGGTGTTGCTGTCCTCTAAGAGACCCATAAGATGTGTCTCACTGCCTTCTTCCCAGGCTCCTGCTGACAGAGCTCTGGCAGTACAGATTGTTACTGAAGTCCTGGGCAATCTCATGCACCGGGTGCTGGAATGGCACCTTCTAATGCAGCAGCTGTGGGGGACTTCTGTTAGTGACTGGTCTCTCACAGTTACCTGGTGCAGGCCAGTACTTCCTCACTCCCATTATTTTTGGCATGCCTTGAAAATGTTTACGTGCCTTGAATTTTTTTTTCTGTACACGTTTAGCTCATAGCACATCCTAAACCATGTGTCTAATACATCTTGTTATTTTTATTGGAGTAGTGCTCCTGAAACCCAGAAGGAGGTTTCCACAGTCTTTAATGCTGTCCTTGCAGAGGAAAAAAACCATGTTCTCCCAAACTCTTCCTAAATCAGTACCAGCAAAGCTAAGAAAGTTGAGGTAAGAAATGACAGAAAGGATTAGCAGTACAACTGTTATTTTGTGCTTCAGCAACTCATTTTGTGTTTTCAGCAAATGCAAAGTTATTTATTGTTTTGCTAGGCTAACTGTTTACATTTATGAGCTCAGCAGCTAAGTGACAGAGTCAGAGAAGATGACTAAAAATATGTTTTGGAAGCACATACTTTGAGAAGCGCTAAAGAGAAAACTCAAAATGTGACAGGAATGAGGATAGAGGTCACATTTCTGACATTTAAATAAACGTGTAATAGAGCAAAAAAGTATGTTCTTTTCACAGAGTTCTCTTACTAAATATACAGGTTATTTCAACATGCCATGGTATTTTTTTTAAAACAATACCTGCTTTTTAATGTGAGAGTTGTGAGTTAAAAGGCATAGTCTTGGTAAATGTACATACATGCCAAACAATTTATAAAGGTGGCAATTTAATCTCCTTCCCAGATAAACAAAGTACACTGGAGAAAATGGGAAACTTTCGTGGTAGCTTAGAAGTAATAGCAGATGATGATTTACCTGTGCTGTAGACGAGAGGATCAAGTAGTCATCATTTACTAGCATGTCTCATTTCTAGTAATCAAACTCTAGGCAAAAAATATTTTTGTTCTGTTCTTTTCCCATTTCCCCTCTGCTCAACATTGCTTCTCCCTTTCCTGACCCCTGTCAGTGGCTACACTCTGCAAAAACTAGATGCCTGAGTTTTTCTCACTCCTTTTCTGTTTTCCCACCAAATCTAGCTTCTCGCTTTCATTTGCTGCATACAAAGCACCTCTGCCTCCATTCTGTACAAGGACAGAAGTGAAAAGCGGAAACAAGATTATTAACTGGACCTTTTATTTGTTATCTCAGTATTTACCTTTTAATCTGATTAAATACTCTACAGAATTTTAGTCTTATTTAGAAGAAATAAGCCTTCATAGTTGATCCATAGAAACTTTGCCAGTTGTTTCATCCAGAAACACACAATGGTATATTATGGAGGGCTGTTACTCCTAATTAGCTGCTATGTAATGCCAAATTTCGCCTTATGGGCAACAACTCAAGATTACTCTTTTTGAAAGTCATTACATTCCTTTGAGCCATTACTCAAAGGAATTTCAGCTGAAAGATTTACTGGCTCAATGTCCTCCCTGAGAGTCGGGTAGCCAGGGAGTATTCAAAGTACTCCACATTCAGCTGAAGCCTGAAATAATGACTTGGAGGAGTATGTTGCCCATTTCCTCCATCTACATAAATTAATTTTGCTAAGGTGGGTTCTTCATGATCCAGAGGTTTCCTATTTTGATCACTGTAGTTCTATTCCTCTCTTCAGTGAGTAGATGATAAGAAATGTGTGTTCTTCCAAGCATGTATTTATTCAAGACCTGTTCAAATTCATATCTGCATCCTCAGCTCTGGATTGATTAGGTTAGGGTAGAAAGGCGAGTGCTTGAAGAGTAAAGTACCTCTGTGGTGAAAATATCAGCTTAGTGTGGAAAAAGTGTCCATGGCTTTCCAAGAATTCTGTGGCCCAAAAGTGTATTTCCTGAGATTTTGTGTGAAACCCTTGAACAGTTAAACAGACCCTTTCCTTCTTAAGTCTAATTGACACATATCTTTTGCTTTCCCAAATATTGTGTATTTAATCTTAACTCACTCCTTCTTTCCTCTGCCAAATACAGATGTTCAAAGGTTCCTATGACCCTGATTGTAGTAGCTCTAAAATCAAAGACAGTTAAAAAGATAACCTGGTAATCAAGGAAAATAAATATTAGAGCAATACTAAACAATGCTGGGGCCAGATGTATTTCAAAATGTTATTTTGTTCAACTTTTCCTTTAAATTGGATCTTTTCCTTTAGGCGGATGACATGAGAGAGGTGCTAGCTCTCTCCCAAGCACCGTAGTACAACTAATAACCTAAAAGATGAAAGAGTGCCATGTTATGATACTTAGCTTTTTTGTTGGCTGGAGAGTAAATTGTCACACAGAAAAGTCTAAAAAAGGGCTCTAAGAGAAAGTTGTTGCAATGTCTTGTGTTAACACCATGAACAATTGACATAAAGCATTCATCAGGTGAGTATCAGTGAGCCCGTCATTTTAATTAACAGGCCAAAGTCACAACCTTAAAGAATTCAGTAGAAATTTCTGCTCACACTCCTCCTACCAGACCTTAGTCTGGACAGGTTTGGCCTTTTCCGTTTGGATCAATTTGGAGTAGGTTTTGACTCGAGACTGAGACATCTTCTGAAGGGAATCAGTGAGTAAAGCTGTGAAACACAGTGTTAAGGCTAAGATGGCCCCGTAGGTGATGGGAATGGCAGGGAGAAGCTGCTCCTTACAGCTCCTCCTTGACGTGTTTGGGGGCACCATACACTTCACTGTAGATGTGTCTACGTTAGTGTGGAGGGTTTATTCTTCACTTGTGAGTTTGCCTTGGGTCTGTCACACCGGACACACTCAAATACACGGGGGTGCAGCTGAAGGCGTTTTCCTCCTGCCGAGCCACCGCTGAAGCTGTGCCCTGGGGCACGTGCAAAGGCACTTTCTTCATCCCATGGGGGAAAGTGCTTCTTCTCCAAGGTCCTTGGGCGAGAGACTGTTAGTAACAGCACGGCAGCATGGGAGGCCTTAGGGAAATCTGCTTCGTGTCGCCTGCCAGGCACAGACCCCTCCTGTGTGCCTGGGCTGGGCAACTGTGACAGCTTCAGCGCTCAGGCATGGCCAGGCAGAGCCATGGGGACAGGGACAGACTGAGGCCAGGCCGGGGGCCATGGCTGGGCAGGGCAGGGCTGCGGGGAGATGGAGACTGGCCCTGCTGCGGCATCCCTGGGGCAGGGGCTGATGGCCCCGGGGAGCTGAGATGGGGTCCTGGGCCCTGGGCAGGTGGGGGGAAGCCCAGGAGGCCAGGCAGGGACAGGGAGGGCTGTGGATGCTCTTGGAGCCCTGAGATAAATAATTGGCATTTTTATTTACAATCCCATCAGCACTTTAGCCATAAGATGGAGCCAGTAATTAACTTGTACTAATGATACGGAGCTGACTGGACAACTTCAGAGGAATGTCATAGAAACCCTGTGCAATGGTGACAGAGCACATAAGTCTGGTGTATCCAGACAGTTAGATATTATATATATTTATTCCAAATGAAATTTCCAAATATTCATTGCCTATTAGGAGCTGAGAAATAATTTTTAGGGAATTGAATATGTAAGACAAGACTGTATTTTCACAACTGTAGCTTATAATAGACAGATAAAATAAGCTATATTGTACAAGGCAGTATTTCCCCTGTAGTCCATAAATATAGGGATACTGTAAAATGATGTCTGTTTTTGCAAAATGTACCAGACTATATCATTACCCATTAGATCAGCTGAAGGCCATGTTTCTGAGGAAAATATTTGCCTAATCGTCTTTGCAATGTTTTTGTTTGTTTCCTAGCAGGAGCAGAGGAAGTAATAAAAGTTAAATAAGGCTAATATGAGAGGATTATGGATTATTCAACTTTTATCAGTTTGGGTGAGAAATAACAAGATTATTAATGGAGCTAGAGCTCTAGAGAGCCAATAGGTTGCTATGCATCCAATTTTTCTACTATGGTGCAGATAATAATAATAATTTGGGTTTCACAATGTGTTGTATTTATCTGCAGTGATGACTTACACATCATGTGAAAACACATTTTCAGCTGTGTTTTTATAACAGCAGTGGTTTGAATTTCTGTTGCTCTGCATATACATTTTATCTCATGAATTTTGGCTGCACCTGGAATGAGGTATTTGGAATATTGCATGTTATTGTAAGCATAAAATAGATATAAATGAGGCCAGCTGATGAGGTAGCTGTGGGATCTGATGACAAAATTTGGTGTGAGGCTCATAGTCCAAGATCAGAAAGTCCACAACTTCATGATACAAAGCACTGATCTGATATAAACACATTTTCTTGGCTCTGCTTCAGAAAAAGTTGTCAGTTGACTCATTACTAGAAAGCTTTGTGCTGGAAAGGTTCTGCAAACTGTGTAAAACGCACATAAAAGTATAAGCTGACATAAAATCCATGTTGTGTACTCTAGCATTTCAACAGATGTGCAGTTGTATGTTCACATCTAACAGGGATCAAACTTGTGTTGCTGAGTGACTGAAGGGTGCCCAGAGGTGAAGGATAACAGTCCAGCAACCAGGGAGTGCCGTAATAGGAGACATAAAACAGAAATATTGCCACTTCAAACCAGAAAAGCTCACAGCAAAAAAGACCTTTGCAAATTCTACTGACAGCAATGGTAGCTTAAGACAAAATGATCTAATAAAAATAACTTAACTAAGCAAAACACTGGCTAAAGCTCATATGCTTTGCACACCAAAACTATTGAAATTTTCTCCTTCTGGTTGATCCAACAACACAGCAATTCACAAGAAAGAATCCAAATGATGTGAGAGTCAAATCTTCTATGAATTACATACTTCAGGCCTGATGATGCCTTAAGCTTGTATAGTATTTTATATTTGCTTAATGTTAATGCTGGTTCTAGTGACTTCAAATGCTGTGTGGGTAATCCATGAACGGACAAAATGGTGCATCCTCAATTAGGTAGCTGGCTTGCCTGCTGTGCTTTTTTGCATTGAATGTTTGCATGCCTCTGTCAAAGATAACAGATATCACTTTGCAAAATAACAGTTAACACTTCAGAAAAGAAAAAAAAAGACCATCGCTGCAGAACTAATTTTAAAAATAAATAATAGTAAATTCTAACTAGACAAGTCAGGTTTTTAAATCTATTTACTGAAAAATCTGATTATGTGGTTCATTCCCAAGCTGTTGATGTTGAAGTTTTGATATTTGAAACGGTGTTTGTTTTGACAGAGCTCCTTGTTTTCCCACTTTCCTTGCCAGAATGCCATTAAAACCAAACATTCTTTATTATTCTATTGTGTGACAGTGAGAGGTTCTTGCAAAGAAATGAACAGCTTTGTTTACTACTAGACTGTTAACATCAATCTACAGTTATTAATAGGTAGAAGGAGAGTACCAGCATTTTAATCATGACTAAAGTTGTGCATTTGTTATTAGATACAGCATACAATATCGTTTTGATTGAATATAATATTTGTTAGTGTGTGCAGTTAGAAAAGCTAATGCTAATTGTAGATGAATACATTTTAAGATCAGAGGGGAACTATCATTTTCTTTTGGCAGATCTCCTTTATGACACCAGTCATAGACTTTCATCCACCTCAGCTACAGGTTTCTCAAGGAAAGGGCAGGAATGGGAGAAGAGCAGAAAGTTTTCATGTTAGCAGTGATGAGTGTAGTTATGCTTCCAGATGATATGAGGTAATTGCAGCTGTATGCTGATGGTTTAAACTGGGATTGCATCCACATGCTCTTCTGTTGAGATCAATAACTTTGTATTTGAGTAAAATCAATTTTCGAGAAAGGGCATCCAACCCTCATCTGAAGAAATCAAATCAAAAGATCAACCTTTGTCTGGAGAAATCAAAGAATGTACCATCCACCTCCTCCTTGCTAGTTTGCGTATTTCTACTTTAAATGTGTTGAGCTGCCTCTTCTACTTTTGACTCCTTCCTCTTCCAGTTGAAGAAACTCTAAGAAAATACCAGTGACTATTGCTCTGAAGCAAGCATGAGGACACTGTTGACTGTGATCAAGTGATCTTGAAATCTCAGAGGTATTGTAGGTAAAAGTAATTGCTGCTGTTTAGCAAATTATGTGTTTTAGAAAATTTTAAATAGAAGCATTTTCTATATCAGATTCTACTTCAGATATATGTAGTGATAATGGAACAGGCTCACAGCTGCTGTAAATCTGCCTGTTACCATTGATGTTGATAGCACTTCCCCAGTTTATGCCTCTTCTAAATCTTCTCTAGGGATTATTTGTTTGAATAAAGACAACGAGAAACTAGGAAAGAAAAAAATGTAAATAACCTTTACCAGGAACATACGTGAAATAGAAAAAGAGGATGTACAGCAGAGAAAATATCTTGTACTTCCTACAAAGTTTGAACCTTTTTTGAAAAAGTCTTTCTCAGATCTTCATTTTTAGAATGGCAAGTGTTGGCAATTACAGAAAAGTGTGCGATAAGTGACCGCATAGATACACCGACTGAACAAGAGAATAAAAAATGAGCCTTTCAGAGAGGAACAGATGGATTTACAACCACACCAAAAAAATTACAGAGATGCATGTTTTTATGATCACCAGAATATGATAGAGCAAGAGGATTTACTTTTCACAGCTTGTTACACATGCCTATACATTTCATTTTAGTATTTGCTGGCCAGGTTCTCTCTCACTCAGTCAAAACTGTAATGGGAGTTTCATGGGCCACCTTAAACTGGCATATCCTTAATCATATTCTTCATGAGCTTTAGCATGCAGCTACCTGAATGCTCTTTGTGCCAGTAGAAACATGGGGTGCAACTAGAGAGAGAGTGAGAACTTGCAGGCAGGAGAGACAGACTGTTTCTTTTGACATCTGTGCCTGCTTTATGGCATTGTAAAGTGGTAGTGAAATTACAGCTTTTCATTAGATTTCAGAGATGTCTTAGAAATGTCCACTAGCAAGGACAATGATTAAATTTTCCTAACAACCCATGATGATTTTTTTCTCACCTTACTTGTCTGCATTAGATACAAAATATATCTATCCCTTATTCATCCCAAGGGACTTCTCTGCTTCTATCCTCATACCTTAAAATTCTAAAAGAAAATATCCCACCCCATTCCCATTTAACTCTAGCAACAATCAGTTCTATGCCATCCCACTTTCCTGTCCTCTCTGATGCAGAAGGAGTGATTTCCATCCATTTCCATCTAAGCAATTCAGTGCCTTTTGCTTTATTCAGATCAAGGGTTCCTTAACATTCAGCAAGAGCATTTCCATCCTGTATTTGCATTTATCTGGGTCTGCAGAAGGATGTAAGGGTCTAACACAACCTTTCTTCTTACCTGGGGGCAAGCTGTCAGTACACCAATGATCACAGTCCATAATTTGGTTTGTCAGGTTACTCTGACAGACTGTAAATACTCATATTTAGATCATAGACCAGATGAGAAAAAAGTACTGGCATCAAGTGTACTGCAAATGCAATAACCAGAATGCTGCTTATATGGGTACTTGAAGTTAATCACACCTGATGGGAAATGCTTCATGCCGGTATGTTTTCTGATAACGAGGATGTCGTATTTCTCTGTTATTTTTTATTCCATTGGAAAAGGCCTTATTTTCCCCCTCCTTTTTGCCTGCTCTTTATTTGGGCTTTATTAACCTTGCTTTTGAGTTATTTGACTAGTGGAAGTGCTATCTTTGACAAACATGGACAAAACCATGGTACAGAATGTTTTTACTGTTTTTCTCAAATGGTCAAGTTTGGAACATCAAAAACATATCCTGAAAATGTGGGCAGGTGTAAAGACAGAGTATGTATGCTTTGTGGCTGGAGCTGTTGAAGAGACTTGCTAGGGATAGCTGGGTGGCGCCCAGTGACAAATGCAATTTGCCTTCTGCAAAGTCTTGTCTTAGAGTGCACCAGGAGTGTTTAACCACCTTTTCACTCACCATGGAAAGTTCACTAAAATAATAAAATAATAAAAGCTGTATTTCCTGGTAATTTTAAAGGTATTTTTTAACGATAAATGCTTAACACTAAACCACTGAACTAGAGCTTGTCTCTGTTTAGATTGCTGAAACCAAATTGTATTGAAGTTTTGCAGTATTTTTGAGTAGCAACTAGGACTAGATGTAAAAATCCCTAACTCAGTGTGTTATTACATCTAATGTAATCTGAACCTAGTTAGATTAAAATACATACTATTGATAGTTTATATTTTTCAGTTTTGTGTCATATATTTACGATAGTTTTACATCACTAGCGAAGAATTTGAAATATTGGTATGAACTTTAATGGGCTTCCAATTTTGATAAAAATTCAACATTTATAAATGTATTAAAAAGTGGTAGCAACTGTATATAAGAAAATATTTTAATTTTTAACTTATTTTAAATTTGTATTATTAATTTATGCCTTTAAAAGAAGTGTAGTGTTATCCTTAGGTTGTTCAAAGAATAATTTCCGATAACATCATGAGGTTCAACAAGGACAAGTGCAAGGTCCTGCACCTGGGTCAGGGCAATTCACAGTATCAGTACAGGCTGGGGGATGAAGGGATTGAGAGCAGCCCTGAGGAGAAGGAATTGGGAATATCGGTGGATGAAAAACTGGACATGAGCCAGCAATGTTCGCTTGCAGCCCAGAAAGCCAACTGTATCCTGGGCTGCATCAAAAGGATCGTGGTCAGCAGGTTGAGGGAGGCGATTCTACCCCTCTACTCTGCTCTGGTGAGACCCCACCTGGAGCACTGCTTCCAGCTCTGGAGCCCTCAGCACAGGAAGGACATGGACCTGTTGGAGTGGGTTCAGAGAAGGGCCACAAAAATGATCAGAGGGATGAAACACCTCTCCCATGAAGAGAGGCTGAGAGAGTTGGGGTTGTTCAGCCTGAAGAAAAGAAGGCTCCAGGAAGACCTTATAGCAACCTTCCAGTACTTAAATGGGGGCTTATAAGAAAGATGGAAAGAGACTTTTTACCAGGGCCTGTAGTGACAGCACAAAGGGTAATGGTTTTAAACTAAAATAGGGTAGATTTAGATTAGATATAAGGAAGAATTTTGTTATGATGAGGTTGGTGAGACACTGGAACAGGTTGCCCAGAGAAGCTGTGGATGCCCCATGGCTGAATGCGTTCAACGCCAGGTTGGATGGGGCTTTGAGCAACCTGATGTAGTGAAAGATGTCCCTGTCCATGGCAAGGGCTGGAATAGATGGTCTTTAAAGGTCCTTTCCAACCCAAACCTTTCTATGATTCTATATTGTTCAATATTGTACTTCTTAGGGATTTTCATATATAAATGTAAGATCACAAAAGAATAATTATTTAAATTGTTTTGCTCTTTATAGATTAAAATAATCATCTAAATTTATCTACCCATAAGTGCATATTTTGTGAACTTAATTTGTTTTCTGTCCTGTGTTGCCAGGAGCTAAGATATTACTGTGCCATTGCTGGATGTTTTTAAGGTTGCCTTGCTTTCCTGGTTTTCAGAGAGAAAATGGGTTAATATCATCACACTGTTATAGGTAGCCTGACTCTGACTGTTTTCTACTAGAAAAGGAGCTGTGCAGTGGCTTCTTGCCTACTTCTGGCCTGCAGGCTTTTAACTTGAAATCTTTTTCCTTAGTTCTGATTTCTCTGTCTCTGTCTCTCTCCCTGGGTCTCTTCCTCTTTCCCTTCCCCCAGCTTACTCTCATGCTCTTTTTTTTTTGGTTGCATTATGTGGAAGGTTTTTTTTTTCTCATCCACTGGAATGTTTGTGCCTGAAAGATTTTCATTGTGACATTGTGTTTAGGTACTTGAATTTTTTTGTTTCTTTTAAATTCTCATGTTTACCTTGATTATACTATGCCGCAAGCAAGTTGGAGCATATTAGAGCTGTACTAAATAAATAGACATGTATATTATTGATGTATTTTATACATTTAGATATAGATGATATATCTATTTCTTTATTTATTTAAACTCACTGAAGACATATTAAAGATTATTAAGCATTCAGGGATGACTGAAGTGCAATAGTAGTTGCAGAAGTGGTGCAAGAAGCATAGGGATACTCTAAGCAGTTAACAAACACTCAAGGCCAATGCCTTGTAATGATCAAGCTCTGCCTTTATCTGGGTTTCAAAAACAACTGGGGATAAATAAATTACATAAATGTATTCAGGAGCACAAATCCTCTAGAGTAAATATCAAAGCAATTGTAAACCACAGCATCTTTAAAATTAACAGCTAGTACAAAAAAGCATGCGTCTGATGCCTGGAAGACCAGTTGATTGCTTTTCAGACATAGATCTGGGGGGAGAAAACTGAATCTTTAAATGTCACTTGGAGAGGGGCAGAATGGGAAGGAGGAACTGAGAAAAGTCACACGTGAAGCAGCAGAGATCTTCAGTGTATTTTGAGATCTTGACAGATGTACTTATGATTAAGCTTGGCTGTGAAAAATGTAGATGTCATTGCTGTTTTACTAGTATGAGACAATAAAATGTCATTAACTTGCAAATAACTGCATTTCTTATCAGACAGCCAAGAGGATAACACAATCTTGCCTAGTTCCACTAGTAATTATATATCTAAAGGCAGCAGTTTTAACTTGCTCCTATGGAATACAATAAAAAATAAATCTGAAGTTTAATCCTGTACATTTACTGACATTAAGTACCTGCTCATAAAGCATTTATTAGGAATTAAGTGCATGTTTAAATAGTTTGTTGCATAGTGACAGAGCTATATTGAAATATACCCAGTGTGTGTCTACACTATAAATTGCAAAGTTCTGGAATGAGTTTCAAATGAGATAGTCCTACAAAATGGAGGCAGCATAGCCATATGGGCTGTTTATATGGCTTGACCAAGGCTGGGGACTATGTTGCGCTATGTAGGCATATAATTGTTTTAACTAAGCTGGGAATCTAAAATAATGCTTTAGTGTTTAATACAGATATGAAACACTGGTATTTATTATTAACAGAGTGAGCACTGGGGTTTCTAGTAGTAACAGATGTTTCTGTCAATTCAGTGGGGCTAAACAGAAGAGTGAAGATGTAGTAATAGGTGTTTGCAAACCTAATGATTCCTGACAATGGGTAGGATATTCCTTTAGTAGTATGTATTGCCTATTAGTTTGAACATGCAAATAAATTTAAAGATTTAGAGTATCTGAATAGCAATAAAGGGGTACTATTGTGCAGAGATAAATTGGAATCTGTCAATCTCCTGCCTTCCTATAAAATAGATACATAAGATGGATTTGAAGAGGATCTTGTCCACAAAGATAAGTATATACCTTTATGATAGCAGAGGGGGCAGAAAAGGTATTGAGTTTATCAGCTTGCCTGACATCTGTGATAATGAAAACCTAGAAAATACAAGAAGGAAGAAAAATGTATCCTGTCAGTTCTTTCATGTTTCACAGCTAAGGAAAAAAGCTACTTTTTAGAAATGCAAGTACTTAGATTTTGGCTAGTGATTAAATAAAGCAAAAAGATCTGGGCAGTGGTCAATTTTATGTGGGAAGAATCTGAGATTTTAAAAATTAACATTTAATTAAATTCTTGATTGTAGAATTTTTCCCTGTGGTGTACAGTGGAAAGCAGCCTGAATTAATAGTAACTGTGGGAGCTGTGGAGAAGCTTACAAAATTTCCTGAGTCCTACGTGACCACCCATAAGCTTTTTAATTAGCCAGAGCAATTGTCAAACTTGCCTGTCAGAACAGATGAAACATTTCCTTAGTAGTATCTTGATCATAGAATCACAGAATCATAGAATCGTTAAAGTTTGAAAAGACCCTTAAGATCATCAAGTCCAACCATTAACCTAGCACTGCCAAGTCCACCACTAAACCATGTCCCTAAGCACCACATCTACACATCTTTTAAATACCTCCAAGGATGGGGACTCAACCACTTCCCTGGGCAGCCTGTTCCAGTGCCTGACTAACCTTTCAGTGAAGAAATTTTTCCTAATATCAAACGTAAACCTCCCCTGGCACAACTTCAGGCCATTTCCTCTTGTCCCATCGCTTGTTACTTGTGAGAAGAGACGGACCCCCACCTCGCTACAACCTCCTTTCAGGCAGTTGTAGAGAACAATAAGATCTCCCCTGAGCCTTCTTTTCTCCAACAGCCCCAGCTCCCTCAGATGCTCTTCATAAGACTTGTGCTCTTAGACCCCTCACCAGCTTCATTGCCCTTCTTTGGACACGGCCCAGCACCTCCATGTCCTTCTTGTAGTGAGGGGCCCAAAACTGAACACAGGACTCGAGGTGCGGCCTCACCAGTGCCGAGTACAGGGGCACTATCACCTCCCTGGTCCTGCTGGCCACACTATTCCTGATACAAGCCAGGATGCCGTTGGCCCTCTTGGCCACCTGAGCACACTGCTGGCTCATGTTCAGCCGCCTGTCAACCAACACCCCCAGGTCCTTTTCCACCAGGCAGCTCTCCAGCCACTCCTCCCCCAGCCTGTAGCGTTGCATGGGGTTGTTGTGACCCAAGTGCAGGACCCGGCACTCAGTCTTGTTGAATCTCATACAGTTGGCCCCGGCCCATCGATCCAGCTGGTCCAGATCCCTCTGTAGAGCCTTCCTACCCTTCAGCAGGTCAACACACCTGCCCAATTTGGTGTCATCTGCAAACAATGATTAATAGAAATACACTGGTTTTGGAGAGGTATTTGCCTCTGTGGGTTGGCCTAGCAAACAAATGCCCCAGCAGCACCAGCAGCTAAGGTGAGGCTGGAAGACTGACTGTTATTGGTGAGCCCAAAAGGCCATTTAACCTAGTATCACATTTTTGACAGTGGCCAAAAGTGAATGCTTAACAAATAATATGAGACTCAGGACAGGTTTATGATAATTCCTTCTGGTCTTGCATCCTCCTCCTATTTTCAGCTCAGGGACTTGAAGAGTTGGATGTGGTTTCCATGCACTTTGTAGTGCACAATTATTTTTTCTTCAGTGCATTTGACTGACTGCAGCAAAGGCTACTTGGATCTTCAGTTCAGTCTTTGGCCCTCGGGGCAGTCCTAAGTGGCAGATTACCGAAAACAGGGACAGTAAAACAGGGGTGAGTTGCTATCTTATTCTCCAAAACACTAAGGAAAGCACAAACCTCAATACGTGCCATAGCGGTGCAGACTTGTCCATAAAGTTCAAGAGGTACTCAAAAGCTACAAGAGTGGTCCTGTGTCATGGAGCTGTGTACTGCTGCAGGCTTTCTTCATCTTCGAGTAATACAGTGCATTACCGGGGGTGACAAATAAAGCAGAAAGCCCTTGGTTTAGTTTACTTTAAAGAGGCAATCCCAGAAGATGCTGTCAGCGAGTCCTGAGCTGAGGAGTGTCAGCGGGAAGAAGCTGTCCTGTGCTTGTTATTTCAGAGATCTGTGGAATGGGAGCTGCTTTTAAGTGTTGTATTCTGCCAAAGAAAAAGACGGTGACCTTTGCTGAAAAACACCTTGCAGAAAAGGCTGTTTACGGTCCCTAGCATCTTCCCCTGTGCCCCTGCCTTTTCTATACACTCCTGAATCATAACAAATGTTGCTGTTATGTAAAACCCCTGATGTGTCTGCTTGCTGATCTTTCTAGCCTTGAAATTCCCCCTGAGCACCCCTCCTTTCCTGAGTCATTTGCCCTGCTTCTTCTGATTGCTGCTCTGTGCTTCCCAAATAACTCTTCAGTATTTTCCGTCCACTCCACCACTACTTAAGTCACAGGGAGATTTTTTAACAATTTTTTGCTAAAAGGCTGGCTCAAGTGCAGATCCAGCTAAAGTAAGAAAAAGTACATTTGTTAATTGTTTGGTTTCCATGGCACCAAAGACTTCAGGCTTTTTCTGTCTTGTTTTGACAAGCCGTCTTTGTACTGAGAGACCATAGAGATCACAAGTGGGTTTTATGCTGAATCCTTTTGTGATATCAACTCCTTTGTAATCAGGAAATGGCAAATACACAGCTAGTAGGATTGCCAGACATAAGGGTCTAGTAGTCTGTCACTCTTCTTCGTACCGCAGAAGTGGGCTAAGAGAAATTTTGACTATATGAAAGACAGGAAGATGCAGAGCTGAAGATAGGTAGGTAATTTCTCTGTGCGAGTTTTTTTTCCCATTGAACAGGCTGCTTATCTGTGTGACCCAGAAGCAAGTACTTGGTTAAGAATGATGATACAAGTGCCGTAAAGTAATCATTTATATTACTCCTTAGAAAGGGTCTCCCTGAAGCTTTGCTGAGTACATAGGTGCCTGTGCTGGATGGAACAAGACAGCTCTATTAGATATGAAATATTTTGTATCTCCTGCCAAGGTACATAAAAAGCTACTGTGTGTTTCGCATAGATTGCATAGCTCTTGGGGCTAGCACTGCGCTGTCTCTTCCTCACTTTACTGTCTATCTGCACGGTCATATGTATCCAAAATATTCTATTGACTGCTGAAAAGTGATGGGTTTGGTAGGAAAAAAATTGCTGGATGGAATTCTTTGTAATAATTTTTTTGCATTCAATTATTAAACGGTACAGACTATACATTCAACGATGAATCTACTTCACAGAGTGAGGTAGTATATGATTAGTACAATAAAAACTCATTCAGAATCTGAGACAGATAATTTAGACGATATGTATTACCACAAGAGTTAGGTTTTGAGTCTGATGCATGGAAAAGTAATGGAAGTTAGTTATTCTGAAGAGCTGGTGGCCTAACTAGATTGCCTTGGTGAGTGATGAAGCTCGAAATGGAAATAAAAGAAGAAACCCTTGTGGTAAGCGATAAAGCTGTCAGTCTGTCAAATTTTGCATGCATTCGTTCTCCTCAGTGCAAGAAGAGGATGAGGTCATCACTTTTAGGCAGCCATGAAACAACCGGATAGTAGCTGTCTGGAGACAAAGACATGATTTTTTTCACAGTAACAGTGAGGCAGCCTCCCTTTTCCCAACCACTTTGTGCTAACGGTTTCAAGAGGACCCTGGATAGGATCCTTACATCTGACCGACACAGAAACACTCAGCAGGCACTGAAAACAGAGAGATGTGTACTGCTGTATGTAGTGGAGCTTTAGTAAAATCAAAAGTATTCCAAAACAGAGCCGTCTCAGTCATGTCGTCTTCTCACCGCAGTTTGTCAGGTGCACATCAATCTCTATCTTCTGCCTTTGGGAATAGTCCCACTGTTTGTCTCAGTGATGTGTCTGTCATTTTGGAAAATTTCACTGTGGAGAAAGTCAGATTTATTAGCATTTGTTTTTCACCCAGAAACAGGAGCATTTTTCAGGATCTCTTTGAAAGCAGACTTTCAAAGGATGGGCAACAACAGTTTTATTTCTGCTTCTTTTTCTAATCATATTTGAAAAGGAAAACACAGCTATCAATTTAATGGAATGCTTACTTGTCTGAAACTGATCTTTACCATGGCAAAAGATGAAAGGATACTATTACCTTGGGTATTTATGGATGTACTTCCTCAGCTGTAAATGTATTTCCTTATAAATTAGACAATAAGGTATTTTATCAGGGAAACAGACTTCTTGTCTGTTTCTATATTGCTGTACATTCTGACATTGCATTTTATTTCTTAGGCTGGTTATATAAGGCCTGAAAAGAAAGAAGTGACTAGTTTGCTTTACCCAGGGTGTTAGTTTTTAATTCTCACTGTTTTGACTTTTTTTTTTTTCTTTTGCTGGTCTTGCAGCTGATCTTTAATAGGAAGATGCAAGATTAAAATAGGGAAAATTGTAAGACACTTCTGTTTAGCATCTTCATAACTTGAAGATTAGCTGAAGCTTCGAAAGCCATGTCACTGCATTTCAGAACTGCTTTTGTGGTAGTTTCCTTTTTTCTATTCTATTCTATTCTATTCTATTCTATTCTATTCTATTCTATTCTATTCTATTCTGTTCTGTTCTGTTCTGTTCTGTTCCGTTCCGTTCCGTTCCGTTCCGTTCTTTTCTTTGTTTTTCTTTGTTTTTTTCTTTTTTTTAATAAAACATGGAACTATATCCAAAACTAAGTGAATGAAGCAATTAAAATTCTTTTTCTGCTCAGAGGACTTCTATAGCAGATTGTGTTTTTTTCTCAGTGGTTTTCAGTTCAGAAATTAACCCTAGTTGTAAGCATTGCATATTAGAATGGATTTCACTGTGTACTAATTTATGTGATTATTTGAGGGGGCTATTAATATACAGATTACTAGTGAACAGTTACGTTATGTCTGATACCTTCTATTCATTGCCACTACCTATTTTAGCTCTAGGGGTCAAGTATAGTAAAGCTTACCCCTTTTTAAGAGCCAGAATACTTTTTCTCAGTTTATTTCTGTGTTTGAATATTATAGGCCTTTATCTTATGTTTAGGGCTGCACACATACTCTTCTATTTGTTTAGGAAGCAGGTAAAAATCAATGATAAAATTATAACATTATTATGATAATTATGATAATTTGCCATAGTGGATCAGTGGAGAGAAGCTAGGAGGCTGTTACAGCAATGCATTATGGTTGTTGCTTCCTGATGTTGCCCCTGAGACAACACATTTCTACCACACCAGAAGTACTGGGTTTTGCTTATATTGGCACAATTAATTTCCAATTCCTACATTTTTGTATAAAGAGCTATTTTTTTGGCATGATATCACAATTTCTTCTGAAATAGCTGGTAATGGATTCTTTCAGTCAGTTCTTACAGAGATGAACTGAAAGTCTCAAGGGAAAAAGGGAACAAGAAGAGAAGAATTAAAAGGGTGGGGGAAGGCGAAGTTGCTTCGATTAGTTCCAAAGAGAATAATTTGTTACATTTCCAGCTCAGCATGCTCATCAATACCAGTGGAGAATCTGCAGTACATGTTAAACAGTTCCTCTCTGCTCTGCAAAACTAGGCATGATTCCCTGCAGTGCACAAGAAAAACAATTCCACTATGAATAATCTACAGAAACACTTCCACCAGACACCTCTGTTTTAGGAAAAATTCCATCTGTCTAACGCTTCTGACTTACTAGGAGTTGATACATCTTTTTTATCAGTTTCTTTTTCAGAAATGATCAAGACCAACCTCAGTTATAAACCTCTAGATATTTTTTAGATTGTGTCAAGATAATTTCTTCCTCACCTTTCCTAGAAATATTATCTATATAACTTTCATAATCTATATTTTCTTATCTATATAATATCTGTAGCCACATATATACTTGACTTATCTTTATATTGACACAGCAATGCCTAATCTATATGATTGAACACTGGGATATACTTTCTGGTAACAACAAAAAGCACAAACTTTGGGATTCACATCCTTTCATTAAAACTTTATCCCTTCTTTATTCCTATGTATCTCAACATTTGTTTTAGAAAGACCTTTCTTGCTCCAGCAATAATGTAAAAACGCCTCATAAATCAAAGACGTAGCTATGCAGAAAGCATTTCAGCCTCTTTTCTTCTGGTCGTACAAGTAGATGATACAAGCCCGTATGAAGGAAGACAGAGCATACTGCACCCTAAGACTGGTGAAAATAGTATCCTTGGGAAACTCATGAGGTTTGAGACAGTGAACGAAACTACATTTTGAAATAATAATAAAAAATACTACTGGCATCGTAGAGTATCATTGCATAACAGAAAGTAGAAGTTTCAGACCTGGAGCTCAGAGACCTGATGTGCTCTTTCTTGACTTTCAGAGAACCATCTCCCTCCCTAGGGAATACTACCGTGCTTTGTCAGATGCTTAACTTTTTACTATGGAAGCACCGGAGGATCCCAAAAGATATTGAAACCATGTTGTGACAGGCATAAAACACTCTGACTAAGAGGCTTTCCCTGCCAGGGACAGTGTACTCTAAACATATTTAACTTTCAAGATAAACCGATTTCAGATATCCATTTTAGATATACTCAGGCTTCCTCAGAAGCGTAATCTGTATGGTTTATTTAGTAACAGAAAAAGCTTTGAGTCCATCATTTATTTTTAAAAATCATGGCAACACTGAAGTGTTCTCCTTTACCTATCTTTCTAGACCATGGATGGTTTGGTTTTTTTTGGAAAATAACCACAAAATCCAGACATTTGCTGAAGATGAATAACTGTGGCTCTCTCCAGAATCTGTCAGAATGACTCCTTCAGAAGGCAGGTATATCTATCATAAGAAGTTATACAGATGGCCCCTTTACTCCTAAGTAAGGTAAGGTATGAGAATATTTGGGGTGATTTCCTCTTCTCCATTAACATTGCTGTTGCAGTCAGTAAGCATTCAGCCTCCTCTGAGGTTATTTCGTCAGCCTCTTTGGGAGCATGTTTGTTAGGTAGTCACCCATTCTTCAGTGCTCCTCGAAGAGTGTGCATGGCATCTGTTTAAAACTGCAAGGCTTATTAGGCTTATGAAAGCTCTACTGTGCACAAATGTCTTGCAGCAGGTACCACATGCCAACACACAGTTCTCCAGTTCAATGCCTAGGCTGCAACATCACACAAGTGAGAAAATACTCAATGAATATCTTGATGCGTTTACTCTTCTGTTGATCCTGGATGAGTAGCATGTTGCATTTATCTAATTTTTCCTCTCAGAGTGAAAGATAATATGTTCATCAAACTAAGGCCTTTTTCAAAATCTTTTAGCTTTGCCATTTAGTTTTTGTTTCAGCTGCATCACTAGAAGAGATGGAAACTATATTTTTATCAGTAAGAGCATTTTACTGTCTAGGATGGATGATGTTCCCTCTTTTCTACTGTACAGTTAAAGCAGGCGTGGGGGGAGCAAGGTTGCTGACCCTCACCCTGAAAAAGAAACAGAAGTAAGATCATGCCTCCCACACATTGAATTCAAGTCTGAGGGTTTTCAGACCTCAGTTTAAGCACCATCTCTATAGTCTCCTACTTATTTATGTATATATTTCTCTTCAGAAGGAAAATGCATTTGATGTAATAATTTGTTCTAACAGTAAGTACCAATGTCTTATTGTGTATTCACTCAAAAGGCTTGAATTTGGTATCAACTGTAAGTATTTATTGTATATTTATTGTATTTTACAATAGGTACAAAATATATTTCCAGTTAGTTTGATTTGTTGTACTGCTTAGATAGCATGGGACCTTAAGATTACTTGATTTTGGTGACTGGAAGGTCATTTCTAAAACCTAGCAAGAAAAAATGCATATAGATTTTTCAGGCATGAAATTTCAATAAAGTGACCTTTGCAATATTATTTGAATGACAAGAACACAAGAACCTCATTGGAAATGTGACATTTACTTTCAAATATTTCTGTTTATCCAGGCAGTGGGTTTTTTATGGGATTATGCTTTAAAGTGTCGTTTTCTGTTAGGTTTCTTTTACATCTCTGTTTAAACTTGTGCATTTATTTGAGTTTGCTGTAGGTACACAAATGGAGTTTCTAATGAAAGCTAGCCCGTAAGACTGGTATGCCTGCACAAGCTGGAAAACTGAGCTTGTAACATTTCGTTTTTCTTCACAGCCAGGCTGACACATTTTTTTTTTTTTACTTTACTCAATATCTTAACTTCTACCATCTCTGGAAGCAAATAAAAGAACAAACAAATCAACACTTGGAAACTACTCATATTGTGAACAGTGTGATATGAACTGTATCTTATGTTTCTTCTTAACCCTACAGACCTTGAAGTTTCCCTCTATGTGTCTGACTACATGGGCTTGTCTTAGTAATGAGTCCATCAAAGTGTTTCTTTATCTTACTAAGTACTGGTGAAAGGGTTTTCTTCTCCTGTCTGTGCAAAGACTGGTGTCAACACTGACATTTTGAACTTGGACAATTTTTTCACTGGTATTGTTGATTTAACTCACATGTTAAGTTTTAAAAAATACTGAATCTTTGCTTCACAAAGTTGTACAATTTCAGTTAAATCAGTATAACTCTGTGGAAAGCTCATTCCCCAGAGCAGCTCATGATTGTTCTTTTGGCCCTGACTGATGACTCTCGAGGCAAACATGCAGCAAGCATTTCATGTCTCCAGGTGGGAATGGACACCAAAGAGTTGGTCCTGGGGATCTGTCCTAGGAACAGTGCTTGGAAGTCCTTAATGCACCTGATTAATAGTGATGTTGTATTAATCGTTATGTGATAGATGATTGATATCCGTGAAAAATTGGGTCAAGATCCTATAAAACGTGCTGGCAGTGTATCCCCATCCCCTTGACTATAAGTTGCTAAGCTGAACTGATCTAGACTAGTTGTGTGAGTTATTAGTTATATCAGTCAGGATTTTGCTGATCTCTCTTTTTTTGACAGTTTCTGATATGCAAAAGAACAAGTGTTGCTGGAGCTAGACAAAATGTGAGAACTATAACAGAAAACTCGATTTTAACACTAAGATTAGTGAAGGCCTGAATTGCTTATTTATTAGGCAGGTAGTTAAATAACATCTTTACAGATGAAGTCAGAAAGGCTTCACTCCGTAAGAGACATGTCTTAACTAACTTCTGCTAGTGCAATGGGTTAACTAGTACATTATGTTTAATATTCTACATTTGATTGTTGCTTTTTCTGAAAAGTCTTGAAAATCTACCTTAGATAATACTATAAGGAAAATTGACAATCAAACTGTAAATTCAAAGTTCTGCCAAGTACTAAAAATATTAGCAAGTATGAAAAAAAGTGAAAAGGGCATCTGCTTTCTTAATAAAACGGTTAACAGCAGTGACTACTAAGGCCAAACATGTTTAATATAAATATTGATTATTTGAACATCGAGTGGTTAGTTCATGATATATTGTTTGCAATCCCATTTCTTTTAAATTAATTAGAAAACTGGGCAAATTCTCTGTGGGTTATTCTTTAACACATTGTACTTTTAACTTTATGAGAATTTTCTTTTGTGCTAACTCACTAAAAGTTATTTTCCACCTCAAAATCACCGCAGAGCAGTATGCTGTCATTGAAATATGGGTAGTCTGCACTTTTCAAAATCAGGTCAGTATTTAGAAACATAAAAAATAATTTAAAAACTTACTTTAAACTGTTGAATTTTTAAGAGGGACCTTTATTTCTTCATCTCATTCAAATAATGTTATTTCCCCAAAATTGTTTACTAGCAACATGACAGATGTCTAATAGAGGAATGACTCAGCAAAAAGCACTTTTTATTTTGAACTGCAAGTATTACTTTATTCAGCTCTTGGGTTTCTTGGAGATATCTTTAGTTATTCCTTTGCTTGATTTCACATTTTGCAAATAAAAATAATTTAAATTCAGTCTAACTTAAGACATAACTTGTTTTTTCAGGTAATGGACAAGAAATAAGGTTCAGTTCTTGGCTGAAAAACAGATTTTTATTGTAAAGGTGGACGAATTTTTCCCTTCTTACATGGAAATGCTTTTTACATCCTTTGTTTGTCTTAATCAAGAAATGCAGGTTATCTAGGGCTGGAGCTGTCTCTACCTCTGTGTATATATAGTGACTACCATAATAAAATTCTGGTTTCACTTGAAGCCTTTAAGCCCTACAATAGTATTAAAGTAGCTGTGAACCAGCAGAGAGCAGAAGGTGAAAGTAAACAATACAAAAGATTATGCAGTTTACCAGTGTTATTCTTTCAGAAACAAAAATTCCCAAAGTATTTCATGCTTCAAAAACAGGATTGTGAGTTTCTAGAAAGAATCTTCAGAAGACTAAATGAGATAATCGGTTTCAGGGAAAATACCATATTTGAAATGTGTGACATTGCCCTGCTGGAAACAATGGTATATGACTTGATGTGTTAAAACTGCAACAAAGGCAAAGCAATATCACTATAATTACAGACCCCTGTATGCTGCTGTGAATTTTGAACTCTGGAATACACTGAATTATATCCTGGTTTATATGAACATTATTACTAGTACCAGTACCTGGAGTACTAGTGGCTACCTTAAATTCTATTTCACAAGTACGTAAATTTTGCAGCCATCCATATAAATACTTTTTTAAATCTGTAAAACATTGTTCTAATTTACTACTTAGGTAACCTTATTCTTAGCTAAATTGAACCATTGGCACAATTAAGATACATGAGTGTTCTGATTTTTATGAACAGTGTTAAAAGTTGGATTATTGGAATTACTTATTACAAAGATGTTCTCCTCTGTACTGAAAAAAAGGACATTCTTGTCAGCAAGCACAGAGCTTTCATGTATACTGAAATATACATCAAAGATCTATAAATATCTGCTTACATCACAAATATGCAAGTATTTGAAAATTTAGATTTCACAGTATGCTGGTTTTGGCTGGGATAGAGTTAGTTTTCTTCACAGTAGCTGGTATGGGGCTACGCTTTGGATTTGTGCTGGAAACAGTGTTGATAACACAGGGATGTTTTCGTTACTGCTGAGCAGTGCTTACACAGAGTCAAGGCCTTTTCTGCTCCTCACCCCACCCCACCAGCGAGGAGGCTGGGGCTGCACAAGAAGCTGGGAGGGGACACGGCTGGGACAGCTGACCCCAGCTGACCAAAGGGACATCCCACGCCATATGACGTCATGCTCAGCATAGAAAGCTGGGGGAAGAAGAAGGAAGGGGGGGATGTTTGCAGTGATGGCATTTGTCTTCCCAAGTAACCGTTACCCGTGGTGGAGCCCTGCTTTCCTGTGGGTGGCTGAACACCTGCCTGCCCATGGGAAGTAGGGAATGAATTCCTTGTTTTGCTTTGCATGTATGCGCGGCTTTTCCTTTACCTATTAAACTGTCTTTATATCAACTCACGAGTTTTCTCACTTTTACTCTTCTGATTCTCTCCTCCATCCCACCAGGCAGGGAGGGAGTGAGCGAGTGGCTGTGTGGTGCTTAGTTGCCAGCTAGGGTTAAACCATGACACACAATATTAAAAGTCTAACTTATTAATAACATATATTACCTTTATTGTAACATGTGAATATCCTATTGGCCAATATATGTTCCTTTGGCAAGTATTTTAAGAAACTAATTTGAACAGAAGCTTTTCAATATGAAAATGCATTAAAACATATTATTCTATTACCGGATTATCCTATCCCACTTTATCTATTATTATCTTTCAGTCTTTTGTCTTCACATTAGTTTGCTTTTTCAGCTTTTGTTAAAATTTAATTAAATGTAATTTTCTATTCACTTTTCCACCTTACTTCCTACTTTACTTCAATATGCTTAGTGCAAAACCAAAAATCTTTCAAACCACTGAGACATAATTGTTCTTCACATCTTCTTTTTAAAGCATTGGATAGAAATGTGCTTCACATCTACTTTTTTTTAAAGCATTATATCCTTTTATGGATTCCCAAATACAAGAATTCTGTGTGAAAGAAGAAACTACAATTTGTGAACTATCCTTTTGTTCCCACTTACTGAAGATTTATAGTAGTCCTTCATGAAACTGGAAGCAGAATCTGGCCACAGCTACCTACTGCAATTGTAGAAAAGATTTCCTCCATCAAAGAAGTATTTGATTTAATTTTCAATTAAAGTATATATGAGGTTTTGAAATAATTCAAAGAATTATTTATTCATATTAATAATTTTTAATAGACACTTTGTACAGAAAAATACTAAGCTCATTTAAATTTTCAGGATTTCAAGATTTAGGCAGACTTTTACTAAATGACTTCATTATCTTTGATCTGAATGTTCAAATGATCCTAAGCAACATTTTATTCGAAGCTATCTCCAAAATCACATGAAGTGGAAATAAGTTTGTCTTGGTGTGATTAATCTCATCTGCACATTAAGACATATATCTAGCACCTCAAGGACTTTCTCAGAATACGAACTACACCACTATACCTCTGCTCTATTCCAAACCTAGATATGATAGCACTTAATAGAACAAATTCCTCATTATTTTATTCATAGTGTCCTGAGGAATAGCCCTGGCATATCTCTTTTCAGTCTAACATTCTAAGTATGTTTTTCTTATCAATAATCACCTTTTAAATTAAAAAAAAAATTAGTTGTAGACAAATTCTTCTTAGCTGAAGTCTTCATTACTCATAAGACAGTGTCAATATGACATATAAAGCAGGAGTACAAAATTTATTAATTACTATCCCCTCTGTATAATTTCATTATACAGTGAAATTTCAGGCCATTGATGGAAATTGTATTCATCTGGAACTAAGGTTTTGTTCCAGATAGTTTATCTTTCATTGGACATGGGGAAAAATATTGCAAGCTAGAGGTAAGAAGAATCTAGCTCAAGTCTCTTTTCCTTTTTATCCCCAAGAACTGAAAAGTTTTAATGTCGCTGGTGTTAAAATTGTTAAATATTAATTGAATCAATGAGATGATACTTTTCAAACATGAAATAATACGTAATATTTTCAGAATAGTGGGTGTAGTTAAGAAAGAGGCTACTAAGATTTTTTGTTCGATTTCATAAAAAAAAATTGTTCACACTAACCAGGACAGTTTATTAATTTTAATTTTGTTTAGTTCATGGCTGTTCAAGACAATGCTATAAAGTATTTACTAAAAAATCATTTCTTCAGGCTGAAAAAGTCAATTAGTCGTTTCTGAAAAACAAATTAATATGTGGCTTAAATTTTCCTTTCCCCAAATTACACAGAAATCTAGAGCAATTATAAGTACCTGTCCTGTGCAAATATATTCAATATATATTCAATATATATTCATATATATTCAATATATTCATAATTGCCAGATGACTACCATTCATATTTTTCCCCAGTAAATTAAAATGACAAATAGTGGTAGACTCTTCTAGGGTTTTCTAAGAAGTTTTGTATTTTTTTCCTAGCTCACTATGTCTCATTTCAATAGATTTAGAAGAAATCTAATACCCCGTGATAGGAACACATGTTTGAAAAAGGGCACAAATACTTAAATACTTGCAAAATATAAGGAATTTACGTATTTCAGATTCCATCTTACAATTACAGTATGAACTGCTATAAACTGGCAGTTTATAGTTATAGCTATTGTAGTATAGCTATATATTATATATATATATATATAATAGCAGTTATAGCTATTTCTGCTATAAATATTTTGCTGAAGCTATATCTTTTGACAAATTGATTGACATATCAAAATGCAATATAACCTGAAGAAAAACCCTGGCTCATACTTGCTTATAATATTGGCATCGTAATGTTGACGTATCTTTCATACCTTGTTTGACTATTTAGTAAAAGGATGTCTTGCATTCAATCACAGCTTTTTAAAAATCATTTTTAAATGTCCTGCACAGTAATTTCCTTAAGTAAACTATTTTATGCACAGATTAAATTCTCAGACCTAAAGACCAGAGACTGTATTGACAATTTTTAATTCATTGGCCTGAAAAGGAGTTTTATTTTGAATACAAATGGAATCTTTCCCACTACAATGTCACTTCTGCTTGAATAGGAACAGAATAAAATCCATGTAAAAGCCTGATGATTTTGTTTAAAAACTGCCTTATATGTAGGGTTTTTTTTTTTAAAATGACTGTGATTTTGATGTCTCCATTTTTGTATGCTCAAGGAGACATTTCAATGAATGAAGTGGGGCACTCAGTACCACAACTCAGTGCTTCCTAAAGCTGTGTCACTGCCACGATTTTGCACCTATGTGCCAATATAAGGGAGTATTTGCAGTACTATTCCAGCAACAAAATTAATTTGGGGAGTAACTGAGTGACAATGTGATCAATAGCATTACTTGCACAAAATTACTGTGAAAATACCTATTGCTAGCTTTTTGGAATGATGTTTAATTTTACTACTGTAAATATCATAGACCATAACAGCAAGAAAGTGATGCCCCAGGATTACCTAAGTAATTGACTTCCCAAATCATGGTTATCTTCCACATTATTGGAAGTATGCTCCTTTTTTTGTGTACTTTGTACTACTGCATCTAATTGTACCAGGGTCAGTAATGATATGCCAGCAAAGTCCTGGACTCTTTCTGGAAAAGCATATTAAAATAGCCTAGTGAAACCTGCCTTCTCTGTTTCCAGAAATAAGACTATGAAACTGACTATTCATCCAATTAATGAATGCATTAGATTTATTGGATTAATTATTAGATTAAAATTTACTACAAAATTTTAAAATATCTGAAAGATAAAACATAAGATTTTAAGGTGATGGTTTGCTTCACAAGCCACATGAAAACTGATGAGGTTGCTAACTGACAATTTGGTTACCATTTACGAACAAAAGGGCATGAAAGACAAAGTCCACATGAGTTTTACTCATATGATAAACAAGCAGAGTGAGGTTAATTATCATGTAAAAAGATGTAGCAAGACTTAGTACAGGATTTAATGTAATTTAAAGTGGTTCCTAACTGAGAAAGCATAAATGGCTGGTAAAGCAACACCAGCAAATTTTACATTTGTCCCAGGAGTAGCATTTTAAAAGCAGGCTTAGACACAGTGTGATTAGTTTACCAGAAATTGTCCTTCACTTTGTTTTGTCTTCTAAATTTTTGTCTGTTTTGCCATCACATTTTTTAAGAGATTTTCAACAGAAGGAAATAAAACTCACTTAAAATGAAGTCTGATCATAATATGCATTCTATTCTTATTGAGCCAATTATGAAAAGGTCTTTCTACTGAAACTTTTTCTCTCTACCGCGGAACTAAATGTGGGGAAATCCTAAATTTCTCCTATAGCTACTGAAAACATGTTCCAGATTATTAGCCTTGCTGAATTCTTCCTTCATTAGTTCATTATGGATTTTCCTCTGAAAAGATATTTTTAAAAGTAGCATTACAAGTTTCCATCTATTGACATTTAAGCTCTCTGGTCAATGATGGTTCAAAAAAATGGATTCATGAAATTTGTTTCTCCTTTCCAAGTTCAGCAAATGACCAGTAATGATTCTAATACTGCTGTCTGGGTCTGACACATGAAGAAATGTTTATTTTTACAGTTAGTATGAACTGAGTATAGATAACAGCAGAAGCAGAACCTCTAAAAAACCTTCAGTTTTAGCTCTTGGCTTGAATCCTTCTCTCTCTGAAATCAGTTAATCTATTGGATTGCAAGTGGAGAAAGACCTGACCTTCTAATGCTTGGTGATGTAGTCCATCTCATGAGTCATGCATATGGAAAACTTCTTGTGTAAATTAAAATTTTCTTGACTAAGAAGGTAGTATTGATACATGGAATATGATTAGGGACTGAATGTCTTAGATGTAGAACATCTCTGTAATGGGTTTGAGTTCAAGAGCAAGCAAAAGGCTACCAATACTGAGGGAGGCCCTATGCCAATTTAACTGTTACTAGTCTCTCTCTCACTACAGAGCATGCTACAGGCCAATTTGTTATACATGAAAATCTCATTTTACTGAGATCTGACAAAAACTGAATAAGCCAATACTGCTACAGAGGCAAGATAAAATGAGTTAAAGAACATGTCTAGGATGACCTATGCCTTAAGGATTAAATATGATGAAGTATTAAGTAAGTATAACATACAAAGAATATTCAGTATGTTAAGGGATATTTGACATACTTGGAACATTTTGAAGGAATTTAAGAAAAAGAAAGGTTAAATGACATACGTAATACTTTCTATAATTAGTTCATGTTGGAGAAAAAACAGATGATAGTGAAAATTTTTACTGTTTTTTTTTTTAAATGGAAGAACTCGTGAGCCTGAGCAGTATTTAATTTATAATCCTCAGGAACTGCAGAAAAGAATGGAGAGAGATTATCTGTGATCTCTGGAACCAGTAGTTCGTCTACCCCAGGTTCCTTTAAAGTGTTCTTGCTGACAGTTTATATATTTAGCCTCTATTGAACATTATTATGGTGAGGAGAAACTTATATTTCTGAAATAGTTAGTAGTATTTAAGTGTACTCTTTGGGCTGCTGATTAAAAAGATCGCATAAAGTATAAGTGGGAGGTGAGAAATAGAAGTCAGGTTCCTGATCTGTATTTACTCTTCCTGGCTTTGAATAATTTGGCCTTGATCCTGTTTCATTTAGAGTGGCTCAGTTTTTCACTGGATAAGATGATTACAAGTTAATTACAGTGCCCAGTCTGAAAGCCAAAGGCCTAATTAATTCCTTTGCCATCAACTAAGATGTCCAGGGAAGCTGATGGTTATTCAGTAAAGGCCTCTCTATTGGCTACTTATTGCCTCTTTTGTGTTGAATGCTGATAGAGGCCACATCAGTTAGCCTGTGGTTCAGGTTCTGTGAGGGCTGATGTTGCCCCACTTTGGGGCAGGATGGCATTGCCAGTGGCAATAAACTTCAGCTTTTAGGCTGTGTAATCTAGAGACAGGCAAGGGAAGAAGAACTGAAAATATTTTTTCATTCTCCAACACACTTCCAATAGGAGTAGAGATAATTCCTGGCCATGGATATATGATTAGGACTTGAGGTCTTCTGTGCAGGATGAATCAACATGACTTTGCTTTAGGAAGTCATTAGATGGCTGTCTCTGTTCACTTTCTTGAACACTGCAAACTCCTCATAGGAGTGCCTTGTGCATTGTGCCTTCCAAGTAGGCCAAGCAAAGCAATGGTCACAGGTTCCAGAATTAAAGATTAATGTTTGCTAACAAAAAAATTTGTCATCAAATTTAATTTACTGACATTGTACAAACTTCTGTGGTTTTCTTCCTAGCCTTTCTGAAAGTCCTCTGTTTCTTCTTGTTGATGGATATAAACCCTTAAAACCTTCTCATCGTTCTTTCACATAATTTTTTTCCTTTTGGCTAATTTTCTTGAGGTAAGACTCAGTTGCAAAACTGAAAGCTGTCCTGAAAAAAAACCCAAAGGACTGAAATGTCACAGGAGCTGACTTTACACCTTATCTTTTTGTTCTTTGTCACAGAACTGTATATATCACCGAGATTCAATTTCACAGCTTCTGTCTTTAGAGAAAAGGCACAAAGCAAACCCTGACATGGCTCTTGCAAGACTTTAACATTCCCTAGTTCATCCAGAAACAACCTCTGTGCATGTGGGGTTCAATACAGTTAATTTTTTTATGGCCTTTTTCAGTCTGCCCAACCAATTCCCTTCCCACTTTCTGTTCCGCCCCGGGACGGTATTAGAATTTTGTTTTTCACATTCAAGATATGACATGTGGTATAAATAGAGTTTTAAAGGCACTGCATAAGATTTGAGGCCACTAAACTTCAGCCAAAGAGTAAGCAGAAATATGTTGCAATATGCACTTTTGTATCACCTATGGTGCTCCCTCCAATTATATGCTGGAAAATTCACTGTACAGTATTTCTTAAATACATGTAAATACCTAAGCTGTTTAGCTGCTGTTGCAAACACACACTGTGTCTAACAAGAAGTATATTAGCTTTTAGAAAGGCAATATTGAAAGTGAGGCAGACCATAGAAATATGTGTAAATGGAGGTAGGAGATAAAGAGAAAAAAGAAGGGATCCACATTGACTCTTAAATTCTTTGTCCACTAAATAGGTACTTGATCTTATTAGAGCCTTGAATGCGAAGGGAACTGTTTCTAAAACGGTATTTGCAGTACTAGGTTTCTTTAACACCAGACGCATTCATGGAAAAATGCAACACAGTACACAGCAGTAAAGTATTGGAAGGCTTTATTAGATTCAGCACTCTATCACTGTGCCTTCCTGGACAACTGTATGTAATTAATTTGTGTTAATAGGATGAGGCTGCAAATGTTAGATTAATGTGTACCGGAAAGTTCTTGCCCTTTCTTACAGGGCAATCAATGTATACAGACAAAAATAATTCAGCGGATATCCTTTTCAACATACAGAATATTAATCAGTTTTGCAGGTAAATACAGGACATATGGTTAATTTACTATATTTGCCACCAACACACAAAAAAATTTTTTTAGAAGTTCACCATCCGATATTATTCTCATTCAAATGAACGTGACCACTTAAAGAAAGGTAGATTAGGGTTTCTTGTCAGATGGACACATTGCATACTTATTTAGAAATTAGGAATGAGAAAGGCACAACCTAGTTTAGCCCCCAAGCAGGTAGGTATATTATATAACAGCGACTACAAAGCAGCTTTGAACATGGAAAATTGCCATAATGTCTCTGACCATGGCTGGAGCCATAGGCAAAGAAGTGTTCAAGCTGCATGCAACTACAAAAACTAGTCACTAATGGAATATCAAAATAGACCAGCATTTGCTTGTCACAGCAGCTGAGACAACAAAATGATCACTTTTCAATCATTAGTTCCCACTGGTAAATTACTGACAAATGACTCTATCAGATCCAGCCACCAGTATTGTATGTTATTGTGATGATTTTTATTGACTAAATCTGAAAAGAAAACCCAGCTACAGATTCATTAAGATATTTTGGATCATTCAATATTTTCTAAGCATATACACAAATATGCATATACTTATATATGCAGAGATGATGGGCTATAATAAAAATTTAAGAGAATGTAATGTCCTTTTTTTCATGTAAGTAAGTTTAGTGTGCTATACAAAGCCAGACTTAAAAGTGTTCTAGGAGTAAATAATTAATTTCGGAAACATACATAATAAGCAAGTAGCTATGAAGAAAGTGGTTTATTTCATAGTAGGCTAGGACTGCAAAATAATTAATTTGCAAAATACAAGGGTTATTTTGATGTGTAAATGTGTTCTCCACTTCTTCTGTTCAATGCTGTATAATACTCCCAGTGAAAGAATCTGTTCCCAGTCACCTTTTCTTGTTATAAATATCAGAAAAAGGCACAGAAAGCACCCAGGAATGCAGGTGTGCTTAACGAAGCAGAAATACAATCTTTTCTACAGAATTTGGAAATAACTTTTCAAATAGCCTATTTATAATTGGAATGTTTTTTGGCATATTTGACAATGAAAGTAGGACATAAACAGTCCATAATAAATTGGTTCCATACGTTAGCAAAGCCATCTTAAATCTCAGGATCTCTGGTAAATGTTATTCTATATACTCACAGTAATTCCAAGTTGCAGTCTACTTATATTGTGTCCCACACCAACTGAAAGATAATTTCAAGTTTGCATAAAGAAAGACAAGAACTTCTTTTTTTTATTTCATGTAATGCTCATACATGTCAAAAAAGTGAAACTGTTCACAGAACTCCAAGAAAAAAAGTGGGAGGTTTTTGGCTATTGAGAAGCTTGTTCCTTGAAGAGACAAACCCATCAAACAATGTCCAGCAAAATTCATTATTCCTCTGATACAACTATAGGGAATCCCGTCTCCCGGAGAGAATCACAGCTCATGACCCAACTATTTGAAATAAGGCAATAGGGGACCTTAAAGCATTAAAAAAAATTATTTCAAAGTTACAAATATATATGGAAAGAAAAAGAGGAAAACGGCATTAAATCTTTAAACACTGTGAAATATTGTAGAATTGATAATCCAGGAATCAAACACCCTTATTCTGAAAGCTTGCAGCTTTCAGAAGCGTAAGACATAAAGTTTGTATCGTTATCAGGGAAGAGAAAGTATTGCACAAATAGTCAGATAGCTTTAGAACCAGAAGGTGTGTTGTCCTGGCAGTGCCACCACCTTGCACTGTCTGTGCAAGAACACTTTTTGGCTGACCAATTCTAAATCAATGTTATTATGTAGGTAAGACCCTTGTGTTTTTACTACTGTAATGACAGCCGATTTTCTTCTGCTGGATTAAGATGTTAATGGACTAAACAAACACGATGGTATTCATGACTAGTGTTCTAATTGTTTGTTTTTCATGAATTATATGAAAATAATGAATTATTTTCATGAATTATATGTGTGACATGTCAATGTGGTAATTTTTGCAATTAAATCATTATTTGTCCATCTCTCCTAGAAGCAGCTCTTTGCAAACATTACTGGATTGAGACATAACAAACATTTGCTTAAATAGTTAATTTTTTGAAGTGTACAGAGCTCATAATAATGGAAAAAGTCAGGTGCTTAAAGCATAATTTTATTTGGAGGAAAAGGGAAAACTTTAAAAAAAAATCTGTTGTTTTAAGCAAAAAATAGTTAATTGTGTTAGATTGAGATATAAACTCAATCCCTTGTCATTACTTTAAATGAAACAGGAGTCTGCACACCACTACTTCATACAGATAAAACTAAAGCAACTTTTCTCATCTCTTGAAATTTCTGCACTTTGGGAAGAAAGAGAGAAAGGAAACTTGTACTCTTACCTGAATTCTGTTGATGCAAGTGTGAATTTCCAAATTCAGAAGTGTTGCTACTTAATTTTACAACAAACTAAAGTTCTGAATCTCAACACTCCCAAACTTGGAGATACAGGATCAGTACTGGCATATCTAGTTTATTTTTAAGAAGATTTTTACAGAGTTAGTATTTGTTAGCTGCTGAAAGAAAACAAAGTGTTCCTTCCACAGAGTTCAGTCCAATCAACACTGAAATGTTCCCAATCACTTAAAATGGGGGCAATAATTGAATTTAACATCAGATTCACTCCTTGTAAAAACATGCATAGGTCAAAGAAGTACTTCTTATTATACTCTGTGTGATCCACTATATAAAATACCAGCATGTTAAAAAAAAAAAAAAAAAGACCCAGCATGGCGAAGAGGGAAACCATGAGAGAGGTTAAACCCCACTTTTCTCTATCATCATCATTTCCCTTACAAGTCTAAGCAAACATAAAAACATTTCCAAATTAAAAAAAAAAAAAAAACACTCACCCCAAATACTCTCTCTCCTGCTAGTATGTTTGAGAATTTTCCATAACAAGCAATACGTATCTTAGTATTTTATCAGCTTTCAGTTATTTGGGAACATGACTGAATAAATCAAGTGGTAAGTTTTCCAGCTTAGCTCTCATGACAGTTCACATGGAGGTTTCTAAGCCCAGCATTACTGCTGAGAAGCTTTTTGGGCGTGCTGAGAATAGTTCATTTAAAATATTATGGCTATTTTAAGATGCTGTCATATCATGGTGGCCCTTCAAAAAGCCAAAAATAGTGACGACCTGTGTTTAAATGTGGCTTTTCTTTACACCTGAGTAGCTCGCTGAGGCCAGGAGGGAAGCAGGGCGCCTGATCTAGGAGCAAGAGTTGCTTCACGCTGACTAACCCTCTCCTAAATCTGAATGTTGTCAGTGGTCTCACGTGTTCACTTACACGTCACAACGAGCGGAGAGGTGTGCGGCCCCATGGCGGTAGGACATGGGCAACGTATTACATGAGCATGACGACCTGACCCACCCTGACTGCCCATGCCCTGGAGGGCACAAGGCACTGCTCAGCAAGGCCCAGGCACCCAGGGGCCAAGTCTGGTGAAACGTCGCAAAGGAGGCTTGTGCACCCCTTGCTTTGCCAGCAGCATGACCCCCCAAGCACGGTGGTAACAGCCTGGCTGTAATGCCCGGTGCAGGTGAGGGCAGGAGAAGTGATGGGGACCTGCATCACCCTGCGTGCTGGCCACCCTCTGAGGTGGGTGCTGAGGCCACAAGGCAGCTGGAGGCAGTGGGAGTGTGCAGCACTGGCAGGGGCGGGGATGGGGGCTCTTTCCCCTTCCGATCCCTGCAGCAGTCTTTCCTTTGTGTTGTGGAAGTTCATCTCTGTTACCCAGAATAGTTAATTCCCATAGTGTTAAAGTCCTTAAAAATGAGTCAGCTCTGGAAACAGAGAAATTAAACACTTTGTCACAGTTTACACATATTTAATTATAGTGAAATGACAGCCCCCCCCCCCCCCCCCTTTATTGTTTCTCAGCTGGCTCCGTGAACTCTAGTCCTGGCTTAAAGGAGGCAGACATAGATACTCTACCAGACATTGCCCTGCTAGACCACCCTTACAAAAAGTAACAGACAACTGGGATAGGGACATTAAAGCAGACAGAGGCTCATGAAAGAGGAAACAATGTCACCAGGATCCATTTTTACAACCATATTACTGTATTGTTTATATTGTTTAGAGTTACAGGGAGTGATGGAGGGCCCAGAGCAGAAAATCCAAGCTATTTGCAATTAGCCAGGCAGAGCTTCAAGTGTTTTTATATCCGATAGCATAATTTTACCTTGAGCAGAAGCTTTCATATAAAACTCATTCTTACCCTTTTTTATCTTGGAGAGCTCCTTATTAAAATTAAATTTCAAATATTTCATACATAAGTGTAGTCAACACAAAAGTTCAAGTTCATCTAGTGCAGTATCCTGTCCCGTATAGTTGCCAAAAGCAGATAGCAATGGAAAAGTATACGACAGCCTTAATATTCGCCTGGCATCCCGCCATATTTGGCCCAGGGTTCATGAGCTGATTGTGATGTCTATGTATTTGTAGTCCCTGAATACACAGGTTCCTTTTGACCCTGTGTTAGCTCTTAGTTTCCATACCACCCATTGGCAAGAAGGTACAAAGCTCGATAGCTGCCGACTCACACAACTTGGTAGCTGACAGGAGGCATAGGAAGGTTGCATTTTCAAAGAAATGGCTGAAAAAAGGCATCAGAAAAGCCTGATTTCCTAAACACCCACACTGTGCAGCATATTCCTGCTTTATATAATTTTCTACAGTGTTTAATTTTTACAGTACATTGTCTCTATTACAATACCTACCATATTGTCTGTGCAGCAATTTGCTGGTGCACTGAAGTGTGTTTCATGAATTGGAGCACAACTCTTCCATAAAGCTGCTTTCAGACAGCTCTTGAATGATGGGTCACAACAAAATCCTGGACTGAAAAGCATCCTAACATAGTCCTAACACAGCTAAACGTCCAAATTTGATTTTCATGTTCTGGACAATCTTAGAGATAGCAAAGATTTAGCTCTATATATTAACATGTTTGACAGTGTTACCAGAACTTTTTCTGCTTGGCTCAAGGTGTGTTGGGGACCAGCTCCCGCATAAAGCTTGCAGCTTTCTAATGAATTCTAGACGTTATTTTAATGCCTTAGGTTTACAGGCTACACTGGTGGCTTAAGAAGTCAGTCCCCAACTACAGTTAATAGAATATAACTATTGCTTAAATTTCAATTGAAATTGAATTCAGTCCTAAATAAAGTATTTATGATTATAAATTTGCAAATCTCTTAATGCAGTTGTTTAATCAGCTGGCTACTGGCATTTTTAATCAAGTAATGAACTGAAAATGCAAACTCCATGGTGGGTCAATGAAATCAGTTTAAAAAAAGGAAAGTAGGCAATTGGGCAGAAGAAAAATAAATACATAATCATATTTAAAATCCCTTTCTTGTTCTGCAGATAATGAGACTCTTGTCACAGATTCTGTAATGTCTTAGCATAAGAACGGTCAAGCATTTAAAATTGCAATGTAATTTTAAAAGGCAAATTCTCAGTCTCTGGAAATTATTCTCATATTAAACTCCTAAGCAATGGTAAGACTGTACATTAGCTGTATCTGAATTTAGGAGGATAATGTGTGTTTCAGAAAAGAAGAAAGCTATTTCTATTTTTTCTAATTATTCTGTACATTTTGTGCATTTTTAAAAGTTATTGTCAATAATATGTTGTCAATAATATGAAGAAATGACTGAAAATTTCTGTCTGGGTTTCATAAACCAAAAAAGACTATGTGATCAAATTTAAATAAAGTACCTTATAAAGGAGATAAAGAGATGTCCATTGACAAGCACAGTTCAAAAAAATCTCAAGACAGAACAAAAACAACTCAGGATTTTATTTTAGACACTTTATATTCAGCATTTCTAGAACTTTTTGTAAGGCAAAAAATGAAGATTCATTAAAGAAAAGAAAATCTTTTCTTTCATGGGAGGTAAGTTGCTTTTGATTATTCAAAGTCATATTATGCCTGAGAAATGTGATCTGTCATTTCAGACAACAACAGTATATTATGTTGCTGCCCACTCAGAGGGCAGTTTTTAATTATATTTTGCTTTGTCTTTTAAAAAAATAAATATTCTAGGTACTAGGGCCATGTCACGTGTTATAGCACATTGCAGAAATTTTTTTAGGTTTTACATAATACGAATTGATTTATTTTCAGCAGGTTGTTTGTTTTTATGGGGTTACATGTGTCTGAAAAGTACAGCTATTCTTTTCTTCTTTCAATTTGAAATAAGTGAAAAGCTTAGATTTTAGACAACACTTATTCTAATGAAAATACAGGATTTTATTTTTTAATATATTGAAGTGAAAAATTACAAACAATTAGCATCTATTTTTACATGCAATCTGATGTAGATCATTAAGGTTTCCATTTCTGAACACAGTTCAGTTGCTTCAGCTGTGTATTCTGCCTGCAGTTCAGACACTTAGACATATAAACATCCACATAAAATTGTCTTTAGAGTCTTGTGGGTGGAAAACATAAACCTAGCTGAGCGCACAACCTCTTTTATCCCTTTTTGTGTTTATAGGCTGTTTTGTCTCATTTTGTCAGTTTACATAATGCAGCAGACATTTGCAAATATTTGTAATTCTTCTTAAGGAGTAGCTATTGCACACTGCATGAGATTATTCCTGTTGGTAAGGTAATACTGGCCCTAAATGTAGAAGATATTCTGCTCTGATTCAATTTCCATTGATTTGGGTGGGGATTCTATTTGAGAATAACATAATTAGGATCAGCACATTCCCATCTTTTGCCAGAGGTATCCAAGTGCTTTATTTCAGGCAATGTAGCTATGCCAGTCTTGTATACTTTGTATGTTTGATAGCTTCGGTGAGCATTTTCTCCTTCTATATCAGACTTAGTAACTTGGTTAACCCAAAGAAGAATGCTGCTGAGCATGCCTTGAGGATTCAAATGATACATCCAGCGAGATTTACTACAAGTAATTGCCGAATGCAGAAGGACTACACCCCTGCAATATGGACTTGTAACTGCTGTATTTTGTAACAACTTGTTGTAGCCTTGGCAACCAATGGTGTGGAAGAAAGATGCTAGCATCCCCTGAGTAACCATGGAAACCAAAACAATGTTTATGGGTAATTGGATAATCTGACCAACCTACATGACATAGGAGATGTTTTATGTTTAATACCTGGTGATACTGTCTTGATGTTAATCATTTGGAACAAGTGATGTCTTATCACTACAAAGCATGAAGCAAAAAGCTACGTAGAAGGCATATGACAAAGAAAAATGAGATGTCTCTTCTCTGTAATAAACAAATTTAATAGAATTTTTATTAGCATTAGTTTGGGGGGATTTTTTATGCTGTTTATTGATAGCCAGAGATACTTCCTTTGAGTAATACGGTGAGCTGAATTATCCTTACTGTTTTGTGATATCGATATTTGGTCATCATATTGAGCAGCTGGAACTGAAAGTAGAGTACTCCGGTTGTAAATAAAACTACTCACAGTACCAACATTTAACATTAGAACTTTGTGGCTGCATATTCAAATAACCAAAAAACCACCCCTCCTTTCTTTTTATTCTAATTGACATAACGTTACCGTGAATCTCCTTAGTAAAGAACTCAGAGACGAGCTGAATTTTGAAAAGGCCTTGATCTGGCTTCTAAATAAACTACTTATTCTCTTTGAAATAAACTATTCTCTCGTATGTCATTCAAGAAAGAAGTTCCTGAAGGACCAAGAGTAATCAAATAACGTGAACTACTTCCATAATGAAAAATGGTGTCTGGTGGTGTTTTGAGCAAGCAGCTCAGATCCAGGGTTTTGCCTGAGAAATGGGGGAGGAGAGTCTGAGAGCAGAAATCTGAATATTCCCTGATCCCTCCGGTCTCGACTGCTCGCTGTTGCGGGCTGTCTTTTTCCATTGCTCTGCAGCAGCACTGTCCCAATAGATGACACAGCTGAGAACTGTCTCAGGTTTAATAAATCCTCATTCAGACTGCTAAAGGAGACTCTGTAAATATGTTTGGTTTTATTGAAGTCTTCCTACAGTATGCTCCGGAGAAAATACTTTTCCTTTGTTGGGCAGTGGGACACTGTGCATCTCTGTAATCCTACATAACTCTCCCAGTTCTCATATTTTCCTCTGTCTGGAGTCTGGACACGCTGCGTCTCTACCTGGGGAGGTTCTGTATACAGAAGGGGAAGCACAATGCCGGGATGTGAATTGATACACTGTCGACGGTCAATCACTTGTGAAAACAGGCAATCTTTTTAAAAAGCAAATGCAGTTTTCTTTCTGAATATCTATTGACAAGGCTGAAACAAGTAGGATTCTTCTCAGTATCATTAGCAATTTTTTTTCCTTTTTCAGTATTAACCTACTTCTTTGTACTCTGGTTGCTGTTGTACCTGGGAATTACATCCAAGAAGAGAAGCTGCAAATACCAACCTCTTCTGCTTTTTCTCATGTCATATGAAAATGTTTTAATAGATCTTGAAAGAACCATGTCGAATATTAAACAAGTTTTATTTATAGCTCATTAAATCCATGTTACATTATATTATCTAAGCAAAGCCTGTGCAAAGACAATTACTTTTATTACTTAAAAATTACAATTTTTTATCTATTGGAAAGTAAACTGTATTTGTCATCCACCTCAGGCATAAAATGGATTTTGGTGTGATAAAAGTATTAAATAATATAGTCAGTAGAAAACTGCAACTCGCTCCAGATGTACTCAGGGAACTCCTATGGGAAACAAGTCAGTGAAGTCTCATTAAAACAGACCAGATACAAGTACCCTATAAAAATTAAGTAAAATGGGAACAAAACTCCATTGTTTGGGGAGAAACATTTTTTGGGGGAGAGGAGATGTAAGACTTGGTGCGGGAGGCTTGATCCTTTGTTTCTTCACCTGAAATTCTCATGCTGCATTTTTCATATGGGTCTGGAGTCCTTACCGCTGACCCCGGTGAGAGAACATGTCAGGGGCAAAGCAGAGGGGACTAGGGTTACTGCAGTGAGATAATTAAACCTGCAACCAACGGTTTCTCTAAAGAAAGCTGCCTTTGCCTCATGGCAGCCAGAGCTACTGCGTCCAAACGGGAAGTGCCAGGCATATTCATCCCAGCTTACGGCCACAGGCTCACCTGGGACATTGGGAAGCAGCCCAGGGAGGGTATCTGATGAACTTTCTTTTTTAAATCAGGGAAATGAAAAGAATACCAATGGCAGCTATTCATTGAGGGAATGCTGGAAGCTAGTTGCAAGGAAAGGAGAAGGTGTTGGGATAAATGTCAATTATACATGACATCATCAAGTTCACTGTAGGAAAAGTCACCAGTAGAGATTTAGGGTACAAACATAGCTGTTTTAAGACAAAGAATAGAAAGATAATTACAGATGGGGACTTTGACAACAAATACTGAGATCTCTAAAGTCAAATTCACTGCTAAAAAAAGAAGTTTAATGAAACAGAAGACATTTCAGAAAGCAGCAGTGAATGTCACTAACAAGCTGAAAGAAATATCTGAAGTGTGAAAGAGAGAGAGAAATATAGTTTGTCTAAGTTATGATTCACAGCAGGCAAAGAATAGTTTAATTATTCTTAGGATGAAGGTGAGTTTTGTACGATAGTCTAAGAAAATAAATCTAGGAACTTACAATGACATTTGAAAACTGGAAAAGCTTAGCCATATCGAAGGGCGGCTCTGCAAAATGGAATCGACTGGTCAGATAAACAAAAAATGTCAGTACTGAAAGGAACAGAGGAAATAATGCAAGGATGAAGATCTAATAGAATAACCACATCACAAAAGATTGAAACCTGAGCTGCTAAGCTATTTAGGAAATATTCGCTGAGACTGATGTGAGTAAGAGTATGCTACATAAACAAACTACTACTAGAAAAGCTGTTTACCCCTTGAAACCCTGCAATAACAGTTTGTATGTGACCTTGTAACTTGAGGAAAATGTAAGGTATGTCACTTGTCCTTTCTCGGATCCTTCTCTGATTTAGATACATGACAAAATTGCACCAAAGGTTATTCCATGAAACATTCAACTGCTATTTCATTAGTGATGATTTGAGATATTTTCTAATTTAGTACTCCACAGCACTAAAGAGACCTTGAAGTATACAGAAGTATTAGAAAAGCTAAGTATTATCTTTCAGTAAGAGTGAAAAGTAAAAATCTAGAACAGCTGCCAGATTTTACTTTTAGTTTCAAAGAATCTAAAAGGACTTTTTGAACACATTGCAGAAGTAGCTATGGATTTATGGACTTTTTTCCCTTCTGTAGCTTTTGTGTCGTTACAGGTAGGTGGAAACACTTATTTCTAAAGCTGGCAATCACTCTCCCCTGTAAGACTTTGTGATTTTGGCAGACTTTGAACATTTGAGTTGCTATTTTCTGAGCTCTTTCAGACCTAAGTTACTTTGTAAAAATATTTTAAAATAGGTCAACTCTTCCTGAGACCCTCTGGTCTTCTCTTGTTTTAAATGAAATTTAGAAGACCAATCTAACTAATCTCTGCCTTTAGCTGCTCTAATTAACCCCTCTCAAATACGGTTAGCTGTAAATCTTTGGAAAAAATTTTAATGACAGTGTTTAGCAGCCACCTTCCCTGGTGAGTTGATTCTGTGCACTTTCACGGACTTTTTCACTTTATTTCCAGTGGCATCGCTGAACTGCAGCAGATTGTTCCACATTAAATACCTTATTTGAGAATGAGTTTGCTTTATTTGTGTCCCGTGGTCTCTTTCTGGAGTAGGGCACTGACCAGTTCAAGATAGAGAAAAAAAGTGACTGTGAAAAAGACTAGGAAACCTGGGCTAAATGTATACTATACGGAACAATCATGCTTTGGCACAGTGAGCACGGAGAGCCAGTCGGTTAGGATGGTGCACAGGAGTAAGACAGCCGTGGTTTGCTGTGTTTGCATGGTATAATTATGATTAATCAAGGAGAATACTCTGAAACACTGGTGAAAATACCTGCAGTGCTAAACCCAAGGGTTTTTAATATGGGTGCCAATGGAGTTGGAAGAATGTTATTCACTATTCCTTCACTGAAAGTGATTCATTATTCCACTATTCTGTTAAATCATCAACGAAGAAAATATTAGGTGTTGTATTTGACAAAGACCCTCCTTTCCTCCCACAATTGGCTATCAACAAATAATTAAACCAAATAATTTGAAAACAGTAGATGGAATGCATTAACTTGTCTAAATTATTAAAGTACTATGTACAAGCTAATAATTTACTTGAAAATCAGGATCAGGTCAGCATCAGAGACGAGGAAAATAACATAGCCTAAATCAGTAACCTGCATCCATCCGTCATCAGTAACAAATGCTTTGGGGAAACAAAACACTCCTTTCCTGTAACTTCCCAACTTATGGTAGTAAGTTTACTAATAAACTTTTTAGAAATGTCCTGAAAACCAAATGTAAACTATTGCAGAGGAGAAGCAGTTACATAATAAATAAATCTGGTTCCGATTGAGACATGTCACTGTATTTACGCATTTAAAGCAGAGAATAGGTACATTTTTTTTCCTTTTTTTCCCAGAAATCTCCTTAATTAGTCACGAACTCTTCATCATCCTGAGCATCCTTTGTCAGTTGCACTTTAACAGAACTGCTGAGGACAAGAAACTGTTTAGCAGGGTGAGAGAAATGCTAAAGTATAAGTAGCAATATCCCATATCTAATGAACACAGGGTGAAAGGACCAGAAAATAATGATCTTTTGCACAGAACTGCATATCACTATTTGTGTTTTTAATCATTAGGTTGTACAATCTTAAGTAGCACAGCCAGAGAATATTCTGGAAACCACTGAATGTATAATGAGTGTACACAGACACATATTCCACATAAGGGCATTTACATTTCCTTTCAGAGCACGAAGATAACGAAAAATCTGCTTCTGTAAATCTGGCCCAGGATGACTTCAATATGAATTATTCACGCAATGGCTTTTCATTTTTTTGTTACTTTTAAATAGACAAAGAGTGTCAAAAGGAAAAAGATGTTCTCTCTAAAATCCTCTATTTTTTTCTTTTTCTACAGGCAAAGGTTGAAATTTGCATGTACCATTGCCTGAAAATTTTACTCTTTGGTCCTCACTTGTCAAGAATCTGAAGAAGAAACAGAATATATTGTTTTATTTGACATACGCTAAACAATATAGTAAACTAGATCTTTCTAAAACCAAACTGAAAATGAAATTTCTGTACTGTAATGTTTCCTCACTCACTAGTCACAAGCTGTTAAACCTTCATTCTGACATATTAAAAATTTGTTAAAAAATATGCTTTTTTCCTCCTGCAAGTATGTAAGAGTAATGACTGCCCCCAAAATGCTGAAGGAAACGGTGCAGAGTTCAAAACAATGTCTATTGTATGCAGTTTCAGTGAAAGAAAATCAAGTTTGTATCTTTATTTATTTTGATCAGGTACCATGAAAAGCTCTGCCTTGCATGACAGTATGTGATTAGAAACTGTATCATACAATTCTGAATGTAGACCAAAGATAGAAATATTGATACTTTCTCAGAGAGATAGGCCTAATCCTAAATATGTTAGCCTGAACTATGTTTCTCCTAGAACTGGCAAATCTTGCTCTTTTTCTCCTATTGGACTGAAGTTCAAAAAAAAAAACGAAAAAAGGCTCACTGCTGTTTTGTGGATGAAGAAAGCATTCTGCAGAAGGTTAGCAAAGCCATATGTTCACCTAACTGTTGGGTTAGAAGGCTATCAGTATTATCTATGTGATAAGCTATCACATGATCTAAGGCAATAACAACCCACCACCCTATGTAATGGTTTGTCTGCATGGGAAACCACCCCAATTTTTCACATGGAATAGTTCTCCCCTGGCCATCTCTTGCAGCACGCGTGGGCCATCTGAAGTGGCTTCTCACTGACGGAGAAGTTGTCTGAACTCCTTGGTCATTTCTCATCTGGCAGAGATTTCCTTTACCCAGCGACCACACAAGCTCCTTCCTCTCACAGGGAGCTCCAGCTGTCTTCATGGCAAAAAGACATGAAGCACAGCCTAAATAGCTCCTGTTGCCACATCTAGATGTACTGACTCCACAAAATGTTCTTTCTGAGAAGATATCAGGGGTAATTTTCCAGTGATGAATTCTTGTTCCTGGAAGGCAGTCAGAGCGTTTTTTTTCCAAAAGCAGTTGAAAAAATTATGTTAAATGAAATATGCCTGTCATTTCCATTGCCAGAATTATTGTCTACTCCTTATTGCTGGAGATGCTGTAAATGGCAGGAAGCTGGATGACCAGTAGGCTGTAATTTATAAAATGTTTTGGGATATTTCAGTATGAAAAGCTCTATAAGAATGCAAGATATTGATAACAAACTTGAAAGTTCTAGGCTGCTCATATTTAAAGGACAAATTCCCATTAGAGGCAAAAATGAAATTCAGATCTACTCTATTTTTCAGGCCAACATAATTCAAATAACTGATCTTTAAACAAAATTATGCTCTATCTATTGTCGTGGGCAAAACAGACTCAACTTGGGGAATTTAACTTAATTCCTTGCCAATAAATTTAATTACTGATTTGTGTATTGAGAAACAAAGACAACAGATATTTAAGTACTTGGGTAAATCATCTTCAGAGACACCACCAGCTCCCCTCAGTGGTGCCCTGCAGTGGGGCCGGTGGAGCCGGCTGGAAATGTCTGTGTCCGGTTTGGGGCAGCCCTGGCCTCCCCTCGCAGAGGCTGCCCTGGAGGTCCCTGCTGCCAGCACCTGGGCACCTGCACCCAGTACATCCATTTTGTCTGTTTTCCCGACTTCCGTATGTAGAGTTCATTTTTGGACTGTATGTGTAGGCCAGCACTAATTTTTTTCTGAGCATTTGTGATTTCCCAGCCTGGTAGATTACACACCTCAGACCTCTGAAGATTCCCTCTGAAGCGCTCGTTTCCATGTGTAGTACTCTGTATTATATCAAAACCGAGTGGCATATTCAATGGGATGAAAGTTTTACCCAAAGCAAAATGAACCAGGGTTTTTTTGCTGATGGGTAATTTAAGTCCTTAAGCTATTCATTTTGAGAGAGGTTTGCAAAATTAAAGGGTCTTAGCTGGTTTTGCTCTCTGGTGGTTTTGCAATTGTGCCAGTGCAGCTGTAAAACCCATTTACTCCAGGAAGTTTCCATTACCTACAGAAGATTTAAAATTTGTTTACTGTGACATTTCTTTTGATTTGATATGTCAGAAAGGTTCCTAATGTAGCCTGTACATCAGGTGAATCTATGTAAATTATAATCATAGAATCATAGAACAGCCTAGGTTGGAAGGCACCTTGAAAGGTTATCTGGTCCAACCTTTCGTGGGAAAGGGAGCCTAGAGGAGATCATCTAATACCCTGTCCAATTACATCTGGAAAACCTCCAGCAATGAGGACTCTACCACGTCCCTGAGGACGTTGTTCCAGTGATCAATTGCTCTCACTGTAAAAAATTTCTTTCATATATCAAGATGAAACCTCTCCTGGTGCAACTTGTACCTGTTGCCCCTTGTCTTGTCCATGTGGGTCATTGTGAAGAGAGAGCCTCTGTCCTCCTTGTAGCTACCCCTTAAGTACCGGAATACTGTGATGAGATCCCCCCTGAGCCTTCTTTTCTCAGATGAAAAGACCTAACTCCTCCAGTCTTTTCTCATAGGGCAGGTTCTCCAGCCCTTTGACCATCTTTGTGGCCTTCCTTTGGACCCTGTCCCATCAGTCCATGTCTTTTTTGAATTGTGGAGACCAGAACTGGACACAATACTCCAGGTGTGGCCTGACAAGCACTAAGTAGAGTAGGATGATCACATCTCTCTGCTAGTAATGCCCCTGCGGATGCAGCCCAGGATCTAAAACAAATACTGTGCTTTCAGTCAGGAACAAGGAGAAGGAAGCAAACTGATGTTTTCCAGAAAGCAAACAGTGGAAATAATCAGTTTGGTATTTGGGTTAAATATTTTTAGATAATGGCAAATAGTATTTGTCAATAACTTTGCAGAACAAATGGTGTTAACAGGGTTGCACATTCTGATTGTAATTATGTGGGTACCCTACTGAAATACAAAATTTCCAAACATTTTATCTAATATTAAGATTTAGAAAACATGACATAAAATTGTTTTAATGAGAACAACTAGAATCTACATAAAGGAAATCCTACGTTAAAGGGTGTGTAAAAGTAAGTTTCAATGTATGGAAGTCTTTCCTTTAAACCAAACCAATTGCAATAGCTGAAGAAGCATCTAAGTACCATCTTTTACCTATTTTGGCCATGCTTTTCCTTATTTTCACAAATAAATATGGAAGATTGCATGTCTGTATTTTTGTGCTATTTTACAGAATAAGAGTTATTTTGAAAGATTGACATTTATTGCCCAAAGATTAAATCTGGAAGTGAATTTAAATATACCCAGGAAAGCCCTAACTTGTAAAATTTAAATAAACTTCTAGCTTCCACAGTAAATAAATTAATCAGCTTAGATTAAACCAGAGATTTTTTTTTTGAGGGAGGTACATACCCCTCAAAGTAACATCCAGTTTCTGACTTGTAACTGAAATATTTGGAAGTACAAACCAAAATATTAATCAGTGAATCAGTGGAGTAAAAAAAAAAAAAAAGTATGTCAAATCTGCTGCCTTGTCCTGTTGATGGGAAAGAAAATACTTCAGTTTACATTTCTAATGTTCTCTTAAAAGACTTGCTTTATGCAATTTCATTTCTTGGAGTATCACCCTTCTTCCTTACTGTTCCTTCTCCACTTGACGATGTCCAGAAGTGTTTGAGTCTTCAGTACCTTGTGTCAAAGGTCTAACAGAGACAGATGACATTTCAAAAGAAGCCGATCCATTTGCTGTGCATGGATCCCGAATAGCTTACATAGAATATGGGTTTATTCCAGCAGTACTGCACTTAATCTCTGTTGTTCTTCTTGTGGTACAGTATTCTGGTCGGGATGTTTTTCTCCTCCACCTTTAAAACAATATTTTAAAATTCTCTTGGCAATCATACCATTTGTGTTGCATGCAGGAAGGAGGATTTTCAGAGGGCTTCTGACAACTCACTGCTTTATGGAATACTGAATGGCATTTTCCCTAGCAGAGGGCTATTTCTTTCTCAGATTTAAATTTTCTGACTCTTTCCTTCAAGATATTTGAGCACTTCAATAATTACTGTAATTTTTTATAATGACAATACTATTTTGTTGCTAGGTCCCCTCTCACTAAAATGCCTGAAATGACTGTGTTAAACCTTGTCAGAGATCTTTTCTGAGCGCAGATACCAAGGTTGGTGTCCCATCCTTCTGTCTTCAAAGGCTAAGAGATGAAGCATGAGAAAATTCTTAACATGGTAATGAAAACACTTAAGCAACTTCAAATACTGTAGGCAGAGCTAAGCATCTGGTTATAACAATTTGTACAAAATCTTTAAAAGCTATCTCATTTTAGCTTTTTAAAACCCTCGGTAGTACTTACATTTCTGTGGATACGTATGTGTAACCCACTTGACATCTGGTCTTAGACATCTCTTTCAACACGATCAGTGTCTTTGGGTCCAGTTGTAGAGATTCCTACACTTTAAAATAAAGATCCTTAGTTAAACCTTAAGTGATTAATACAAAGAAGTTTTTGCTTCAAATTCAACCTATTTCAAACTTATGATACAAGAGTATCAGACTGGGGTTCTTTTCAAAGGACATATATTACTGTTTAGCAGGCACCTTGTACTGTTCTTTATGTCTTGCAAGGAGTGTAAGCCAAGCTCTTTGCTATAGAAGTTAATCCATTAGCTCAGATCGTAGAGGAATTTGTTATAGCAGGTTGTGAGCCAAACCTTGTGCATATGCTAATTTGGCATCTAAGTTTTTCCTTCCTAACAATATGATCGACCCTATTTTGTCCGGACATGCTCTTTGGTCTGGAATGACGAGTAATGTTCATTCAGCAAGAGAAAAGTGTTGAACTCTTTCAGTGAAATACAATAGAAAATTGTTTCTTGCAGAACTAAGTGACAGTCATTTATATCAGATTCAGGAGAGTATGACTGATTTTTTTATCATCATAGCAGCAAAAACATGATCATTTTAATTCATAAATACGGGTTAAACAGAGACAGATCGTGTTTTACTTATAACATGTCAAGTCACTAGGAGCTTACTCAGTGATGAAAAAAAATATTAAGTAAGAGGGGTTTTTTTCTTTCCCTTTGGAACTGGCTGGTATTGGTAGTGGTGTCGCATCCATGGAAAGGGGAGCTGGTCAGATTTCCAGCAGGATTTAGCTCTTCTCTCACCCAGTGCTTACCAGCCTTACTGTATAGATACTTTAGAGTCTAAAGTACTTTACTGTATAAAGGGTATTCTAAAATGAGGTACATTAAACTAGATAAAAGGAATTCAGTATTCATAAGCATATTTTTTCCTTCCTTTCCCCCCCTTTTTTTAACTCTTTAACCATTTCTTTACTCTTTTACCTCATTGTGAAATTCACTTCTAGCTTTCAACACTTAGTTCATTGCTTTTCTTTTTTCCAGATGCATAGTGTGGGGAAATCTTACAATCTGCATAAATGGAAAATATCAGAACTTTTAGTCATGAATTTTTAAACAGAGTGAAACTAATCTATTTAAATCTATGTATACAAATTAATTCTTTTCAGTGGCCTCAAGTAGTAAAAAGGAATTATGAACTTCCAGCTCACAAAATGAATTTGATGAGGATGCATGTTCTACCATTGCAAATTAGAAAATGTTTATATCTCTCCCTGTCACATTCTTCTTACAGAATATTTGAAGGTATCCAGTTACATTTAGCCGTATATACCATGCGACAGGCTGTAAGTGCCAGACTAGCACTGTAATCATTTATATAGCTAGTGGTATTTTGTATAAATGCAGACAATAGGCTGAAGATTTTTTTAGTTTAATTGTTAGTTTACATTTCTTGAATTTTTTTTTAAAAAGAGAAGCAATTAAAATGTAAACTTAATGATTTCTTTTCCTTATAGTTGAAAAAGAAAGAACTAGGAAGAAGAAAATGAATTTCCATGCCAGTCCTTGTTTTTGGAACCAGTAACTGTTTGCTGTCCATGGAGTTTTTTCTGTAATGCCTGAAAACTGACATGTCTTTTACTATTCTCTATGTTATAGTAAATGAAGAACAAATTGACTTCTTCTAAAGCAAAGATATTGATTATGCACAGAAGTAATGTTCCCTAACAAGTCATAACTTTTAGTGGGAGAATATTGTGCTGAAAGCAAGATGACAATTGTAATTTCCTTATTAAATCTTGTAAGAATGGAGATTGTTAAAAAGAAATCATTATACTTTCTTCTTTCTGGAGTTATGTGTTCAACATCAGATTTATTTTCTTGTACATTCATTGGTAGGTGTATGAAACCGTAAATGAGCAACTGTGTTTATGAAAAGTATGATGTGTATGCTGTGGACCATGAATCACTGTATGGATTTTAATCAGAAATTTATGGGCATATAACAAAAAAACCAAACTAGCAATTTACTAGAAAATTCAATGCACATTAACTCAGTTCAATATTGCTATTCAAATTGAAGAAGAAAAGATTTTATGGAGAATATTGACACAAGATTATCAGATCTGACACTGATGAACTATGAATTGATGCCAAATATGAAGGGATCTTCCTTTATCACTCGTTTTTGTCCACTCAAGGAGTTATTTGTGTATCTGTCATGCTTTCATAAACATTTCCTACTTCCCCACAATATCCCTTGTTCCTGGAGTGTTTTATGTACCTAAAAGCAGGCAAACCCTTACTGATGTTTCCCAAAGTGCTGAAGTAGGTTTTCTGTTTGATAGAAGCATTGCAATCTACCAAAGCAGCTAAGAAAACTCTGCTATAAATCTGCCTGCATCTTTAAGCATTAAAAAGAAAAATAAATCTGGCCTTATAAGCCCATTTATTGTAAGATAAAATATTGCCTAAAACAGATGAGACATAGAAACATTTCCCGATATTGCTGCCTTTTAACAGAGAGCTGTTATCTATCTAAACTAGTCTGTAATCTGTTTGTAGTCTATTCTGCATTAAGTTGCATAGCAGAATGAATTGGCTGATACACTCTGTCACTGCTGACCTCAATGGGGAGCTGCAATCAGTCAGTGCTTACCAGAGACCCTTTCAAGACTTGGGAGAGGACATAGCCATAGTGTCAATAAATTTCAGTATTTCCCTGTGACTGTGATGACATTGTATGATGCAAAGTACCCTCCCCATGCTGGGTCTCTTGGAGGCATACTCACATGAAGTCACTGGAAATCACCATGCCACACACTGCCTAGCTTTAAACACGCTGCCTAGCTTTAATCCTCCTTGGCAAAGACTGTAAACTCTGCCGGGTCCCCAACCACAGCACGCTACCAGAAATAAAAAGAGAAAAACAAAACCCCAGCACCAACTAGAAGAATGGAGCTTAAATTTCCCTAGACGTTAATTTCTCCAGGAAGCAAGATGACAACTGGAAGAAGTTCAAATTGCTCTTTATGCTGCATCTGAAACCAATCAGTGCCAACAAAAAAAAGGAAGATGGGGTTACTGTATTCACTTGATTTCTGTTAACTTGAGTGGATGAGGCTTACTATGAAACACTACTCCACAGACTAAAGGATCCATAAAGCATATGAAAAGCAGTAACTAAAGGAGGCCAAGATAAACTTAATTCATATCAGTCTTCTCTAAATTGTTCTATTACACCTTTTTGTTTCCATCTTTACCCATTCTGACATCATTAAAAATGTATGCATTGAGATCCAGTATTTGACTTATGACACTTTTTTATTTGCACAAAGAGATAAAATGAATAATGTAACAAAACTAGATTTCAGTTCAGCAATGTAGCTGTGTGGATTTTTAAGCCTAATAACTAATTAAGCAGTATTGATTTTTTAAACATAATCTGTTATGCTGAACTGAGGTCATAATTTTCTTTGAAGTTAGATATTGATTTTTACAATGGCAGGGACTATATAATATGTGAATACATTGTTATTATGTCAATCATTATTATTTTCCCCAAAAGTGATACACCAGAGAAACATAAGGAAAACAAATATTAGAAGTAGAAAGGAGCAAATTCTGCAACATTATTTATACAATATATCATAATTATGGATGTTGTAAAATGAGCATTGCCATTCATAGGCACCACAGTAGCCTACAACTTGTGGCAGTAAAAGTTATAACATCTAATTTTATCACCTATGATATATTTTTACCATTAAGAAGAGTTCTCTGAAACATAAACAAACTTCATAAGGACAACAATAGATTTGATTTCATTCAACAGATTGTAAAAATTGTGAGGGCGTTTTAGCCTGTTTTTAAGCAGCTACTTGATTTTACAAAAGGGGCAATCTTAAATATTATTTGAAATTACTGTAGCAAGCAATTGAATGGTAAGAAATCTGTATATGTCTTTGAGTAACTTGGGTGTAAATAAATAAGGAAGAAATCCAGCAAAGTTAGAGTACTGCATTATATCAACCATCCCATACACCTATTCATCTTTTCACAATAGTTGCAATTTTTCTAATACCAAGATAGCTGAGAATTTTTCTGTAATGATCATTTTAGGATGTATTTATCTTCTTTTTTGGCCTGCAGTAACTGGCCTTTCCTATTTGTGTGATTCTGCTGGAGTTTGATATGAAGGCAAGGTCTAGTTAGGTCTTCGCTTTGTATTCAAGTCACTATAATTGAAAAGAAAGTTCTGCATGCTTTAGGAACATAAAGACAAATCTTCAGTTTATCAGGGAGGTGATTTATTGGACTTTAAACTATATGTATTTGGTCTTGCCTCATTAGAATAAAGTCGATTGATAATTTTTAATGCTATCAGTGTAAAATGATCATCCACTTCTGAAACTGACTGAATCAAATGGAGTAATGAAACAGATACCAGTTAACTCCAAGCTGGCCTTATAACACACAATGCAGTGTGTTTTCATACAATTTAATATGCAACACATGTGATACTACTTTGATGTTACCAACCACATACAGCATTCAGTTTATACTTTTCAGACTATCGTGTCATCACTGACTTTATTTAGCTAACTAAATGGAATGCATAAAAAGATGTTTATGCTTTAAGTATTTTATTATTCTAAGTAGCATTTATTAAAATAAGAAGGAATAGTCAGTCAAATCCTGCCAAAGAAATCAGAAAACAACCAATGTCTTAAAAGTGTGTGGATTTATATATTTATTTATTTATTTGCAATAATGAACTATAAAACAGCTGTAGACGATAATCAGTGTCATATGGTAAAGTCATGATTTTGATTTCATAACTTCTGTTGTAATCAGTTTCCAGTACAGACTGTGATTTACAGACTCTTCATTAATCCTATAAAGGCAGAAAGGAAGGAGTGGAACATTTAAGAATCAGGAGCACTGAAGGGTTTAGTGATTTTGGAATTAAAGAAAACCAGAAAGCTGGTGAAACTTCTAAACTCTAAGGATAAGATGAAAAGAACAGGACAGCTGGATATTCTGTTAATTAACGTAACACTCTACACTGAACAGACACACACTATATGTGTGTGTGTATATATATATGTGTATAAATACACACAGATACAGGCAGTGGATTGTTCTGATGATCATAATTCTTTAATAAGTAATTTTGACAATAAGACTTCTTACAGCATTTATAGTTTTCCCTACTACTAATTTTCCCAAAGGCTGGACATTGCACACGAGGAAATATTTTTGCCACAATTTAATAGAATTTCTGTGAAGAAAAAGTCCAAATCCCTTTCTTTGTGTGTATTTCTGTCTACAAATTTGACTCTTCCCATTTCAGTTCTGTTTAAAACCTGTGTAGAGTGGGAAGACCTTGAATCTGGGGGGTTGGTTGCTCCCAGACAGCATTTTGAGGCTTCTGTCCTAGTCAAAACCAAGAAGTGAGGGATGTCTCTGGAGGAATAAAAAACAATAAACCACTAACAATCTTATGAAAAATTAAGAAAAGGGGCTTAAGATTGGGACGGAGGCTTTTGCTGCTGATTATCTGAATTGATTTTGCTGTAACAATTCCTATTCCTTTACGGTTTTTCAACTTGCAAGACTACATTAGGTAATTCATAGATATAAAGAAAAAATGTGTCACTTTGTAGAGCTTTCTATACTTATACATACAATGTCCATTACTTCTCAAAGACTGAATGTTTAGATCTTGATTGGCTAATAGGTGCTCAGTCTGGGTAGGCAACTGTTTGCGATAGTCACTTAATTGTTCCTTTCACAGTTTCATTGGAAGGGTTTGGACCAGCTGTGATGTTATGTTTGCATGAGTGGGTGTTTATACAAAGATCAACCATTCAGGTAAAATGTTAATAGGCTTAGCAATTGCCTTGTGCTTTTCATTAGGTATGTTGGCACGTAGTGTTCTCATCCCAGATTTTAGAGCAGATGTTTCTTATATAAATTGTATTCTTCAGTTTGAAAATATTGCATTGTCACATGCCAGTTATATTGTTTTCTAGAACAAAATATAATGATGATGAAATGAGGAAGGTGCTATGAGCGAGTGTTCAGATCAAACCTTTCCAAAGCTCAGCCCTATTAAATTAGGGCTTGGACTGAAGCCCAGATTTTGCTCTAACTTTTCTCTCCTCATGAACTAGTGAAGTTTTCCATTCTCATCTAAGAAATTTGCTTCAGAGAAACAGAGATAGAGCCTCTTTCTTCAAGCTCCACTTTCTGTGATTCCTACCCTGGCAAGTGACAAGAACTATCGCCTGTATTCAGCACTCTTGATCTACACAAGTGTACTAGTACCTCTGAAGAAAATCATGGCCCGAGAGTACATGCCTCCAAAGCAATCCATCCCACCTGTAGTCCTGCTGATACTTGAGGAGCCCTTGAGGGAAAGGTACAAGCCAGAGGCTGGTCGAGTTGCTCTGGTAAGTTACAAACAGTTCAAATTTGATTATTTGCTGCTGTAGACAGTTAAGATTTATACCAATGGTAGTATTTTTGAGTTAGCACAACAGTGACTGCAAGATTGGGCTCTAGATCTCCTTTGTGAGCTAAAAGGATCCCTTTAAGGATCTCTCTGCTTTCTTGGAATCCTAAATAATGCCCTATTTTAAGGGATGTTCTTAACTAAGTGCAGCCTACAGCTCTGATCAATGAACTATTAATGATTTCTGAATCACTTACCAAACAGCCCTTTAATGCATTCTCTCTGATGATGTAAACATACTCTTTCCCATAAGTGGCTTCAGGCCATTCATCACTATAGTTAATGTACAGACAAACATTAAAAAAGTTTGTGTAAGAGTTAATCTAACATAATGCATGATTGCCAAAAGCACTGAGCCACATCTCACAACTTTACTTAACAAGGGCCTGTTTAGACAAAAGAAGTATGTGCTGCAATTCTAAACATCATGACACAGAAATTTTAGGCATGGCTAAAGGAGGTCTGAAAATAAGGATCTTTCCATGACCTAATTCTAAAAACCCTGAAGGAACAGAAGGTTTCTGCCCAGGCTGTTCCTACACGTCCATAGCCATCAGTAATTTTCTGTTTGGTGGGATGGATGTGTCACCAGCCCACTCCTCTCTCTGGCTCAGCCCTCTTGCAGGCTGAGCTGCTACGCCAGAATTTGTTCAGAGCTGGCTGCTTGCAGGCACCGCATTTTGATATGATTTGGACACAATGATTTAGTATTGTCTAGTTCTTATAAGCTGTAACAAACTATAATTGGCAAGGTTTCCTACAGTCAGAGAAATCTGGATGAGTTTAGACATAATCAGCATAAGCAGAGTAATCTGATTTACGGTGTTTTTAGAATAAAGTTATCTTATGTTCCCTGATCTGAAAATAAATATCTGTTGACCTTTTATTTTATTTACTTAGATTTCTTGCTCCTTCATCTAGATTAAAAAAGACAGACATAGGTGGTAGGCCTAGACATAAAGCAGTTGCTCTTAAGCAGTGCTAGAGCATCATGTTCTGTCTCCATCCAAATTGTGGTGAAAGCAGGTTACTTATTTTTTTCCCAAGGCTTTGAGTAGCTCAGCTGTATTGCAATGATTCAATTACCCTGTTGGTTCTTACTTAATACTGCCTATTACATGTTATTTTGGCTTATCATCTCTTTAGTTTCTCTTCTATTTTTTTAATTGGTCACTAGTTTCAGATCTTCATACACTAGTGCTTTGGGAAAAATAAAATTATATCTCTTACTAAAACCGTCTAAACACTTCAATGTAAAATAAGAATATACCGTTACATCTTGGGCGTTTCCTTGGGCATTTTCCGTTTTGGCTCCATAATATCTTTCAAAACTCATTTTTCAGTTCAGCAGTAGGTAAGAATTGGTTGAAACAATACCTATTTCACATATATCACTTGAAAGACAAATCAAAGAAACAACCAAAAAGATACTAGTAGTAGTATTGTTATTTGAGACTTTTTTTTTTCATACTATAGCCTCTGTCAAAACATGTCAAAAGCTTAAAGCCATAAACCTCTGTAGCATTTATACACAGCAGGCAAGAAACCACCAAGGTCTTGTGCAAGCCTTTGTGAGGCAAAATCTGTGCAAATCAACAGGGTTGTTTTGAATCTAAGCAGAATTTGAATGTAAAGGAAAAACATAGGAAATCTACTACAGAGCTGACAATAGAGAGAACAATTGCCTTAGGAAAATCCTGAGGAGAGCCTAGAACAAGTGCTACCCTATAATTTTCAGAACTATAATTATTTCTGAGAGATTGATGGTGCATATGAAAAGGAACATTTCATGTTCTATGATACAGTTCTTTATATTACTGGATCATCTTTATGTAGAAACAGAGTTTAGAGCATTAGTAACATCATAACTTTTTTTCATTAATACATTACGAATGTGGTGCAATTTGACTGCTTTTGAATATAATAGTTTCATAGTAAGACTGTCTGCTAACACTGATGCAACTCTTTCCTAGATCTGCATGAGTATTTTGATAGCAGAACTCAATGAAATAGAATAAAATGTCATGGCGAGTCACTGCTGACTGTAATTACAATCCTGGAGTGCAAGCCTTACAATCCCCAAAAGCTAAATATTATAGCAAATTCAGTGGGTGTGTTGTAACTTTTTATTATTACTATTCCCTTCCATTTGCCTTATTATGTGTTAAAAATACCTGTAGGTATAATTTGGGGGAAACACTCCAGTGAGAAGCCTTGAAGATAAAGGATACTGAGACACTGAGGTAACTGCATCTTATCTCCCTGAACTGATGGCAGTAATTACTAGACAGTAACTGAGGGTGGTCATCCTTCATTCTTCCAGCCAGGCTTCTGATTTTTTTGGGTCAGCTGAAATCTGATCTGGAGAACCTCAGTGCGGCAGAAACTGCTGTACAAGGTGGTGACCTTCTCCTCTCTTGGTCCTCTGGAGTACAGGGCTTCCCACACCCTGCCTATGGGAGGTGTGGGGATAACCCCATCCCTCACCACTCACATCTGGCTGTACCCCTCTTTTCCCCCCAGCAGCTGGAGAGAAGGAGTCCTGCTTTCAGAGAAGGGAGGGATCATGGCTCATTTCCAACTCATCTTGCCGCTGTGGAGAATAGCATCTATACATGTGATGTTACTAGTAGACCCTGCTTTAGGAAGAGAGAGGTGCAGAGGCAGAAGCAGGGCTGGTGGAATGCAGAAGTGTGCAGGGCTGACTGTAAACAGGCACAGGACTTGTGTTGACCTTACTGTCAGATGTTGGTAGCATGAGCATCCCACCATTTTGGTATTGTTTACATTTAAAAGTGTAATACTGCCATAGGTCTATTGTTCATATTTACTGGGATAATATAATATATAAATAGCAAGAGGGGCTGCAATAAGTCTGCAGAGACTTTTGCACAGTGATCATTTTTGTAACATGAATTTTCATGCAACAGATAAAGCCAGCAAAATTAAATAAAAGCATCAGAGAAAGGTCTATGGTTTACTCAAATTACTCATGAAAATTTCCATTTGAGTCTTGTTATACAGATGCCAAAAAATATCACAATGCCATTAAGTATTGCAATAACAGTGACTTTTCAGGCAAGTCATGAGTGATGTTTTAGAGAGCACTTTGAGGAGGCAGGGAAGCAGCTACTTATATGTATTATTATCTGCTATTAATAATATACCAGTTTTGAAAGAGGAATATTCATTGCCATAGCAGTAAGTGGAAGACAATTTTCAAAAACACCCCACTAGCAAAGAAGGACTGGCCAAATATCACCTGTGTGCCTCCAAAAATACACTTCTCCAAGTTAAATTAACATATTGCAGCACATAGCAACCGTGAGTGTAGCTTTTCAGCGTCAAATGTATCTTGTCAGCATGACTTTATTTTGCTTTTATCACAGCTGCTCATGATGAGACAGGAAATGAGGAGGAGAAAATTCTATCAAAGGTGGACAGTTGAAAGCTATCCAGAAGTGAAGTCTGAGAAGAGAGGAAAATGGAGAGGAGGTTGCTTGCCTCAGAGAAAGAAGGAAGGACCCAAACATAAAGGTGGCTGTGGATAAAAGGGGAAGAATGGGGCGTGATGATGAGCAGTGCATAAATCTCTGAAAGCAAAGCTGCGATGAGGCAATGAAGACCCAAAACAGTGGCCGTGCAGATGAGCATTATAAATCAGATATGGAGGGGGAATAAAAGGTATTTCTGCAGAAGTGGTTTTGTTCTTCATCTTGACAATCTGTACAGTCCGCTCTGATGCCAAAATTGTACTTATACTCGATATGTGAGAAGGTCTCAGACACATCAAGTATATTGCAAGCGGAACCATGTTTTAAATGAAAGGTAGAAAGGCAGCAGCTTCTCCAGCAGTAACTAACAGCGTGAGTGCTATTATGCACCTTCACGCAAAATTTATCTGATGATAAACCACTTGTGGAAGTGGTTTAACTGTCACCTCTCACATTCCTCCAAGACTGTTGGCTTGAAAAAATCAATGTATTTTATTGATATCTGTAAGGAGTGTTATTAAAAGTAGTCATGGAGCTTTTCCCCTTACCTGGATTGTCAGTAACATTAAAACAAAAAAAAAGCTCATATTGAATTTTCTTTTTCTCAAGTCCAAACTGTGAACTGAAGTAGGCATTTTGACTCCACATTGAAAATGTTGGGAAGCCCTTATAGTCTGAACAGTATCACTCAGACAGTACCCAAGGGGGAGGGGGAAGTAACACATTTTACAAAATGAAATATTTCTGACTTTTAACTCCCAGCTCCTGCTCTTGTTAATGAAATTTAAAGTTCTTCCCTGATTTTTTTTTTTTTTGTTGGGGGGGGCGGGGAGCTGATTCTATGGCTACTTTTGATGCTGGAGCCAAAGCTCAGTATCTTTCACTTAAGTGCTACCAGCTGAATCAGCAATAGTTGAACCAGGGAAACAGAGCATATTTGCTGAATGTAGCTGCTTTTGTTCCCCTTCCCCTCAGGTTCACCACATAAAATGGTCTGTCTTTCTCATCTGATGTAATTTCTCTTACACGTGTGAAGAGAGTGCAAAGTGCAATCTAGTTTGGCAACCTTGAAGTTACATTACTTATATACAATATAATGATTGATATATATCATATATGATGCGATATATATATATAACAGCTTATTTGCCCAAATCAGCTATAAATTAAACGAGAAAAATTCAGTGCAACAGCCTGTCACCAAGAATATCTTCAGTGAGGATTCTTAAATTATGCCACAGACTCTTTTCCCCTTTATGGATTTTCAATACTTCAGGCACAAAAATGTTTCTGAAGACACAAACTGTTATGTAGTCCTCAGTCAGGTTTCTCATGTGAGGCAGGTTTTTTATGAACTAGCCATAACATTCCTACTGGATATTAGACTTTTCTCAGTCCATCGCTGAGGTAAAAAATGTGCTTTATATCATCCTTTTATTATTAGAGCAGAAGGATCAAATATAGATTGTCAACATAAAGGATTGTTACTACTGACAATGTTGAACATATCATGAAGGAGCATGCTTAGTTTGAGTAGAAGCAAATCTGTAGTCATGTAGTCTGCTGGGACATGATGTTATATTTGATTGTTGACTAAAATTTACAGTGTTAGAGCAAAACAATTCAAAAAGGCTTGAATTTTTTACCATATTTATATACAGTGTCATCTATATTATACAGAAATATTTGTTTGTTCTGAAAGTCTGTATCAAAATACCTACATTAAACATACATAGTAAGCAAGAAAGCAAATCCAGTTCTAAAAGTGCATTGTACTAGGAATTATTTTGCATTATTATTTTCCAGAACTTCAATTAAATTTAGGAGTTTCCAAGTATAGGCTAATTAGCACTGCAGTTTGGATGCTGAACAAGACTATTAAGCTGTTAAGTTGGGAAGTTAGTGTAAGACAAACTTAGAAGTTCACCTGAATAAAGATGAGAGTCAATTTTATTTTCACTAATCTTCCATAATGACTGTGCTGCAAAATGTTGCAATATTTACTGTCTTCACAGGCAAAAATATTTCAAAACAAATCCCAAAATATTACACTTCGGCAAATAGGAAGAGCTAAACATCTTTTCTGTGAAATTTATGAGTGGTCTTAACATTTATTTCATATTCAGTCTCTTCTATTTCTTGTGCCAAACTCTGCCCTTTATCTTTTTTTTTTAATGTATTCTTTGTATTTTTTATATTTACTTTTGTTTACTTATCTTCCGTTTTTATAGCCATGTACATTGTCTTACCACTTTGCTAATGCATTATTACTTCTCATTATACTAATGCAGTGAGCGAACCAAAGTCTTGCACCAACACTGCGTTTTAGGTGGAAATTGATATGAATTTTATAACCGTCTCAATGTGGTCTACCACCACCTGCTGCTTTACTGCTGCTAGTCATTGCACTCTGTTTGTGACAAGGGCTCAGACACCTGTTTCTCAGCAGCGCCTTCAACTACATTTTTGTATCAGATGGAGTAAAACAATATCAAATGAAAGATCTTCAGGAATAAAGAAGCGTATTCCAGAGAGGATGAGAGAGAAAGAACACAGATATGTCTATGCTTCTGCAAGATAGTCCATTTTTCCTCATAAACAACTGTTTCTTTATATGTCTTAATCAGATATAGTTATGCTATTTAAAGGATCAGCTAAAAAAAAGAAAAGAAAAAAAAAACCAAAACAAAGTCACCCAGAGTGTGGCCTCACCTATCAGCCACCTTGAGATGCCGCTTGCAGCAAAACTGACTATAGATGTGTCTGCTGCACTGAAACACTAGGTTAACAATTAGATGTGTTTTAAATGTAGAGGTGGAATTCTTCAACCTTGCTCCTTGGATTTCGTACCTAACTGCATGTTCAGGCTGATAATTGGTACGAATGCTGAATAAACTACAACTCTTTCTGCAGATACTCCACACCTTGAAAATCTGTAGGTAGGCAGCTACTGGTCAGTCCTGGTGACCAGCTTTAGATGCCCAAAGTCTGTGGTATTTTGGATGCCATGAACTTTTTGGTCTTAAAAGGATCTGTGCCTTTCAACATCCATGCTCTGGCATTCACCTCCCTATAACATCTATTCAGCACTCAACCTTAGTCCTCTGAGGGCCTCGGAAAGATGCCCATGAAATTATTGCCACTCCTGCTATTTGCCCAGTAGCACTGACATTCTTCTGATATTTTTGTGAAGGCTTTCCTGTGAAGTATATATATATCCCATTTTCCACAGTGCTCTTCAAGCCAGGATGTGCTGAGAACGTTCTGCAGCCTGCTCTGTGCCCGAGAGCCCTCTGGGTACGTTCACCAATGTTTTTCAGCATCCAGGCCCACGGACAGAGTTTTCTCCCTGACAGCCTTTGCTTTATCCTCTAACAGGTTGCTATGGGAACAGTGAAGCATGTATAATAATGCCTTACAGCATCAACCAGTTGTTTTTAGGGCTACTAACTTGAAAAAGGCTTCAAAAGGTTGTTTAGGGTTTTTGTTGTTGTTGTTGTTGAAAAATAAAAAACATATGTATCAAGTACCAGCCACAGTTCTTTAGAACAAAGTACATAACCAGATGGTAACTTACATATATCTGTCGACATAACCTGTATGACAGACTTTAACAAAGGAGAACTTAATAAAATACTTACCTATAGGAAAGCACACTTTATTCAGCCAAATTGCGCTGTGGGTTTCTGTGCACAGCTCTGACATGTCAGGAAGGATACTCTTCAAACAGAAAGTTTGGCTTCATGGGAACTGACCAGCAGCATCACTGTAAAAAACCAGTTCAGTCACACCTTAGCACAGGCAGGGATCTAACGCTGTGTGAAGACAGAGGCTTTTGTAGCCTCAAGAAAATTTATGTGCATGCAAGACAAAGAGTTTTTCAGGCATCTTGGTTGGGTGTTTCTTGGTGGGAGGGGGCAGAGAAATCTTACATGAAAATACTCTTTAGCTAGATTAGACAATTTTCTTCTCAGTGAGGCTTTTGGCTGTGTTGACGTAAGTGGATAGAGCTAGCGCACTTAAAAACACATATTTTTTTGCTTATTGTGATACAATCTGTGCATGGTGTGGAGTCATGTTGATATCTCTAAAGGAAACCTTTTTATTTGTCTTGATTTTCTGTATTTTTAGTACCGTAAAAATATTTTTATATTCAAAAGACACACAGTAACTGTGAGTTCTCTTACAGTGCATCCCACTCCAACTTACTCTGAGAACAGAAACAATACTGAACACTAAGAACATAAAGAGTTTCTGTTCAAATAAATAAATAAAGTGTATCAAAAAAGCCAAGAAAAATACAATTGAAACCAATTCCCTATATGGCAACAAACTAAGATTAACTAACTGAGGATGTAATTTGTAATATTATTACTGAGGGTACAGTTCACATCCTTGTAGTTAATTCGCGTCAGTTTGGGGGTTTTTTATTGTTGTTGTTGGCACATAAAATTACCCATTCAAATTTGCTCTGGGCTGAAACATGGCTTACAGGACACCATTTAGTGCCAACTGTATTTTTTTCCCTGCATCAATAATGAAAGCTTTTTTTTCTCCAGGGTTTTGTGTTGTGTGATTGGGGCATATGTAGGAGACAATTGTTTAATTTGCAGCTGACACTGGAAGAACCAACCATTCCAGAATTTTGAATTAGAGTGTAACAGTGAAATAGTAAGCAAATGTGCCAGGACTGCATGCAGCAACCTCTTGAAAAGTGATTCTACATATCCAGAGTCACAAGCATTAAAGTTAATGACAAAGAATAAATGTTTGGTGTCAGTTTGGTCCACACAAGTCTTCTTTACAAGCATAGGTAAAGACACTTCTGTAAGCGAGCAAGAAATAGTCTAAGTAGGGACTGGCTGCTTTATCCCAGCACTGTAGGTAGAGGCAGTGACAAGATGGAGATAGAAGCAGTAGCCTGTATTTTAGCGTGGGTTAACATCAAGTGTCCAGCTGGATCCTCAGATTTGTATTCTGTCCTGAAACCCCATCCATCTGGGTCTTCTTCGCATGGCTACCCAGGCTTGCCAGAGGAGAGCTGGTGAGAGGTTGGGTAATATGCCCACATCCACAGTAATCATATGCAAACTAGATTTAACAGCCCAGGCTCTGATACAAATGCAACTGGAAGGTCCGCAATTATGGAGGCCAGCCAGCAGTGCCCAGAGGAGGTGAAGTACTGGGTGGCGTGGCATGATGAAGGCAATGTCCTACAGGGCCTCGGTGCCATGCCCCATGGAAACCCAGCAGGCAAGGCTACTACAGGATTGGGGCTTGCTTATGGGAAGCCCAAAGAAGATGTGGTAAAATCCATTTCTGTAAAGGCAAATGTTTTTGCCCTAAGATTCTATTTTCTCTGGGTCAGTTGTGAAGATACACAGAGACCAATGATACTACATTGACAGAAAAGCAGATGGAGCACTTTCTTATTGCTTTCTAAGGCCTGAAATGGGATCTTGCTCTTGAATTTGTGACCAGTCCTGGTCTTCCTTAGGCTTTTATTCACAAAAATTGGAAGTAGCCTGTATATGGAAAATTGGAATATCTCGTACGTGCCAGTTAGCAACCAGGAAAATGTACCACCTTCACTTTGCTTGTGTCTATGTTTCCAGATGTCACCATACCATGAATTAAAGCCTTTCTGTTTTATTTGAATTGGATTTGAAACTTGCTGTGTTGCACTGTTGCATCCACAGTGGTTCTGTCACCAGTGATGAATTACCCTACAACATAAACATGAAAGACAGAGGCACACTGTAAACTAGAGCTGAATCTAACATGCAAACATTTTGCAATATTGATATACCTAAAAGCTTCTGCAGCTCACCCCAAACAGTGGAGACTGCAAAGCTGTCCCCAGTCAGGTGCTCCCATAAATCTTAGAGAAATGTCTCAGTTTTTGCAACATGTTCTTGGGGTGCTTTATTCCATGTTCAACTTGTGTTACTGACAAGCCTCTCAATCAAGTTCTCTTCCCATCCTTTGAAATCATTATTTCTCAAGTCTGATATATAACTTGATCTTAAGTTTGGGCAAGAAAGAGTCAGCATTGCCATCTGAGCGTGCTGCAGGCTAGGGTTTATTTCTCAGTGACAGCTTCATTAAGAACCCTTGGTATTCCCTATGCCAGCCTTTCCTCTTTGCCATTATTTTGTTACTCATTGGGTTTTCCTTATTAGTCTCCCTCAGCTTAACACTTGTAAGGCAAGATTAATATCACAGGTAAGCAGATGTGCATGTCATGCAAAATAATGTGTAATATCTAATTTTCCACAAGCGGGTAAGAAAAACCTTCTCTAACAGCAGATTATTCCACATTTACCTACCGCTGATTCTTTTTAAACATTTTTCTCCGAAGAATCTGTTACTGGCCTATTGTGTTAGACAGTCCATTATTCTGATTTGATATGGCAATTTCTATGTCCCTAATTGTGCTGACAACAGCACCCCTGATCTGAAGGCAGACTATAGTTTTGTGAATTCCTCGCTGAGGTGTAGACCTGGCAGGGTGACTGCAAACATGGTCTCCAACTTGGGGCGAATGCTGGGAAAAGGCTGGAGTATAGCCCAGTCCTGCTGTTTTCCAGTTATTCCCCATCAGGAAAATGTTCACAACGGGGATGTTGCAAATGAACATAAATTAGAACAGACTAAGGCTCCCCTGGTTCCTCTGATAAGAGCCAGGGCTGGAGCTATGATGCAGGAGTCACACAGCTAACAAAAAATTAGCTTTACCCCCTCCCTAGTCTGATGATAGACAAAGTTCAGAGGCAAGGAGGCTATAACACAAAGGGCTGAATAACCATCAGACATAGCTGTTCAGGTGCCTACTTCCAGATTGCATTCTATGCAATTGCCTTGTCATTTCCAACACATACCTACTGCTCCATGCAATCACCACTAAGTCAAATTAAAAGCTTTTTTCTGAAACTGTAAGTTACCTTCCTGTCAGTCTCAGTCTTTAGGAAATACTCTAGGTCAAATTAGGATATTTATCAGAGTGCTCCTGAAACTGCAGAGGTAAATCCAACCAGTTCTGCTTCTGTTACAAAATCATGTGCCCATTTTTAGTAATTATAGACCATCTGGACATTTCTCTTTCTCCTGTAAGTGTCTGTGAGGAAGTTCAAAGTCCTGTTGAGTCAAGAGCAAAGAAACAAGTAAGCTAAGCCAGCCATAACTACTGTGGTAACTTATTTCCTCTGCTTTTAAAAGAGAAATAAGTATTTATGCTATTGCTTTATTTAATGGAGAAATCTTACACAGCAAAGTGGCAAAAGCCCAGGCTCATTAAGCATGACCCTTCTCTAGAGTTAGGCTTGTAGCTTTCTCTCTGGAGAAAGAAGGTTGCCATCTACATGTAATAAGATATTGCAATTAAATAGAGATCCTGGTAAATCAACTTTCAGCAAGCTTTTTCTATTAATAAGTTTGGTAATGACAGCTTTCATACTGCTAACACAACAAAATGCTTGAAAAAATATTATGACTTCTTCAAAAAAGCTCCTTAGAAAAAATAATTTGATGAATGGACCTGATTCTGTTCATAGGCTTTATGAAATAGGAGGGATACTGGACACCACTCAGTATAGAGGCTCGTACAAAAACAAGAGACCATGACAAAGGAGACCCTAGCAGTAGTGCAAATACAATTTTATGTCGTATGCTATTTATATGTCATATATAGATTGTATGTATCATATAGCCTTATAATCTTATAATCTATAATCAATATGTGGAATTCACACAGATTTTTGTGAAAAACTAAAATAATTTTACTCCATGCCAGTCAACAGATTCATCTGCACAGATAGGGTGTCAGGACAGCAACATGTGTTCTCACACAGTTAAAGATCTGTTTCAAAGGTAAGCAACATGTTCCCAATGATAGGATGATGGAGACATTGGTAAGTAATTTGTCAGTCTGAGGATAATTTTTGAAATTACTTGGGAAAAAAAGAAAGGATGCTGAGGGACAGGTTCTGGCACTACTGTGGTGTCTTGGAGCGACTGGGCAGCTGCCAGAGGCAGGAGTGGAGTGGGGCTCAGTGTTCAGCTGGCTGCTTCTATATGCAGCTGTGGCAATGCCAACATTCTGTGGTACTGTCCCTCCTGGGGGACTTAGGAGCCTCTCAGAGACTTTCCTTTGGAGAGAAGAAAAAAAAAAAAAAAAAAAAAAAGGGAAAAAAAAGCAAGCAGTACTTTTTCTGAGGATCCTTGAATAAGTCTTGCCAGATTGCTTACTCATCCCAGTACCCTCTGGGAAAGCTGTCTCTTGTCTCAGAATCAATATCTGTTTGATGCTTGTCCAGATTTGTCTATGCCTTCTGACTTTCTTTTCATGAAATCATTTCTTCAGATTGTAATAGTTTGTCTTCAGCAAGCCTTTAGCAAGCGTATGTAAAGTACATATAAAATACATAGACGTGTGTGCTATGCCTTGCTGTGGGACTGGTGTCTACTCTTTAGTCTCAAAATCTCTCTTTGGGTTATTTTAGCTTTGACATAAGTTGGGCTCTGACCACCTTACTAGCTAAATACCGGGTCAGAAATTATTTTGGCAGATGCCAATTTGCTGTTAATGTTACCACCATGAAGACTTAAGCATTTCCAAGATTAAGCAGGTGCCTGTGGATCTTTTAAAGGATATGGCAGCATTTGACCTGTTCACTGTGGGAGCTGTAGTTAAAAGCCCAAACTCATCTTCCAGGTTTATGCCAGGCACACATATCTCTAGTCTTTTGAGTATTTTACCAGCTAGCAGACATTTCAAGAGGATAAGATAGTTCTTTTGAATTGATTTGAGACAGCGGAGAAATGAAAGGAAGGACTGCACTTTACTGCATGTACCAGAGTTTAGAGATCTGGGATTTTTGGAAGCCACAGAACAGGCTGAAATCAGAATGAAAAAATCAGAAGTGTTGATGTGGGGAAAGATTTTATCACAGTGAAATCTAGACAGTGATAGGCACAATAATATGGAGACTGACAGGTAAGCTCGCGAGAGAGGAAATGTGGGAAGTGAAAGAAAAGTATAAACTCTGAATGAAGTATAAGAAGAAAGTAAAATGCTATTATTCATAGAAATGATTGACATTGCATAAAGGATAGCAGCAGCTTTAATGATGTATATGCAGGTATTGCATCTGATCTGTGAAAGCTCAAGATACAATTCTTAGAAATTCAGGGGCGATATTGTTTATATACCCATAATCTGCATTGATAATATCCTAGGGTCAAATGGAAACATTCAGAAACTTTGAAAGTGGAGGAAGAAAATGTTTTTGTTTGATGCTACTAGTTGGAGTCAACTGAATAGAGATCACTATATACCCAAAGTTCAAAAATTTTAGTTGTCCAAATACATGGACACATATTACCTTGTTACCTATTTAAAAAAAAAAAAAAAAAGAGAGAGAATTTAATCAGAGAAAGTCTGTATCCCTTCATGTTAATTTGAAACTGTTTTTCCTGACAAAATTCTTCATGTAGTGGGATTTCTCTCCAGCAAGAATAAACCAATGTCTTTAAAGCCAACATTACAAAAAAACCTAGTGCCTCTTATGCTGTTGCTTTCTTACTCATTTGATGGGTATCAAACTCCTGCTAAAAAATGAATTATTTCCATTGTTAAGGTGATGTAGTGTTCTGGACAAGTGCATCTGAAAGTCTTGTTGCTCAAATCACTTCTTGGATGAAATGACATATAGCTGTGAAGCATGATAAACATTTTTATTCAAATCACATATTCTGGCAAGAGACAACCTGCCTGAGATCAATAGGGCACCACATAGCATAATCAAGCTGTACTCCCACTACTGGATGGCTCCCTGCGTTTTAACCTTGTTTCATAGAAAATTTATAACATCTTCTCAGAAAACTCTTTCACGGAAAAAACAGAACTCACCATTACTACATTTTTTCTGTGTAAGTGAGAGTAAGCTTGCCATTCCTGCACTTTGTAACTATGTAACTCAAGTTACCTCTGTCTAACATCTTTTCCCCAACTTAATTTATAATTATTCTCTTTTGTTTGCAGGAAGCCCGCAAGTGCAAATATCTGTAGTATGTTTGCACTGTGAAGGATGATTGAAAACACCGATGATTGTCACACCAACTCAGCTATAGCCCAGCTCTCAGGGTATTCAGCACCTATGGAAGGAAAGCAAGAGCTTTCGGAATGCAGGGAGCCGCTGCAGCTTGCCAGCTCGTCTACTCACTGATGAGGTACTGGCATTCCCTAAATTTAGCTTAATTTCATGGTAGCCTGGTATATGGGGAGGGCTTTCAACAGGTGCCAAAATATTCTCAGAACGTTTCTGCATGCTACTCCCCCTGTGAGGGGTTTTATCAAATTGGTTGTATTAGGTCATTTCATATAGTCAAAAGCAAAATATGTGCAGTGTCATGACACAAAATTGCATAATTGTCAAGTCATTATGTCCATCTTGTACAACCCATGATAAATTGAAAATGAGCTGATAAGGTTTGAACAGGAGCAGTAAATTGTATAATCTTTTGTTGAAAATTATTTTTTACTCATTATCTTCCAAGGCTGTTATCTCATTCTGCAACTAATCCTGATTTTATATTTCTGCCAAAGCTAACAGTTAGAACCTTTGAATGTCAAATGCATCCTGTATACTGTAAAATAGATTTTATGTCTTGAAAGTAAAAGATAATAATAATATGCATAAAATGCATGATCAATAACCTCTTTTAGGACTATTCCTTAAATACAGGCTTTTCAAAGAAACATGTGAGTTCAGTCAACTCACCAGAACTTTTTTGCTAGACACTGTCCATGAGGCTTTCATTGTGAATGACATTTGATTGGGATACAGAGACATATATGAAGGGATACGTATATTCTATTAAGCATTCAAATGAATATTCAAACAGAAATTAAGAACTTATTGCCTTTGTGCTCCTAGGTGAACACTAGCCACCTTTTTGACAGTATGTTCATTTTTATTAGCTACCACTCTATATCTCTGTGGAACTATAAGAGACTTTCTGTCAAAGTCAAAAAACCTTGAACTAATTTGGAGTGGCAATACAGAATACCCTAAGGATTAGATCCTGACTGGGACACTAAGGGAATATGAATCCAACTGGGGACACCTGCTGTGGTATTCACCACATTAAGTTCAGAAACTATCACACATTTGAATTAGGTGTGCTGTGCTCCCTTTATACCCAGAAGAGGAAAAAAGGGCTGTTCTACAGCATTCATCTGGGTAATTCTAAACATTAACCTTAAGATTAGATGAATGATGTCCTAATGTTCCTCTTTCTGTCCTCCCCTATAGAAGAAGCATAAAGTAGGTACTTTAGAAGTAGGTGATCATACCTAGAGATAATGACAGCTGGTCAGATAAATAAAACTGCTTTTTGCCTGATTGTGAACAATACCTGCCACTGAAAAGTATCAAGATAGATCATTTTTTATGAAAAAAAAAAAAAAGTTTAAAGGAAAAATTCTGCCGGGACAGGGGAAAATATGTCTATGATTATGTAAAATGTTATTAGAGCAGTACCATTATAGAATGTTAGCTTTAATTATTTGTAAATGTTGACAAATGTAAAATGAATGTAAATCAGATTTTCTATCCTCCTTTCCTTTCTATTGACTGATTAAACACATCAGCTAACCTGAATATCATCACTGGAAAGGAAAGGCAAACGGTTCTCCTTTCATATAAGAGATCTGATGAACAGAAATAATTGCAATGTGTCTGTATTAGTCCAATGATATATTTTACTTCAACATTGTTATACACATACAATCTTTCTTGCCCATTGCAGGTGATTTACTACTAAGATACAACTTTTTTTTGCATAGCAGCTGATAAAGTGAATTCAATCAAATCTTGTATGGATAAATAATGCAACCTCCTTATTCTTGATAGCCTTCAAAAGAAATTACTCAACAGCCTTTTCATTGAAAAACTAGTTTTCTACTGTGATCCACTTCATGGGCTAAGTGGCGCTCATAGAATAGAATAGATCCTTATGAAACAAATTGTCTCATTATTAGTTTTTCTTGAAGAAGTATCCATATCTATTTATCTATCTCTCTCTCACACTTATTCCAGAAAAAAAGCTCCTTTCTTAGAAATCTATCTTGGGCACCATGGATGGACTTAGACAAAACTGGGGCTTTCAGATTCATTTCAGGAAAAGCTAGAAGTGTAAATGTCTGTGCGTTTATGTGTCTGTAGGCTGTACTCTTTCTGTGTATTTTGTCTTCATGTTCAGATCCCGAGAAAGTCAAAGTGCTACTTCCCTTGAATAATAAAACCATGACTTGAGTTAGAAGAGTTACAATAGAAACACTTGCAATTGGTTAACTCAGTATGCATTTTGCATTATTTTCTGTGGTTAAAAATACTTATCTTAGATTAGAAAAAAAGAGTAATATGCATATCAATCTAAATATTTAAATATTTTCCCATGCACTTATAAATGCACTGTGGGTATACAGTATGAGATCATTAAAGCTGGAGAGTGACTTTCAATGCTATTTGTTCCTAAACTAGCAGATACTCTCTAAATCACTACAGTGGGAAAACAGGTGAAGAAATTCTGTCTAGAATTGCACGTGCAACACCATCAGTCTCTCTTGAGGACCACATTCAGTACAACTAAAATCCTGTAATTGTTTTCCTTCAGACTGATATTAAGTGCCTCACAGAAGGCGTCACTGCTGCTGGTAAAAACAAGCATGTAGCAAGCATCATGGCAGGGAATGTTTTTCAGGGCCAAGTTCGTACCTCTGCACAGCCAGGTGTAACTGCTTCCTGGAGTTCTAAAATTAACAAGAGACTATATGGGATACTTTCAGCACTGGGGCAGCCTGACAAATTAGCAGGCTGGTTCTACTTCCATTTTTGTTTCGCATTCTTTGGAAAAGTGAAAATTTCCTTTATTCTTTAGGGAACTTGATCTGGTACCTCACAGGACTCTTAGAATTGTCTCAATAATGTGACATTATACACACAGGCAGGAAAAAAACAGTAACAGGAAAGAGCTTCTGCTACTTTCCACTGAGGAAAACTGTCTTTTTACAGCTGCACTATAGGAGAAAACTTACAAAGTAGAAAAAAGAAAATTCCATGGTAACTGCTGTCAGAGCTGAAAGGATTGAGAAAAAGTGATAAATAGTCTCAAGAATGAATCTCCTTTGCCTCTGTTAGCCTTTCTGAAGACCTGGTCTTGGTTTCCCAGTCAGGAGCTACTCAGGTAGCACTGATAGCGATGAGGGAGGCAGTAACAGCTTTCAGCCTCTTTGGCTTAAGAACCCATTCCTCTTCACTTTCTTCGTCCTCCTACCTTACCACCATAAGGCAATCAGCCAACTGTATGATGCATATTTTACTCTGCCCTAACGAATGAGAACTCCATGTCAGAGCTTCATTACTGTCTCCAGATGTGTTTACTCTTGATTGTCTACCCAAATGTTGAAAGACTGGGCTTTGTCTGCCAAGTAAGCCAGTATTTCTTTGGATATGAATATATACGGACACAAAAACCCCTTACTTCCTTTAACTTATTCTTAAGGAAACTGACAGCCTACAGGTTAAAAAACTCTCTTTCCTTGAATGGTTTTATCTTTGATGTCACAAAGTTGTAAATATTTTTCAGCAACAGTGTATGTACCAGGATCTGTTTTATCATGGTTTAATTATTATTATGTTATGGACAGTCATACTTCTTGTTTTTCTTATAACCACAGCATGGTTCACTTGCTTTTATAGGACTAGCCTTTGGGTGGCTGTAAGCAGTTCAGATTTCTCTTAATTCAACGTTTTCATTTGTCTTGTTTCCAATTACATTGGTAACTATTTTATTGACTGAAGTGTAATTCCTTTAAAGTGTTTTCTTCTAATTAGTATAAATAGAGGGTAAGTAATTCAATAAGTAATTAAATTTTTTAGGGTTTTCTTATTTTCACTTGTGGCTGTAAACTGAGCACTGATGGTAACAGATTCTAATTTTGAAAATAAAGAAAAACAAACCCGCTATTCAGATTTTACTTTTTAATCTAACTGGAACCATAGCTATTACAAAATCTCAGTTTATTAAAGGAAATAGTCTATTTTTGTCTTTATTTCATTTTTTTAAATTTCTAAGTAAGATTGACTCAGTTAACTCTGATCCTGTCTCGTGGTTTGTATCTTTCTTTATGGGCAGCCTAAACTCATCCTAGGGCAACTTACTGATTGAAATGGAGTTATGACAGAGATGAATGTAGTCCGGTTCTTCTCACATGAAATTATCTTTTTAGTGCTGACAGATTTTCAATACGCTCTTGAATATCAGAATTTCTTGCCTTTAAAAAAATCCTCGACTTGCCTTCTGATGCTACGCAGCCTGTTTTTATTTCTTAGGCAGTGGAAGCAAACCTGATTGTTTGACTGATATCATCAGCTGCATTGAAGAGTGGTCCTGCTGTATTCCTAACTGTATTCCTTCAGGCACTAAAAGATGTGGGAATAGTGACTTTTTCTTGCAGTGTGCTATTTTGTTTTTGTGACCTTAAACATGTTAAATCTTTCTTTCCTTCTCTAGTCAACCATACACACACAATAATTTCTGCAATCTTTGGAGGTCCAGATTTCCATATCTGTTCCTGATATTTAAGTATGCCAATCACATAATAGGTATTTTTAAAGTCACTAAACAGGTTACATTCAGTGGGATTTAGGCAGTAGATTTTGCTTTCAATGGGATTTAGGGTCCTAACTTTCTGAGAAGAATTTACAGATCCAGAAGGAAACATAGTTTTATTTTGAACCAAAAGCCTTTGGGTATTTGATCTTTAATATCTGTGTGTCTTTTTTTAATGTTTATCCCTTTTCTTCAAGACTTCATCTTACTGACCGAAGTCTTGTGGCTGCTACTGTGGCTGCAAGTCAGCCTTTAGATTTAACCTTGTACCTTTGTTGCACTTGAAAATAGCAGTGGTGTTTCTGTGTGAGTCTAGTTTGAGAAAAATATTCATGTTCTAAAAAAAACCAGAGGATGTTTTGCAGAACCAATACTTGAATCAGTTGACTAATCAGGACCATAACAGCTTCATCATTCTAAACTGCTCATTAATGAAAAAGTGCTATGATCAATGCAATGGCTACAAATGGCTTTCTATACCCTTTAGTCTGACTAAATAATTCTGCCACATAGTTTCCTTGAAAATATTGCATTTAATTTCCCCATCAAAGCATATATATATATGTATATATATGTATAAATAAAATCTTTGTGTTAAATGAAGACATAAGCACGAGTGGGGTCAAGTCAAGAACCAAAGTTCCCTCCTAGTAGTGGTCACTCCTAGTAAGGAATAGCTAATGACCAGCTTGGTAGTCAGAATCAAGCGGATGTCTCCGAATATCTAACACAAATATGATGTGTTTCATAAGCATTTTGATCCTCAGAGCCTGAGAAGAAAAAGGCCGTATTTAACATGAGAAATACATAAGGACAACGTTGAAATATATGATACATTCAAACTAGTCAGAGGTACGAAGGTAGGTATGGGTGGCTATGCAAAAAAAAACCTGCTCCTGTCTCTGGATTCACATTCCTTCTACAAAAAGTAAAAATTACAAGCTGGATAGACTACTGGATCTGTTGACATCTCATATCTTACAGTTACTAATGCTTTCATCTATGATTGTGATTTTAAAATTTATACGGAAATACAAGTAGAACGGATTTTGAAACTTAGCCAAAAGTCCTCTCTTATATGGCAAAGCTGAGAAATTTTTCTTTTTTTCTTTCCTGAGAAACACATGGATCTGGTGAATCTTAAGCTATATGTTTATACATGAAGTGGAAAGCTGAGGAATTATTGTTGTCTCATTAGAATATTTTGAAACTCTAGATTTCTTAAAATTTACATTCATAATAGAATATAAGCCTTTCAGATGTTTATATCATTATTCAACAAGTGATACTAAATGAAGCTTTTTATTTAAATAGGCTTACTTTCAGGATTAAAGAACTTTTCTTCAGTATCTATTTTTCCCCACAGTATTTTTTTTATATGCAAAGTCTTAATGAGTGAGGTTGAAATGGTAGGATATCCCTGGGAAAGGAGATTCACAAATTCTGGCAAACTTTCTTGCCAATATTCTAATCTTTTCAGAATCCCATTTTTCTTATCTTCTTTCAGACCTCCAGGTCAGTAAATGAAAAATTATTTTTGAAGTTTAAAAATAATTTTAAAAATATAATAAAGTAGATCCTTTTATGATTGAGATGTGTTTAACTCCTTAGAAAATGAAAAATGTACTGTGGTCTGTTATTGTTCCTGTCCAAACAAAGTAGCTTTAAATGAAGCAGTAAATAATAATAGCATAATTATTTAATAATGACATAATGATATTATATGTACAAGTAAATAGCTATTAATAATAGGGTAATTATTTTGTTATTGCCAGAGAAGTTATCAGATAATCTCATGTAACAGGGATAAGTAATGGGGAAAAATAATTAACTTCATCAGTAGAAGTAGAGGTCTCTAACATAAGAAGGACATGGACCTGTTGGAGCGAGTCCAGAGGAGGGCCACAAAGATGATCAGTGGGCTGGGGCGCCTCTCCTATGAGGACAGGCTGAGAGAGTTGGGGTTGTTCAGCCTGGAGAAAAGAAGACTCTGGAGATTCCTTATAGCAGCCTTCCAGTACCTGAAAGGGGCCTACAACAAAGCGTGAGAGGGACTTTTTACAAGGGCACACAGCGCTAGGACAAGGGGTAATGGCTTTAAACTGAAAGAGGGTAGATTTAGATTACATGTAAGGAAGAAATTCTTCACTATGAGGGTGGTGAGGCACTGGAACAGGTGGCCCAGAGAAGTTGTGGGTACCCCATCCCTGGAAGTGTTCAAGGTCAGGTTGGATGGAGCTTTGAGCAACCTGGTCTAGTGGAAGGTGTCTGCCCATGGCAGGGGCGTTGGAACCAGACGACCTTTAAGGTCCCTTCCAACCCAAACCGTTCTATGATTGATTCTATGATAAGTTAAGCAGTTCTACTGCAAGGGAAACTTAACATAATTTATAAAATGCATTTTAGAGAAGTGAAATATGAACAAAGGGTACTGTAGCTCACTGCTATAAAAATCTCTTCACTAAGTACAACTCACGATTTATTAGATTCAAACTGACAACCTATCTGTTGTGGTTTAACCCAGCAGGCAGCTAAACACCACACAGCCATTTGCTCACTCCTCCTGCCAGTGGGAGGGGGGAGAGAACTGGAAAAAAATAAAGTAAAATTTGTGGGTTGAGATAAATACAGTTTAATAAGACAGAAAAGGAAGGGAAAACAATAATAATAGTAATAATAATAGCGATGATAAAAGAATACGCAAAATAAGCGATGCACAATGCAATTGCTCACCACCTACCGACCGATGCCCAGCCAGTTCCCGAGCAGCGGTCACCGTCTCCCAGTCAGCTCCCCCAGTTTATATACTGAGCATGACGTCATATGGTATAGAATAGCCCTTTGGCCAGTTTGGGTCAGCTGTCCTGGCTGTGCCTCCTCCCAGCTTCTTGCTGCCAGGGCATGAGAAGCTGAAAAGTCCTTGACTAGTGTAAGCACTACTTAGCAACAACTAAAACATCGGTGTGTTACCAACGTTATCACACTAAATCCAAAACACAGCATTATACCAGCTACTAGGAAGAAAATTGCCTCTATCCCAGCTGAAACCAGGACAGTATCTTAAAAAAGAAGGTCAGTTTTTACCTCAAATAATTGTATGTTCACACATGGACCTCACTTATTTCTATACTGTGACATAACTACAATGATAATTATATTTTATAAATTGCGCCTAGAAAAATGAAAGCTGTAAGAAAGCAACTTTGAAAATGTGGCTGGAACTAATCCTGTGTGTAGTTCCCCATTTGCTCAGTGACGGCTCAGAGGTACACTCCAGCTCTTTCGGTGGGGAAACTCAAATGCAGAGAAATGGCTGCTGAGAAGTTGCATTCTGCCATCTGATGGATACTTCAGCTTCTCTCTCAGTCCTCTGAAGGTTTCCCATCAACCCTATACTTTTGTAGCTTCCCATGAAACCAAAACCCAAGCAATCCCTGCTTTGCCATCCCCTAATAAAAGGCATCAAAGTAGCCCACCCATTATTTGTATAAATCCTCTACAGCTCTGTGTGCTGGTGGTCTGGCTTGGCCTTTGCTAAGTAAATCTTACCAGTATATTTAAAGGGTAGTTTAGGGGTAATTTTGTGGTAATGCATGGTTAGGTCACCAGAGATGGCTTCACTGCTCTTGGAAAGAAGTTCAAGTTATAGTTAAAAAACTTGATGGTGGCCCACTAGAATTGTAAAATGCTTTGCTAATGTAAAGATTGCAGTGAGATATATAGAGGCTGCCACCTATGTTCTGGTAATCCATGAAAGTTTCTGGTCAGAATTAGTAGTCTGTCCTCACCCTTTGCCATTGTTGTGTTAAGCCTCATTATCCACAGCCTCAGCCAGGGGAAGCTGAGGAAATAAGGGAAGGACTTTTCTCACAGGTCACACCACTGGTAACAAGAAAGGCCCACCCTGTGTTGTTGTACAGCTATCAGCATCTCAGGATCCATTGGAGGGACTTTTTACATCTGCTCAAACACCAGCAACTGCAGGAGCAGAAATCTGTTGGGAACCTGGGAGTCAGGATTTAGGTGTGGGGAGCACATAAGCTCTGCTTGAGGGGCACATGGGGAAGGGTAGAGGTGTGTGGGAAGTCCTAGGTATACCCTCTTTCCCTCCTCCTGCTCTGTCCCTCTCCCAGGGAGACATGGGAATCTCATCCTGGTCACAAACATGGTCAGATGTGCTGTGTAGGCACAGCAACAGCCAGATACGTCAGGCTAGAAACTCAGCAGGACAGCAAAGCATATCCCAGCCTGGGCCAGTGCAGCCTGAGCACAGCATGTATGACCTCCTCACCGTGCAGCCTACCTGCCTCTTGAAGAAATTACACTTTGACAGATATCTGACACAAGACGCCATTCCCAGCCACAGCCACGCAGACCAGCTGTTGAGGTGGCTATGATGAAATAAGAGCTGCATTTGAGAATGAACAGAAGAGGGACTGACCTGGGTCTGATATCAAAAGCTGGCCAGTAAAGTATGACTAGGAATGAGATAAATGCCTATTTCCCTGGGACTTTCTGAGGCATAAGGGCAATCTTTGCATTTATACAACAGTTGGGGTTTTTTGGTTTGTTTATTTGTGGGGTTTTTGGTTAACTTTGGCTGTATGTAAATTATTCCTATTTCTCTAGCAAAAAAATCTGGCTGTTTAATTACAGATTATAGTAAGAAATATTGCTACAGGCCATTCTACTCCATCATAAATATACAGCCTCTCAGACAAGCTAGCTAAAATTCCTTGTATTACAGAACTGCAGTAGGGATCCAGGAAACACATGCTTTAGTTGGTCTAATCATCTTATGGAGGATGTGGGTAGAGCTTGGGCATCTCACTAACTGTAGTCATCACCTCTGAATGTAGGTCACAGCTAAAGCTGAGAAACTATGACAAATACCTGTTCAGTATCTTGGTTGCATAAAGAAGAGGGTGGCAAAAAGCGAATGCTAGCAGGCTGTTGAACGAGGCTCCTGGGCAGCCAGATGTGTGGGACAGTTAGGGTGGTGGTCAACTTGAACCATCCACCTAGGGCCTGGGTGCTGCTGTCTAGAGAGAGATGTGTGTGTTCTGTGGGAACAGTGACTTTCTATTTGTGGACACTGAAATTGCAAGGGACCAGCTGTATCAGGTGAACGTTCACAAGTCCATGGGGCCTAATGGGATTTATCCAAGAGTACTGAAGGAGCTAGCAGATGTTATGGCAGGACCCCTCTCAATCATCTACCAAAGGTCTTGGGAGTCTGGGGAGGTCCCTGCTGACTGGAAGCTAGCCAGCGTTATTCCAGTTTACAAGAAGGGCATGAGGGAAGACCCAGGAAACTACAGACTTGTTAGTCTAACCTCAGTTCCTGGAAAAATTATGGAGAAGATTATACTGGGTACTGTTGAAAGGCTTTTAAAGAACAATGCAATCATCAGGCACAGTCAACATGGGTTCACAAAGGGACAGTCCTGTTTAACTAATTTGATATCCTTCTATGGTAAGGTCACCCACCTAGTGAATGAAGGGATGGCAGTGGATGTAGTATTTCTGGATTTTAGTAAGGCTTTTGATACTGTCCCTCACAGCATCCTCCTGGCCAAGGTGTCCAACTGTGGGATGAGTGGGTTCACGGTGCACTGGGTGAAGAACTGGCTGAAGGGCAGAGCTCAAAGGGTTGTTGTAAATGGTGGCTACATCTGGCTGGCAACCAGTCAACAGCGGTGTTCTTCAGGGTTCAATTCTAGAGCCAGTTCTGTTCAATATATTGTTTATCAATGATCTGGATGCAGGAGTTCAATGCACCATTAGCAAGTTTGTTGATGATACCAAACTGGGAGGTGCTGTTGACTCTCTTGAGGGACAAGATGCCTTGCAGAGGGATCTAGACAGATTGGAGCATTGGGCAATGATTAATGGGATGAAATTTAACAAGAACAAATGCTGGATTCTGCACCTGGGATGGAGTAATGCCGGACACAAGTATAAACTGTGAGAGGAGTGGCTGGAGAGCAGCCCTGCAGAAAGGGATCTGGGGGTGCTGGTTGGCAGCAGGCTCAATAGGAGCCAGCAGTGTGCCCTGGCAGCCAAGAGGGCAAAGCGCATCCTGGGGTGCATCAAACACAGCATAACCAGCCAGTCAGAAGAGGTGATTATCCCGCTGTATTCAGCATTAGTGAAGCCTCACTGCAAGTACTGTTTGCGGTTCTGGGCCCTACAATTTAAGAAGGATGTTAAGGTCCTTGAATGCATCCAGAGAAGGGCAACAAAACTGGTGACAGGGCTGGAAGGCATGTCCTATGAGGAGCGGCAAATGACTCTGCGTTTGTCTAGTTTGGAGAAAAGGAGGCTGAGGGGTGACCTCATTGCTCTCTACAGCTTCCTGAGGAGGGGAAGTGGAAAGGGAGGTGCTGATCTCTTCTCCCTGGTATCCTGTGATAGGACGTGTGGGAATCATTCAAAGCTGTGCCAGGGGAGGTTTAGACTGGACATTAGGAAGCATTTCTTTACTGAGAGGGCGGTCAAACACTGCAACAGGCTTCCTAGAGAGGTGGTCGTTGCCCCAAGCCCATCAATGTTTAAGAGACATTTGGACAATGCCCCTAATAACATGCTTTACTTCTGGTGAGCCCTGAAGTGGTCAGGTAGGTGGACTAAATAATAGTTGTATGTCCCTTCCAACTGAAAATGTTCTGTTCTGTTCTATTCTATTTTATTCTTGGCTAGCGCGTCCAGAGCATACCTCAGTGCTGCAGCCATAGAGGCTGGGGGTGTCATTGCAGAGTTTCTCAGGAATATGTCCTACCTCTTTTTCTTCGTTGCTCATTCTTGTGCTGATATAAAGGAGATTTCAGTCTCTGCTTAAAGCATCAATAATAAGAATGATGTAAAATGCCATTAGAAGAAAAGCATGGCTAAGCTGGTCATATCTTCAAAGACAGTTCATGCTCAGCTGGTGCAGGCAATTTCCTGTCAACTTGATCTTCAGCAATATGACTGTCATTAATTATGCTTATAATGAAAGTTAACGTATGACAGACTTTGATACTAGGACACTGTCTTCCACATAAAAATTGAAGAGTATGAATAGTTTGCTAGATTTTTAAGGTCAGAGTTGTAATTACACTGCATTAATTTAATTACTCAAATTTAATCTTTTAGACCTGCTTCTTATCATGTTTTAGTCTGCATGACTCATGAACCATGAGCATGCTAGAACACTAAAAAAACTACGCCATACACCGTAAGTGGAGACAAATTAAATTTTTGGTAATTATTTGAAAGTAAATGATATGTGGGTGTGTAAAAGTAGCTCATTCCTCTGGTAACCTGCTATGCAGTAGAATTTACTGCATATATCCTTATCACATAGAAAATGCTTTACAGTTACAAAAAAGTAAAATAATTTATTTCAGGTTATATATAAAAAAGTAACCTTTGTATTGTATTATATGTTTTGTCTAGTTGGGATATTTTTTTTTCCCCTTTGGTTTTTTTCCCCTCTACTTTCTAAATTCACTCTTAGTTACCACTTCCTAAGTATTTTTGCTCTATTTGGTTTCTCCTTTAATTTGCTAGTGTAAATTACAAAGCTTATGTTCTGAGATCAGGAAAGATTCAAAACAATGAACGTGATGCAAAGATACAAAGTCCTGGTCCCCATAAAAGGAAATAAAGAGTAAAATTGCCTTGAAAGAGGGCACAGTTTCATGATCAGCTATTACTGAAAAGGGCAAAACCCATCCTTCTGTCGCATACTCTGATCTTTTTTTTTTTTTATCTCTTTCAATCCTTGAGAAGCTCATAACTGAAAACAACCTGAGCAGACTGCCCACCCTCCCCACCCCCCCCAACCAGATACATCATCATCAAACCAGGTCCCAGCAAGCTGATCTGACCTAGTACTTGTGTAAAGGACTTCGCAGGACAACCAAGAGAGAAAAGGAGTCCAAGCAGACCTCAGTGTTGGTTGTGCGCATCATGAAATGACAGCCTCATTAAGTTCACAAACCCGTGGGCAGCTTTTGGATTGTATGGTCCTGTGAGCAATTGTGCTGGTTTTGGCTGGGATAGAGTTAATTTTCTTCATAGTATCTAGTATGGGGCTATGTTTTGGATTTGTGCTGGAAACTGTTGATAATAACATGGGGATGTGTTAGCTATGGCTGAGCAGTGCTTACACAGAGTCAAGGCTTCTTCTGCTTCTCACCCCACCCCACCAGAGAGCAGGCTGGGGCTGCACAAGAAGCTGGGAGGGGTCACAGCCGGGACAGCTGACCCCTAACTGACCAAAGGGATATCCTACACCATGTGACGTCATGCTCAGCATAGAAAGCTGGGGGATGAAGAAGGGGGGACGTTTGGAGTGATGGTGTTTGTCTTCCCAAGCTACCATTACGTATGATGGAGCCCTGCTTTCCTGGAGATGGCTGAACACCTGCCTGCCCATGGGAAGTAGTGAATGAATTCCTTGTTTTGTTTTGCTTGTGAGCATGGCTTTTGCTTTACCTATTAAACTGTCTTTATCCCAACCCATGAGTTTTCTCACTTTTGCTCTTCTGATTCTCTCCCCCATCCCACTGGAGGGGAGTGAGCGAGTGGCTGTGTGGTGCTTAGTTGCTGGCTGGAGTTAAACCATGACAGCAACGAAAGTAGGACTACTAAATAAGATACTGAAAAAAAATCAAAATCTTAATGCCCCCAAAATCTGTTTGTTTACTAAAATATGTAATTAAAGACAGATTTAGCAGGTAGGAAAAAAGTGCTTAATGTAATGAACAAAAACATTTGGATAATTATCAAAACTTTGGTACTGACGGATAACCTGTTCAATGAAAATATTCCCTTTTAAAAATATATATGAATTTAGAATTAATACAGTTTTACCCTGTCATTGTCTGATGTTATGAATTAATTTTCCCGGAAGCAAATTAAGGTCTTTTATTCTGACATATATTTTCCTCTGGAATTACCACTGGGTATCATTTTTTAAGACATTATAACCTTTTTTTCAGAGACATTTTATAGAAGTCAGGCAATTAGTTACGGAAAAAAGTTGACTTGATCACCCTTGACAATGGTCTAGATTGAATCCAGGTATATTCCATGATCTTCCCCAGTGCCTCAGGAGATTTCATATCATTATTCTGTGCTTGCTCTGAAGCTAACTTAATGTAACATAAGGACACTCTGGAGATATTACAAATCCACAATGCATTATCTGTAATTTATTAAAGTTAATCCACTATGGAGATTTTCTGCTGAATCTCTTTGTGATTTTCATCAAGCAGAACATTGAAGTTTCTAGGTCTGTAAGTATGCCCATAAATCATTTGCACATATGACTGTTCAGCCTTTCTTATCCCAGACTAATAGGCTCCTCATTTCAGTGGAAGAGAGCATATGGCTAATGTCAGAAGTTCCATAATCCTATCAAATGAAAGGCATCTCTCTTCTGGTCCTTTCAGAGGGTGTCACTCTGTGGAAGGAAGTTACTACTGGTTTCATGCAGAGCAATTATACCTTTTAAAGGACCTCAGCACTGGTTTGGTTTTTAATCTGTTTTTTCACAAAGTAACATTTGACTACTTTGGCTGTAATTATGGGAAAATAAATGAGCATAAATTTTAAAGATTTTGAAATAACAGATGACATGTAGAAGTATCTAACTATTGCCTGTTGTGCATCTTCCAAGCCAGCCTGATCAATCATGATACAACAAGTTTGAAAGTGCTTTTATAAGGGCTATAATGTAATAACCTTTCATGTTACTTAAGAAGGGAAAATTGGTTTCATTTCTTTAGATAAGATTTGCTGGATTTACTTTCTTATCAGTTACAAAACTTATCTGGAAAATCACATCCAAAAGCATTGTTTCAGAGCTTTATGGGTAATAATTTTTTTAGGCACCAGGGCAATTACTGTTTGGAACATTTAACATGTTTTATACCCAAAGAAGACAGACCACCTAATTTTCCCTTCAGTACTGATTGTTACCAAGGATTTGAATTTTTCCCGTAGTTTCTTCAGGTTATTTCTATGAATGTATGCTTATTGTGTAGTAACATCCCAAACAGATTTCTCTCACATTGAATGAGCAAAGCACCCTGTTAATATTTTTCATACAGGCAATAAGCAATATTTATTTTCCTTATAATAATTCATCATGCACGTAAAAATTTATAATTTTTCAAATACTGTATTTATACTGCTTTTGTAGTCTTCAGTAAGTCTTCCTTGAATCTTTCCTTGAGGATGCGGTCAAATGTGACATCCCTTGACAAAACACTACGTGACTACCCAACTCCAGCACCCCTTACTTTTCTAAAATTGTAGCTCAGTGTGTATAAAAGAAAGACTATATAGCCAATGTCATTAAAGAAAAAATACCCATACCTTTTACACAGAGAAAGCCAACCCCAGCAAGTTAGGGAAGGATAATAAAGGAGTATCCATATCATAGTGAATTGGGGAATTATTCTTTTTCCATTTCCCAGTGAAAAGCCCTAGATAACCTGAATTTTGCCATGAAATGTAATAATAATTATCTAGCTATGTGTGGCAGACTTGGATGCTACAATAATCCTTAGTTCTGGTGTTAAATTTTTGTTCCAAAATTGAAGTCAAAAGTCATTTAAGTAAGGAAGTGTGACATAACAGTATACATATGTATAACAACTCTTCTATATATATAGTTTGTAGCACAAAAAATTGCATACCTATAAAGGGCATGGTTAACAACATTAATTTTACTTGTAAACTAGATTCTTGATTTTTTAAACTAAAAAAGCTCATACCTAGTCCTGCACAAAGGTCTGCATGGCATATCCCTGTTCTCCTAAGGAATTAGGAGTCTGCCTAGAGAAGAATTCATTAAAGAACAGGGGCCTTAATAACAAATTAATATGTCGAGTTTTACAGTTGTGGTTACATCTTTCTAAAAGTTACAATTCCTTTAATTCCTTGTTATGATTTTCTATCTTATTATTGCCTTACCTAATAACAGCTATATAAGGAATGGCATTGATTAATTTTTTTTAATTCAGGAAGTATGTTGCTTCAGGGGATTATTGCTTTTCTGGATTTGTGATTCCTGAAAAATTTTTATGATTAATTTTTATGCCATAGTATTTACTGACAAACTGAGGTGATTACTAAAAAGTGATTCTAAAGTGATAACTTAATAGCATTTATATTTACTGGAAGAGAAAATTACATCTTTAAATGTTTATCACTCAAAGTTTCTTGAATATATCTCATGAGAAAATGGCAATGTAAACTGAAGATTGCTGTATGAAATATTTTGTTCTTCCTGAAACAAACTTTTACTTTTGCTTCCATACCATGACATTGAAAGTAAACTGGATAAACTGGCTGTAATGTCCTCTGTGATTTGGCTAAGCCAGCCAACAGGAAGCAGTGTATATTTTGTGTGGCAGAGGGCAAGTGTTTGCATACCATTAGAACAAGGCTTCACGTTCTGGAATATTTTGTGCCTTCCTGTTCATTTGCTTCTGGAAGCATGATGCAATAGGAGGAAAAATTATGCCTTTTTTTGGTGGTGTTTCTAAGCTTTTCTTTTGGTGGTGTTTTAGAAATTTAAGTGGCTTGTAATTTTTTTATTATTATTCAGAAAATAACATAAAACAGTTCTTCAGCTGCTTGCCATGTACTTCTGCGCTAGCAAAGTTGTTCAAGTGTGTTTGTTAAATGACACAAAAACCATTAGTAATGGTGTTAATTTAAACTACTCTTCAATAATTAAATGTAATTTTGTGTCTGCAAAATGAAATACACAGCTTTTAGATGAATAGCAAAACTGACCTGATGCATCATCAACTGTATTAGCACACACATTTGCATGAGGGAAACTGTTTGAGAATTAGTAATATGCTATGCATGTTTTTTCAGGTACAAACAAAATATTTGAAATATTTATTTTGATGACACTGATATGAGAAAGCTTTCCAAAATTTTTCCCCTTCATCAGATTCTCACTGTAGTTAAAGCATTCTCCAAATCCCATGATTTTTCATAACTGGTGCTCAGTGAAGTTATCAAAGGCTATAGATACCTTCTAATAATGAATATAGTAACTTAATTTCATGTCCTTAATTGTTTAGCTACACTTGCAGGCTGTATCAGCACAGATAGGATAAATGATACGCCCATTTCCTACGAAAAGAGTTAGAAAAGTTTCCCTTATAATAAAGCTTATACTCACAGAAGCTGATGGCTGTACAAAACCATTGCTCCAGTGGATTGAAGCCACATGAGTCATCATTTGGAAGACTGATTTTTGATCATGCTTTATATTCATTAAAATTGATGGGAATTAAATGAGTGTAACAGAGAGCGTAGTTTGCCCTAAGTAGATGTCCTCTGCAGTAAGCGCAGTTACTGACAACTTAAAACCAAATAATAGCAAGCCTTCAAATTACTTTAAATTCACCAAGATTACAAAGGCCAGCTATAAGAAATAAGACTACTGAGGAGGAATTACAAAGTCTTTCTAACCATCAGACAACAATTCAATAGGCAATTTACATGGTCCTTGAAATTTGAAAGTATTAAGCTGTTAAAGTAACCACTTGCAAGTAAATAACTACAGTTGTACAACACTTTACCAGACTTGCTAGCATTTCAGTGTTTTCACAGTAGAAAAATACTCCTTATATAAAGATAAAGACTTTGTCAGAAAATTCTGGTGAAATGCTTTTCATTTGCTTGATGACTCATAAGGCAATCGTAGATTTTAAATAGAAATTATTTTATTATCCCTTGAATTTACCTTTTCATTTCAGGGTAAAAAGCTTCTAGTTCCTCTTGCTACAGTTAAATTCCTTCATTTTGTGTCTTAGTATTACATTTTCAATTTTCAATATATAGTAAACCTTTCCAGTGTAAACAAGTAAATTAATTAACAAATTAGAGTCTATTCAGTTAAGAAATTCTCTTGACTTATGTAAAGGGAGAATGATTATGCCAAGCCCCATTGCAGTCAAGGCAGGGAATAAGATAATAATTTATAGTAAGTAAAATAACAGAAGAAGAGGACAAGGGGACTTAAGGCAAGGGAAACCAAAATGGTAGAAATATTTTTTCAGGAAAGAAATCCTATTCTATAATCTGGCATCCTGGTAACATGCAAGAAAACTGCTTGAAAATTGTCTTCAAGAGAGGTCTAGAAGAAACTGGGTACAACTTACACAGTTTGTAATGGTTAGACATGAAGTTAATTACACACCATTTTCAAAACTACACACAATGTAACTTATTTAATAAGGGTTGAATAAAATGGAGTTTTACATGTGTTATGTTTTAATGGAAGCATTGTGTGTTCTATCAGTTAATACACTTAGGGTGTCCAAGCAATTATAGCAGCAATAACAGCAGATGTTGTTCTAAACTAAAAACATTGATGCCCAAAATATATTTTCATACCAGCAAAATGGAGATACGTATGTTTCATGTGTGTGTTACCTGCTTAACAGATTTTTTGCCTTCAGTTTAGTACAATGTATTTTTTTATGATAGATATCAGATAAACGCAACAAAAAGAATATTAAAGCTGCAAACAGGTTTAGTGGCGCCAATCCCATCTTGGTGCTTGTATGCAAGCTGGCATACATGTCTTTAATTATGTTATTATTTAGTATTTTTTCCCTAAGAATTGTTGCTTTATGCAATGTATGGAATAGATCATAATAATCCATATCTTGTTTTTCTTTGTTTTTAATAATTTCTTCTTTTTTTTTCAGCTTATTCAAGCCTTACTCTAGAGGAAAAATTATTAACTTCTCCATAGGCATTCTTCTACCTTTTATCAAATGTCTAGGGGCATCTTACTTCATGGGCATCTTATCCCATTGTATCAAAACCTCCAAAATCATGCCTAGGGTGCCTGCGGAGCACCCATCATTGGAAGTTTTTGAGAACAGTGTGTACCATGTCTGCCAGGGATGGTTCAGATACAGTGATCCTGCTTTGGAGGCACAGGCTGAAAATCTTGGGCCTGTTCCAGCCCTAATTTCTCTCGTTTCTCTTGTTAAAAAAAGCTTGGGAAGAGATAAGCAGATGCGATCTGTGATCTAATGAAGACCCAGTTGAGAAGACCTCAAGTTTCTCGATATTTAGTACTTGCATGTGGTCGAGTTGCACAGACATATTCTGACCTTGTTTTAGTTTCCTGTTGTGACAGTTAGGTCTTGTATCTCCACGTGGGGTTTTGTTCCTATTTTCATTTTCAACTCATAATCTACTGTCTAAAACTGGCCAACCCTGCCAATCCCGCTGAAAATGAGTCTCGTAACTCAGTTGGTCTCTGTTTTCCCTTGGGGCTGCTTGTCTTTTCTGTCTGCTTCCAGTTCTTTTTCTCTTACATAAACTTAAGTTTATAATGGATTGTGCTGGGAACTTTAACTAGGAGGGAAACCTGAGCTATAGTTGTGAGAAATTAGACCAAACTGTTGAATTTTTATTTCTTTGCCTCATAATTCCAAGGAAAAATAATTATTTTCTTTTATGATTTACTGGGGCTCATACCCTGTAAGTATTTTAATTACTGAAGTAGCTTATTTTAATTTGCAATGCTTTTACTACCCTTGATGTTAATCAATTGTTGGGAAGGGGACTACACCATTCTACTCTCAGAGGAAGCATGACAGGCAAAAAAATAATTGCAACATTTTTCATTGCTTTAGCACCTTATTTCGGTCAGCTTTGTAATTCTCAAGGTCTTTCAGTTCAGAGGTCCCCCTTTTATGTAGTTTCCATCAGTAAAAAGCTGAGATGAATTACTAAGGGGTGTCAAGTTAGAACCGGGTCAACACAGATGTTCTTATTCAGAAGTACCATGATCTGTGCTTCAGCTCAACAGACTACACAAGAAGCTTCGTCTTACATGATGTTAATTTACTCCTATTATAATATTGGCTTTATTTAAAAACAAACAGTGGTCTTTCAAGTTACAAGCTACTGCAATTCTCCTCAAGAGCCTTACTTCTAGCTGTGACTCTGTTGTTTTACGTTTCTCTAATGAAGAAGCCAATTACACTTTCAGCAGGTCACTCTCACAAGTGAGCACCCTGCCTGGCCCTGCAGGAGGCAGTCACGGCTCCAGCACTAGCAGGGAGCCAGTGGGCACAGCCAGGCCCTCCAGAAACCCAGAGAAGAAGGGCAGGGCAAGGCAGAGGGACACCAGCAAACCCCGAGCAAGCCCAACTAGCAACAAAGGTCAGTGGGTCCAAAGGCCATAGCAAGGGCATGAGAAGAAGAGATGATGAGGAGGAGGCACTAACATTGCTTATCTGGAGGAGACAGGGCCCCCAGCCCAGGAGGTGGGAGGGAGGCAAATATTTCTTCAGGTGATACCTGAGTTTTCATAAAGCTGTTTCTCCTTGAGAACAAGCTGTCAGTATTATTCATATGGCCAGGAGTGCTTCATGCAGGGCTGGTGAATTGGGTGTAACCGGCAGGGCGTTGGTAGTGGGGGTGGGTTGCAGGGTGGCCTGTGCCGGAGGAAGACATGCTGCTCACAGCTGGTTCTGGCAGTGGACAAAATGGACCCACCACATGCCAAAAACAAATCAAAGAGAAGAGCATACAGCACCTCTGAGATAACAGGTGAGAGGGGAAAAAAAGAAAACAATGAGAAAAAAAAAAATCCCAGATCACCAGCTGTTGTAATTCTGGACCACGAGGACAAAAACACACACAAACACATGAGGTCCTGCTCTCTGATTAGTAAGTTCAAATACAGTGAGAAAAAAAATGGGCATTTTCAACCTTTCCCTTTCAGACAATCCTCCTGTCGATCACAGCAAAATCACTTCAGCTGTCAAAGGTGCACACCCAACAGAAGTCAGCAGCCTGTGATCCCTGCAACATTAAAGGGGAGGAAGAGGTACCTCCCAGTAGTGTTGGACACCTCTGTCAAAGCCCTGTTTCCCACAGTCCAGGCCCTGCCAGACAGCTTTTACATTGGAGAATCCCACTCATGGTTATGGCTTGGGGCAGGAATGGGATGAGGAAGAGTGAAACAAGCCCCGAATCCTGCAGGTCATGTAGGAAACAGGGCACTGCCATAGCCAGGGCTCAGAAAGGCCTCCCCTTTGGCAAAGTTCTTCTGCACCTCTGTTAACCATGGGCTCTTGGGAGATCACATGTTGGGAATAAGCCCCAAGTGCACATACAGTATGAATAACAACAGTAATATGAATAAAATATTATACACCATCTTTTTACCTAACAACCCTAAATTTTCAATTATATTTTCAAATCAGCTCCACAAATGCCAATTATTGAGACATTTTGCTTTGGCTGCCTCTTTTTTAATGTGCTCACTCCAATCATAAATAGTTTCAGAATTGTCTGGGATATAGCTACAACATTCTTTCCCAATTAAGGCACATACTCCATCCTTATAAGCAAATATAAAGTCAAGTGCTAACCTGCTTTGAGGGGTGACTGTATGGATAGTGGTTATTTCAGTTGCTACTTGATCAAAAGAATCTTCAGTGTCATTACTAATTTGCTCTAAAGTAATATCTAATAAACCAGTTTCTTTCATGGGGAACATAACAGCCCCAAGTCTTTCATGCTCTGAGATAGCTTGCCTTTCCTGATAATATTCAGCGGGGACACAACAAATGTTGAATAGCTGGGGTTATATATGACCCAAACCAATCCCATGGGAGCCACAGATGTGCATATGTATCACAAATTACATAGGCTCCTAAGGAAGTATGTAGAGAAGATTATGTGAACTCATAATTTTGTAAGTTATTAACGAAACATCTAGTAGTATTCTGACAATTAATAGTTTTGGTACAGTTACTGTCCTCCATGTGATATGTTCCATTTGCTATCAAGTAACAAGTGTTCCCAGGGGCCCCCAATCCCAGATGGAGGGCAGGAGCTGGAGCTTCACGCATGTCGGTATCAGATCAACTTGGATCAATTCCAATTTATTGTCATCAAGGATAATCTTGAATCTCTGTCCTCTGGGGATACCAGACTGGTCTTTTTACCTACTAGTTACATGCCATAGGAAGCATGGGGACACCTTCACTAGAGTGAGGAGGGTATATGGGAACACACAGAACATTTTGAAACATTTAAGTCTTCAGCGTAACGGTAGGCCAATTGAGGAAATGTATTTTTATGGTTTATGTGGTGATATAAAGACCTTCGACTTTTGGAGGACATGGTGTCTTTATGTGTTCTCTTCTGTTGATCTTGTGTTAATGGTGTGTTACTTGGCCAGAACAAAATGATTCAGACTAGTGTCATTGAAAATAACCAGAGAACGACTAGCCATGTCCATCTTGGAAACCAGGAGTTAGTTTATTTTCTGGAGCGCATAGCAACTTTGTTGTAGCAGGTTTTCTTTGCTCTGTTCACTGGTAGATGCTTAATCCTCTACTGGACTCAAATCTTGTTTTTCAAGACTTGACTGATTTTTTTTCTGCATTGGAGTTTTCAGACAGGGCAAACAGCAGTGGGTTGGAGCTTAATGGAACCATCAAAGTCTTACAATGAGAAGCAGGTATCCAAGCTGAAAGGCCTTGACATTTTATAGCTGTGTGAGTAGTCAGAGTGATTTGATACTGTCATTTGGTCCTTTCCATCTAGGCTGGAGTGCTTTTTTTCTTTTTTTTTTTTTCCTTCGTTGATGGACCTTCATGTAGACCCAGTCTGCAGGTTCCCAAGAGTGGCACAGTTCAGAGGCAGGTTCTGGACAGGCTTCTTTTACCTATGAGTGAATAGTCCCCAGACATGTCATTAGAGCCTTGCAATAATTTAACATATCATCATAAGTTATATGTAAATTGGATTGATGCAGAGGCTTCAGTGGGGTATTCAGTAACTTTATGGCTCCATCCATTAGAATTTCATATGGGGATGGTCTGTGTTTTTTATTCACAGTGCTTTTGATATACATTAGGACCCGTCGTAAAGTGTCTGGCCATTTAAGGCCATTTTTTTCACAAATTTTGGCTAGTTGAGTTTTTAAATCAGAATTCTTCCTTCCAACAGCTCTGCTGGACTGTGGATGCTATGCACATCCAAATGCTGTTGGATTGTCCTGGAACGGGACAATAAAAACTAAAACACTTTGCCTTCTCTTTAAGTGAAATAAAGCCATTATAATTCTGCAGAAAAGTATGCAGATGATGCTTTAATGCATGTCAGCTTTGCACTTCTAATTGGTTTGCTATTTGTAAGTTTGAATTCTAAATGCAGTCCTTTTTGTACATTTAATAAACCTTTGGGTTTTATGTGGCAATTCCCACTTGATCTTACTTTGTCCCAACTGCTTGAAAATCAGTTTTGTTTTTTTCAGATGTAAGAGAATGTGAGAGTGAAGAAGGTGCAAAAATGGTCATTTTACTTTTATAACAAGTATTTATTTGTTAAGTATTTTTAAATATTTGTGTAAAAAGCTTTACTGCAATTACATGACAAATCTTCAGCTTTAATGTGTTTCTCGTACTGTATTAACAGTCTTAACTGTCTTAACGAAATGAACGGATTATTGGCTTACAGCTTGAATGGAGTTACTTTCACTTACATGAAAGATCCTTTTGAACTTATTTCTGGGAAGATTAATAGAAGATAAAATTAATCAAGGAGTATTTGTCTTCTGCTAAAAACTGCAGAAACTTCACTTTGTGTTAAAACATGAGGCAATCTCATCTTCTTTTCTGAGATGGCTTTCTTCAGACCAACTTCCTAGGATTTTTTTCTTTATCTTGCACTGTTGGTTTTTTTTTTTCCCCTAGAGAAACATTTTCCTGTGCTAGGGCTTAGTCCTGAAAGCCATTCCCTTGGGCCTTCTTGATTTTGGCAGGGAAGTTTATTTATTGCTCATTGTATCTGATCTGTCTTACAGGCATGTTTCATTTTTATAAAATTATGACTCTTTTTTGCATTAAATAAATACTTAGAAAACACAGCGTACTCATAACTGTAAATGCCACAGGCTAGCATAAATATAGATAATAGCATATATCAAGATCATTATTTCACTGTATCCCAGAGTTGTGAATTCCATGATCTTTCATAGAAGATTATGATCATTCTGCTTCTCATATATGCTCCTTCATCTATGCTTGACTTCAAGTCACTGAGCAGGCAAATTAATTGATGAATTCAGTAGCAGTACATTGGTGGGCAGAAGTATTTGTGTGAATCCAGAAAAAAGATTGTTTTCCATGAATGATATTAAAAAGTGTGATGAGAAGTTGTGAAGTCTGAGCTTCATTTATGTTCACTGGGAGTTTGAGCTCGTACAGATTAAATCAATTTAATTTTGTCATTAACTTCAATAGGAAGAAAATTGAACCCTAGCAGAAAAAAGAAAATAGGGAAAAGGGGGGAAAAGGCAATTAAAGAAAACAATTCTAAAGCACTAAACTATTAATTCAACTCCTTTTTAGGCTTTAATTGGCAACAAGAAGGGCAGGTTCAAATTTTAGGAATCTCTGTAAAACATTTACTCAGCCAGCTACCTGGGGAACATTATCTGATCCTCCCAACTTGCAGACATGTTGGCTAGATACACAAGGGCGGAAAAGATAAACCAGCAGGGCAGATAAACAGGCATTATAATGCCTGTGCACCTGTATCAGCTTGGGTGCCCTAGGGAGGTGAGAGCTGAGCCAGGTCTTCACTTCCCTCAGCCTGCAGCAACACCTCATTCACAGTTTAGGGTTAACCTACCACAGATATTTATATGCATCTCCAGCTGGCCTTTATATTGGAGGTGTTAGAATACTTACTATTTTCAGATGTTCATGGTATGTAATGGTACATCTCGCTTCACAAAGTACAGTAACTTGTGTACAGAGGGTCGAATGTGTCTGCTGAGAAAATGCTTCTGCGATCTTTTTGTTTTCCACAAGATGTCATGGGGTCTTCCAGCATGAGTGCTTCATATCACTGAGGACAAAAATGAAATTGGTATACGTCCATTTTCAAGAAGGTGAAAAAAGCACAGCCTGTTTCTTCCTAAAAATTGAAGAGGTTTTGCTTTAATCTGTTCAATGCAATGGATTACTGCATACATGTTGCAGAAGATTATGGCGATACAGGAAAATAAGGACTGTTAAAAAGGCCATAGTGGATCTCACAGAAGGTCTAGCCTAATGGTCTTTCACTGATACTGGAAAAATCAGGAGCCTAGTGAAGAAAGATCTTTGAAAATGAAAAGGAAAAGCGGTGTTTTAAAAAATAGTTACTTGAATGCTTTTCCAACCTTCACCCCTCTGTGGCTAAAGAGAGGCTTTTCCTTAGACAAAAGTGTCTGTTTAAGGACATAAAGTGAAAAGCCGTTACTTGCCTAAGGGGAAAAATAAACACTCTTGGGTTTGGAGAACTGCAAATGCTACACAAAAAAAGATGCACAGTTTAGTTCTGGATTAAGTCTTGCTTCAATATTGTATTCCTCTTCAAGGCTGAACTGGGGCTAATGGTTTTGTTCAGATTCATGCTGCTATCATAACCATGCAGATACTTCTAGATTACATGCTCAAGTGGTAGTGCTGGCAAAGATTAGCTGAGGTTGTGAGATCCTGTTACATTGATTGGAAAAAAAGTCTCATAAAAGTAAAGATGTTCCCTTGAGATTTCTGCTCTTTCATTGCACACTTTGTCAGGACTGGGGAAGGCAGGCATCTCAATATTTTTTTAAGTCCACGATGCTCTTCTCTTAAAAAAATGAGGCAGAGAAGACAGTACTTCTCCTTCAGAACTATCTATCTAGTTGTATCTATGTTCAATTATAAACAAAAATTTGTGTCTCTGATTTATATGGAGTCTTTCACCTCTGTAGTGATTCTTTTCCAAGAAGTGGTATTTTAAATTCCTCATATTTAAAACCTATTTCTGTGTTTTAATTTAGCATGAAGATTATAAGAGCATATACACACATTCAGAAGGAAGTAATTAGTTATCTTCTTTTTAAAATGGCAAGTAGCACTACCTCTAGAGCTTTTTTCCCCCCCCCTATAATTACATGACAAAAGATCTATTAGGAAAGAATGTAATTAATTTCTGAGAAAGTTCAGTATCAGTGCTGATGTAGAATATAATGTTTCTCAGCAATCTAGCTGACAAAAAAGGGGTTGATTTTTTTTTTTCCTGTTTTGTGTATAGTTGTTTCAAGCAACCTTAGTCTTAAAATCACTAGTAGGGAAACATGGCTTTTTCAATGTATTTTAATCCAAATCCAATTTTAAAGGCAATTATTTAATTTAAAAATACTAAAAGAAATCATTCCTTTTTTGATTTAACTCTGCAAAATCTAACAGGACCCTCTAAAAATCAGAAGTTTTCCCAAAATGGAGAACTCCAGGAAAAAATCCACCAAGATTGCCAGGAGAAAGATTAATTACTTCTTGAAAGCCTTCTTCATGTATTGCACGTTGTACAAAGAGTAGAAACATATAGTTTTGGGAATTGATACGTACATACTTTATAATCTGGGGGGCAGAGAAGACTCCAGACATTATCTTTAAAAGCTGTGTTTCTGTTTAAATTGGGAATACTGCTGTAGGGTTGTTCATAACAAGTTAATATCTCTAATATGTCTGTAAATGCCATTGTCCTTATGAGTGCATCGGATTACATGAAGATTGTCTTCCTCATGTATTCAGTGTTCTGAAATGCCTGAAGAAAATAATTTCTGATAATTATGTTAGCATGACTAACAAAATGTTAAATAACATAAGGGCTTTACAGGGGATGACTCCAAAGCAAAGACCTTGAGATTTCAAAATCGTGAAGTAATAGTAACTGACACAATGTTGCAAATGTACAAATATTCATTTTTTAAAAAGCACTTTTTTCCTGCCCTGAATTTAGAAAGAACAGAAGAGCTGTTTATTCTTGCAAAGAAATAGCTCTGATGAGATAATGCTTACTTGAAAAATGAAGAGACAATCAGAGTTCCAAGAGAAAAATGGCATTGCAGTCTGTGAAAGGAAATGCTAGAGGCAATATCCAAATGTGAGGCATGATGGATGCATGATGTAACAATATCTTAAATACATTAGCTTTTGGTTTTCCTTTAAAAAAAGGAAAACCAAAACCTCCAAAAAAACAATTCTGTGAGGTTCCTAGGAAGCCCTTCAACCTCCTCTCCTTCCTCAAAGCCCCAAAATATTTAATGTTATAGACAAAGCTTTCTGCAACAAAATATGTTTAAGTTGCAGATGCAAATTATCAACATGGTTAATTATTTATGCATTTGCAAGGACTGCGTGACCTTACCTGTATCTGTATTGCTCTCTGATATGTTTGCACGTTTTAACCCAGTCTATTTTGTGGCTTTACTGTATATCACTCTCAACTTATTTTGTGCAGCATCTAGGCTCTGTCTCGTGGGATTCATGCTCTGATTGGAAATAGATACAAATGAGAATCAGAACATAAAATAGATGGAATGTATTTTAGAAAACATATCTGCAATGTGTTCTGTTGGTAAACACAGTTCCCATCTGATTTATCTTTGCAATTTCTTACTAGCAGTTATTGTTGGTGGGAAAAACAGTCAAAAATATGTTCTAGATAAATATGTAAACATTCCTATTTCATTATGACATAAGCTATGTTCACAGTACCAAGATAAAGAGATGCTAGTAAGTAATGTTCTGGGTATTTTGTTTGTTTGTTTGTTTTTTTAAGACAGATCTGATATTTAAAACTCTGCAGTTCTGTTAGGGTACCTTTGATGTTCTGAGAAATGGAAATTTTCATAGCAGGTCATTTATTCCATGATTCAACTCCATCAAGGTATCGGAGTGCATAAGGCAGCATGGTTCATTTCACTTGTTCTGTTTCCTCTTTATCTGATGATTGAACTTCTTGTAATTCTCTTGGTAACTCATCTTACCACCTGAGAATAATAGGTTCATAGAAAACTAAGGTTGTATTCTAAAACATTGTTTATTCAGTAATATCAGTTTCAGCCAATGTCCATACGTCTTGTCTCTTCACTGAGAAACTAAGGGTTTTCAAATGCAGCAACTTGCAGGATTAGTATACGTGCTCTCTGAATCGTTTGCTTTAAATTAATACAAGTTAGAACTGCTTGACTGTTTCTCATCACTATGCTATGGCAGCATAGCATAACCCAGGGACTTAAGGAGTCAGAACTCTAGTAGTCTTGTGGTTTACCGTCTCAGTCAAGTCACAATATTCGCTAAGGCTTGGTTGTTTCCCAATGGATATATAAATATATAAAAACAAATCTGAAACCTAGCTAGTTCAGGCCAATAATTATGAAATTCATATTCATAGCTTACCAAGAATGGTATGGTATTGATGTAGACAATAAACTAAGAGTGAAAGCCACAAGGGATTTTGAAATGAGTTTATCTCAAAAACCTGAAAGTTACCGTAGTCCATAATAAAGTTCTTAATTAGCAGGGTCCATCACATCCTTTGTGGTGCACACAGACGTTTTATGGAAAAGACTAGTCTGTCAGTGGTATCCTAAAAATCACTGAGCAGCAGGAGTTGGAGCTGGTGTCAGAGAGCGTATAAAGGGACATTTCCCTGTGCAGACTCCCACATATCTCACGCCTTGCTTAACTTTCTTTCTGATCCCTCCTGGGTACACATTTGGGAAGAATTAGAGTAAGAGCAAAGACACAAAAAATCCTACCAGCGGTGCAATTGCCTCATATAATAAGATTGGCAAACTTATTGAAATCCTTTTTAAGAGTAAGGAGGAAATGTGTTTCTCTCCTACTGGGAAACTGTTTTAGGACCTCACTGCATGATGATTGGAAAGTGTTTCCTAATCTCTAGCCTAAATTCAGTCACAGCCAGTTTCTGCCCATTGTTCTGCTGCTAGCACTATCTTTTAGTTTAAATACCCTTTTTCTATCTCTTTGGAAAATACAATGATAAAAAAGCAGCAAGACAAAAAAAGCAAAACCTTCCTCTGGTTTTGGGAGGGCATCGTGAAAATCAACACTGGCGATCTTTAATCTCTACTGTGAGGGGAGAAATATCCTGCAAACCCTTTTATCAAACTGCAGTTTAGAAGGGAAATGAATCTTGGAGTGACTGGACACTAAGGTGTTTTAATATCTCACTCTGCTGGGATAGAATATTGCTGGATCTGGTTATTCTTCCTTTGGAATAAGCTGCTCAATTGCTGTAAAGCTGTACTGCCTTACTAGAATTGTAGTCAGAGGCCTTCTGACCAAATATTCTGCTGTGCCTGAGATCAGCACTGCTCAAATTTAGAAGCAGAAAAGATATTCGTGCTTTTAATGTACTACCTCAAAAAATGTAAACATGTATATCTCGGTAGAGAATTCAGTTAAGTACAAGAAACATTAAGTCCTAACGGCAGGACTCAAAAGCTGGTTAAGAGGTTTGGCATTAGCCAGCAAAAAATGCTCATGAAGTTATGGAGAGGCTCAAACTAGCCGGTGTTGATTAGGTGAAATGTGGGCATGGGAGGACACTAGCATCCTCTGGGTATAGTCGCCTCTACGAGTGCACCTGCACCAACGATTTCGTGCACAGATAGGTTCCTTTCAGCTCTGCAGTCTTCTTGTGTCTGTACTTGATGTGCTGTTCAGCCCATGTCTTTGCATCACCAATGCTCAGATAAGGGTTTTCATGATTTCTCATTAGAGCAAATGCTGGTCAATATTTGCTGAGAGATTGGTAGAGAGAGGTAATGTTTCTAGAAGGTTATAAAGAGCTTGGTTCAAACAAACGTGGATTAATGAGGTCTCTCTGTACAAATTCTCCAAACAAGGCAATTAGACTGAAAAATTTCTTAAGTAAAGATCGTTAGCCTGCCCGGTCTGGGTTGTCAAGCAGCTGAGCCATGTACCCACTGCTCGGGGGGCGGAGGGGGGGAGCTTAGGGAGGAACGTTTCATCTTTTGTTTCAAAATTGCCTCATCAATGCTTAACTGATTGCACCATATTATCTGCAATTTCAGACTGTGTAGCCTAAATTGGTTTCACTTTGGAGAAGGAAAACAGGCTCACAAAAATAATCTGTCTGTGGTCTTGAACTACTTTTCTTTCTAAATTATTAAAAATATCCACCTTTTTTATATACATATATTTATATGTCAAAGTCGAGGATTTGAAGTTAGCAATAAATAGTATTATTACAGCATAGTATTAAGTTATACTCAAGTCATTCCAGGTCTTTTTGTCTAACTTCTTATTAGAAACTGCTTGATCTCAGTCTATGCAGTCAACTCTGGTGCCAAAAATTCTCAATATTGTAAACCTTTTCTTAGTGTCTAACCTAAGTATCCCTTCTCCAAATTTAAGTCCCTTGCTTCTTCCTTTTTCAGTTTAGACATGGAGGTGATTTTTCTAACAAACAAACCTTCCACTTAATTGTCAAATTCTGGAGTGTCCTTCAGTTTTTCAGCTCTAGAGTCTCAATTGTGTTTCAGCCTTCTTTTGTGGATCCTTCTTAAGGACGTGTAATTATTCTTTTTGCTGTCGTTTTGCAACATCTTCACTATCAATGTGGTCCTCATAGCTGGATATAATACACCATCTTGGTGCTATCTGCTTTATAGCAGGAGTCCATTGGATGGCCTAAAGCTCTGCCGCTTCTTCCACTTGGCATTATGATCACAGAGGGACATGGTGATGTTGATGCATGTTCAGCTTTCAAGATATTAGAATCAACAACCCCTCTTCCACAAAACATCCCCCTGGCCAGTCGTTCCCCATTCTGCCGTTGTGCAGATGATTGTTCCTTCTTAAATGCAGAAGCCTGTACATGTCCTAACTCGAAGCTAATTCCTTCAGTTCATACAAATCTACTTGATGCAGTTCATCAGTGGTATTGCAGCATCTCCCAGTTCAGAGTTTTGCACCCACCCTGTACTCCTACCTTCTTGAGATCTAAAAGCTTACTTATGAGACACTGTCAGAGAAGATCTGATTAAATGTTAAAGGCTTGAATCAGAGTTTGGATATGCATATCTACAGCTAATCCATCCTCAGGTCTTTTATCCTGTCAGGGGAGGTGATTTCATAGAATCATAGAATCATAGAATCGTTAAGGCTGGAAAAGACCCTTAAGATCATCGAGTCCAACCAATAACCTAGCACTGCCAACTCCATCACTATACCATGTCCTCAAGCACCACGTCTATCCATCCTTTAAACACCTCCAGGGATGAAGACTCAACCACTTCCCTGGGCACCCTGTTCCAATACTTGACCACCCTTTCAGTGAAGAAGTTTTTCCTAATATCTAACCTAAACTTCACCTGGCGCAGCTTGAGGCCATTTCCTCTCATCCTATCACTTGTTACTTGTGAGAAGAGACCGACCCCCACCTCGCTACAGCCTCCTTTCAGGTAGTTGTAGAGAGCAAGAAGGTCTCCCCTCAGCCTCCTCTTCTCCAAACTAAACAACCCCAGCTCCCTCAGCCGCTCCTCATAAGACTTGTGCTCTAGACCCTTCACCAGCTTCGTTGCCCTTCTTTGGACACACTCCAGCACCTCCATGTCCTTCTTGTAGTGAGGGGCCCAAAACTGAACACAGTACTCGAGGTGCGGCCTCACCAGTGCCGAGTACAGGGGCACTATCACCTCCCTAGTCCTGCTGGACACACTATTCCTGATACAAGCCAAGATGCCATTGGCCCTCTTGGCCACCTGGGCACACTGCTGGCTCATGTTCAGCTGGCTGTTGACCAACACCCCCAGGTCCTTTTCTGCCAGGCAGCTCTCCAGCCACTCCTCCCCCAGCCCGTAGCGTTGCATGGGGTTGTTGTGACCCAAGTGCAGGACCGAGCACTCAGCCTTGTTGAACCTCATGCAGTTGGCCCTGGCCCAACGATCCAGCCTGATTCAGATTCGATGTTATTAGGAGAGTTTTTTTGCCAAGTACATTCTTTTTATATTACTCTTCATTTTTTCTTCCATATCTTTACCAATAGTGCATTGGGTTATTTTTGCAGATATCATAGCATAAAATATAGCATCTTCTGGATCTCCCTTAATCCCTTTCAAAGACAGCCATTATTTTCACCTCTGTAAACCTTATGCTTCACAAGTTGTCAGACATCACTTCAACCAATTCTTTAAGCTTACTAGCACCAACTTTATCAACTTTATTCTTTACCTTCTTACCGTTTTCCCCCTTCTCTACCGTATTTTAGTGAGTTTCATTCTCTTAACTCGGCTTATTCCTTTTAGTGAAGAATGAAATGAAAGAAGTGCTGCAGTTATCACAGTCATTTCTCATGACTTATCACTTCTCAGGTCATTTTCCGGTAGATTTTCTTCTCACAAAATCAGCAGAGTAAGTCTTTTCTTGGTTCTTTCCCTATTCTAACATGCAGAAAGAACAAATTGTGCCTCCTCAAGTTTGTTGAAGAACAGGCCATGAAGCAGTAGTTCTTGGACAATTAGAACTCTTCTCAGGGTGAAAATTTTGTTATTTACATGATATGAGTTTCATTGCTGTCTCATCAAGAAGTGTTGCTACATAACAGTGTTAACCAACAATGTCGCAAAGAAAAAAAAGCTTTCTTCTGTGCCATTTTTTATAATAAAAACTTTTGAAATTTCGTCGTGTGAAAGCTAAACATAAATTCTCAAAATGAGAAAGATTACAATCACTGCTAAAGTGAATGATTGCTATTCCACACAGCGGAACTGATGAAACCTACTATTCATGTAAAACATTAGAGAAAAAACAGATGACTAATAATTCTGACTGATAACACACATTTAAGAAAAACAAACTAAACAAATTAATAGGCAAAAAAACCCCAAACCCACAAAGTTGCCATAGAATACGAGTGCGGTTCACACTGAAACTCAAGGAGCAAAAACATCCTGAGTTGCAAAAATATGGAGTGGAGCGTGAAAGCAGCCTGACGGTATGTAGTTGCCAAGAACCCTCTTGGTCCACAGACAAGTGTACACTCACTGACCTCTTAATGTAGTGCCTGTTCACAGGAACCTGTGAACTTTACAACATGATCTCACACAACCATTATAGCCCATAAGTTATTGTTGTGGGAAACCCATTCTGCACGGCAATGGCCATAATATGATGCAGAATGAGCAAATAGTAGCTTTTTATATGACGTAATAGCACATAGGAGCAAAGTACTTCTAATGCTTTCCTTCCTTTTTTCATTTACTCAGCTGTTTTGTGGAAGACAAATTTCTATCTGACAAAATTTTCATATTGCCTCACAGTTACACTTTTTTCTTGGATGTCCTGCATGGTTTTGTTGTTATTATTAGATTTAGGTGGAAAACGAAACCAAAATTTCTCTTCCAAAGAGATGTGAATTTGGGGAAAAGTCACATTCGTGCTTAACAACTCAGACCCATCTATAAATTCATGGTCAGTAGCATACTTTCTTCCTTTCTCATCATTCCTACTTTCTGGATGATATTAGGGTTCATCTTGTCTCCTTTCTTCAGCGTTATCTTCCATTAAGACTGCTCTAGTGCATCCTAGGATTGGTTCCATAACTAGAGCCGAAGCAAGAATTTCAATCCTTTTCTGAATTTTTCATATTGTAGGACTATCCATTAATTTTATTTTATCTGTTACAGAACTTAGATCTATCAGAATATTATTTGGCAAACTCCATAAGGAGTATATTTTTATAACATCTCTTATTAATTCTTTATGTTGCCTTCATTACAAATGAAGGCACACAAAGCAACATAATGGGACCGGGTTGTCAGTGAAACTATGCATATCCAGATTTCAAATGTAGCCCTCAGATAGATACACAAAGGTTTTGAGCTGCAGTGTAATTTATACCTACATTTTTCAGAACAATGAAGTCTTATTTCAAACCATTTATTTATGTGCTATATCATACATATACATTTACAATGTGCAAGTTAAAATAATATAAATATGCCTAAATTATGTGTTGTATATTTTTGATTATGTTTATGCTTATGTTTATGTTTATTTATTAATGTTTTTACAAAATTCCTTCCCACCACTGCATAGTTCCTATATTTATACTGTGCAACAGTTTTTTACAGTATTTTTGTTGCTGCCAGTGCAGACTCAGGATAGAATACAGTGAATATAATATCTATATGCATTGTTTTGTGTAACAATGAATAAATTAAAAGTAGCTTAGCTACGACTTTAAGGAAAAAAGGCTCTATCTTCAAACTAGAACAACTTTTTCTGATGGGATTATCATGTCCTTTTATTAATTCTCGTGATAATTAAATAATAATGTTCTTGTGCATCAACATTTTAAAATTCTTTTTTAGGACATGAGGTGGTTTTCATGAGTAGCTTTTTTTCTCTGTTGTGACTTCATGGAGCCAACCAAAGGGAGCTGATTTTAATTGTTGCATTCTCAAAAGCTATAGAAATACCATCCCTTTTATGTTTAAACACAACTGCACTGTTGAAATAAACAGCTCCATTACTGACAACTGTTTTTCAAATATCACTCAGGGACTTAGCGAAAGATTTGCAAAGTGCTGTGTTACATAGAGGGCACTTTGTGACAACAGCATGGGACTGTAGTGTTTCTTGGTCTCATATAAATACAGCTGCACTTGGTAGAATACAATCCAAACTATATGCAGTGTTTTAGACCATATAGTTATACTTGGGTTCTCCTCCTATTTGCTCTTTCAGACTGGGCACTTGAAATCCATGCCAGAAGATGACAGTGACATGAGTCTGATTGTGTGATCAGTCAGATATATTGCAGGCCATCACTGTGAACAAGACTGTCTGCAGTCACAGCTCTGTAAAAAAAACCCAGAGAATCAGCAGTAAAAATTGTTTTTAAGCAAGAATTGGATTTTTAGGACTAGATGTGGTGGGAGTTGTTTTACGTTCTAAAGCAATAAAAGCATATGGCCAGCAACTCGCAGACTTCATTTGTTTACCCCTGTTCCTTATGTTGAGGTCAACTGCATGATTTGAATCATCCTGTATTAACAAAGAATTGCTTTGTAGCACAGGATGATCAGGCATTCCTTAGAGAATGAATGCAAGTCTTCTCTCACTCTGGTTCGTTTGAATTCTACTAAAATTCTATGGCTGATTTGCAGTTTGTGTAAAAATACATCAAAAGACATGAGGGAAGAATACGTAGCTTTTCAGTATTTTTTAGACCGTTGTGGGGCAGATCCTAATACAGACTTTCAAAGGAGTTTCACACCAATTCAAAAATTACTGCACTCTGTGTGATATCTTGGGGCAATTTATTTGCCTTCATATACAATCATGATACAAACTTTGGGAATGTTAGTAGAAGCGGTTACATGATTTCATGAATCTCCTTCTCAGCAGCAGAAGAATAAAATGCAAAACTTCCTATTACAAAGTAATAGTGCCTATGCAAAGTTGGTTTGCATCATGAGATACGTTTACCATAGCTTAAATAAATGCAATTTTTAAAAAAAAGAAAAAAAATAAATGCCCTGGAATACATGAAATTGAAGTACTTTGTGTTGAGCGGCCAACTATTCTTATGACTCTTTTACATCATGTATTGTTGTCACTCTTCAAAAATGATTTTTCCAGCTATATTGTATGTCTTAATTAGTCATTATAATCACAGTGCTAACCATCTTTTCTGCACCATTATCTGAATATCCCCTTTTTAATGCAAGGATAAGTTAGGCAATTTTAAATATATATATTCTACTTGTGATAACTTTCCTAATTAATTATTAAAATTTAATCAAATAGGTTTTTATTTGAAAATCAAATGTCAACATTTTTCTGTCTATAGAAAACTGGAAAAAATAATCTAAGAACAATGTTTTGAACTTAACTGTAGAGGATGTGAAATGAGCAACGCAATAGAACTGATATTCACTATAGTGTTATATATGTGCTCTGCTTGCAAAGATTTTTATAATCTTAGAATTTTAATTTTGTGTGTTCATGTCTTTACTGTCAAAACACAGATTGCAACATATGGAAAAAAACTGTTAAAGTCAAAATTGTATTCATATTCAAGTATAAACTAGTCTCTGCTTTTAAAACATGAACTCCTGGAGGAAACCACCAGCCCTGCTTCTTGTCCCTATATTAAAATTATCCACTGCTAAACAGGCTAGATAAACAAATAAATAGTATAAGGAAAAAAGGTTGGTTTTCCAAATGTAGGAAAAACTTCAGAATAAACAATGATAAGAATCTGCAAACAACATGTCAAATTACAAAAATGTAAAAGGAAGAAGGTACAGTTTAGAACTACATAGAAAAAGAAGAGGAATAGCAAAGCCAAGAGCTAAATATTACATGTTCAAAAATAATCTTACAAGTACTTCCGAGATCTGCAGAGAGAGAATGCAACTCAACCTGTAAATACTTTCCCTGGCTAGAGGAAGTTGTTCAGGCATACAAATCTCTCAGGTAATTTTTGGTTCCTACAAATTTTCCTGCAGCCAAGAAGAGCTTCCATTTTGTTTTTATCGTATTGAATATTTCAAATGTTTTCTCATCTTCATTTAAAAAAAAATTAAAATAGGGAAACAATACAAACCTCAGTATTCTCTATAGCCATTTACGTCTTTGATTAAATCTCATGTGACTCCAGTGCTTTGGCTTTCTAGAGGAGTGCAACAGGAAGATGGTGCTTCCTTAGCTCATGGTGTCACAGCTGAAGAGAACCATCACATACAGTGCAGAATAATTCACTGGACAGGTCAGTGTAAGGAACGGGTAATATAATTCATAAATGAGAAATAGCTCGTACATTCTTGTGTAGAAAGTATATATAATAAAGTGAAGAGGGCGTCTGAGAGATCACCTACTTTACCCCACCTCACCTAACAGGCCCATCGTCTCTCGTAGCATTCTAACCTCCAGGTATAGCACTTAACCTTTTTTATCATTGAAACATACTACATAAGATTGTGATACAGTATATTCTTCAGATTCATTTTTGTAGAAATACTGTCTGCTTGATCGTTCCCCAATGTATACATGTGCTGCTGATTATTTCTACTTATATGTGAAAATCATGCTAGTTTCTGTTGAGATGAAATGATATTCAGGTGGTTCCAACTCTAATCTTGTCCTCAAAAATACTTATCTGTCACTTTTTTGTGACATCTGTGGGTTTATAAGCATGTCTTTTACCATCCTCAGAGAAAGTACTACAGAAGAAAGAATATAGTACAATTGAGGAAAAAAAAAACAAAAAAACAACCTTTATCCTAGTCTGCCTTGCTAAGAGAATGTCAAGCTTTAAATCCTTTTTTTTTAAATGAAGAAGATCTATTTTTTTGTTAAGGGAAACAAATAACTTGTTTGAAAAACCTAGCAAGATGTAAACCTGGATAACTCAGGCTGGGCCCAGATTTATGCGTAGATACGCAGATCCTACTAATCTCAGTTTCTTTAGAGGCTGAATCCTGAACGCCAGAGTGCCTCAGATAAGCACTACACCTGCAGAAAGAGAGTTTCCTTAAATCTCTGCTGTATCCAGACTTCCTTTTCTGTGTCTTTGGAATAAAATAACAGAAGCTTTAGGTGTCTCTCAGCTTCGCAAGAACATATTTAATACAGAAGACTCCTCAGGTTTGTTCTTCTGTAGGAGTTTCAGGCAGACAAGGATGAGCAATATCTGTTTAGGTAGTAGTATATTTTATTTTTCCAATGGTGCAACAGAAAGTTTCCACTAAGCCTTCTGGCTTAGAAAATAAAATATTAAAAACTATGGCCCTTTTTCATCAAAGTGAAACACAGTTTTATATAAGGTTCAATTCTAAAAAATTGATACAGGGAAAAGACAGTAGAGCTGTCTCTCTCTGTGGTCTTCCATTAATTCTGTCATCTGAATTCACTTCAATTTTGTATGGATGTTTTATATCAATAAATTCTAAATCCTCTCTTTGATTTATCAGTATTAGAGGTTGGAAACTCAATTATTCTCTCAGTTAAACACATGAATATACACATACATGTGCAGTGTCACTCAGCCTTAAGGAAAATAAGGAACTTATTTTCTTTGTTACAGTCAGCAGGGTGTGACTACACAGAGAAGCAAGTCACATGAAAAAGACAGCATTTTTACACAATTATTCAAGTAAAATTCCTCTTCAGAGATCCAATCCAAAGCTCACCACAGTTCTTATTCACTTTACAAGGTTTCAGATCTGGCCTAAGAACCCTAAGGAGACCTTCGCCTCACTAGTTTTTTTTTTTTTAATTAAAATAAAACTGTATAACTTACCTTTTTGTACACAACATTTTTTTGTGAACGAACTTTTCTCAACTACATTCCTTAACAGATTCAACAATAAATTTTATTAATGATGAACTTGGCAATTTTTATAGTACAGGTTTTCGCAATCTGGTACACTTTATGGTATTGTATCTTTTGAAATCTTTAAAATATGCCAAAGTTCTGAGGTGTATCTGTACTTTTATAATAGATGCATTTTATGACACACAGCAAAAAGGACTCTAGAGTTTCAGAGTTTAGTTATGCAAATTTCTCTTAAAATAGGAAAGAGAAAAGGGTATTAAATTAACATACCCATCAGGTTCTTTCTCTTCAAAAACTCTACTTTTAGGAGTAAGCCATGCATTAGACAGATAACAGGAAATCTCTTTGGTGTCTTCATTCCTAAAAAATTGGTCATTACATTTAGAAACATGACAGACATAAATACTGCTAAAGGATAATAAAAGGCAAAAGATTTTATGCTGCAGTGTCTTGTATGATACAGAGGAAGGCTCATTGGTTTTGAAGGGATGAGGATCTGGGCTCAAACAAAAATTAATCAAAAAGCCAGTGGACCTCAAAGGGAGGGAATATCAGGTGCTCAAATTAGAAACATGATGAAAATGTTATTGTCACACCTACTTCATTTCTGGCTATTGCACTGCGTATTTTTCTACCACTTTTTGAAGACTGAACATACCACAGAAAGCAGGCTGGTACTCCAACGTGTTTGCAGTAGCAAGGTCCAACAGGCTTGGGATTTCATAAGAAGATTAATTTTGTATGGAGTACCCAGAGCTTTTGGTTGAATAACCCTCCATTGTTGGTGGTTTGGAGTTGGTAAGCTTTGCAGAAGCATGCCAGCTCCCCAAAGACAGATGTGTTCAAAGGAAAACAAGTTTTTTGTTTCCACAAAGAACCAGTAGTGACGTCTTTGTCTGTACTTCTAGCAAACCTTCCCATATGAAATTAACTCTGGACAAACAAAAATAAGCGTTTCTGATAGTTATATACAATATTATGACTGAGTTTTCACCCTAGACTGAAAAATAACACCTGCAATGTGGTTTTAAGAGCCTCACAAAAGTAAGAAGACAGACATGGATGTGGTTTTGGAGCAACATTCTTCCAAGTCATTAACCTAAGCATCTCCTATCCCACCTGTGTTTGCAGATAGTCATTTCCTGACCAAGGGATGGTTTTTCTTTGGTCCTTGTACAATGCTGAGCATATGGCCAGGCAAACACAGTCTCTTAAGTGCATAAAAAATTTCTTTGATGTTAAAACTAAGCTGGGTTTGCTACCATTAGGTAATTTATGGAACAAATGGGCAACTCACATTATCTTTTGAGGGAAAAAGATGTAACATTTCAGTTCCCTTAAGGGAAGAAGCTAAAATGGTTTTGCAGTAAAGAAAAACTTGTACTACTTATGAGGGTCAATCAAATTACTAGATACTTACACTGAAGCAAAAATTTGAAGTAAACTTTAGTATTTATGTGAGTGTCTTATTATGATCATATCCTTTTTTGCTATATCTGTGGCATTGGCATATAGTTTATTATTCTGATAAAATCTGTTGTGAAGAGATTTCATTGCTAAAAATGTTGGAAATACCATGGAAAATTTTTTTTATTTTACGCCAGTAGGATTGTGCTCTTGCTCTTTTTGACACCATATCAGAGAACGCTGAGAGTGATGCATCACTGTAACAACACTCAGAAAAAGTCCGTGGAAACACAGAGGGAAAGGATGAATCCCATTATTCATTTTCACCTACGTGAATTCCTATAAGCCTTGTCTATGACTCTGTGCAAGTTGTGAGACAATACGTTGTTTGAAGTGATATAGGACCTTGGTATCCTGCAAGGAAGACTGTAAAGGCTACGCAAGAATATTTTTCTATGCTGGTACAAGGCAATAAATGGGCAAAAATTCATTTTAACCAAGAACTTTTTAATATCTATACAGTATTTCATAAAAGGGATAGGTCTGAGAGAGAGATGAGAAACTTCCTTTTTTTCTGCCAAACACACTCTAAGATAAATTTATATTTAATAGGTGTAATGGTAAGACACTGAATTTACATTAAGTGATTTTGAGGGTCTTAGCTCTTAATGGCTATTTTGTAGTTGATCATTATGGGAACCAAAGTTAAGCATGAAAAACTGCAAATCTAAAATGACAAAATTTGGCAGAGAAGATGATGTATGAATTTTTTGATGGACTTGTGAATGTCAACAAGAAAACAATAATGCACCTTCTACTAATATGGAACCATATTAGGATGACACCAAGAAAACTATGAGGGAATATAATCATTCAGGGTTAATAATACGGAGCCAGTACTAGTCCTCTGCCTTAGTTACATTGCTGATTGAAGAAATTAGAAAGAAATAACCCTTGACTTAGTGGAGCTATGCTTGGGATTGGAGCTTGACACGAATCCTGCTTTGGACTTGCCAGGAAACACCGTGACTTCCAGAGGAGACCACAAGGCAAGCCCAGGCCACAGGGACCTCTCAGCATTTCTTGTGCCTTTCCAGGTTGCTGTGAGCCCTGAACCATGCAACCTCTCTCTTTCCAAAGAGAGGTCAAACTGAGGCCTATTTTCTGTTGCTTGAGGCTGTTGGTATTTGGTATTATTAAAAACATTCCAACTGCGTGGGCTCCTCTTGTGGTTTTAATTTCCTTTTGTTTTCTTCTGTTCCTAAAACCAGTACTTTGAAGTGGTTGTTTTACTCTCACTTAGCTGAAACACATTCTTGGATGAAATACAGCATATTTTAGACTTAGGGTTAGAATGGAAAGTATACTTTTATATTAAAACTTCTATGTTAATCACAGTACTGATGTCACTGCCTAAACCCTGGTCAGTGCAGCTTACAAGGACACCTGTCTCCCTCTCGTGTTAACTTGTGTTTGGTTTGATTTGGGTAGAGGCTTCTCTCCTGCTGGGACAGTAGTGAAGACCAGGTCACTGGCAATGCAGTGCCTGCCCAGCCAAAAGCACGTTGCAGAAAGTAGAACCAGGCGCCTTGAAATGGAACTTGATCATTAGTGTATGCAAGCAAAGAAACCTGACACTTAAAGGCTGTAGTAGTTAACTGGTTAAATTTTAAAATAAAGCTGGTGTGACACCGCTTCCATTCAATTTGAAAGAAATGTAGAAATTTTGACCATCGATGCACCTCTGCTTACCAGTTCTGTCACTTAATCGTTCACATTTATTTTAAATAAATAAATACATGTTTTGGATAATATGCCATTGTAACAGCTATCAACGTCTTATCATAGAAACAATGTGGTTGTGTTCATGTTATAATTAGTAGGAGTGGAGCAGTCTTAGTTAAACTTGCTATATAGAAAGCAAAAAAACTCTTATACACCCAACTTAAACCTAAAGTGCATATTAGAATATACTAGAAGTTCCTTGAAAATATGTATTATCATCTCCTTCAGTATGTTATTTCTCAATATCTTCCTCATGCTTTTACTTTCTTTCTTTTTTTTTCTCCTTCAGTTCAAAGTATTTCAGAGTGTCGGAGGATTGTCTTGTATTTCACTAGCTGAAACTTTTATAGCAGGCTGTACACTGTGTGTGTTGGGGCTGGAGGGCACCTGGGGATGCTTGGAGGTGCACAGGCTGCTAGGGCAGTAGTGGAGGGTGCAGTCACATCCACTATGCTCTAGGTAAGTGCTTGCTGCAGTAAACTGTATCTATCTCCAAAACTGCTTCCAGGTTTTTCTGGAGACAAAGGTTGTAGGAACATTACAAAGCAGAGCCATGGAGCAAGTGGCATGTGTAACCGGGATTTAGTCCTCACATTTGTTCCCTGGCCCTCTCTAGTAAGTGAAGCATACCCAGTAAGACTTACTATATACCGAGTTCAGTGATAGTCTGAAGACTCTAAGATGAAAAAATCACCTTCGGACTTGATTCAGCATAATGTCTAGGAGTCTGCGCGCATGTGTGTGTGTGCATGCAATCTGACCTGAAGCCAAAAGAAAACATTAACGTCTTGGAACAGGCTCATAAAATACCTGGAAATGGAATCATTTATTCTACCTCTGCCCTTTTCTATACATGGGAGAACATTAGAAAAATTAGCGATCAAGCCTACAGGGTGAATTCAAGGTATAACATCTCAATTCCTTCATTTATCTAGTTGTGTTTGTCTCATAATGGACCAGCGGGGACTTGCAGTTACAAGAAGTGAATCTGTACTTTCTTTTGTGCAGCCTATTTTGTGGCAATGTCACAGAAACACGTAGTGATGTTTCGGGATTGCTTTCAGGTCGTCGTCTTTTTTTTTTCATTATACTACCCGTCAAACACTGGTTTATCACAAAGGTGAATTATCTTGTCTCCAATTTTTGTATAATAGGTGAAGGAAATAACTGAAAATGAACACCAGGCTGGTGTATGCCAGCAGACCAGCAAGTATACGTCAGTGCAAGCAGTGCAGTGCAGAGACGACCGTGGGACTATGCATCCAAACCTCTTGTTTCCTGTGTGTGACCAGAAGCAAAAGCATTCAGAGCCCTGCAGGTTTGCTATCTGCATTAGAAAAGTTATGAGAAGCACATTTTTTGTGTCCCAAAATGTACTTTGTGGTATGAGAACTTCTTTCCATGAATTTTTTTCCTCTGGCACAATATTGCATGAGACCATGTGCGTGTAATGAACCAGCTGGGAGGACAAAACCTTTTAAAGCTTTGCAAGGTGTGTCCTGAGCACCTTTTTCTCTGGATGTGATAAGTGGCCCTGCTGTGAAACACTGGGAAAGGAATAAAAGAAAAACAAATTTTTTAAAATTGCCATTTTTAGACTACTGGAGAGGTTTTTGTACTGTGGCAACAAAGGGCATAGCTCAAGTCAACATCTGGAAATTGAAACAAAAAAACACCTTGAGACAGCAACACAAATTTTACTACTCTTGAATTAAATATGTAACTTAATTTTCACTTATGGAGTCCTTTTGTTGATTTCTCTTCATCTTCCAGTAGTCAATGTTTTAAAGTGGTGTTTCTCAAGTAGCTTATTGAGTCAGCTTACTTAACTTGTTGCCTTGTACAAAATTCTAATAATGTTACATTTCATGGTTGCATTTGATATAAAAATAATATTCTTAACTACTTCTGCTTCTACTTATTTTGTGACAGTCAGAAAAAATATACTAATTTGTATATTTTCCTATATTTCTTTGCTTCAGATCAACAGGGTGTATATAAAGGCATTAAAAATGAAGGGGGAATTTTGGGAAATTCAAGCTTACATAATTTGAGAATTTGAACATTCCAAATTATTTAGGGTGGTTTTCTTTTTAGTTTATAACCTTCTAACTACCTAAGAGAAAAAAAGTCTATTATTAAATTGATTCCTTTTGTTTCAAATCAAATCTGCTTTTCTGCCTTATAATAATTAGCTAATTAAGTTCTCCCTTTCTTCTGTGAGAGCCTGAGGCTTCTTCAATTGAAATTCTTATTTCAGTTCCTACTCCTCTTTCTTGCCCTCCATTAATCAAGATAATAAACATTAATGATAGTAGGGAAAAAAAATAGACCTATTTCTTGGACAGAAATTTTTATTACTGTTTTTAAATCAAAAATCGTCAAAACACTGTTTCTGTTACAGTATAAAGATTTTAAAACTTTTCATTTATACAATCAAGCTTATCAACTTTCTGCTAAATCTTCTAAGGAAAAATATTCCAAAAAGAAACCAAATTAAAAGGCAGGTAACGTCTTTTGAGAAATACAAGACACACACAGAGGCAAGTAAATCTCAGTCATCACTGTGTAGTAATCTGGAAAAAAATCCTAACAAGTTTGCATTTGCTGCTGTTGTTGTCCAGGTTAGTTACACATGATAGTTCTTTGAGGCCTTCTGAATTTTTAGATATATTATTGTGTAGGCCAAGGAAAAGAAAAAATAGATCTTCCCTAAGAAAAGACTCAATGCTAACAACGAGATGCTTTAAATATGAAAAATAGGCATTAAACATTGAAAATCACAGTAGCAGTCAAATGAAATTGCCATTCATTGCAGAGAAGTGGATTTCACTGACTTTTCATGAAAAATGTTTTTATATTCACATTTCAATGGTGTCTTTTGTTCTGACCCTGTAGTTCTAAGAAAAACATTTACTTGCTTTCACCAGAGTACCATAAATGTTCTGAAATCAAGACAGAGTTGTGAGGAGAAATAATATCTTGCATTAGACCAACACATACAGCTGGAAAAATCAGAGATCTTCAGACCGTGCAAAACATTGATCAAGCTTAAATGTCAGAAACACTGACATTTGAAAGATTTTTGCTTGGAAAGGGGATCTCCATGTCAATCAAGGCAAATAGTGTTTGTTCAGACACAGGCAGAAGATTAAATGGTAACTATGCAGTTTTTACTTACCTGCTGAAATCCAGCTTTTGCTTCCCCTTATTCTATATAGGTTATGTGCTGGAGTGACCTGTGGTTCACATACAGCCTGAATGCTCAGGTTTCCATACCATGGAAAGCAAATAGCAAGAGGGCTGCTGGGTGGCTGAATCTTTCTCCAAGATATTGATTAGACTAGGGCATACATCCCAGGTCTTTTTTTTTCCCTAAATATATGAGAGTATAACAGGGAGTTCTGCCTGAGTCTTTAAAGTCAGAAGCACTCCCACGTTCATCAGCGTAACTGTGCAGTATGTGAAAAAATCTTACATGAATCAACAGCCCTTTGATTCCTGCACGTAAAATTTCCCTGTAATATTTTGCTGGAGAAAGGTGATGCAGTACAACCACTTCTGGTCCTGGTGATGCCTGCCTGGGCTTCACTTCAGACATTTTGTGGTTGGTCGTATCATCAAAGGGGAGAACTGAGATTGTTCTCCCACCTTACTGAAGCAGGCATAACTCCTGTTGACTTGAATAACCATTACATTCATTGATGGATGCTAAAATGTAGTATAATGAATTTAAAATCTATTTCAAAGATTAGAACCTCAGAGTTAATATATACACATTATATGCCATTAAATAAGAAAGAATTCTAAAAAAAGGAACTATTTATTTTCCTCAGTTTTTTGTTGAAGAATTTTCCATCACTCTATAACAAGGTGCCTTCAGTTTTAAATCACAGCAACACGGTTTAAACAATGTCTATCTGGCAGTTTAAGTGAACTGCTAAATTTGCCGATAACCTGAAAAAAAAAGACAGACAGACAGACAGAAAACAAGGAAGCCAGCAAGCAAGAAAGAAATATTTGAAAGCACAATAGAGAATTAAATTTATTTTGCCACATGAAGCATTAAAATCCCATTGGAAAGAAATAAGATAAACCACTCAGGCATTTATGAGTTTTCAATAGGCTATATCCATTAGCAAAAACAAATATGGCACTTACTTTTGACAGCTCAATAAAAAAAAAAACCCAAAGAATGAAGCAAACAAAACTATTTCTTTAAGAAAAGAATAAAAGAAGTACCAAAAATGTTAGAGTGACATATAGATTGAGTTCTTAATTCTCATTGCCTGTTTCCAGAAAGAGATCATAAAATTATTAGAAATGTAGGAAAGGCAAATTTCTAAATACTATCATGGCTTAGTTTTGAGAGAACAAAGATCTGAGATGGAAATGGCATTAGGTCACTGCAGAGAAGATAAACACATTTCCACATCAGAGCCCTTCTTTGCAGGGCTCTTCAGAGGATTTGTCTCAACTTAAACTGACTTAAGAAGACGTTATGGAGCAATTTAACAAAATCAGTGGTAACAAATAGCCTGGGCCAAACTGAACTTACCTGGGAGTCCAATGACAACTCAAGGATGAAGAACTTGAATTGCTAATGCAGGTGGCTTATCTCTTGCTTAGAGCTGCCTTAGTACCTGTAGCCTGAAAGGTGCTCTGTGCACCCTAGTATATTGCCGAAACAACTTCCAGTGCTTATCTAAGGAATTACAGTCCCACAAACCTCATATCTGTACTGGGAAAATCAGAAGAAACCATAGTGAAAACTAAGATTAATAAATACTTGAAAAACATGATCCACTGGAAGGGTCAACACAGGTTTTTTGTTGATTTTTGTATGTGTGTCTGTGGTGTTTTGTTTTGGGTTTGTGGGGTTTTTTTGTAAGCAGTCCTGTAAGTCTGTTGAATATATTTGAAATTCAGAGTAAAGAAGCATGTGGGTGAAGAGTAGGTATGGTTGAGGCAGGTTTGTAAAAAAGTTCTGGTCAAAGACTGGCCACAACAGCTTTAAGGAAACCGAGTATCCATAGCTGAAAAGGGAGAGCTCTTGCACAGATAAATATTTGCCTAAAAGTTAAGAAACAGAGAGTGAGATGGAAGGGACAGCACTCCCAAGAGTTAATCAGTGACATGTCACAGACATCTGTCCTGCGATATCTGCTGGTTAACAGCTCTGTGAAAGACCTGGGCAATGGGATGAGCAGCGAAGTAAAAACATTTTATGATGATGCATAGTTATCCAGGATCATAAGGGCAATAAAGAATTTGAGATGGGCTTTAGAAGACTAAATCACAGGACAATAAAATGGCTCAAAATTCATTGTGGATAAATGTGAAGTATATGAGAAAGAAAAAACCACCATCCCAACTCTGTGTGCTAAACAACGGTGTCTGAGTTGACTATTAGTTTTTTGGAGTAAGGATTTGCAAGAAAAGGTCAGGTCAGTGTTCGACAGGGGTCAAAGAGGGAAATAAAATATTAGTAATTCTCAGGTAGAGAACAGGTAGCAAAACAAGTGGCGTGATGCCACCATTTGGATCCATGGTTTGCCCACATCTTGAGTGTGCAGTTCTGGTCCCCTCAGTCAGTGTAGTAAAACTGAGAAGAGTTGAAAGAAAAGCAACCTGAAATAATCTGCCTACACTGACGCTGGCGCTTGTCTGACTGCTGAGGGAGCCCGCTCAACTTGCCAACCCAGCAGAGAATTTACCCAGCAAAACTGAATGAATGTCATTGAGCCAGGTAGGAGGGAAGGGGTAGGAGGCTCATCCTTTCAATGCAATTAATGGGAGGTCTATGTAGAATTTAAGGAATAAATTAGACATCCCTCTTTACTTTCATGAAGACATTTAAAACTAATAAAAAAAATTATGAAAACTTAAAATAACACTACTTACCTAAAGTACTCATTCCTACAAGGTAGTTAAGGCTAGGTAGTGTCAAATTTTCATATATATTAGATCATTTTACACCCCTAAAAAGTGTAAAAGGGATTGAAAAGCAGATATGAATTATGTTGGCACACACAATAAGGTACTGTTGGGTAATGTCAAGTGCCTTCTGTGTAAATGAAATCTTTCTGCTATGGCTGATAAGTGTATACAATTACATTAGTCATTACCACATTAAATGGACAAGGAATACAAACTTTCAGACCTCATGGAATAAGGCAGTCACTAATTATGGAGGCTTGAAAAAAATTGGTTTGAACAATTGACTGTTGGCTGTATTTTGAAGGCCATACATTTCTTCTAATTTCTATATTTTGTTACATTTTTAGATAAAATCTTATTTGTTTTTTTCTGAGATACTGGACTAGGTGTAACAATTCAGTAGCGCAATTCTGCAAGTTCTGTGTGGCAGAAGTTAGTGAACAATCATTAAGTAGAGTAATATTTTTCAAATTTTGGAGAAGATCATTAACTCATTTTTCCACTTTAGGAAGCCTTTCACTGAATCCTATCTTGCTCATGTTGACAGATTCTTATCAAGCTATATATTGAGTAGGAATTAAGTTGCTTCAAATCATTTTTTCCGCAACTTTGCTTTCCTCTTTCCTGTAAAAATTATTAACCCATTTAGGAAAAATATTAATCAGACATTTTACTTATGAGTTAAATTTATAAGAGTTAAAACTTCCCAGAATTGATGACTTGCATAAACAAGTAATTAGAAAATACATTGTTTGCTGATCAATGTGCTATTTCAAACAATAATAATTTCTGGCTAGTATAGATGAACAAATCACAGCAAGATGTATAATAGTAAACATAATACATAGTTAGGCGTCCAGTGAATTCCTGGTACCATACAAGCTAATCAACTAAAATGTATCCATAAATCTTTTTAGCGCTCTAAGCCATTGTATTTTTCAACAGAAAAGCCCAAAGTGGCCCTAGAAGGCAAAAATCCTACAGCCTGCCCATTTTTTTGTAATTGAGAACTACAATAGTTGGCCTCCTGGGTTTATAGAAAGAAATACATTTTTTTTTGACATAATCCATATGACTTATTATTACTACATGCCCAGTTCTGAATGACTGCTCCCCTACATACATATATATATATATATGCAAGGGTGCTGCTGCTGTACTATATACTGCATATATAGTGCCTGTCTATGGTCAAGGATAGGTAAAATCTCACAGCCTATATGCTCTGATCCATATATTTTTTTTTCTGGTCGAGAAGAGATTGGATCAAGCTATGCCCTTGACATATATAACATTTTTTTTTTTTTTTCATTATGGAAGGTGCTGTAAAGAGGCAGGAACCACACCAGTTTCCATTGTTTTTTGTTCTCTGGTGTCTATAGTGTTTCTTTCCAGTCTTAACTCCTGCCTAGATCCCACAGTCAAAGAAAGGTGTATTGTATATTATAGTTTATGGTAAAGCACTACCGTGCACACCAGGGTCTTTTTCTCTATTTTTGTATGGAGCTTCTCTGCATACCAATAGGTGTTAAGGGTATGGGACTGATCTGTAAGAGATCATAAATCCTGGAGGGGATTCCAGGATTGATGGACTTCATAAATCATGCTATTAGATTCAAGCTTAAGTTTGACAATTATTAAGCTAGTAAACCTAATGTTAGTAGAGGGGGAAAGGACAGCACATAACACATCAGTCTGCCTCAGGACTCTGACAATTTTGTCATTAAGCTAAAATAAGCAGACACATACAATGAATGTTGCAGTGACCCAGTCCAGGCCTTTTGCCCAGATTCATCTCACTGATTTTAGCTGTCTAAAAATTAGGTGTCTGATCTAAGCTAGCTCTCTAAGCTTCCTTAGTATTCAGCAGAGAGAAAGGCACTTCTTGAGGGTGATTCATCTGGCTTATTTTACAGAAGTGTTTATTACATGCATATGTTGGTTTAGCTTAATAACCGAGCTGCTAGGGTTTAAATAAGCAACTTCCTAGTAAACATGGCAGGGGGTCATAGAAATTCTCAGTGCTTTTCATGGCCAATTCACAATGTTGAAAGCAATTATGATCAAATCAAGTAGGAGAAGTAATTTTTGAACAAACTATGTGGTTTTCATGCATGACTACAGGAAATAAGGAAGCTTGGTTTCCCACAGATCTCTGTCTGACAATGCACGAACACTAGCTGCAGCGCTGCTTACGGCTGTGGCAAGTGTAATGCCATATAGATCTTCTGGGGCAGGAATTATGATGGCAGTCACCCCTGCAGTATAGCTTTTCTGGCTGTGGATTTTTCATTAATTTATTGGCAATTTGGGGGTATCTTACCCCCGGCAAACTGAGGAGAAATTGAACTGTAGGTTCAAATATAAGTGGGGATATAGAGGAAGGAAAGTTGGATGCACATGCACACAAATAAATGCTTGTCATGATTGCATAAACCTCCTTTTCATAAGAGCCAACACTAAAAAAGCAAACAACACTTCTCCAAGAAAAATGAGATGCTCTAAAACCACAATTTAATGTTTAATCTTCTCGCTCCACCATGCTAATTAAAAATGCTTTGGCTGGCCTATTTTCAACCTCAAGTAAGGCCGATGTTAAATAGCAGCTTTCATAATCTTATCCACAAGACCACCATCACTATTCAAATGGAAAAATTTGTACACTGATACCAAAAGCTGTGAGTTATATGCAGAGAATAAGAGAAAATTGATAAGTGAAGCAAAAAGGAATTACAAATCAGAAGCATTAAGGACAGTACAAAGAAACTGTCAATGATTAAGAAAAAAAACAATGGACTAGTAGTACTAGCCCGTCATTAGGTAGGTATTGCGGAGATCTTGAGAATATTTCAGAGAGGCTCGGATTTTTTAGTGGAGTTTATGTTCCGCATTTGGGAAAAAGCAAACAAACAGATGATGTATTCCTGTTGAAGAAAAATGATGAATAAATATATGCTAACTAAACTGTCACTCAGAACAGGTTAATCAATAAAGATAAAGGTTCCTAAACCAGCAGCTCCAGAGGGCTTCATCCAGCAGCTGGCCAAGAATCTCCCGGAGCTAGCAGAAGACTAGCATTGCACTGCTAGTCAACAAAATTGAATAAGATAAGGTAAAAAGTGATTAGTCCATGAGCCATGGCATTGATGCTGGACAAAGTGATAGAATGGCTGCTGCAGGAGTCAGGAAAAATGGGGCTGAGAAGACTGAGGAGCAGAAACTTCACAAGCTGACTTTGCTGGCAAAGGAAACATGATAAAAGTACAGCACCTATGTGCTTTCACAGTTTTAAAAACATGTTTTTCTCTGCTGCTAGTGGAGTCACTTCTTGATGAGATTGCAAGTTTGGTTGATAAAGATAATATTTTTGATGTAGCAGACTTGTTCCTGTAAGGCATTTGACCAAGTGTTGCATGACATCTTGATCAATTATCCAGGGTGGTACAGTATCAACATGGCACTAATGAATTTAGGACAGATTAAATGACAAGTCCAAATAGTAATTATACATAAGGAATCATTACTGAGTGATTTTGTTTCTCATGAGACCCTGCAGAGATCAGTTCTTTGGCCTTTGACACTTAATGATTTTATCCGTGTTCTGAAAGAAAGTCAAGTATCAGTGATGAAGTTTGCAGCTAAGCTGGAAAATTAAGTGTTGAATTAGAGGGGTTTTGGTTTTGAAGGGAACATGTATTTACAACAGCTCCCTGTTTCTGCAAGTGCTGTGGAATGCAGTCTATCAACAGCTAAAATCAGACAGAGCACTGGGTTGCTCCCTGCAGTTCTATAAAGGATGGTTTAAAATTAGATTTCTGCTATGGTTGAGGCGAAACTGTGGGTATTGTGCTTGAAGCTCTGAAGTTCATTTCAATTCTTTTTCCATCTCTAAGCACTGTAAATCTAGCTACAAAGAATAATGAATTGTTTTCTGCTTGGTTAATGATCTGATAGGGCTTACTGCAGGCTGATGAGTGCTGGAGCCAGCATGAAGAGGGCAGGGTGAAAACATGGCAGAGAAAAGGGGTTCTGGGAAGGGCAGGACCATGGTGACCAAAAACCATGGCTCCTGTGAAATTGTCTTTTCCCAGAAAGTTCCTCAAAACCGTCTCCACAATATAAAACAGATAGCCTCATAATTCTATTTTATTTACTTGTGGGAATAAATGCATGCAATATACGCATGCAGAACTAAGCCAGCTCTCACTTGAAAGCAAAGTCAAGAGCATGGGCTCAGTCTGGAGTGTGACTGCAAATATGGCACAGTGGCCTGTGACACAGTCCATTAGAGGATGCTAGCAAGGTTTCAAGAGGTGTCTTCAGTCCCTAGAAATTTCTGTTTGTTCCCCTGTTTGCAGCTCCGGAGCTCTGCTAGCTAGTGTCACCGGAGGACAGAGACCTGTCACATTGAATCACGGCACACAGGGTCACAACCTGCTTACATGACATTCCTCAGGGGGCCTGTTTTTTCCCTTGTACAGGGCTACAGCTGAGCATGTGGCCTAAGATAATTAAGCCAGAGGAGCTTGATTATGATCCTGTTTAGAAGCTAATCTCACTTGATTTTTTAAATGGTTCCATTTTCACACCAGTTCAACTATCTTGGCTTCATTGGAGCTATTCCCCGAGAAAAGAGACTGCATGAAAGGTGGTTCTGTCCCTCACTGATAAGGTAATATGACCTATTAGTTAGAGCTACATGGCATGCTTTCTTTTGCAGAAAAGTCATTTTTAGAGTTCCTAACTTTCCTGTTGTACTGGCTCCTACACTCTTTTGCTGTCCCTCATTTGCACCAATTCTACTAGGTTTTGTACCGAAGACTGGTGAAAAGACCAGGTGAAAATAGCAGGATTGATTACTTTAATGGAGATCATCGCAATGACATAGTGTTCCACAAAAGGTTGTACCAGCATGTCTGATAGGGAAAGGGCTTCTGCAGGAGTCAGGAAAGATGGGACTGAGACAACCGAGGAGCAGAAACTTCACAAGCTGACTTTGCTGGCAAAGGAAACGTGATAAAAGGACAGTGTCTATGTGCTTTTGCAGTTTTAAAGATATTTTGTCCATTGTTTTCGTGATATCTCTGCTTAGTAATAGTACAATGGCTTTTGTGTGTTAAAATTAATATTTAGCTGTTATAAATGATCTGCATCCTCATCATATCCTTCTGCTTTAAAGTAGAGATGTTACCCACTTCAAAGCAGGAACATTGCCCTACTCTCTCTTAAATTAATCACTTGCAAGGTACTTTCAATACAGAATTAATTTCAGACAAGATCGGTACAGAATAAATCCTGTGACTTTCAGTCTGAGAATACTCAATTAATTTAGCTCACAGAGACATTTCAGATTAAGCCCCCTCACTGTGATATTTTAATTATATCAATTAGTGAAGTAAAATTTTAATGTATCAGGATGTCAGCATTTCTAAGCGATAAATAAGTAAGATTGCTATGATCTAACTGGCAAATATTTCTGTGTGTTGAAAATGTATCTAATGTTATGTGGTTTCACAAAGAAGTATGGAATTTTTTTCTGACTGCTTGTAAAATGGCAAAATATTTACACTTTCTGAATGAGAAAGACTAAAGATAAAGGGCATGTATCTTCTTCAAAGATAAACAACTTGTATTAATAAAATTGAATCTACCTCAGCAACTAATAGATGATGATCATTTCAGTTTTTTCTTCTTGTCACTTGTCCTTTGGACTTGCCTTAGTAACTCAGTGGTGACTGGGGAGATAAGGGAGAATTGTTAAAATCAATATTTAGTGTGTTCAAAAAGTAAAAAGTTTCATAGCAGAGCAATGACTTACCTTAGAACAATTTTCAGTATCACAGAACATGTTTTCTCTGCTTCCTTTTATATATATACATACATATATATATATATATATTTTCACAAAGAAACAACAGTATGGATATTCTGTCATCTAGATTTTCAAACAATATTAGAAAGATTAAGCTTACAGACTCTTAAAACATCCTGGATAGGTAACAACAACTACAAACACATTTTGTAACTAAAGCATAAACAGAAATCACAACATTTATATTTGTATCATCACACTTTTACTGAATTACAGGCATGCAGGTGGAAGCCTGAACTTAGGAATCATTATGTATTTCTAGGGCAAGATTCTCACGGTATTGGGTGTTTAGATATATTGTTTATTTTGCTTTCATTTTATATTTCAGTTGTGTCAAATACGTTGTCAAATGAAGATCTTTCTTTACCCAGAACTGATCCTAAAGGGTGTAGGACAATCCTTTTAAAGGTAGGAGATATTAACCAGAAGACTCATAGGCTGAAGTCCTGCACTGTGCAACCACATCTCAACCATGAGATGGGCTGATCCAAGCTTCCAGCTTGCTCCTTTTGAAAGACGGGGGTCTGCCCTCTCCTCCTTCTTCTCCTTCTCCTTCTCCTTCTCCTTCTCCTTCTCCTTCTCCTTCTCCTTCTCCTTCTCCTTCTCCTCCTTCTCCTCCTTCTCCTCCTTCTCCTTCTCCTCTTCTCTCCATTTCTCTGTTTCCCCCAGGTGTGCAGTCCCATCCCTCCCTAAAAGGTGCCTGATGGGGAGGGAGCAGATCCAGCTTGCCACCCTGGCAGGTGTGTTTATTTTCTGTCTTACCTGAACTAAGCACAAAACTTCTTGCTTACATTTTATGTTTGAGATGTAAGATGGTAAGTGTTCAGCCATGCTTTACAATGCTTTTTTATCTGGTGTGAATAATCCTTTGATGCTTAATGAGCTGATTTGAAAGAAAGTAATAAGACAATGGAGAAATACTTATTCTCAGAGGAATGTTTGCAGAAGTCTGTGACTGTAAATCTGTACCAGATAAAGTCTGTGATTTCTGCTATTAAAAATTAAAGCAAAGAACTGAAAGCAAGAACATGATGGTTATACAAGCAGCAAACATGCCCCACTGGGATTACAAATGGCTAGTACAGCCAGCTTGCTGTTTTGCAGTGACAAAAAGGCAACTAAAGCTTTAGAACTCGATTTCAAATAATAACACTTTGTGATGACTAATATGTCACTATAATAGAAATAATTAAACAGTATTTCCCAGCCCAAGCATGTATAAATTACTTTATTATTAATGTAAAAATTGACTGAGAAATCCTGTTAATTTTTATAGAAAGTATTAATCAACATTATTATAGACAAATTACTCCAAGTATGAATCTATGATTTTTTTTGTCACTGGAACAGTAAAAGTTGCCAGTAGTAACCTAGTATTTGTTTATTCCATAACAACTTAACTCCTACAGTAACTCGTTACATCCATGCCTCCTTCTCCTACAATTATGCTTAAGCAAACAAAGATACAACAAATAGAAAGCTGTTTTAATTCAAGAGCTATCTATGCATTAGCCCTGAAAGAAGGAATACTGAACCTGATCTTGCATTGCTTGCTTTTACCTGTGTGCATGCTGCACAGACTATAGCTAGATGTCCTCAGAACTATTAAAATGGCTACGCAGAAGGCAGGACTCTCCTGACTCTGTATCCAGTGCCTTTGGGTAGGCATAAATTCAGGGGTAATCTTCTTTGATGCTATTTACCATTTTTGTTTCTTGGTCCGGCATGTAATTGCAAGAATGGCTGATTTCCAAATGTTCCACAAATAGCTATCCAAATGATGCTGTAATTCTTCGCAGGTAAATGTACAATTATCTACTCTTCCTATAATCTAACCACACCAATGCTTATGGATGTTGCTATGTCAGAGATGTGGGGTTTTTTTATTTCCCAATGTAATTTCCGAGGTTCTTAAACTCTGCAAATGAAAAATATCAGCAGGGATACGTTTACCAAAATTGACATAATATAAACACACCGCTGGTTTTCCCACCCATCGGTAGTCACATATCTACTGTCCCACTAGTTCCCATTCCTGGCAATAACAGACCATGCTGGAGAAATCAATGTGTGTGATACATGACTGAAATATCTCATAGCTCTGTGGCACCTGCATACTTATGATGTCTTTGCATGAATCAAGTGGACTTTCAGACTTGGCCCCAAGGCTGCCTGCATCTAACCAAGTGATAACGGGGTATCTGGTCATTTGAACTGCAAAGACAACCGGAGTTTCTCTCGAGTCATTAGCTACAAAAGCACCCTTTAATGCCATCAAACCAATAACTGGCTTCGGCTCAAAAAAAGGTGGTTTCTGCAAAAAGGGAGAATGGCAAATTTGAAACTCACTCTTGGACTTTGCTGCTAACAACTTATTCAGATTACATGCAGGAGAATAACACATTGTGCTGTTACAGCTCTCCTAATGCTTTCACATTTAACATTTTGAAGGCTGTTCTCTTAGGAGTTTGACACATGAAGAAAAAACCCCCAGCAGGAATCAAAATTAAAAGGTTAGAGAGCAAATTAAATAGTTCTAGCCTCAAAACAAAATTATAGAGAACTACAGCGTGTGGCCAAGAGAAAGGCGAGGGCTGTTATCCCAGCCCAGGGATTAGCTGGTGGGGCAGCAAAAAGAAAGGGTTGCACTCAGGCTGCTTCATTAAAGAGAGCTAGGGCAATACAAGAGAATAATACTAGCTGCCAATTTTGTTCACATCTATTGACAGAGATAGGCAAAATGACATGGATGGAGCCAGTTCAGTCCTTAACATCAATCACACGCTCCCCCAGTAATCAGAAGAAATTCTGGTGAAGTCAGCCAGGAGTCCTGCTGCAACCCCCACGGCTCACACAACTCGTCTCAAACACCCGTCTGCACTTAAATCTTCTCTGCTTGCCCTCAAATCCCCTCCCCAATAGCACTGTTCACATCTTGTAAGTGTTCATCCAGAAGCAACCACCTGCCATGTCCACAAGAGACTTTATCAGGGACAGCCTTTTCCCAATTCTTTTTGATCTCCTTTAAGACAGCATCCACAGGAGTCCCTTTCCCAATTATTTTTGATCTCTTTGAAGACAGCATCCGGAGGGGTTCAATGGGTCTGAGGACAGATGTGCACACAGCTTTTAGCTGTTGGTCCTCTGGTTCACGAAAGTACGTGGTGACCCTCGCCGGCAGGCTCCCTGTTTCTCAGCTGGAGTGTGTGAGAATGAGCAACACACTTGTCAGGAAGAGTCTAGGGGAGAATTTACTGGCGTTACAGCAGCAGTAACAGGGTTTGCCCTCCAAAGACCTGTCAAATTATGTTCTTATGAAAGACATTTGTCCTCACGTGTGGTGCAGGCACTGCAGCTGAATGATTGACCCATGAGACCAATTCGTTCTTTATTTTCAGCTTGGTTGTACATTTTCTCCGTATATTATTGTGATATTCCTGAGCACAGATTCTTCTAACAACTGCCTTCAGTTTCCAGTTTCTGCAGTTTTCTGCTATGTTTTCCAGGATAATTTGCAATGCAAAGCAAGAACACATGAGACCTGAATTTCAATTCACAGTCTGTTAAATACTCCTAAATTATTTTAGGGTAAACCTAAGGTGATTTCACTGGTGAAATCCAGAGTGGAAGGAATTTGAGGGGTGGAAGAGATGAAAAGGCAGTCTTGCATGGCAAGAAGAGAAGGAATGAAATTTGATGCATCAGACTGCTGGGAGGAAGACCAAATCTGTAAAAGCTAAGTGTTTGAACTAAACACCAGACTTTGAGTCTCATTTTACATAGTTTAAATGCTAGCTGCAGTTGAAAACCACCAGATAGTAACCCAGTTGCTAAACAAACGAGAACTGGAGATAGCAGTCTAGTTTCAGTATCCCTTCCAGCCAATCTAAGGGCATGGTACCACCAAAAGGGGGGAAGGAGATGCTGGTGTCCCCACCCACACTTCAGTCCCGTGTTCCCTCACTTACTCTTCTGTCCATTAAAGAACTCGACATAGCTGAGCAATGACTGGAAGCAAACTTTATATACAAAAAAAGGATTTGTGTTCAGTCAGATTAATAAACTGGTCAAACTCATGGGACTATGCCATCGTATGGGAATATACAGTCATGACCAGGAAAGTGCGAGATCTTTGGCAGCAACATGGTTTCAGAACCAGCTTAGATTGGCTGAAAAACATGTCTCGCATGCTCATACCCAGAATGTGATACACAGAGGACACAGAAAGAAACTCAAATTTCACAGTGAGGGTGATTTTTATCTGAAAAGGAGTATTACAACATTGTTTTCCAAAGCACTTGAGTAATCTGCAGCAGAGCAGTGTCTCTGCTGGGTCACTCACTTTTAGGGCATCCTTCTTCTGAACTGCAGACTGGGAGGGTTGCTTTCGTCACCGAGACTTGGAAGAAGAACCTCCCAGTCCAGCACCTCACTCTGTACACCAGAACAAGTGAAACTTGTTGGGAGTGAAAACTGGGGAAAGGGACTGGCTTTTTTGCTCGGGCAGGCAACCAGCAAATCTTTATTTCCATGGGATAGATAGCAGTGTAAGACCCAAGTCTCCAGTATATAAATTCACTGAATCTATTTATTTATTCAAAGCTTTGTGCAAATAGCTGTTCCTTATTTGTCTCTGTGACTGTCTTCAAAGTGAATAAATCGTGGTCTCTGGGATAATAGACAAACAAAGGCAAATTTCTTATTTCCTCTGAGTATTTTAAAAACTCGTAGTATGAATATTAAACTCAACAATTATGTATATGGAACCTTATTGTCCTTTTTATATTCACCATAGAATTGGAATCGCAAAAGCAACTTCAGCAATGTGACAGGGTAACCATCCTTGTTCCCAGATGTGTGTCTCTGAATTTATCAAAAATAAATGACAAACTGGAACAGGAAAGACTGAACATTGGGAAAGCCCCAGTCCAATGGCTTTATTTTTATTAAAACAAATGCTTTATTAATTCACTCTGACTTTTGCATCTTATGGATGAATTTTATGACTACTTTTTTATTTCATTCTTGTTGGTCATTGTTATTAGTTTCGGATACATTTTGAGCTTGGATATCCTCTGATTCTGTTTTTCTGTTTGTTTCTGTTTATTTTAGGCAGACACCAAAGTCTCTACAGATTAGTTTTCCTCCCTGTTCCTTTTGTGGGTTTGTTATTCAATTTTGAGATACATTTTAGAGCTCTTTATCCTTTTACATATTTTTTTACTTGTACAAAAATATTTTTCTAGGGCTAGTAGCATCTCATGTTAACTTTTATTGAGTTTGGGGCTCCTTTTTGCAATAACTATACATAGACTTGGTATTTAAGGCCTATGAGGAGAAAGAAACTGTCCAGGAAAGTCCAGACAAGGAGGAGCATTGTGCTGATATACAGAGGAGAGAAAAGGGAGGGACAGAAGGAGTGCTGCACGCTGTGCTTTTTCATATAGGATGGTATTTCTATAGAAAGGTCATGAGTGTACCATAGAAGGAAGAAAGTGCAGAGTTAAGATAGCGTGAGGAAGTCCAGATAGACAGAGGTGAAAGTTTGAAGCAAATGGTCAACCTAACCTGAGGCAAGAGCTTACAACCTTGCACAAATCAGGAGCGTAGGAGAAGAAAAGGAAAAGAGAATTTGTATAAAATGTTTTATTTAGGCAGCAAGGAGTTTTCATGGTTCTCTATACTGCACTCTCTTTCTAAATAGTAGAAATCACTAGCAGAAAAGAAGGGGAAATCAGAGAGGACTAGTTATTTACATGTGAGCTAGCAGAGCCAGCTGGGCAACTTTTTTTGCTTAAAACTAGTTTGTAGGAGTAGATGGTGGTAGTTCACTCTTCTGTGTCAGATGAAGGTCTTCAGGAAGTTGATCCCATTGCTTGGTGCCTGTCTTTAGACATCTAAATCAGCATATTCAAACTTAATTTTAGAAGTTCACAGAAAGCACAGGTATTTCAGAGGCACTGAGAAAGAGGAGGGATTTTCAGAAGAGTTGGTTCCCACTGAGAATAATCAGACCTTTAGATATTTCTTGTTTGACTCCCAAAAAAAAGAGACATCCCTTTTGTCAGTTTGTCGTAGGTTTACCTCCTGCCAACTCCATTCTGTGCATGTTATTACTGTGTTTGAACTTGAGTAAAATAACCTGAGGAGGAATGAAGTCTCCAGAGGCCTGGGGTATAGAATAGACCAAGGACATTATTTTAATCCCAATCTCAGCAGCAGCTGCATTTGGGTTGCTATTATTCATGAAATTGGGAAAGCAAGCCTGGCTTCTGCCTCCATTGCTGTCAGCTTGCTTCTGCTGGAGGACTCAAAGGTTTGAAGTTCAAGGAAGTGAGCTGGAAATGGCTGAAGACTGTGTAACTGCTTATAAATAACATCCTAACACCTCTGGCATTTAAATGAGATGCAAGTTTCTTGGCTCAGATACCTACCAGAGGCAGCTTTGTATAATGGGCTTATCTGTGTTTTGATCCAACCCTGGATTATCTGTCATTTTAGGAGAGATACTGGAACTGCTATTTTACGGCTCACCTTCATCATTTACTGGCTGAGAAAGATCCAAGTCTGATGTCTGTGACAATTCATGGTCACCCCTTTCCTTCATTTGCTTCAAAAATCATAAACACCAAGCAGCTGGGGCCGATGTTGCTTAATCTTGTTGACATCATCTACAAAAAGAGGTCCGGGAAAGGCGAACAACCGCCGTATGTAGCCCCTGTGTTTCTTCCTGCACTCAGCAACAAGGATCCGGGAGAACCAGCAGCAGCAGCCACCACGGGAACTAGGTCAAGTTTCACTGGAGTGTCACAGTGTGTTGAAAACACCAGTGAACCATGAAGGCGTTTTGAGATTTCAGCCCCATGTCAGCTGTATCCAGCTAGCAGAAGTGTTCTTACCAGTCAGTCATTGTGAGGCACCTGGCAACCAGCTACATGTGAAATTTTTACGTGAGAGAAACCTTTATTTGCTAAAGAGTGGGGAGCATCAGAAGGCAAGGTTAGCCCGCCAAGGATATTTCCCTGTGATGCTGCTGCAGCTGCCAATGCAAAGACACGAAGGTGGTGGTGGCAGCAGCAGCACCGTTGCCCTGCTAGCCCCATACAGCATCCTTCCCAGGGAATAGTCAACACTGACAGGGGCACTGGTAATCTGAAGAGCTCAGCTGGATGAATGGTAACCTGCTGCTGCCGTTGTGGAGCCTGCTGCTATCACCATGTGTAATTTTATTTTTTAAATAAATTTTAAAAATTTGTAATTCCTTTTTCTTTCCTCTTGCACCAGCACGTTCATTCACAGCTAGTAAAGCACAAGACTATGTTTGAAAATCATGTTCCCACACTGGCCACTGCCACACTGATGACATGGTCCTAGAGAAATCAGATTAGCAATCTGCACATTACTATTTCCCAAGAAATGCTCAACATGCTACATGCTGAGGGGTAAAATGATGGTCTTTTTCCCTTAACACATTATATTGACTTTAGGCTGCCTAGGGACTGTAAATTCCTGCTGAGGGTGACATCTATTTGGGAGTTTTCAAAGCTCTCAGGCATTGCCATATGGCACGCATGCCTGTCTCTCTCGGATAGCCAACTGGACTTGCTTCTGCTCTTACAGTGCTTCCTTCTACCCTGATTACCTCTCCTGTCAAGTTCAATCCTTAGTCCTAACTAAGGGTGGCTCTATATTCACCTGCAGATTGACTAAAATATTTGTTATCAAGCATGCATTAATAAAGGGAACTATCCACATTATGAGGAATATAAAAATTTATGATGTGATGCTTTGCTTATGCCTGAAGTCTTAGTATCATCAGTAATATCCAGAACAAGAATCCTGATTTGTGGTATGGTGGGCACACTAAATAGGGTCAGTTCTCCTCCTATTTTACATTTTGGTGTTTTTTATTTCAATAACTACAACTAATCCATTGAATCCTGCTGCTTGTTTTAGCAATGAAAATGATGAAAATAAGAAAATTCTTTGGCTTGTCCTTTGTGTTCCTGGACATTTTTACACCTGGATGACAGCAACTAACCAGTGACAGTTCCAGTTATATGGGTATTTCATAGCAGCACCTGCTACAGAAAATAAGCATAAACTGAAATGCCACATTTTGTTGCCATACCAGCTGATCAAACAAATGTTGGCTATTTATCAGATATCTGGAGAATGACAGAGATAAAGCTAATCAACCACCAGTGAGGATCTTGCATATACTCTATCACGCTGCTCAAGGACTATAAAATATCTGTAAATTCTCCCCTGTTATCAATTATCTGTATATATACATGACAATTTATAAATTATCTCCTTCAGTGTCTATAACAGAACTCCAAAGTTAATTTCCTGGAACCAGGAAAGAAAAACCTGGATGATGTCCCGACTTATCTTGGACCTTCAGTGTTTGGCTCTACAAAGCTTAGCAGTGTCAAAGTGCCCTCTGATTTTGCATTCCTGTCTGCGGTGCTCTGCAGCGCTGCGTCACATCCTGACATGCTGCATCGTATCTGAAGTGCCAGTCTGTGCCACGTGATGGATCTAACAACACACCACCAAAACAACCTGAAGACATTAAGGGCTTGCACTAGGGTTGGTTTTACATACTGGGTGTGTTTGACTGAATTTGTTGTCATCATGATTGTTTCCTCCCTTCTCCAAATGATGCTGAATTTGCATTCATTTCTGCCAAGGCAGGTATTCCACTTTCCTTGCTTATACAGCTCCAACATTTAAAACAATGCCCATAGGGACACCTGGCACTCTTAAGTGACAGCGTTCTTGTCTCACCTTCCCAATGATGAAATCTTTCCATGCCATCTTTCCTTAACAATATTATACCTGCAATCATTTATTCAACTAGCTCTACTTACCGATGGCATTTAAAAAGCAGTAACAGAGGCATGGTATTCCTGTCCATTGAAATATTAGATACTAACACGCTTTAATATATATGTATTCACGTCTCTACCTTCTGCATAGCAATTCTGAGGTTACACAACAGATTTAAATCTACCCGTTTTACGTTTCAAAATGAACAATTAATGTCTACGTGGAATGGCAAATTGTGAAGGTACATTTCAGAAGATTGCTGATGACTTGTTACTAAGTGACTTTCTAATATATATTTATTTTTCCAACATCTTCTGCTTGTTAATCCATCCTGATGTTTGCTGGTGTCATAGACATTCACTTTAAAAAACTGGAACGGCACTATCCAGAAAAGAATAGCTTGGTAGCTGAAATACTGACTGAAACGGCCTAAGTTTAAACTTTTTTTTTGGCATCTTTGGATGGATCATTTGTACATCAGAAAAATTTGGCTAAACCACTTTGAAAATCATTACTTCATAGAAGGTAAATGAGGCACGCGAAATGCTTAGGAATGAGAGATATCTGCAGTTTTGCAGTGCTCCCTCCCGTTTAAAGAAAGCAACAGGAGGAAGGAGAGGGGGGAGACTTCCAGAAGACATAAAGGAGATTAACAGAAGTAAACATGTTGCGTATGTCTTTAATCATTTATGTTTCACTGAAAATCCATCCACTAACCACTAAACTAAAGCCAGATGCCCTTTTTCCCAGCATAACATTTCTGCTTTAAGCCTGCAATAAGAAGGTTGCAACTATTTGCTGGTTTGTTACAAAGCAAGCAGCAGAGGCATGACTGGGTACAACTTAGCAGTGCTGAGACTATTTCCCCTACCTAATGGATGATAATGGCCTGTGAAGTGCAGTAATAGCACTCTAAAAGGCCTGTCTCACACAGGTGATACTGAAATGTCCTCTGGGCTCAGAAATCATGCTGTAAAAATATGAGCTACTTACAGGCTGTTCAGAGGTGTGAGCTATTTGATCAACCCAAATACAGCTAATATTTTTTCATATGCTTTGCCTATTTCTTATTCACATTCTTTATTTAGTAACCTGTTACCATATCTACAAAGAGCATAGTATTTTATTTGGTCTCTAAGGAGTACGTAGACCTTCCAGCATTGCTGAAATCTTCCAAGTTTATCTTGCCAATAGAGTTGTGTGTGGTGAATAGAATTGCAGCAAAATGTTCAATGTCTGTACTCACATCAACAAAAGGTATATCCCATTGCAACGGTAATAGCGAGGCATCCAGCGATGCCACAGGGGAAATTATTTACAGGCTTCGTTCTGTTATCTCACAGAGTAGGTTTTGGAGCAGAACAATGCACAGAGTTGTTGTTTGATATGAACGCGGTATCTGTTTTCCTCTTCTAGCGCTGGAGAGGTCAGACTCCCACCCAGCAGCAGTGCCGAGGCTCTGCCTCAGACCACGACTCCCTCACCTTCCTCACACAAAGAAGAGCCCCTCACACTGCTGCTGCTTCACTATTGCCTCTCATCAGTGTGAGACACACTCCATCAGCACCATTGCTACAGATTAATTTATTGACAGTTGCTCCAAAATACTGGCTCATTTTTGATGCAAATCCTAATCTATGCATCAGAGCCTTTTACACCTTCACCTGTAGCTGGATTACTGTAGTGGCAGTGACCACACATCTCAGAGAAGATCCCAAAGAGCTCCATATGCTATACCCTGCAGGAAGGTTTTGCCCAAAGAGGTATCACACTGGTGCTCCCACAGCCCCAGTGGTCTCAGCCTGGTCAGGGCAGGTGACCGCCGGAGAGGGAATTCACAAAGAAGGTGCTGAGAAATTTCTAAAGTATGAGCTGATTGCCAGGGAAGCTGTGGAGGGATGCTCCTTCGGGCCACAAGTTGTACCAGCTGTTTAATCAGCCTTTCCTTCATTAGGTTCATCTTTCGAAGCAGTCAGATGAAACTGGGCAAAATCATGTCGGGATACTGTACAGTAAAAACAGCAAGATACATTTTAACATTCCTTCTTACAACATTGCAGCTATCGGTTTGTTAGAACATTACGGTGATCACACTATCCTAACAGTTGCATACCATGCTTAGAGTCTATCTGGCTTTGTGGAAAATGGACCAAATGGAAAACAGCTACCTGCTCTTAGCAAAAGAGCCATTCCTTCATCAGAATAAATGGCTCAAAGTTGCAGTTTTTAACCCATAAACCATCCAATTCACTTATCTATGTACAAAGAATTGGTTTTTACCTAATGAAACACAGAACATACCTTCTTCTATTGAAAAAAAATGCACTTGAACCTTCCTTATTATGTCATCAGGATCACAGCACCATTGAATAATAACTTTGAAGGCACCTTAAGTGTCTATAAGGACCCTCAGTGTTGAAACAGATTCATTACCTGGTTTGCATGTATTTCAAACCTAACATGAATATCCAGTGCTGTAGTGCTATTGTTATGCTATTAGCGTGAATCATATAACCTTTCTTTATATATATATGATCTACATACATAATATATTGATACAGACTTAACTCATTCTGACATCCAAGATTCCAAATACTCTTATATCTGTTATTACAAACCACCAAGCTAATCCTCTCAAATCCTAAAATCTATTTCCATATCCATTGTGACAAAAGGCTTTGAAAATTACAACAAATATCATAGTACTGCCATCTGTATTATTTTAACTTCCATGTTATCTGCACTTTAATAACTGATACGCCACAACTTTAGGAAGTAAAAAAGCCAGAGCTTCTTTCCCAGGGATATGTTGATAAAGTTTCTGGCTGCTGTTTAAATCCATTCCCATGCCTATTTTCATGCACCAACGCAATCAGTCTCTACACAGCGTGCAGGCTGAAGCAGTGTTAGTCAACATGCTGCTGGCTGTTGTTGTTACGGCATGATTAAGCATATTATTCAGGATGGAGGATGAATTTTTATAGCAGCAGGCAGTTAGCATCCACTTGCGTCTGTGGAGTCTTTCTAGATTATAAATTCTAAATAAGCCTCCATATTAACCCTCATCTATTTTAAACAGTGAGCTTTTCTATTAAAATAAATGCTAGGAGGAATATATATGCATATATATATATATACACACACACACACCATGAAGTAGAAAAAACAGATGGGGAGGGCCATAAATTTTTTGGCAAATATTGTCACAGGTTAAAGACATCCCACTTTGTGCTGCAAGTGAAACAGGGAAGACTGGAGACCTTCCTGATGGAGGGAAGACCCATCTTTCTTGGTGCAGTTTATGTTTTTTAAACAGTACCTTAGTGGCAAGATCGGTGTCTGCTTTCTGGTTTTTCAAATGGACGGCATAAACTAAAATTTAAATTTCTTGGTGAAAAACTTAAAAATGGAGCAGATATGGCAGCTGCAAGTAGCTGTTGTGAAGTGTCCTCAGAAGAAAAGGTAATTTCCCCTCAGACTCTTATAATCTTCTGAATCCACAGAGACGAGCAGCCAGAGGAGTGAGCTTCAGAGCTTTTTCAGCTGGGCCACGATGTGTAGACACACACCACCCCCTGTACATACACAAACAAAAACATTTAATTTTGCTGAAACGGAAGATCAAATTCACATAGGTATGGCACTGAAAAATGTGCAACTACATATTCTAATAATATTAACCAGAGAATACCTAGTCCACACACAGGGTCAGGCAGTAATGAAAGGGAGAAGTCAAGGTCAGATTAAACTGAATAAACAGTACCAGAAGACCAGAAGGTCAGGTTTGTTGGATGAGCTCTCCAAACTCTGGCAGGAGTCTAGAAGGAGTAGCAGACTCTGGAAAAATAATGATCTACTGAGCAAGACGGAGAAATACAGTAGGTGCCTATCTGAATGGAGTGTGCATTATTGCTCCTTTTCTGCACTGAAACTTTGCTGTGGACCTCCCACAAAATTTTGAGACCCATAAAACCAGATACTCGCAAATAGGGAAATATTATTAGTGACTTCTGGATGAATATTAGAAAATGAGGAAAAGTCTGGATCTTATTTTGTATACAAGGGGGAAACATAGTTTGAACTCTTTTTCTTGGAGAGTGCACTTACAAGATTACCTATCCATGACCAAAGATTTATGTTTGCCCTATTCTTTGAAAAATTGTCTTATAGTCCCAGGAATTATAAAGAAAACAATAACTTCACTACTACTAAAAACTGGACATCCATGTAAATAAGCATCACATTAAGGTGAATTAGTTCCTAGTTGTAGTAAGTCTTATTAACTTGAAATGCACCAGGGAGAAACAAGAACAGTGTTATCAAACTTGTTTTCCTGCCAATCTTTCTTTTGTGGTTTTGTTCATATTGTAAAAAAAGACTAGCTGTTGATGAATGCCTCTCTATTGTAACATATTATAATAAAGCATAAACAAATTAGGTACTTACAGAAAACACATCCTATTCCATCTATTTAGAATCTGAAAAATTTAATGCAATATAGATATTTACTTTTTCAACAAATCATGTATCACAAAATTCTCCCATATTTGCTCTTGGCAATACATGCTGAACTTGTTTATCAAAGCCCTGTGTTATTTACATATAAAATATAATTTTGGATTGTCAAGGGACATTGATATTCCCTGGCACTGTGGGGTTTAAATGACGAGTTAATACTGCCCTCTGCAGATACTCTGGGTTCAAAATCTCCTTCTACTTCTCTTACAGTGTTGGTAGCAATGCTGTGGTTACTATGATGGTCTAAGGATATAGGAAAAGCATTTTTTAAATTAAATTATTGCAGCTTGGAAAAAAAACACAGATGAGGTCTGGGGAGAGGGGCACAAGTTGGTTTTGTGGTCTAAAATAGAAGCAGGAAATGTCTTTTTCAGGCTGGGAGAAAGGCTGATATGCTGAAAGCTCCCGTTTCTACCAACCTGTATGACTAAAATTAATTAAAGATATCACCAACTCCTTACAAACCTTTCCTACCTGAGTAACTGAAAGCATGCACAGATTGTGTATTGGGTAAATGTGCAAGGACATCCAGCTCTGCTGTGTAGCTTTCTGAGAGAGCTCTGAGACCATCTGAATAACTCACCCAGGGATATACTATATCCCTGTGGTCATTTACTCTCACTGCACAAACATACATGTTCTTATCTACAGTTGGGCACAGGAAAAATTCTTCTAGGTTTATCTAACTTCTGTTTTCTCTTACCTGTCAGCCTCCCGTGACTTCAGGGCCATAGACTTCACCTACAGCATGAGAAAGCCAGTCGTAGGACAACAGCTGAAACCCTGCTCACCTTTAGCAGAAAACCTTTGACATGCTTATTGTCCAGGCTGCGTTGTATGCTTTAAGCATTTTGTAATGAGGAGTCCTCATCCCTTGCTTTCTTACCTTTCCACAGCACTTAATTTTATGATTTGGCCTAGACTATTACAAGCTCACGTTCCCTGCTGAGTTTAAAGATCTGGTGAAAGGTTATTACCTTGTAAAATGCATGTGATAACTTGGAGCAGTTGGTTGTTTCCACCTGTTGGGTAGGAGGCATTGGGAGGATAAAGAGTAACTCAGACATAGAAGATTGAACTCTCTCCCCCAAGACAGAAAACAAAAATTAGGGGAAAAAAAGTAAGCTTTAAGATCATTTTACAAGGAAGGCATGTTGATGTTAATGTGGCCACAAAAGGAGCTATTGCTCCTCACCCCTGCCATTTAGACCTGCAGCCTTCTACAAATATAGATTTATAACCATATATCTGTTGATTGAAATTAAATCTTACACAATATTTGAAGCAGAAATCGTGTTTTCAGCTGGACTACTAAGAGGCATTGCTACAAAGAGATTTCTGAAGACCACATTGCCTTTGTTTGATGTGACCCCTTTTTGAGACTCCTTTATTTTCCATGCCAGTTTTCCTGCACTTCATAAATGGAGCCAAACTGCATCTCCTCTTTGCTACTTACTATGACCACTTTCTTTCCATTTTGTTTTTCCTAACTCATTACCATGACTGGGCACAATGAATCCAAATACACATTTCCTTACATTTCTGTTTCCAAATTCCAGGTTTATACTTTTTTATTCATGATGCGTTAAAATCCTGTTAACAATTTTCGTTCTACTTCTCTGGAGATGCTGCTGGAGCTGTATAGGAGGATGTAACAAGACATAAAAAATGGTAAATGTAAGCATTCTCCAACATAACGTGGAGCTATTAAGCCAAATTCTACTCTGATTAATACTGATAAATCCCTAATAATTCTACTGAAATCCTGCTTTCTACACCCTGTTGCCCTGGTTAATGAAAGAAGAATTTAGTCTGTTGGTTTTAAAACACAATTAGAACTTTACCTTTGTCTCAAATAAGGGCAGGATTTTATCCAATTTCAGTTTTATTTCCATCATAATAGCTAGACTCCATTTCTGATATCAAATTCACTTGATTTATTCCTTAATGAATCCAGTCATTCATTTTAATGTTCACTTTATTCTTTACTTTTCTTTGAAACGAATACAACAACATCATGATGAAACACAAACACCTAATGAAAAGATTTCATGAAACCCAGAATGAATCACAGAATATTTAAGACACGAGCAATCTAGACTATATTACATCATTCCAATGCACTGCAGCAATGATATCGTACATCTTTCCATTAAGGGATTTGCATCCTTCATTGTTAAGATGTGGCTTTACTGATGCAGCTAGTTGGAGCTCTTTCTGTCTGATACCGTATTCATCTTAAGATAATGCCTAAAGTCTATTACATTAAGGTCAATATTCCTAACTGAGTTAAATAGAAGCATTAAAGTTTCTAAAATCAATATTAGAGAAATTTAAAAAGATAACCATATGATCTAATAACTTTTGAATTATTTGCAACGTACAATACCAAAAAATACTCTGTAAACTTCATGTAAATGAAATATATTCACTCTCCCAACAAGACTAAAAATGAATGCTTTGCTTATTAATCTCTTCAATCTTATTAACATGTGCAGAACACTAAATCATACCTTGCCTCTTCCAAAAACGGATTCTCTGATTTCTGTTCAGTTTATGGCTTCAGGACAGCTCTAGATAACATTGCTGTTATCATTTTTTATTACCCTTGTTTCGTTTCTAAGCTGTGAGAAGGAAGTCCTGGCATAGCTGTAGCACATCCCAGCCTTGAAGAAAAGACTAGGGCCACCATTTGCTCTGCACAACCCCGAATGTAGGCCCATGCAGGAACATTTAAGAACATGTCTGTTCTGCGTGAGGCCCCTTGAAATTAAATGCTGTTCCTACATAGTAGAAATAGTGAAAAACAGTGGTTAAAAGGATTTGTCATTTTTTGAGATCATTAATCACGAGATATTTAATCCAAATTTGCTGTCTTTCATGCTCATTTTTCTAGTGTGTTTGGTTCTAGTATCTTAGTGAGTTAGCTAGAATTTACTTTAACAGCTTGTAAACATCTTCTAAATGTTTGGTGGACTTGGCGGTTCTAGGTTAATGGTTGGACTTGATGATCTTAAAGGTCTTTTGCAACCTAAATGATTCTATGATTCTAAAGTAGCCACAGTCACATATATAATGCTATACCAGATAATGGGTTTTAATAGTGAATATTTGGTATTCAAATAATGTATTGACCTGTTTTGCAAAAGCACGTTCTATGGAGAGAACTACCTGTTATGAAGCAGATGTAAATTTACAGCTATATAACATATCATGTCACTGCTATTTTTTGGAAACAAAAGTATATTTATTCTGTTAATTGTGTGAGTTATAAAAAATTAATTAAAGTGTGTGAACAAAAAGCTGTTTTCCTTATTTGGATATTCAGTGACTCCCAAGTTCTTGGGAGGAAATGTCCTTCTTAATAAAATGCAGAATAATCAAGAGAGATGGTATTAGACATAATTTAAGACTACAGATATGATGATATGGCTATTATCCAATTTTTTTGAGTGACTGTCACTTAGAAAATCAAACAAAAAAGAGGCCAGACAGCATTGCATGCATAAAAATGCTAGAAGTAGAAAAATTACACAGATGATGCTTTTTTAACATCGTGAAAGCTGATAGAGCACTGAATTCTAGTAATGGTACATTAATTAGGCTAGGCTAGGCTGAAACCTTGCATGTGAGAAAAAGTAATCTTTGAAAAAATAACTTCCAAACTTAAAGCAAAGCACAAAACATTGCTAAGATGTCTGTTGCCTCTCCCTGGCCTCTTAATTGTCAAGAAAACTCTTCCCACAAGCAGAAATACCTGTGCAGTGGATATTGTTTGACTACTGTCATGCCCCTACAAACCCACTGATTCATATCCTACTTTGTCGCTTTTAAATGAGGCTTTCAACTTCAGTTTATATCCTGAATCAAAATAAATCTAATCTCTCTTCCCTTGCATGAACCACCCTCTAATACTGACAGTCTTTTCAAGATACTAAAATCTACAGAGCTACAATGTCAAACTCTAAGTAAGCCTGAGGATGCCAGAGGTTATTGTAAGTAAAAATAAATAATTGCTCACTAAAGGCAGAGCTTAAGCCTGGCCTCCCACTTTTGAGGGGAGCCCAAGCCTCTGAGCCCAGGCTGGGGCTGAGAGGCTTATCAAGCCCTTCAGGACTGAAGAAGCCTTGGCCCGAGGCTGGGCTCTGCTGAGGGCCCCAGTCATCACCTGGCTTTTGCGGGTACATGCCACCAAGCTTCAAATTTCCTGGAGAGCTGCTGGACGAGCGTGGCATCAACCTTGTGGGCACTGGCCACAGCAAGATTCAAGGAGGGCCAGGAGGCTGGTCCCCTGCTTTAACTGGGCTTTGCTGCATTTGGGATGAATTTGATGGAGGAAAGACTGGATCTGCAGCATACACCTAGCTCAGCCTCAGCTAACTCAGGAGCGGGTGTGCAGAGATGCTGACAGTGCCTGGTGCTAGGACACAGCTGAGACATTCAAGGGATCCTTTCAGAGTGGGGGAAGTTAGAAAAATCCAGCCTCGTAAACTTTAACTGAGCAGCATTCAGTTTTATACCCACACCCTCTCCCCCTTGCCAAACTCTACCATTTAGTCTATTAGATATAAATTGCTGGGTGTGCACAAAATTACTCAAATTTTGCAACCATAACATAAGCTTTCATCACCTTTTCATATAGTTGGCTCATCTTGCTACAGTTACTCATCAGAACTGAAAATGCAAGCGTCTGTTGGATTATAATGTAATAGAACTACACTTTTTTTAACATTCAAGAGTAATTATGATAATGGACTACAATATTACCTTCAGTTAAATATCTTTTATTTAATATGGTTGAGCCGCCATCCCTGGAGGTATTTAAAAGATGGGTAGACGTGGTGCTTAAGGAGATGGTTTAGTAGTGGACTTGGCAGTGGTAGGTTAACAGTTGGACTCGATGATCTTAAGGGTCTTTTCCAACCTTAACGATTCTATGATTCTATGATTCTGTTTTTACCATTTGATAATAATCTTCAGGCATCATTTTCCTTTTACCTAAGCTCAAGCCAGGCAACACGGGCATTTGGGCCACTTTCTAGCCAGCAATCTTTGCTACTTGCAATCTATTATCATTGTGTCATTCTATGGCACTCATGGTGATGTCAAAAGTATTTAAGTGCCTTAGATCTGACAGAATGTCAGAAATGAGCCAGTAAATGTGCAATGAACACCATGCAAACATCATCCCTATGTTTGATCTACCAGTATATTTATGTCTAGGAGATATCTGTTTCTCTGTTTCTTATGAGGAATAATGCAATTTTAAGCTAGAAATTCATTGATGCTGGTATAAAAATTCACACAAAGGTCTAGAAAAGAACTGCATGTTTTTTAGGCACTTCAAATTTTACCTCAGTGATCACACAAAACTTACAGTTGCCTTTCTGCCAATTCACCACGCTGTCATGGTACCCAGCCACATGGGAAGCAGGATGATGGTGGAGCAGTCACGGGACGAAAGGAGGCAAGCTTTAAAGCAGAGACCTTCATCTGTGGGGTGCAGGCACTCTTCCTTCAGAAACACAGCCCACATCTGTACTCCTCCTTTCAGATAAAAGGCAGAGGATTATTTAAATTATGCCTGATGATTATTTAATTTCTATTTGTTCTGCAAAATTACTATTTCATTAAGTATTTCTGTGTGGTTGCACTCTCCAGTATATCTGCTCTCTTGTGTTTCAGCAAGTGCTGCATATGTATTTGGGAATGGTAATTGGTTGTGAATTTCCATTTGGTGAAGGAATTGCAATAACCAAATACAAAAAATTCTTTTTTGAAATGCAGAACTCATCAGAAACCCTGATGGCAGTAACCTGGTCTGGCATGCAGTTACAGCAATAATCTTCAATTTTCTGAAATGAAAAGTGGATGTGACCAGGGGCAAGGCATGCGGGGAGGGTTTAACCAGCACAAGGTGGTGTTGTTCTGAAGTTGGAGGTCCTGTTAGAGAGGGATAAAATGGCTCCTCATGCCATGGCACACCACAAAGCACACAGGAGACACATTAAGAGATTTGGATGTAATTCCTGATAAAAGAGTCTACTTGTAACAATGCAGAGCCAGGCAGAGATAATACAGCTATTACAGACTGCCTAGGATAAGGGTCTGATATACCCTGATTCTCCGACTTATTTCCAAATCTAGGACTTGCCTTTAAGGAAGGCATAAAGGCAGTCAAGGTGTGGATTGAGTTTTCACTCTGACTTGGGAGCTGAGAACTGCTGCTAGATCTAATTGATCCTAAAACATTATAAAGCTGTATGCAATATGTGATCTAGCCATCGAGAATTTATGATAAACTCTGAATTTATTTTTACTACAAAGCTTTTTTAAACATATATTTTTGTTGAAGCAACACTTAGCAACTTTTTCAATGTCATGTTTTTATCTGTAGTAAATGAGTTGTGATGCTTGTGCCTAAGGTTAGTTACTGACAGGTGAGCACAGCTTGAAATGTTAGGTACCACTCTAGAAATTCTCAAGCTTCAAAGTCCATGAGCACTAAAAGTAGGGTTTAACAGGTTCTCCTTAAAGCTTGAGAATATTGCTGGAGTTGTACCTAGCACATCAACAGCTTCTGGGTTGTCTTGACAATTATACCCACTTGGTGGCTTTCTCTTTTTAACTTATTTGAAATAAACCCCATTTACTTATGAGTAAAAGCATCTTACATCATACTAGGAAGAAGAAAGTTAGGATTACTTTAGCATGCACATGTGGCATTAGTGGCATGGAAAATGTGTGTATCTCATATGGGTTTAGTCAGCCTGCTGATCAGCTCCTTTTGTGCTGGGATTGCCTTGGTCTACTTCTGCCTGAGTCTGTGATAGAAGACCCTTCCTTGTCGCAACTTCATCAAGGAACCTATCTTCACATTGGTACATTCATTTAAACAACAAACTGTTTATTTTTTGGTTTATTTGAAATCTGCTGTACTGAGAGCTTGCCATGTATTACACAGATTAAAAGTGGTCTCTCTAAAGACTTAACTTGGATCGATTCAGGGGAGAATATTAGCATTGCATTGATGAAACACCCAAGTCCAGGGAAATTACTGAAAGATTTGTTTCCACAGTTGTAAATGCAGGTAAAATGAGAGACTTTGTTGCTTAATAGAAAACAATTTGGATAAAAGAATGAAAATAGATGACAAAGATGAGTGTGTCTGAGGATTCTGGTTACAAGTCCAAGATTCCCATTTGTATAACTTGCAAGCTAGAAGATAGTCAGAAGGAGCAGAGCTGATAATAAGCAAAAAGGACTGCTCTTAGCCTTGATGGATACCAGGCTCCTAGAGTATCCAGCTCCCATCATTTTCCTGTGTTTTAATCAACACTGCTCAGTAACTGATCCAACCTGAAACTGAAGCGTCATTCCCATAATTCACCCAAGTGCACCTTGAAATAGAAGCTTGTAAGCAGTCTCATGATGCATGATGTCAAATATAAAACACTTGTCATCCCCTTCAGGTCTTCTCTTGGCTCTGTTCTCACTTCACCCTCTCTGTTGTTTGTCTCCATAAAATAGTTAATTCCCATCAGCGATGACAGCTTCATCAGCTACTTGTCTTTCCATAAAAATTTACAGAAAAAGTGTATCTTCCTTCTAATAAGCTCCTTCACTTAAAAGAAAATTTACAACCTCTGTAGGTAATGCAGACAAAGAGGGAGAAATGGAGGTGAAATGATTTATGAAGAGCCATGCAGTCAGATCAGGATTAGAAGGAGGTAACAATTCAGGTTTGAGGTCCTGTGCCCTGGTGTGTTGGCATTGCTTTCACAACAGCACTGTACTGCAGCAGGCTTGCGTGGCACTTTATGATGTATTCTTTAGGGGACATTTTCCTTCCTAGTCTGACAAATTCCAAGTATCAGTTGACTATTAAGATTTACATTTTTGCTTTGAGCATATATTATACAGCTAATATAACCTCATGAGTGTCTGAAAACATCAGTCCGCTTTGATGTCACTTCATAGCAAAAAAATATTGCAAGGTTTATTGTGCCAGATCCAGTCCTACACTGCTTTCCTTGAACCACAGATGCAATGCTAAGAAAATTGAAAGCCACAGGTGGCATTAAGCTGATAAAAAAGGAAAGGCTGCCTCAAATTATGAAATATCCTTTTCCCATGTCCTAGCTGCTACTTGATAACTTGCCTTGTCTGAAGCCCCAGATAATCCCCCCTTTTTCCTCACCTCTAAACCTGCTTTGCTGCTTTAATTAGGTAGGCAAATGTGGAGAACAAACTCTTTGCTTGGGAGAGTGTAGATGGTATGAGTCAGCCTTACTTCATTTTCTTGAGCAGAGTGAAAGCAAAGATAAAAATGAAATGGCTCAAGAGAAATATTTATCTGCAGCAATTTAGCATGCACTGTGAAAATTGCTTTCAGAAGAGAAAAATGAAAATCGTTTTGAAGGACATATGTCAATGAGTTTCAGACCCACTTGTGTGTACTTTCCTTAATAAAAATCTTCTTCCGGTACAAACGCCCATGCACCAAGTGTGCAAATGGCTGGTTTGGAGTAGCTGTTAAGTAGAAACCTTCAGTCCCTTCAGATTTGTGGCCAATCTAACTCACTCTGATTTCTGCACCTGACATGGCTGCCCACATAATTTTTGTTTCATTGCTATAAATATGTTTTTCATCTGGGAGTGTGATGGAAAGGATGAGAAAGAAGCATTCCCTTGGCAGGTTCTTGTTTATGAAAAACAAAATATTGTAATTGTTAACTCCAGTATGTATGCAATGTAAAAAAGCTACATGTGCTTATAACCAGAAAATAAGTGTAAATTCAACTCTTATCATCTCATTATCTTAGTTCATCGCTTTATGAAGGCTACTCTGCGAGATCAAAGAAAGTATCCAAGGCAAGATGGGAAAACATGATTATTTAAATTGGGCTTTTTCACCTCTAAATTAACTACAGATTGCTAAAAGTGAAAGGGGAAAAGAGTTTTCCTAACTTTCTGTAGCATTATTGTGAATGTGTTTTAAGGGGAATATGTTTTGTCACTTATCACTGATGCCAGCTCATTTAAGGGAAAGAATGGAGTGCTAGGAAGGAAATAGCATCGATATTTAGTGTTCCTCACATCTACTACAGATTTCAGGAATCGGGGCTCTCAAAAAAGCCCTGGTGGGTATTACGGGAAGTTATGAAATTAAGCGGAAAGCTGAAAGCATATGTTAAAACTTGTTAGATTTTGATCAGTTGTTTCTTATTCACTCCAAGTTCTCTAAATGAAGATGAGTAGAAGAAAAATGAGATAAGCACCGTAAGATTAAAATCCAAAGTTTTAGTTTCAGTCCCAAACATGAACTCATATTTCTTCGTTCAGTGCTGCCAAGTTCAAGCTTTCAAAATTGCTAGTCAGATCCCCAATATCACAAGTCACCTAAAAATGCTGAGATGCCAGAACACAGCAGAGGCTGCCTTTTAGCTTTACTTAAACCTTTCTCTAGGACACCTTTTTCAACCCTTCTCTGCACTTCCATAGGCCAGAACCTTCCTTAAATAATCAAAAGTGTGTTGCTCTAAAATATTCGGTGTGTACGAAGAAAACATTGTGAGAATCCGTTTTTACACACTAAAAATGGCAACCATTGCTATCTGACTTCTTCCTGACTGGTTGTGAGTAAGGACTGAGCTTTCAGGTACATAAACTGTCTGTTTCCACCTTTCTCTTCACTTTTTTAGCTTCATTCAGTTCTTACAGATAACCTTCAGAGCATGCTAGGAGGCTCCCTCAGTCTTGAGTTTGTGTCCAGAGCCTTCCAAGGTGGGTTTAAGGCTCCTTATGAAACCAAAGAACAGATTTTTAGAAGAGATCCTAGACAGGGCTGTGGAATTAATACAGGATTATGAAATTAGGACTTGTTAGGAGTTATTGTTCCAGTCTCTAAATCCGTATACAGCCCTGGGCTCCATCAGTTTCTGTTGTCAGTCTGGCCTCTCAGCTAGGCATTTCAGGACATCAGACTGTCATGAGACTGCACTTCTATAGCATTCAGTGTGTCCCATTTAGCACCGACAAAATATAAATAATGCTAAAACCATCATAATTACTTACAGATTAAACATGGTATGAACATTTCATTCCCGCTATCATCATATGAAAAGTGTAATCATTGTTTTAATATATGTTGATTGTTAATGTAAACTATTGCTCCTTAAAGTAAAAAAAAGAGCTTTGTTTAAACAAAGTACATGCTCTTTGACTGCAAATCTGAGAAAATGGTTTCTTTATTGGAAAATGTTTTCTTTATTTCTATTTCTTCATAGTTCTCTTAGGATTCTGTTAAACCTCGATGGAATAGCTGGGGAAACAGAATGTAAATTGCTTAAGATGAGCAAATAGCACTAAGGTACTGGCATGTGCAAGCAAGAAGATTAGTTTGCCCATGGGAGTTTCACAAAGCCTCTATTAGCCCTTCCCCAGCTTCACGAGCCAAGGCAGTACAAGTGGAACCATTTAACCAAACGGCCACATTTACAAAACACAACGCTGGATTTTTGTAGGCACGCTTGAGGAATTTGATTTGATGTGTACTAAAGCATTTAATAATAGCCATCACCGTAAATATCTATAATTTCTTCCCAAGTGTGTATTGCAAACACTTTGCTTTTAGTTATGACTGTGCCATTGCATTACTCTTCAGACAGCGACGCGGTGTTTGACTCTACCTAACAGGCACGGCGTGCCCTCTGGCTTGCTGCTGGTGAAAGCGTCTTGCTTTCATGTGTCTCTCTTTCCCCTTATCCTTGTGCTGTGCTCATATTACTGTGTGGGTTTTCACCTTCAAACTCTAAACGTCTCCTCTGGAGGAGGAACTGAGAGTCCCCGTATTTCCTTACTGACTGGGCTGGTGTATTCTTGACTGCACTTGAATTTTCAATAAAAAGAATAAGACCTAGGTGTTCAACAGAGAATGCTGGAGTTTCTACATGTTAGAGGACGGTTAAAAAGAGCTGAGCATTCTTCCCTTATAGAACTAGATTCAAAGGTAGGTGTTAGCTGTTAATTCCCACAGGGTTTCAAAGTGGCCTCTCCTGCACTTCCACATAATCCATTTATTTTAGATAAAAATGAAATTGCACAGGAGTCATATCAAATGCACCTACCTACCAGACTTGCTCCAGTATATCAATGTTTTTCTTGGTGTGGGGAGCCTAAAATGGAGACAGTACTTCAGAGGTGGCCTCAAATGCCTAATAGAGGGGAAGAACCACTTCCCCTCTTGGGAAGTGATAGCAAGGGCTATCAACAAGCTAGCAAGCAACAAGGGCTATGCCCTTGCTGACACAGCCCAGGATGCAGCTGGCTTTCATTGCTACAAGGGCATGCTTGGCTCATGTTCAACTTGCTGTCAGCCAGGACCTCTTCTGTGAAATCACTTTCCAGCCAGCTGCCCCCAGCCTGTTCTGGTGCGTGGGATTAGTCCATCCCAGATGCAGGACCTTGCATTAGCTTTGGAGATTTCTCATGAGATTTGTCTCTTTATACATCAGCCTTGCTCTCCTGCCTATCAACTGCTACCTGCAGTTTGGTATCTGTGAATATGCTGAGGTTGCGCTATATCCCATTGTCCAGGTTCGTAAAAAGATGTTTAAAGTACTGGTGCCAGTATTAACCCCTGAGGGATGCCACTAGGGCCTGGCTGCCGACGGGACTTCATACCACCGGCTGCAACCCTTGGAGGCTGGCAGGCCAGCCAATTTTCCATCCACCTATCAAAACCATATTTCAGCAATTTGATTGTAAGGTTACTGTGTGAATCTGTAAAAACCATTGGCATAGTTAAAGTGAGAAAGCAGCTACTCCTGTCATCTAGTCAAAACAGAACCAGTCACATCTTCATAGAAGGTCATCAGGTTGATTAGATCCAACTTGCCTTTAGTGAATGCAAGCTGGATGTTCCCAATCATTTTCTTTTCCTTCCTGTGCTTGTACATGGCTTCCAGGAGGATTTTCTCCATAACCTTCCTGCAGACCAAAACTGCTCTGTAGCTCCCTGCATCCTTTTTCTGTTCATAAGGCACTAAAGGAAACTTCAGCTATTATTCACCTGTTATACTAGCAGCAAATGCATAAGAAACCTTATTGTTTTACTACTTGCTCCACCCACTCTGCATTGAGGCACAGTGCAGCGGATAACGTATGCATATGTTCACCCCTGGGAACAAGGGCTTAATGCTCTGGCTCTGTATTTGCCAAGATTGCAGCCTGACTCCGTTTGTCCCTTCCCGCTGCCAGGTCTGTTGGAGCTGAACTTCGCTCTGCCTGATAACAGCCTGACGGGTGTGAATCTGGACCTCAGCAGTCTCTTCTGTTGTAGAGCAACACTACGTGAAAATGATTAGATCAAGTCTTGTGCTGCTGTAGAGCCTTCATTAGTTCTTCTAAGTATATGGGTGAACACTTAATTTTTTTTCCCTTGCTGCAATCTTGTTGTACTCATTTCTTTCTTAAGCAGCTTTGTAATAGGAGGCAATGCCCATACTGTCGTCTAAACTGCCACCTTACACATGCAGCAGGTCTCTTCATGCCAGAGTCACAGGGCCACATTCAATTGCATTGCAGGTGGTTTCAAGTCCCAGTTAAACCAGTCACCATCATCTTCTCACCCTGAATCATTTAAGTTTGGGCTTACTTTAAAAATGGTGATTGATGAAGTTAATTATAGGTTGTGATAGGCACAAGGTGCAAACTCATCGTCCACCAGACCATCCTCACCCTTTAGTAATAGCTTAGGGACCTGAAGCTTTTAGACTATTGAAACTGGGCTCTAAAAGGGCTCCTCATGATCTTGCACAAGTCTCTAATGCCTTGTATTGTCCTCATTGTAGTTCAGTACAGTGGTAGACATTCAAGAGGATTCGGAGAGGGAAATTGGGTCTTTCAGTCGTTTTTCCTAAGATAATGGAGATGTATTCAGCTCCTGGCAGCTGAAGTACAGGGGAAGGATTTGGAATTATTCTGAACACATTTTTCTTTTTCCCTCAGAAACAAGGTCAAGAGACATTATTGTTTTACTAAATCGTTCTTTATTCATCCTTGAAGTAGTCTCAAGTCATCACAATAGGAACTTGACTGAGTTCAGAGAACAGAGAAAAAGGAGGAGAAGAAGTCAAGGAAGAACTTGCTAGGATTTCACCATGGTAATTTCACAAATGCTGCTTTACAATTTATCTATTGTCATCAAAATAGCTCTAATGTACTCTACAGTTCACAGAGCGAGCAGGGGGAAAAGGTATTAACAATGCAATTAATTGCTGGCTCCTAGATTAAAAAAATAGAGACTCTGAAAGACACTGGGGGAGAAACTGACCTTCAGAAATACTGAAGATGGTATTAATGTATTACTTTTAATCAAATAAGAGCCAAAAGTCCCAATCAAACTCAAGTCTTTCTTGCGTAAAGTACTGAGAAGATGCAGACAAAGAGACAGGGCACAGTCTCAGTGAAACACACCCAGGCAGGTGTCGCTGAGGTTCTGAGACACCAGATACAGCACTTTGAACTTGGTAATGCATACGCAACTCAGGAACTTCTTCAGTAGGCAGGAGGCCATAAATGCAGCAGGCAGTGTCTGCTGGAAAGAATCCATCCATGTTCTTGTGCTCTCTCATATGGGATTTGTCGTCACACTAAACCTCAAGCCACGGCAGTGATCTCCAAAATATGATGCTGCTGCCTATATAGATACACAGATACCATCTTTGGAGTTGCCATCTAGTGTCAAGTTCTGAAGCTTCATATCTTCCTTTTCCTCTGCAACCATGGTATGATAGACTTTTTTCAAAAAGAGAAGCTAAGGCTTTTACTGTGTTACAGTTCCACTTTATAGGGTCTAAGAAAATGCCAAATACAAGATTTCTAATGAAATGGAGAATTAGTAACACAAACATGAAGACAGAAAAGCTTTCCTCTGTACCACAGTTTATGCAACAGCAGGCATAGATAACATTTGCTCAAATGGTTAAGTTTCCTCACTGTTCTGGGCTGCGATTAAACTAGCTTTAACTATCAATGGCTTAGAAATGCCTTAGCTCAAGCTTGAACTGACAGCACAAATTTCTGCTTTCCAATCTGAGACAGAACAGATTTTAATATCTCCCTAGAGCCAAGTAGTAAATATATAGTATTGCACGTCTTTTCAGATGGCCTTTAATAAGGCATTTTAATACAAATATTTTTATTTTCATTTTAGTTTCATTTAGAATTTAAAAAAAAACCTGTGAATAGGTGCTAAAAAAATGCCAGGTACAAACTGGATGTTAGCCCTAAAGTAATGCTAATGAATGCTTACCCCTTAAGTGGTAAAATAGAGAAAGTTAACTGAAAAACCCACAGCCAGTCTGGAGAGGAAAGAGGTGCGCTATATCCATGAAATACTGTGGGGCTACTGCCATCTTCTGGGCCATGAAACGAAGGCACGTCAATACTAAACGAAATACTTTCACTTGCAAGAAGAGAAGAGGTTTAGGTTTTGAGATAAGAATAAGCAGAATTCTTGAGGGCTGACTCATTTGCCCATGGTTCCTTGTACACATCATATTCCAGTTCCTCACCATTTATGTGTTTGACTCCTAAAAACTAGGTTAACATCATTTCATAAGCACAGCAAAATAACACTCCTTTAATTTTAGTTGCGGGGAAGGCAGCTGTAAGCACTTGTTGCATTCTACTTCTGAGAGCTTTCTCAGAGTGATTGCACGGGAATAGTGTCAGTTTTTTCAGTTATATCATATGGATCAGAGCGGCCTGTCATGGTTCATGAATAGGGCTTGCTGAAGTACTGTTACATGTTATACAAACGTATAATTCAGTAGATGTATGTATGTGTGATGCATTTTGCAGGAACTTTATTGCATATTTCAGGCTTTTTCTACTTTGGGAAGGACTCCAGGCAGTGAGAGAGTTGGATACATGATACATTTATTCTTTTTTTTTTTTTTTAACCGACAGTGTGTTCCATGTGCTTGTTTATCCCACAGATTGATTGTGAACAGGAAAGTTTTTCATAGGAGTTCAACACTCACTCAATAAGCTATGAGTGCTTTTGTCATGGATGACAACAAAGAACTGTTTGGTGTTTCATGATAGGAGCATAGTTCATGGTCAGGAGGCAAGTAAAAAGACTTGCATAGCACCAGGCTTCTCAGGGACAGGTTAGACTTTAGGACTGCAGGAAATAAGTGCTTAATAATAGATAAATAATGAATAAAAAGAAAGTAAATAAATAGGACTCTTTATTCTCCCTGAGTGGTACATTGCTCCTTTTCAACACAGCAACTCCTGCCCAGCCTTAAGGTCTTGAACAGCCACCTACTGGATTAAGCTGTTCAATGCATACACCTGATACTGAAGGAATATAACACTTCTACTACCCTCTTAAATATTAGCCTGTGGCATAAATAAACTTGGGATGTTTTTATTTGTTTTACCAGTTTCTTCCTAATCTCTCTCCAATTCGTGTTGGATGTCTCCTAGCCTGAAATTACAGTTGACTCCTGGGCTTTTTTTTTTGCAGGACAACACAAGGAAAGACAAAACGTTACCTGTTCAAAAGCTCTGCCTTCCAGGGGTGTGTGGCAGGAAGAAAACTGCAGCCATCTGCCCACAGCCTGGCAAGACATATGGGATCTCGGGTGCCCTTTGGGACAGGGCTACCAAATGTATGTCATGCCAGTTGTATAATACTTGGCACCCTGCCTTGGGTTTATCTTCGCTGTTAATACTGGCCATCAATCTTGTTCCTCCTGAGGCTGACTGCTCCTATAAGAACCTGCTTTACTTCTACCCCTTCATTGCCTCTCACTCATAAAAGACGATTTTATACTCTCAGCGCAGCTAAGAGTATCAGCCTGTTGGCTCAGCAGAAATAACCCCATGTCTTGAAGAAGTCCCCCATGCTCAGGTAAGACAGCGGAGGAAAGCTGTTACACAGTCTTCAGGTAATGTGGGGGTAAGTTTATGATAAATGGCAAGTGAAATACACCACTCCATAATAAAAATTAAATATTTAATATTTAACTGTTAAAAATCCCAGCACATTTCTTTACTTTATTATACCAACTAAAGCGAGACACAAACTGGCAGTTCTGAGCGAGGTAGTTTATTAGTTACATGATGTAGTTTCTATAACATAAAATTCTTTCATGTGATATCCCTTACTATGACAATCCACAGAAAACAAAATCTTAGTTACATGCTTGTCCTTTTGGCACATGATTGAGTAGAAATTTTGTTTAATATTTATAATACTAGATTTATATTACTTGCTCCATTTTTAACTATGTTGAACTGGGACAGTTTAACATAAAAACCTTGACAAAAAGAGAAATTAAAAGGTTTCCATCCGTTCTTATGCTAAGCACCGCTTTTGCTGGTAGTGAACAATATTTTGCAGAGCTGAGTTTCCATAAAACTATTGAGACAATCTGTCTTCTGTCATAAGTGCTATCCAAGATATGTCATGTCCCTAGGAAACATGAAATAAAATTTAAATAAGTGTGGCAGTGTAAATGTTTTATTGACTTGTTACCTTTGAGTCTTATGCAAAACTGTTCTCTACGTTCTAGTATTAATATTTAGAACAGCTACAACTATTTTAGCACCATTGGTATTTACAGTGAGGAGGGGGTTTTATTGCTTCAGGCTGTCCCAACACCTTCTCTTGTCTTTGCAAAGCAAAGTTATTTCTCACTCTGGTTCTGTTTCCAAGTGGAAGACGCACAGTCCATAAGATCATTTAAATATGACCTTTGAGCTGTTCGTAAGAGCATAGTGCATAGCACAAGTATGCATAAAAATAGGCCTGCTCATAGAAAACCTTCTGTGTGCTAAAAATGCTGAGATGCACATTTAGTGCTGTAGTAGAGAAATGTGTGTGGTCTTCCTTTTATTCAGTTTTGTATAACTGGAAAAGGATACTGGAACTGGCAAGCCAATTCATTAAAATTTACTGAATAGTTAGGAGTAGCCCAGAAGCAGCAAATCCTCCGGCGTGCCACCCTTTGGTTGTCTGCTGCCCTAGAAAAGCAGTGGTGCTCGACAGGGACGGTTCAGCTGATGGAGCCTGAGCTGCTCTTCTAGGATGTTTCCCAACAGAGCACCTCACTGTCACGAGAGGTTACCATGCAGCCGAGATCGGTCATGCTCAGGGAACGCTGCAAGGTCTTCTCCCCCCAAATACTGAAGGCAGTGTTCTGCAAACAACTCCTACACTTGATTTACTTGCTTGAAAGAAAAAAAAAATCAAGGAAAATGGAAGGGGGTGGGGAATAGGTATAATGGGGTTTTTTTCAGACTTGCATATCTGCTAAGTTTCCAACCAAGGTATTTTTTTTGAACAAGGTATTTTGAAATAAGCAAAATAGTCCATTTAGGAAATGTGGAATACTTTAAATAAAGTTCTTTTTTTATTTTTAACAGATTAAAAACAAATTTTTATTTGACTTTAATGTAGAGTATTTTTTTAAGTGAGGGAAGTTTTGACAAAGTCTATTTTAATACTTCTGAAAAAAAATTAATGAGACATCATATTCATAAGCCATTCTAAATATAGTCAAAATACAAATGTATTGTCTTTTAGGTAATGTGGTAAAAGCTCCTGCGCACACCCTCAAAGGAGCATGGAGAGACAATGTCAGGAGGGAGAGCCCAAATGATACCTTGCCCTGGCTGCTCCCAGGCCCATGGCAGGAGCCATCACCCACCTCCACAAGCCCAGAGGGGCACAAGGCAGGCGGGAACCCAAATCAAGGACTCAGAGGACTCTCAGGGCTGTCCCAGGACAACCTCAGCCCCAGGGCCCAGGGGTGACACCCATCACTGCGAGGCAAATCTGGAGCACCTTCTGGACTGAGCGGGGCTGCTGCCAAGGGGTGTGGGACACTTGGTGGGGTGCAGGGGAAGAGCATTTTGGAAGAGCCTAAGCATAGGCCTTATTATGGGATGTTTAGGAGAGAAACAAAAGGGGAGAGAAAGGAGGGATTTAGGTGATTTGGGGAGGAACAAGTGTGGGGAAAATAGAGGGGTAAGGGGATTAAAAAGGCTGGTCGTGCGTCAATAGTTGGCTTGTCAGTACACTTGTCTGGCCATGCCCTGTGCCTGATCAGCGCAGTCTGCACTGTCTTCTCCTTCACTGCTCTCTTGAACACATTATGGGAAAAAGCAGTGATCTGTTTAGAGCACTGATGGATTACCAGATCGGTTAAAAAAAAATGAAATTTAAATTCAATTTCATGGTTTCCAAAGAATTCAAAGCCCTGCTGCTCTTTCTCCACTAGAGGTCTGTGCGGGGAGGAGGGAGAAACCTCTCACTTTCAGAACATGTCCTTTATCCTCAGCAGGTCTTGATTGCACTACTATTTAATCCTGTTCATTTTAGTGAAGTTACTCGTGACTTGAACAGGATTTACTGGGGGACATCCCTTTCTCAGACCTGTGCAGCTGCATTTGTTTGGGTGAAGTCTCTGATATGGCTAACTACATGTGACTACCTGACATACACACTCTGACTTCATGCACACATATTTAGATAACTAAGTCTTAAGCTCTGCTTGAAAGAGCATCATTATAAGGTCAAATATGGGCATAGAATCATAGAATCGTTTAGGTTGGTAAAGACCTTTAAGATCATCGAGTCCCATCATTAACCTAGCACTGTCAAGTCCACCACTAAACCATGTCCCCAAGCACCACATCTACCCGTCTTTTAAATACGTCTAGGGATGGGGACTTAACCACTTCCCTGGGCAGCCTGTTCCAGTGCCTGACTACCCTTTTGGTGAAGCCCTTTCGGCAAAGCCCTTTCAGCATGAACAGCAATAGGCTCTTGCAAACTCCAAGAAGATGGAATCACCTTTCTTTGCAGAACTGAAATTTAGATTTCCTATTTATTATTGTATGTAGATATACCATTTCTGTTTTAATTTCCAGAACTCCATATTTTACCAAATTCTCTAGTCTGTGTCTCAAATTCAGGACTACTAAGTAAACAGCAGAAACAAGCATATTCTACATAAGTGGGACAGAACAATGCTCTAAGCATAAACAGAGGAAAAAGTACTTGAGCAAATTTTCAGAGGGATAAGTCATTTGCAAAAACTCTTTGCCTCTGTTTAAACCAGAACACCGTTGCAATGACTTTGCACATGGCTAAAACCTGTGTGCATGTGAACTACCTCCTGCCATCTCTCTGCTGTCTTGGTTTCCACTGGAGGGAAGGCTGGATGTCTAGGCTGAGGATGGATGGACCTTGGGAGCCCTGAGGGAGACTGTGGAGCTGGAGTATATGCAGTGATCAGGTCTGATGTAGCTTTTGACAGTTCTGAGGCAAGAGAAGAGAAGAGAAGAGAAGAGAAGAGAAGAGAAGAGAAGAGAAGAGAAGAGAAGAGAAGAGAAGAGAAGAGAAGAGAAGAGAAGAGAAGAGAAGAGAAGAGAAGAGAAGAGAAGAGAAGAGAAGAGAGGAGAAGAGAGAAGAAGAGAAGAGAAGAGAAGAGAAGAGAAGAGAAGAGAAGAGAAGAGAAGAGAAGAGAAAGAAGAGAAGAGAAGAGAAGAGAAGAGAAGAGAAGAGAAGAGAAGAGAAGAGAAAGAAGAGAAGAGAAGAGAAGAGAAGAGAAGAGAAGAGAAGAGAAGAGAAGAGAAGAGAAGAGAAGAGAAGAGAAGAGAAGAGAAGAGAAGAGAAAAGAAAAGAGAAGAAAAGAAAAAAAAATCTTTTCTTATATTGCATCAATCTAAAAGTGCTGTGGGTACTGAGTGAAGAGGCTAGGTACAGGGGCACAACCTCCTGTGGAGTTTGTGATTGCAGAACAGCTCAAAAAGAAACAAGTCCTCATGCAGATGGAATCTGGTCAGACTTCTCTGCTACCTCTGTTTCAAAGCTTGCAGTTTCAGGTTTCAAATCAGTAGGATATTTTGAATTACCATGAAGCACTTGTTCTACCATGACAGTAGATGCTGTCATGCTCGATGACTTCCAGCATTCCTTCAGTTTTGTACAGAAGAAATCCATTGTGTTTCACTTGCCAACAAGGACCGTAAAAGCACGTGACACATACTTCACTTCTGTAGTTGCAGAAGTCTTACCTTTACCAAATGTCTAAATACTACTTATACATTCTGGAAAGTTTAGGCATAATTTGTTCTCACTAGAGTTGGGAAATGTAAATTGGGTCTTGTGCCAGCAAGGGTTTTGGATTGCAGGGAAACTTATCCTAATCGTAAACTCATAATGTCCCTCAGGACATCTGCTGGGTTAAAAGAGCACTATAGAATATGCAGGTGTAGGGTCCTGGGTGACTCCAGTGACCTGTACTGTATCCCCAGATCAGTCTGACTAGCAAAAACCTAGGCTAAAAGCTGGAGGTAAATTGAAATTTGCCTGAGGTGGGTTCCTCCACTTTTGTTATTGTCATAACTCCAAATGACATGGTAATTATGAGTATTTTATGGTGACCATCTCTTATTGAGAGTACATTGATTTATATATTGCACAAAACAATAAAAGACAGCCATTGCTGTCCTCAAAATCAAGCTGAGCCACGCTGAATTTAATACAATTGCAAAGACAATTAAAAGTGTAAGTTGTGTTACTATTAAATGATGAAGTGTTTTATGCTCTGATTCAGCAAGGTATTTAAACCTAATTCTAACTAAGTGTGCTTGCCTTGTTATATTGCATACCCACAGATTTAAAGGAAATGTGGCTTAAATGTTATCCTGCAATGAACCCACTGAGCTGTGTCTACGCACTTGAAAACGTAGCCATTTTTGCAAATAATAGCAAATTGCTCTGAAGATATAGAAGTTGTGTTATATTGCTATATCTGCTAATTTTGAAATATCTTATTTAGAGGGATTATGCAATATCTGATGCAGCGAAAAAATCCTTCTGTGGCAATATGCAGCATTTCTCCATTTAAAATATGTATATTCCCCCTTATTACCCTTTATATGTGCATACACCACATCTTTCTTCTCATTAATGAAGTCTGACAATTTGTGACAGGACAGAAAGGGAATTCATTATATTTAGCAACAGAAAACTTATTTCTCATTTTTCTAGTGCCAAGCAGCTGCAATGAAATTGCCTAAACCACTGTATCACAATTCCTCACCATTGTGGTACTTCAGGTCACCCTCAAGGGTCTTCAATTTCCTTACATTCACAGCTTGGCACCTGGTAATTTTCAGCATCAGGAAATATAAGGAAGCTACATATATTTTTATTCTGAGAAGGATTTTTCTTTATTTGAGAAGAAATAAGTCTGTCAGGTTGAAAATAGTAAAAATCAGAAGCTTGACTGTAATAATCACAGCAATGTCAATGCCAATTTTGTTTAGCAAACTTTGGAATGAAAATTTTCTGCACGACAAAGAAACCTTCCCTCTCCCTGAAAGACATGGTCCATGTGCAGGGGAAATTGAATTTTTAGTTCAATATTCAATGGAGTTTAAGAACAAGTTATGGTAATAAGGCTGAAAAGCATCCAGCATTATTTTTCCTTAAAAAGTTACTCAGTATTCTTGCTGCTGCCAACTTCAGTGGGTTGTGTTGACTAAAATAAAAGATTAAGTCTTTTTCTCTACATATAAAATGGTCATATGCTTTGTATACCAGTATCAATAATTGAGGAAAAGCTACAATAAACAATAGTACAGAATTCAATCTATTTCCTTAAAAATGACTTCAGATTCTTGCTTTGGGCTCTGCAGTGAGGTGAAAGAAGGGTTTCCTTTTAATCTAACTTTATTTTCACTGAACATATATTTCCTAATTCTTTATCAGTGTATGACCTGAAATAAAGTACAACAAATTTTTCTGTTCCAGTTAAAATTTTGCTATTAATGGAAACAGAAGGTTTCTGAATATGAAGACTATATGAAGAAGAGGAATTAAAAGCAGTAAAAACAACAGATAAAGAGCATGTTGAAAATCAAACTACTTCATATTTATTCACTTTATTATGCAAACCCTCCAAAGTTCGCCATTTCTGCATGTTCTCAAACTAATCTTTTATCATCATGGTAAATGTAGGCAATGCAAATTCACAAATTTAGTTGTTGATGCTGTCATGGTGTCATAAGAGCATCAACTTTGTGCTCTGCTGTGAGGAAGGTGAGAGGACACCACCTAAAAGCATCATACAGCATAACAAGTCTACGATTATGTAGGGCAGGACTGATCCCTGTCAAAGTCGAAGCAGATCTAGAATTTCCATACTATATTGGATTTACCAGTATAAGCTATTCTTTAAAAAGTCCTTTCTGAGTTTGGATTTTGTTCTAGTATGAATGGGTGGGTTTCAGTCCAGAATCAGGGATGTGATTTCTTAACATGGTTTGAACAGGTTTTTTAACCCCTCTGGATGAGCCTTGTGACTTTGAGAATTGCTTGTATTGGTGTTTGCCTGTAACGTACACACAGAGCTTCAGCCCAGCCAGTTACCAGTTCATTGCAAACACAGTCATGAAAAGCTGTATGTTATTAACAGATTTTTTTCCAAGTTGAATTTGTGCAGGAGAAATCCAGTCTCCCAGGGGCTAATAATATGAACTATAGAGATATTCTCCCAAGCCCACACATACAAAAGCCTAAATCAGAAGCTGCATCCATGTGGGGGGTTTCTTTGTTATACATCTCATGGAAGGGAGCCAACTCATTGATCAAGTCTTGCTTCCCCCACAATGCAAGGGCATTTTTGACAATATCCTTCTGAGATAATCCTTCTCCATCAATCGTGGAACAAGATTTTATGGGACACGTTAATCATACTGCTAGTACAGTAGGAAAAAAGTATGCTCACAGTGCACCTACAGATTTACTAGTGCATCTGGGTTTAGCCCCTGCTTTACAAAGCAACAGACAAGTATATATAAGGAAATGTATGTCTTCTTGGACTTTCTCTATGGCTATGAAAATATAGAGGTCCTTTTTAGACCAACAGCTTTTATAATATATTTTTTGTTGTCAGTGGTTAACTTATTGACTGTTTTCCTTAATTATTTTAGTATTTTAACATCTATTTTATATAGCTTTGTTTTATTTTTAGAAATATGAATGTGATATTTTGATATCTCTGAAAATGGTATAAATAGAGATGCTAATGGTTTCACATGTCTGTCTTTGTTACTGCTATTTATTTAGTATTAGTGAAATCTGGTATTTTTGTCTCCAAGTGATATGCAGTTCAAGAACAATGACTATTGTGTGTCATGGATCGTTACTGTATTTGTCTGAGGTTTTTATAGTTACAAATTTCCAATGTTTCTCTGATAAAACCTAGTTCAGGAAAGTTACAATGCTGAATAACTAATTTTCATCAGTCTGAGATGTAATAAATCATGCTTTCAGGAGAATTTTTAAAAAAAGAACTATTTTAAAAAGAATTTTAAAAGAACTATCATTGTATTTCAGAGGTGCTGCTATGCTGAGCCATTGCGTAGTTCAATGAAAAGCTTTTGAGATTAAATGTGTCAGGATTTTAATGGTTACTCTGCAAGAATTGTGTAAGTGGTCATTAAGGTTAGTGAAATACAGACTGAGAGATGGCATAGCTTTAGATGAGAAGTGTAGCAATAATCACTAATTCTATGCAACATTTAATTTCAAAAAGCTTGATTTGAAAATTAAGTGGTTAAATGACTGCTGTTGTTTTGGATGGTGTCTTAGCAAAACCCCAAGACTACTGCTTTATAGCAAAGCATACCTGCCCCCCTCTTCACTCCCCTTCAAAACATCCTGTAACTTCCTAGCCGGCTGGCTCAGCTGTGCGAGGAAACAGCTAAGCATGTAAATACATATCGGATCACTAGATGTCCTCCTCCCACAAAATTTCTTCTCATTCTCAGTTAGCAAACTGATAATATTCTCCTAAAAGAGACCTACAACTATGTACAGCACTAAAAGATTGCCAGTGCAAATTTGCGGAGTCACAGACAGCCTGCACCCGGCAAACAGCCTGAAGGTAGGTCAGAGCTTTGCACTTAGGAAATGTTTTTTATTATGCACAGATTACGACCTTAAGGGATACAGAGGAATTTTCGGTCACAGCAAATGTTGCAAAAGCAGGGATCCTGAGAAGATATCCCCTTGTTGGTGACATAAAAATCTGGAGCGCATAGATATCCAAGACTGACTGTGAGTAATTTTTTTTATTATCTCTATGCACTGGTTATATGGTGGTTTCTGTGCACAGACGCATGAACTCCCAAGATAATTCCTTACTTGGGTGTTACGTGGCCGCTTTCTCTTCTGTTTTTTTCTTGCTGAGGAAATGCAGGCTTTTGGTTTATTAACATTTCCCAGAATGGGCTGTCTGAATACAACCATATTCCTGTAGAATATGAATCCCTGCCACTAGAAATGGATAAGTATCCATCGTTAGCTAATGATAGCAATCTATAGGGCCTACTGCAAGCACAGGAGCTGGGACAGCTTTTCTGCTGCAATCCAGCAAGCCCAGTTGGCACTGGTGGCTGGAGGCACCTCTGGTAACTGGAAGGGGTAAGGCGTAGGATGAGGGAGTGATGCCTGAGGGAAGCCAGTGAGGAGGAAGGGAGGAAGAATACTTATTTTGTCATGAGTTATTGAAATTATGCGTGCTTCTTGCACACTGTATTATTCAAAAATGGTTTTAAATGCTGATGGCACTAAAGACAACCAAAGTAATACTTGCGGTATGTACTAGCAGCTGAAAGGTATAACTTGAGAAATTGAAGTGTACCATGCAGCCAGAGGAAGAACAATATTTTAAATGTTTTTTTGTTATTTCTGGAACACTGTTATTTCTGGTACTGAGGGCTAGGACCCTGCGCTGGGACACCGTGTAAACGGGGTGTCCCAAGAGTTTACAGTTTAGGCTGAGAAGTAAGGAAAGTCAAGATGGAAGAAAAAGAGCTACAGTTTAAAATAGGCTACAGTTTTTTTCACTGTTACTTATAGAAAGACACAGTAGGGAGATTTTTTATGGCAATGAGAGCCATATAATTATTGAGCTCTAGTGGCTCTTTTTTAAGATTTCAGCAAGCTGTTGACATTGTTGAGTTTCCAACAGAAACCACAAGATTTTACAAGGATTTGCTGCATTGTGATTTTCAGATCACTATGTACAGTTTCATCAAATGTCTTAACATACATCTTCATAGTTCATACCTGTCTACAACAGGTATGTCGGCAATATCCAGGTTTCTTTTAGGGTGAGACTTATTCTGAACAAATCAAATAGCTTAGAGCCTGTAAATGAATGAAACAAGATGAAAACATCAACTGCGATGCAGGAATTTCAGGAAAAAGTAACAACCAATGTTGAGAGAGTATAAACTGTTATAGAATTGCACAACCCGAAGGTGGCTTTTACTCAAGGATCACTACTGATCTAAGAATAAAAGGGAATAGAGATGCTCATTAGCATCCAGGAAAAAGTCCCACAAGAATCTTGAAAAGACAAACCAGTAGAAAGGACAGGTGGGTGAGAAACAGGAATTGATCCTGGAAGGAAAAGGAAAGAATGAGAAGAAATCTGTGTAAACTTGGGAACGAGAGATAGAATTAATTTGAAGAATCACAAAGCTTTTAGTTAAAGAAATTAGAATTTTGGTTATTCATCTTTTGGGACATAGGCTTTTAAGAGACAGTCTATGAAGTCTGACATTAAGTAAATTCTATAAAAATGAGTCTTCTTACCCCAAATATAGTACTAGTTCCTGAATTGTTACTTGCCAATATTCTGTGAAATACATGCAATGAAACATAAATCCCACAGTGTATATGAAAATCTCCCCAACCAATCCGATGAACCTGCTATGGAGTAGAGATGAGCCATAAGAAGGTCTATTCAAAAGCACAGTGTAATAAACCTGTATACTATCACAGATTTTACTTTTGATTCGCATTTTTCAGTTTTATTATATTTTAATTATTTCAATCAATTCAATAGCTTGTATCTTACCACATCCTTCATTGACAGAGTCAGCGATTCACACGCCGATGTGTTGTCAACACTGAACTTCAGTCATTGCTTTGCAGCATTAATCACTCCCTTATTCATTATAATCAGAGTGAGGCATAAAATCTACAATAAAAAAGTATTTTAGCTTCTTCATCTGTTGTGGTCTTCATGCACTTGTGTCTTTTCAGCCTCTATGAGTAATCACACAGCAGCCATGGTCTTAGCATGGTCCCTAGTTTCTTTGCTTTTTCCCATAGCTGCTAAGTTCTTAGATATTTCTGTAATGTTCTTAATGCTAACAGCTAAAACAATAACTTGGTTTCCACTTGCCTGCTCTTTATGTTTTAGAACAAAGTTTTATTCAGAATACTCAAGATTTAAACTCGAAACTACTTACATTTTTGGAAACTCTTCTACCATACCCAAATCCAAGTTCCTGATCCATGTGCAACAGACTAAAAGAGTTAATCTGTGAGAGACAAACTACCCTTGATTGGGTCATGTACACAAATAGAATTTGAGTGTTGTTGGCATATCACATCTTTTGTAATAAAAAAAGTTAAATGGAAGCATTGTCCTTATTGCTCACTACTTCTGCACTTTTTTTTCAATTAATAGCTTCCTCTTCTAGTTACAGTAACATTCGTGTGTAAATCACGATTCAGTAATATAGTTTTTTTAAGTAGCTCTTCTGGGGACTGTAATGCTTCAGATACAAGCAATAAGCTCATGAAACTTCTCACAGCTTCATGTTTTTTCTTATCCTAGCCACTAGAGGGCAAAAGACATAGAAATAACTCGGACGTGGTATTATTTTACATGGGTTTATGTTATGAGTATTGCAAGCTATAGGAATAAGGCAGAGCTGAAGTAGTATCTACAAAGATTTTTCCTAGATGGACTTCAGATGTTTTGTATGGGACACAAGTTTGCTATCTTCTGACAAACTGAAAAGAGAAAGAAAGAATATATTTTGGGCACACCAAACTACATTTATAGATGATTAGGAGTTCAATGTTGTGGGTGAAAGTGAAGTTGTCATTAACTCAAGAGTAATCTCCTTTAGGGATGTGAACAGGTTTTTCAAATTCTTCTTTGCTAACTGCCTTGTGAGGGGTGCGTGACGCTGACCAGCTCCATTTGGCTGGAGAAACCTGAAAAGCAACTGCAACAACCCCAACTAATTTCGAGCAATTGATTAGCAAACAGGTTTTGAGTTCAGCTTATCCAGTGATAACACATAAAGACTCTGGAGCTCACCAAATACAGCACTGGAGAATATGGCTTTGAACTCTCCAAGCAGTTTAGAAGGATTTTTCACCTGCTAATATAACAAACTTGATGATGAAACATTTGCTTCCTATGCAGGCCGTTATTTGTTCTCTTGTAGGTGTGTGTCACTCTTCTGGCGACAGCTTTCCTTTCAAGCTTTACAGTACTCCCCTTTGGTTTTTTCTAATTACAGTGGAGCCTGTGGAAGAGAGAAATCTTGAGGTTCTGCAGAAAATCTGAGTTACAATAATCTGCTTCCTAAGGCCAGGAGAGGAGACTCCAGACTTTTTTTTTTAGAAGAACTGTGCTTTTTTAGTAATTGCTACTGTGCATCAGCATCACCACTCGAATTTTATTTTGCTCTCTTTTCAATCTGGTAAATATAACTGAAAGATCAAAGAACAACAACTACCCAAATAGAGAAGCCCTGATGTACCTTGCTTTCAGTTTAAAAAGACCACTGTAAGATATCATTCTTACAAGGATATTTCTAATGAATGGGTCTTCTTTCTCTTCTTCTGCCCAGAAGAGAGGACTTTACTTTGTGAACAAAATAATTTTTCTATTTACTATCTAATATATTGTTTAAAAGATTCAGCAATAAAGCTTCATATTTACATTCCCGATTAATAGTGAAAGCCTTTGAAAGTTTTTGAAAGTTTCTGTAAGTCTGTGAAAACCAGAACGTAGCTACATGCCCTGGAGGCAGTGCTGTGAGACCCAAGGAAACATTATATATGTTGGGAAATGGAGAAGACCAGAGTGCTCATTCACTGTGTAACTCTACTCACTTTGTCCATTACGTCAATGAGATGTGAAAAATAATTTCCTGCACCTCCAAGGCCCTAACCCCTGGAAAACAGTAGTAGTGATGTTGCCCACCTCCTGACTTTCAGTGTGGCTTGTCCTGGGCCATTGCACTGTAAACATGCAGAGAAGACGGAGTAGTTGAATACCAGTAAAAGAAATACGTATCTATCTATCTTACTGGCAGACTTTAAAAAGTCTTTGTTGTGTATTACATTTCAAGCTCTATCTTCTACTCTTCAAAATTATAATGACTAATTAGAGGTATGCGAACAGTGTAATTATCTTCTGGCAATAAATTGCAATACATATTCATAGTTACATCAATTTCATCTTCTGTGAAATGGTCCTTATAAAAACAGTAATAGTTGGCATGTCCTTAAAGCATATCAGCAATTAATCCTCAAAATGATCAATGGAGAGAAAGTCCTTTTCTCTCTGTCTCTGGTTTATTTATGTGTTCCCATTAATTATGCCTAATTTTCTGTTGGCACTTTTCTTCTTAATGCAATTCAGTTTTAGCATATCTTTGCAAAGACTTATGAGTAGGTCGGATCATTTATATTGTGTAGCACAAATATTTCATAATCCACTAATCTTGACAAAAAGACAATGCCTTACCAATAAAAAAAAATGCATGAGGAGTAATGATTCCCTGCTAATAACTTATTAGCTCAGATCGTCCAGTTCGAAGTGTCTATCACACTTAAATTTTATTAGATTTCTTCCTTTGGAAGTTGCTACTCTTTCTCTTTTGTTGAGATTATTTTTATCCCAACAACTGGATCCCTTGCCAAAACCAGCTGCACAGTGATAGGACAAACAACGGACACAAGTTGCAGCAAGGGAAATTCCACCTGGATTAAGCTAGCATGTCTCCATGTTAAGAGTGGTTACACAGTGGAACAATTTGCCCAGGGAGACTGGAAGCTCAGTCCTATTCAAAACAGCTGGAGAAGGCTCTGATCTAGGTCTGAAGAGATCACCATGTGGCTGACGATGACCCAAGTTTGCTCAGAAAAAGAGGCGATGCAGAGCAGGTATGAGGAGGCAAGGCTACGGTCAGAATATGAAAGTGCTTTAACCAAAAAGCTCTAATTCTCCTGCCTTTTACACCGGTGTCATACCAGCTCCCCCCTGCGCATTCCAGTGCATTTACACACAGCTTAGCAGAGGAGCTCCAGCTGAGACCACAGGGCTGTCACATAATTTGTATGTATTTCATTTTCAAATTTCCAGAGCTTGTGCTAAGAAACTGGTAAAGTTGCTGTACCTTACACAGGCAATGTTTAATCAAATTTAAGAACAAAACAAGCAGTGATCATAATCAGACAGTAGACAATGAAAGGATAAAGTTAAACTTACTTCTAGTCACTTAACCTCACTTCTTGTCTGGTTAAATCATCAATCTTAAGATAAGTTTGGGTCAAGATTGTAGCAACAGGTAAATTGTTGATTTCTAGATAACGCTCTGATAAAAGGTCATAGGTTTTGCTGCCTGGTGGGAGCAGATCAGATAAAAACTGATGTGAGGAGACACTCCTGCTGCACTGTAGGTGAAATAAAAGCCCTTTTTTTGGTGTTTGCATCATCAGCAGCTTCAGGCTGAGGTATCTCCTTTTCTGATAAATGGCAGCTGGGGTGTAAAAATAGACACTGGTATTTATTGGAAGCTTAAGCCTGCTGAGGTTTTACAGATTTAGAAAGTTTGCTAATCGCCATCAATTAAAAAGGCTACCTCATTCTTGCATAAATTAACCAGAATGATGCACTCCACTGGAGGGCCTGCTCAAAATATTTATTTTGAAAAAGTGTTACCAGATTTAGTCCAAGAGTGGTACTTACAGTAACAGTCAAGGCTTTTAAACTGCTAAAATTACAAGCATTTTTCTAAACATCTTATAAACTTGGCAAGACCGACCGTGTTAACAGTGTCATAGCATCTGATAACTACCAATCAGGTTGTGAAAGGCAAGAATGGAAAAGCAATACTTAAAACTTACTTTGAATGCCTGGAAGACTGGAAGCATATGACATTCCCATGAGACTTTCTTACACAATATTTTCAGGAAGAGAAGCTGCATGCTTAATTTCTGTACAGGCAACAGTGGTTTCATGCAGAGTGCTATAGAGGTTTGTGTAACTTCCTCTTCAAATCTGTAACTCCTAACTTTGTGTGTTCCCATAACTCATTGTTGCAGAGGCTTCTTAAAAACTGTCGAAGGCAGGGGGTCTATGTGCTCGTCACAATGCACTGTGTTAAAGCAGAGACAGTGCACAAAGACCTACAAGCTGGTTTAGTGAAAGTCAGAACTGATTGACTTTTCTTGGAGATTTATTTAAAGCAATCCTTTGAGGATGGATGTTATGGTGTACCAAAGTGAAAGTGGTGCTACCTTTGCCTACAGCGCTGAGTTGAGCTACAGAATTTGAATACTGCTGTTTTCTTCCTCTTCAACTACAAATATCCTGACCCCCCTAAAATGGCTCTTTGAGGGAAAACAGAATTGGTAGACGCATTTAGCAAAGACAGTTAAAGACTGATGAAGACTTTCTATTAGCAAATATTCTGCAATATATACCTAAAGATAACAAGTATTTTTTATGCCACAAAACCACACAAGAAACGAGAATGTTTCAAGAATTTTGTTCATAGAAGCTATGGTAGAAATATTTTATTATCTCTTCCATTTCCATACTGTCTTATTGTATTGGGTCTGGGTGAGACGGAGTTAATTTTCCCCATAGCAGCCCTCATAGTGCTGTGCTATGTACTGGTAGCTAGAAAGGTGTTGATAACACACCAGCATTTTGGCTACTGCTAAGCAGTGCTCACATAGCATCAAGGCTGTCTCTCCAACATTTCCCACCCCCTCACCCCCAAAAGCCAGTAGACTTGGGGGGGGGGGGGCATTGATCTTGTGAGGGGACATAGCCAGGACAGCTGACCCAATCTGCCCAGAGGGATATTCCCCACCATATGATGTCTGCTGAGCAATAAAAGCTAAGAGAAAGAAGAGCTGGGGGCGGGGGGCTTTTGTTATTACAACATTTGTCTTCCGGAGCAACCGCTACACCTACTGAAGCCCTGCTTCCCGGGAAGTGGCTGGACATTGCCTACTGATGGGAAGCAGAGAATAAATCTTTTGTTTTCCTTTGCTTCCGCGCATGGCCTTTGCTTTTGCTTTATTAAACTGCTTTTGTCTTGACCCGTGAGCTCTTTCCCATCTTATTTTCTCCCCTCCCTGTCCTGCTGAGGAGGGGGAGTGATAGAGTGGCTTGGTGGGCACCTGGCATCCAGGCAGGGTCAACCCACCACAGTTAAGAATGATATTCCTCAAACTGTCGCTGGTAATGATCTGAAAAGTATACCCAGCGTAATTTACTCTGTAGAAATCATCCTTCAGTGTACTCTGGTGTCTTAATCTCCCCTTACTCCCCTTACTCTGGAACAATTCAATTCCAGAGACTTTAGCTTTAAATCCAACTATCTTGGCACATTGTGGATGTACAGTATCACTAGTAGTTACCTTTCACCATTATACACATAAGAGAGGTAATTCTGAAGTTTTCAAAGAAACGTTAAAACCACATCATTACTGTAATCTTGTACAGGCAAATTGAATTAAAACATTGACATTGTGAGTTGATTAATCAAAAATACATTGATTTATAGGTTTTATGACTCTGGAAATTCACTAAAAGCATTGTATGATCCCTTGCATAACTGATTTATGAAGTCTTTCATTCAATACAATATATTAGGTACATACTGTTGATAGCTCCTAGCATAAAACAGTGCATACTGGTGCTTTCATTCAATATAACAAACTACGTACCCACTAAGTGCAAAAAAGGATGGTTTCTTCCTAGCAAAAGAAGCCAGAAACTAATATGTATAGAGAGTAAAGGGTAGTATATTAATATTTTAATATTTTTACTTAGAATGTTTATTTGTAAAATCAGTGATATAAAAGACACTCATCCTACACTGTATCTGAAATATAATGGGCTCATACAGAAAATGCATGTAATGAATTATCAAAGTGGGTGCTATATTGTTTGTTTATCTTACTGCAGAAAATAATATTTTAGCACAAATATTTAGTGGAATGATACTAAATTCTCCAACCACCTAGAAAATATTTATAAAAGCTGTACCACATTAACTGTGCCTTAAAATGATACTCATCTGTGTCTTAGCTGTGCACTGGATATGTCTGTGGCAGTGGTTTAGTATTCTCAAAGCTCACCATCCAGTTCTTCTTTTACCATCCACTTTTTCAAAAGTTAATTAAAGCATCAGTCATTACTATAAAAGAAGAAGGACATGCCTTTATTTCTGTAGTCTAATGATAAAGTAGCAACCTGGCATTAATTATAAGCCATATATAGCAAATTATGAAAAACAGCAATGCCCTGAAGTATTTATCACAGAATAACATCCCACAGAGGAATAATACGTTATCTAATCGCATCTGGCGGACCCCCCACCCTCACCCCAAACATGTTGCAACCTCTCTGCTCCTTGGAGCCTCTGTCCTACTTCCTCTTTGCTGTTTTTCAGTCAGAAAAGTTCTGACTTTTCATTTTTTTAGGACTATGAAAAAACCCTACCTAGTTTCATAACAACGGACACGAAAACTTCTCTTTCTCAGTGCCATCTTTTCTCAAGAATGCATTTTGCTTACCTAAACAGATAATTCTCACTCACTAAAAGCAAAATCTTAACATATTAAAAAAGGCCATTGATGCCTGCTGATTCTCAACCTGTTTTTTTGTCATTTCAGACATAGTTTTTGATTGCCATATGTTTTCAATTTGTAGTAATTTAAAACTTTTCTCCTCTTTGCAGCAGAATGAAATTTGGCTTTAATGATCATCTCACTGTGATTGGTGCTGCCCAGATTTTTCTTTCCAAAAGCCACACGCTGCTCATGCTTTTTTATTTGCCCTGTGCTTAGGCTACTAAAACAAAGTTCAACTGAAAGGATCAGACTAAAATTATTCCATATCTTGTTGAAGTTGAATTACATATCTCTTGAAAGTGACTCATTTGCTGGCAAAGCACAATAGTGCTAAAGAGCCAGGAACAACTTTACTGAATCATCAGGTTGCTTAGAAGTCTTTACAATATTGTCAAAATTAAACTCAGAGTAATGAAAAACATTCCTTTTAAAAAAATCTGAGTATTTGTGGAAAAATATTCTGATTGTTAGAAAAAATAGGTTATGCATCTCCTCTTGCTATTGTATTTCTTAACTGGTAGGAAAAGCAAATAGGCCCCAGTGGTAGCCTTGCTGAAAAACGCTGGCTAAGCAAGATGGCCTCATCTAATGTTTTTACAACCATCTTATATGGGCTGCCAAGGGCAGTATCTCTCACATTGTTGCCATAAAGCTCATTGAACAAATCCTTAGGGATTAATCTTAACATTTTTTTTTTTTTTCAGAAAACTCTGGTTATGTGGGAGAGAACATAATATAAAATACAGCCTTTTATTCTATTTTCCCTCCCCTGAGAAAGATGAATAAGAAAAATTCTCCCAATGTCACTTTCAGACTTTTTGTGATGTGTGCGTGCATTTTAGAGACAGGCATTAAACAAGATACATGCGCATTTTCTGGTTTATTCAGAGAAACCAACATTGTTTTCTGACTTCCATAATTTTTCAATAATATATATCCCCATTTCTGTTCTGGAGTTCACTGCTGAGATTTGGACAGAAAGTGAAATACTATCTTTAAAAAGTTCATTTTGTAGGAGTCTTAAGCTACAGTCAAATGTGTTAATGTATCTATGAACTTTTTTTCCAGTCTGGAAGTTTGCTCAAAATGTTATCTCTTTATCAGTGTAAGCATATACAAAAAGCAGTCCTTTTGCTTTACATGAGACTAAATCTTTGAGGTAGTGTTATCACAGATAACTTCAACTGGGCAGACATTCCTCAACCAAATCTCCACATTCTGTTAGGGAAAACTGAGACTTCACTATGTTGAAATGTAGTGCAATAATAATAATATATGGGAAGATTTACATAATTTAAAACTTCTGGGGCTATAATGATATTAAAATATTGATAATATTTTAGTAATATGAAAATATTTGTTTTCTGGAATTTTAAAAATTGTAAACAGTTCATAGACAACTTTTCCACCTTCCAATGTGTGACTCCTTCAGCTGCCATAAAATGTACCTTTGTTTAATCTGAAGACAACATTGTTGTAATTTCTAAAGAGATACATTATGCAAAACCAGTTTTGTAGTAGCTCACTGATAGAGTTCCGAATAAGTCTAAAAAAATGTGGTTACTCTTAGGATTAGGCTAGAGGATTTGATAATGTAATTTATGTTATCATTGCTTGAAGAAGTGATTTTTTTTCCTCCTATTTTAGATTTGTAAGTAGTAATATTTTTAAAATAAGTGCTGTGCTCTGAAAACCTATTCTTCCAAGAGCCACGCACCAACCAAGGCAAAAATGCTGTCTTGTGTATACAGATCTTCACCTCACATACACTGAGGTGAAGCTATATGAATTACAGAACACTGAAAAGAAGGAAAACAACTCTGCTCTGCAGGTTTAGGGTGGGGAAAAATATGAGCTCACTGTGTTTTATATATCGTTAGCTATACCTACAAGCTGCCACCTGGAAAGCTAAGAGCTTATAGAGAGTGTTTGTTTTCCCTCACAGCCAGCAGTTGTCTTTGATCAAATAAGACCAGAAATGTTTGTAATAAAGTGGAAATACCCTCCAAGAACTTACTGAAGGATACGCAGTAAATCTTTCAGTCAAGCTATAACAACAACCACAAAAGGCGCTAGCAGATTCTTCTTCAGCAGGAAGAAAGATAAGTTTTGATACAGCCCTTTCTTAAAAAATTCTGAGTGAGTAAAGTAGACTTAAGTGAAAGTTCCCGGTTATGGATTACCTATAAAAAGAATAAGAGAGATTAACACTGAAGGTGTTTCATGGCTATAAACAAATAGGACCAGGAATTCGAAGTGCCCCTAGCTGCCCAGCATATACATTTATCATTGGGCTGGTGTAATGAAGATAACCTGATAAAGATCACACTATGACAGTTTTTCTTTTGCATTGGCTGCTGAACAGACAGAAACTGTTTTCTGCAGCCAGCCGAATATTGATCCAACTCCCTTCTGCCAGTGGTGCAGTTAATGGGAATTCCACAGGCAAATCAAAGCTACATTTTGTCTTCGTTTTCATCTGAAATATGAGTTCATCTTTTATACTCTAGACAGTCATTTACTACTCATTTTCCTTTATTGATGTTTATGAGCTGAAGCATAAAATGGTTCTCAAATGTAGTTTAACTGAGGCAACAGTTGACATTGTGACCATGACTACTGCTGCACCAAGTCCATGAATCAAGGTTTGCTTTTTATTCGTCTTTGAGGCAGCATACAGTAGAAAGTGTCCTTAAAATGCAACTGTCCTGTAGTTGAAAAAATATATCAATTTGTCTGCACAGGGACTGGGGGGGGGGAAAAGTTCCTGAAGCCTTCAGCAAACAGCAACAGAGCAGTAAAGTGTTTCTTATTAGTTTACATTCAAAGGCTTTTCCCCACACTGTGTCTTAGAAATAATTTGTAAAATGGTCTTTCTTATATGCTTTTTAATATGTTTCTCATTGAATTATTAGTAACAAAATGCATAGAAGGAAGACCTGCTATACCCAGCAAGAGGGAAAGCCAAGGCACTCGATTCATTTGTAAAATGGTAAAGGACAATCGATACTGTGGGCAAGTATTCTTTTATATGCAGTTATTAACTCATAAGCTACAGTGTATCTCATCTCATTTCAACAACAGCTGATGTCTCCATTTCCCCTGGAAATGCCTGTAGGTCCTGTTATAAGAATCATAAATAATATGTGCTAATGAGATATGGATTGATTATGTTGGAAAAGCTGACATTTTCATCCATCATTCTAAATGATGTTTAACAATGGATTACCAGCCAGTAATTCCTCTGATATGAGATTAAATAAAATAGCAGGCTGTTTCAGCAGGCTAGTCCAAGGAGATGGCAATAAATCTGCTCAATTATTGTATTACTAATCCGGTTTTCACTGCTAAGGATATTATTATTTCATTTAGACTTGTTCATGCATCATAGATTATTTTATTTCAGTCAATCAGTGGGAAAAACTGCAGTATTTTACTCTCAGAGCTGCAAATAACCAAGCTTTGAGAGTACAGCACATGAAGCTCAGTAGGCCTCAAGCAGACAGAAAAAAGCTACCAAGCTCCTATCGATCGCACCAAAAATACATTGTGAAATGTACATTTTAGAAAGTAGCATTTTGTTTTCAGCCTAGTTTACTTTACTTATCTGAAAAGTCTCAACCAAAGGATACTACCTGAGAAGCTGATCCTTTGAAACAGAATTATTGGATCCTCTACAATGATTTGTACTTCACCTTCGTCCTGTAGTATATTGAGAATTAGGTCGTTCAGTCCATCTTTTGGCCTGGGAAATTAGATTGCAAATAACTGTAACAAAAAGGGTCCCTCCCTCATGCTCAGGAGGGGACAAAGCATGCAAAGTTTAATAACAAAAGTCTCTCACAGAAAGTTATTTTTGCCAGCCTGACCTTACGGTCCTGATTGATAAACTCCCCTTCCTTGCAATGAAATCAAAAACGTTGCACCTCATTCGGTGCCCATGTTCTCCCTAGAATGTTTTGTAACAGCAGATAATACTACGTTATGGAACACGTCTAGTGCCCAGCTAAACCACCCAGATGTAAGGGAACTTTTAGATAGATGAGTAAGTTTTAAACATCCATCCCAGACTGCAAATCAGTGGAGCAGGTGGTCTGTGGAAAACATATTGCACGTATAGTGTGAATGATCCCTATTACTTTACCAGTTACTTTTCTGTAAAGGAAGGAAAGGTGAGAATAATGGTTCCTCCACTCTCCAAACACCAGAAAAGCGACAGCCTTGCAGTGACAAGTTGTAACCCATTCCTTGCAGAAGGGCTTTTCTCCAGCCCTGATCCAAAACCTGCTTCCCAGGTTTTCACAGGCCTGACCCTTTCCCTGTGCTTATGGGCAGCCCCAAAAGAAAGACATCAATAAGGTGGGATTTTCCTCAAAAGCAAAAGCACAAAATCACTTGTACTCTAGTTGTGGAAACATGTTTGCAAGGGGGATGGACTAGATGACCTTTAAAGGTCCCTTCCATCCCAAAGCATTCTGTGATTCTATGATTCTATTTTTTCTGATGTTGACCAAGACTGCTTGGCTTTGAAGAGTAAGTGTGTGCAGAAAGAGGAAGCCTGGCTATCTTTCCTTTGCGAGGCAGCCCCATTTCTCATGCCTCACAGCCTTCCTGGCAGCCCTGAGGGCTGATTTACAGATCCCATGGGGGAAGATGATTTTCCTCCCAACGCTTTGCATGGTTGTGAGTTCCTAATTTTACTGACTGTAAAAGCACCAGATACAGCTGCACAAATTTTTTAATTTCTTCTGCAGGAAAGAATATTCACTTGTGTACTCAATGCTAGCACTTTTTGAACCATCTGTGCAAGTACGCAAAAGGATCCTTAGGGCAGCACAGGCTTAAGGAGATAAGCCCTCTGCTCGTCCTGTTAGGAGGTACCTCCCACCATCTTAGTGAAAGCAGGCGGGAAAGCATGAGAGCAGCAACTGCCCCTGCTTCCTTTCTCTGCACAGCAGTAGCTGGTCCAGTGCCCTTGACTTTCTCGCACACAGAATTCCTTCCTCGTTGCATACTCAGGATGCAGCTAGTCCCACGCAAACACAAAGGCGTCAGAGCCGACAGCTCCCACTCGAGAAACCTAGCAGCAGCACCTATTGCCTACTCACTGTCTGCGAACTCCAGAAACACTATGAAATGGAGGAACAGACCAAGAAAGCAGGATTCCCACAGATGGCTGAGGCTAAGATGGTATTTTCATGCTGAGCCAATTCTTGCCTTTCAAAACACTGATGAAATAATAGGCTAAACACTGATGAAACAATAGGCTGAGTGTGCTGTAATGCTATCTAAAGACCACTAAAGCTTCAAAACATAGCCTACTAGGTAAATGTTGATCTGGTTACATCCAGCTCCTTGCCACTGTAGGTGCATTCAGTTGGTCAGACAAAAGCCCTGTGAAGCTGTCGTCAGCCAGGACAGCTAACTCGCTGCCAGACATCCAGAGGTAGTTTGGATACCTCTGACTAAACCCTGTCACCACCAAACGGCCCTTCTGCCAACCACTTGGTGCTGGTGGCAGGGAAGCCCTGACTGGAGGCATGACATTACTGCAGGCTGTAGGGAGGTTCCTCCCATTGCTGGGGACTGGCACAGCACCCTGGGGACCCTGCACCCTGCTCTCCCGACCGCTCTCACCTAGCTTGCTCACAGCTAAACCAGCTGCTTTGAAGTTTTTCACGTGAAATATATTCCAAAGAGGTCAGGGAGATGCACTAGTTTGATTACCAAACCTTTGTTAGATTGTGTTGTGCTTTTCCAGAAATACCCTTTTTCCCCACCTCCCATCTTAAATGGGTAAAAATCTTGACCTGTTTCAGTTCAAAGAAGTGTCTGCCAACACTGAAAAAGAGGGTTGTATTCACCTCCGGGGCATGAGAGAGATATTTTTTTCTGATTCTTCAATAACTGGGAGAATTTTTGAAAGCCACAATGAGGTGAGTTCCCTTTCTTGGCTATAGTTGTCCAGCATTGTCAGTTGTACTCGCATGCAATATCTGCTACCACGTCCAGGTAAGGCTTCTGCCTCAACAAGGTTTTTGTTAGCTTCTCTGCAACACCAGCAACAGTATCAGGAAATCTAATAGTGCAAAATGTTAGAATGACATGGTGTAATCCTTCCTTTCTTTCATCAAAATGTTATCCTTGATCAAGGCAGACAAATACTCTTATCCTTTTCCTTTGTCAAAATTGTAGATCTACTATATCTCCTTGTGTTAGTAGGCCAATGTCTTGTCATATGTGCATAAATACATAAATAAAGATAACACTAGTGATTTTACTGTGGGTTGTTGCAGATACAGTATTACTTTCATTTCAATTGTTGTAATTTAGCAACATTTCTGCCTGCTGCACCTCCTGTTCAAGCTTCTTATTTTCTCAGCTGTTACCAAAATGGCAGTGTTACACTGATGGCTTCTGAGTCGCTGGGATTCTCTTTCCTCTGAGCTGATGTTACACAAGTCTTGTCTCCAAGAAAAAAAGAGATGCTATTTATGAATTGTCATTAATGAGTCCTTATTATGCTCTCAGTGAACAAAAACCTGGGAAATTTACCTTAATGAAGTTAGGCGAAGTCACTCTGTAACCCCTGCGTGGGGTTTACCTGCGCTGGGTATTTCAAGACAGCAGCCACAGGCACTGTGTCTTCAGCAGGATTTTGTACCGGATTGCCTGCCACTGGGTAAAAACACATTAAGATATGCCGAAGTGATAACACGACCTTTGTGGAGTTTTTCAAACATGCTGAGCTGATACAATGGAAAATCATGCTATTTGCTCATCAAAACACAGCCCATCTGTTTCTGTGTAATTATTCTCATCTTTTATTTTGTACAGCAACCATAACAATAGGTTCTGCAGGTGTTGCCATAATACGGGTTATCATGTTTGTATTTTGATCTGGTAATTTTAGATATGTCTTGTCTGTTCTTGTATCAAATTGACTTCCAAACCTGCATATGATGTGTGATGTTTATGGCTTTAATCTTCCATGCACTTCCTCCTTGTAAAACAATTTATTAGTTATAGTTTCAGATTACTCCCTACAGTCAAGAGCATCCATATTCCTTAGGTATATACTTTCAATCATGATAACATAGTTTTCTGCTGTTACTGTGGTTTTGCCTGCTACTATTTTTGCCATTTTTTTAATCCATCTATTTATTATTTACTTCCTTAGATGTTTAACAGTTCTTTATTTTGTTCTGTGCATATCTCTTCTCTCTTAGTAAGTTCAAGCTCTTTTAATGTACAAATATTTAAGACTGGCTGGATCCTCAGAAGAAATTGCTTCTCTTGATACCCGAATCAAAGTATTAATAAACTAATGCCTCCAACAGTAGATGATTTCCGCAAGGTCCATTGTTGCTGTTTATTATTAATAGGGGAGAATTATTGCATTTTCTCACATTCACATGTTTGTATAAGACCTTTGGGGTGTATCGATGCCATAATATTATGTGACTGAATCAGGAAAACAAATCAAATTACAAATCGTAGGCCAAGAAATCTTTTGCTTGGTTTAACTTTGTTGTTTCTGTCCCTTTAAGTTTTAGTTGCCGTATTCAGCAGATATTTTACCTTTTACATCACTGAGTAAATTAAGAGGCAAATTAATTTAAGGGCTCTGACTGCTCTTGATTGTCAGCAATTTGGGTGCTTATTAAGTGGTTTAAAGTACATTTAATTAACGATGTATTGCTTCACATCCAATAGTCAGTAAAACATTTAGCATTTAGGTCTTCTTAAATTTATTTAATTATTATCACTTTTTCTGTAGTTCAAGAAGAGTTTTAAAGGCTGTTTGCATAATTTCCTCATTCTGAAAGAATGACTAACCACTCATTGCACTGAATATAGTCTTCCTCTTGCCTATCTTTTATAATTAGAAAAATGAATTGGCCCTTACAAAGTGTTATGTCTTTGCTTGTTCCTAATAAAAATATTATGTCCCCACTCACTATCTATTTAAAAGCTTAAGAAAGACTGCTGACCAGAGGAGGGATCAGTTAGTCAATGCTAGAGATGGGTCTGGAGTTTAGGCATCAAGCTAAGTCACACATTGCTCTGAATCCTTTTTTTTTCCCTGTTCTTTTTTCCCCAAATTAACGACCTGTTCTAGAAAAACAGCAATCAGCCTTTTTCGTATCTTCCAAAATGGCCCAGAAGGTGCAGCCACATAAACAAAAGCAGCCATAATACAGAAGGCCACAAAGACTGGTGTTTCTTGTGGCGAAGCATGACAGCATTGTGCTTTCCCCTTCTCCAACGCCTTTAGGAAAGTTAAGCCGTTATCCCCTGCCTTCACCTTCCCCACAAATCCTTTGGCTGCAACCACCGGGGAGGGGAAGGAGGCGTAAGTGGTGAAAACAAACCCCATGACATTTCTTTGAAGGCTCCTGGTGAGGAAGAAGAGAGCGCGCAGCAAGTCAGAAGGTGTGATTGCGCCAGCCCCATTTCAAACCCGGAAGGAAAATCCTGGCAGTTGTAGATATTTTTTACTTTTGTATAGAACTATTTATCTGGGAATAGAAAGAAGAGATCACGGGCCTGATGAGTTAAAAGAAGTATTGGTGACTTCGGCCTCCTTGTTTTTGAAGCTGGGTAACTACAAAATAATGGGTTGAGTGTGATCAGGACACAAGGATTTGGACATCCTTCCCAAAAAAGGCTGGCCTCTTTTACCTTTACTAAAAGGAATTCAGGGTTTGACATTTAAAGAAGAGAAAGCAGAACTGGAGATTTCTGCAGCTGATCTCTGTGGAGATGAATAAATCTATCATCTCCTGGGGTTTATTTGCTTGTTTAGTAAAGTCACCTAGGCCTCTTCTTGAATCAACGGAAAACCACATCTACCTCAGGCCTCCCCATTCCTGGGACAAGGAGGAGCTGGCTGAGGATCCTGATTATTTCAGGGTAGGGATCCACTAATTTGTCTTCTGCTGCCTGGTATCACACCAAGCCCCACTCGCTGTGTTTTCAGGGTCCAAGACAGAGGAGGGAAGGGCAATGTTCAGATGTTCAGACATAATTCTTGCCCCGCGCTTGGCTGGTTGGAGCACGCAGGCAGGCGTGTTAGGCTAAGCAATAACAGAGTCAGTGGAGTTTTCCTTGCTGGGTGGGAAGGGCTGCAGCGGGGTGCCACCACTGCTTGCCTGTGTGAGAAGATGCTTTTCTTTTTTTTAAAGTTGCGGTGGGCGCAGGTGCCCAGGCGCTGGCAGCAGGGGCTGCGGGGTGGCCTCTGTGAGGAGAGGCCAGGGCTGCCCCGTGCCGGACACAGCTGGCTCCAGCGGACCCACCACAGGGCACAGCTGGGCACTGCAGTGGTGCCTCCAGGAAAGTGTGTAAGAAAGGGCAGAAAATGCTGGGCAGGCAGAGGAGGAGGGAAAAAAGAAGAGTTGAGAAACAGCAGAGGCAGCACCAAGGTCAGAGGAGGAGGTGCTCCATGGCAGAGCACATACTGCCAGAGCCTGTGGAGGACGCACCCCGGAGCAGAGAAGCAGGAGAGGGAGGACACAGCCGACCACAAACCCCTCTTGCGCTGCTCCTGACCTTGCTGCAGGGACAGAGTGCAACCTGCAGCGACAACAAGGGGCAGGAGAGGAGCCTGGAGTGACATCAAGCCAAGGAAAGGGCAGAGAAAAAGGTGTATTTTAGTGTTCATCTTCTTGCTTCCCAATACCCAAATCAGTAATTAATTATCTATATTAATTGGCCATAAATTAATTTCCCCCAAATAGAGTCTGTTTTGCCCATGAGGGTAATTGGTAAGTGATCTCCCTGTCTTTATCTTGACCCATGAGCTTTCTTGTTTGTTTTTCCTATTTCCTCCTCCCATTTCACTAGGGAAAGGAGGACTGAGCAAGCGGCTGGGTGGGAGCTTGGCTACCAGCCAGGGCCAACCCACCACAGAAGTCCAGCAAAACACAAGTTGTTTGTAAGCTTTGGGGTTAAGACCAAAGACAAACAACAACAACAAAGAGGTAAAGGAATTTAGGCTGTCTCTATGTTCACTTTGCATCACTGACACCCGTCGTCTGTACTTCCTCTCCATGCCTGTGCACTGAACTTCACGTTAGAAAGTTAGAAGCCTTCCCATTTTAAATCAGCTCAGTACTTTGCACATCTATAAAACGACAGCTTCTATGAGATTGATTACACAGTTCTTTGCAAAAGATCAAACAGGCTTTCTTACTCAGCGAGACCCTGAGCTGTTCAGGCTTTGCACAGCAGTTTAAGAGCATTGTTTCTAGAGGTTCACTGGAAAGATAACACAATTTAATCTGCAACTCATATTCCGGTTAATAAATACAAAGCAAGGTATACACCATCCCAAGTGAACAACTTGTGTGCATCTCTCTACATGCTTTTCTTGTCGAATAGAAGGCATATCATTCTTAAATCTGTTCAATATTAGTTTAATCCTTACTTAAGAAACCCTTATTCTGTGATAATCTAGTCATTCTTTCCTCAGCTCCTTTATTGTCTTGCCTGAAGGCATACATAGGTACAACACAAACTTCAGAAGCTAATACAAAACATTCTACAAAAGACAGTTGTAAAGGATGATGGAAATGGTTACAAAAGAAACAAAGCAGGCATAATAAAAGTATTCTTAAAATAAGAAAAGCATTTATTATGAGATTATAACACATGCCAAAATAAAAGCATCTTTTAAGCCACCAAGTATGTTTATGAATTTTATTTACAGGTTTTTCCTCCCATCTTAAAACTAGAATTTGTTTTTATATTTGCATACATTGTTAAAAATAAATATTTAAAAAACGTGATTCAAGAACAGATGCATACAATGAGGAAAAGGGGACCCCGGCTTGAAATGAAGCCATTCCAGCATAAGTCAAGAGCGGAGAATGTGTTAGGGTTGAAGATTTAAATACATCCTACTTAAACTGAGAGGGTAAAATTTTGTAAAAACAAGAACAGATCACCTAAAAACTAACAATGCAAGCCTTTTTTCTTTTTTACAATATCACATCAAAGTTACACAGAAGACCCCAGTGATCACTAGGGAATCTGCCACAGTCTAGTTTTTCCAATCCAATTAAGTCCATACTTCGTGGAATAATATGTCCCCCATCTGCTGCAGGCCGAAAGTAAATGCGGTCAAACCTCATCTTGCACTTGTACTCTGCACCCAGATTGGTATTGGAGTGGGTGTCCCAAGTATAGCGGCAGTGTTGAGGTTTACCCAAAAACTCCCAGACATCCGTAATGTTGTTAGGTAAGTTACCTAGTTTAGTAACCTGAAAATAGAGGTGGGGGGAATCCATGAGATACTGAATTCACAAATTTTACCTTCAAAAACAGAACTGAGTTGTCACAATATCACTTTTTTCTGCAAAATATGAGTTGTTAAAAACAAATATATTGGAGAAGTTTCTAAATTGTGGTATTTCTCAGGATACTCTAAAGCATGACCAATTCCTGTAGTACTTTCTAAATCCAAAACATGTTACAAAATAAACATTCAGCTCTGAAATTCTGAGGTATGGGCATCAACACCGTGTTCTCTGAAACGATGTCATTCCAGTTCATAGCAATGGAATTTCATGATAGGGAAAGACGAAACACTGACCTTTTAGTAATAATGCACAAATTTCACTTTTAATATCATCAGCCAAAAACTACTTCTAATTTTGAATGTCTCAATGATGGGGGATTAAGTTTAAACTCCCAAGATTTATTTCTCCAGAGCACCCTCTTCTTTCATTGATTCTACAAGCATTAAGTCTGAGAATCACAGAGTTGAGCAAGTAAAGATCAGGTTCTCAAAATGAGAACACGCTTTTGAAGTCGAAACTTCATCGACTATCCCTGCATCTTCTCAGCTATAAATATTGCCAATAAAGCATTTTATTGGCAGGGGGGAAGCTCTTCATATATATCACCTCAGCTGCAACAATGCCTCAGCCTAGCAATGCCACAGCTTCAACTTAGTCACATTTCCACTTTTTAAGAATAAATGTTGCATACCTCTGTTCTGCCTAAGCAGGTCGTTTCTCATAAAGACAACTGAAAAGCCTGAGAAGACTTTGTCAGAATACCTTCTCAAAATAACAAGGTTGTTTATTTCTATTTACCTCGCTGTCTCGGAGGTTTGTATCCCCTCCAAATATAACAGTGGCGGATTCGGACTCCTTCTGCATTTTGTTTAACACTATTTGCAGTTGCTTCACACGCTCCTTAGAGTGATTTTTAGTGCTTTCCAGATGAGAGGTCATAAGGCAAATTTCATTACCAGATATGCTCACCTGTGTGTGAAACAAAGAGGCAATGTTACTATCCACACCGTGATAAGAAGGTCAAAGACAAAATCTAATCACAAAGTAAATTACTGAATGACAGAGCTCTGGTTAATATTAGTTTTACACTGAAGAAAAGTAGCTTACAGGAGGATAACAGGCTTTTAGTTTTGCTTTCAGAGGTTATGAGACTTGAAAACAAAGTACGGCCAGTAAGTTATATAAAAGATTTAAGTTTGTTAGCATCAAATGCAACGGGGTTTGTATTTTTGGAGAAGAAGTTTTTCTGCTGTTTGAGACTGTCATAGAGTAAAGCCAGTCTAGACTTTCCTGGGACTTTTTGTTTTGAAGGCAGAAATACAGCTGTTTAGTACATACTGACTCACTCACATGCACAACCAAAAGGTTCCTCATCATGGAGGTTGTTGGGAAAGGTATTATCTCATGTTTCAGTAGCTTCACTCTTGATTTCTTCAACATTATGACAGTGAAATAGCCATCTATGTTACCTAAAGAGGAATGGGGAAAGAAATGGTCGCGGATATCTTCTGCCATAAAGTTAAGGTTCTGAAAGAGACCTTTTTACCATGATCTGGGAGAATCACGTTAATTTGTAAGATGTACAAAGTCATTAGTTAAAACTTTCATAAGAGCGGTGTGAATTTTTCAGATTTTTTAAATGCAGATATTTAAGAAATTACTTATCTATGGCACTTTTTTGGCTACCCTTCCTAGCAGTCTTTCAAAATGCAGGAAAAAATACAAAGGAAACCACCAGGCAAGCAAGCTTTTCACATGCACAATTTGCATCAAACTATATCCTGATATCAAAACACAGAAAGTAATTTAAGTGCTTCTTCACTTTACTCTTTTCATTCCTACAAATGGTCAGAGATTTTGGCACGGTAGACGGAATAAAATCAAACTTACTTTTTCTGGTTTCTGTCTTCAGAAACAGGGTTATTTCTTACCTGGAATAATAGTGTAACTGCCTGCTTTCATCTGTAGAAGAGAGAGATGTGGTGGGATGACCTCTTGTAAAAACACGACATCTGGACTGTATCTGAAATCAGCAAGACAAGATTTTAAATTAACTACTGAAAGGTAGTACTGTTACACTCCGAGGCCAAATGGAACAGGGTCAGGGATTTCAGGTGCACCTTGTCTTCCTAGATATTGTAAGAATCTGGTTTTTAAAAAAAGAAAAAAACTCTCTCCATCACATTTAGTAGCATGTAGACACATCACCATTGCTAAAAGGGAGGAAACAATGATTATTATGGACATGGAACTTACATGGTAATAAAATGCACGACTTCCTTATACCTTGATCTTGCAAACGTTTGCACAGGTTTCATATACTACATACATGAGGAATTCAACTTAAGCAGCTGCAAAGCAGCTTTGGAACATATTCTGCAACATCTAAGTTCTCCAGAAGATTCCAGCTGCTACCCTTACATCAGATCCCCTCAGGTAACCTGCCACTCATTCTCTCCAGTCTCATTGATGCCAAGCTCTTTTATTTCTTAAAGTAACAGTTCATGTGGGGCAGCAGTCCTGAAAATGCTGATTTAGACATGACTTTACAGCTGTCCCTACTTTTGCTACACTGCTGAATAGCCCTGCTTTAAGCAGGTGAAGGACAAACCTAAGGCCTTATTTACAGAAGAAAAATATTGTCACCCCAGATTAACAAAATCAAGTGAAAACTGACTTATTTAAGGGGTTTCTGCTGTTTTAAGAGGAACTTAAATTATTACTTGTTTAAATCATTTCATTTACACTAAGTTACTGTATTAAGATAAATCAACTTATGTAATTGTTAAATTGCTCATAAATATATTCATGGGAGGCTTCCACTGGTGGAACTATAAAAGGTATCACAGATTCTATTGTTTTTATTTTACCTTGCACATTTTCTTTTTCGATAGACAAGTACCAGTAATGGCAAGAGAGTCACTTCTCACATTTCACTACAAAAATCTTTGTTGTTGTTTCAAACAGTTTGCTCTAGCATGAGGTTAATTCAAACTACTGGAATGAGACAAACAAGTTTCTTGTAGTTTTACCCTTCTCTCATCTACAGGATGGAAGCATGAAGCACGCTCTTGATGTATGACTGCAACTTGAACAATATTGTTCATTATAAAAAAAGCTTTTTGAAGTAAGCATCGCAAAATATTTAACCTTTGGGATGCTGCATAAGTTCACACCTCTTCCAACCAGTATATCAACTTTTATTCAGCTATTTAGGATTTATAAAGTGTTTGTATTGTTGCACCTAACGTTAAGATAATTTGGGCATGAAGATTCATAAATATCTAAAACAAGAAGCTTGCTTTTTCCTTTAAAGCTGGGTACATGACAATATAAAGATGAAGCTATACTTACAACGCCAGGTAAGAACAGATTCCTCTAGCTCGTTCTTTTAGATTTCCTAGGTCCAGCCCATCAATGTTCCAGGTTATCAGTGAGAAGCTGCTGTCATCTTCTTCTTGCCTCAAGTCTGCACTATTGACACCGGCATTACTAGTAGTTGCATCTGCTGTCAGGTCAATACTAAAGAGAGAGTTTACTTGTTTGTCAACATGCATAATACTATTCTTCCTGCAATTATCTCCCTTATCTTCTAAAGGAAAATGTTTTAGACCCATCACAACTTACAGGTGGCCATCTAAAACTTTCCCCACAAATAAGTTAACATGTATTGATCTCAACATAATTTAAAAGCATGGTAACTAAAACATACAGACCATAGTCATACAGAGCCTTAGAACACAGGTGAAGTAAGTGGTTTATCTTCCTCGTTAGAGACATAAGATAGACACAAGATAACATTTACCATTCCGATTTAAGTTAATCAGATGGCGATCAATGTAATCCAAAGCACTTGAGTAACTGAAGTCTTTCCCCATGCTAGAGGCAGGCTGTGTACATTAGTTTTTCAGACACTTCTCAGCATATCAGAAACAAAGAACTGCAACCAGGACTCGCTTTTATGTGCCGATCTTTGTAATACAGCTGAGATTCTTCCAATTGCTGAACCCCCTGGGGAGGTACATGTGCAGACTCACTCTATGACAAATTGATAGTCCTTTTCTTTGGGAATATGCACCCCATATCCCACATCAAAAACACAGGCCCTGTTTACCCTGTGGATTTGATAAAGGCTAAACACCACTGTCAAAGTCTGAGTGCCCAGTCTAGTAACTGTTTGGGGACTGTGTTGCTAAAGAGAACCAGACTCTACCTGCTATCACATGATTGTACCGGTTTTGGCTGGGATAGAGTTAATTTTCTTCATAGCATCTCAGATGGTGCTGTGTTTTGGACCTGTGACCAAAACAGTGTTGGTATCACAGGGATGTGTTAGCTGTTGCTGAGCAGGGCCTCCTCTGCTTCTCCTACTGCCCCACCAGCAAGTAGGCTGGAGGTGGGCAGCAGGTTGGGAGGGGACACAGCTGGGACAGCCGACCCCAACCGCAGCCGACCAAAGGGATATCCCATGCCATATGACACTGTGCTCGGCAATAAAAGCTGGGGGAAAGGAGGAGGACGGGGGAACGTTCAGGGTTACAGCACTTGTCTTCCCAGGTAGCCATTACGCGTGGTGGAGCCCTGCTTTCCTGGAGACGGCTGAACACCTGCCTGCCCATGGGAAGTAGTGAATGAATTCCTTGTCTTGCTCTGCTTGTGTGCACGGCTTTTGTTTTACCTGTTAAACTGTCTTTATCTCAACCCACGAGTTTTCACACTTTTACCCTTCCAATTCTCTCCCCCATCCCACCCCGGAGAAGTCAGTAAGTGGCTGTGTGGGGCTGAGCTGCTCACCCTGGTTAAACCACAACACTGATACAATGTAAATTGCTTGAGTAAAAGGAAAGTCTGTAACAAAATACATTAAAAAGTATAGCTAAGACTAGACAAACTGTATTTTGGCAAAGTTGGGATACTAGAGTTTTGTTTTTAAACACAGAATTTGTATGCGCACAAGAAAATAAGGCCTGGAACCAAAACAAATCTATTCCCTAGAATTTAGTACTGGTTTTGTTCTTGGTGCTTCACAAAAAAATGTAAGATAACACTACCATGCATACGTAATCTAAACTGAACAGAAAAAGAAAAGCAGACAAAGGAGAGGAAGTTAAGGGATATTTCAGTAGGTAAATAATGTGGTATATGCCTCAAATATTTCCATGACGACTTTTTATATTTATACTGTAACCTGAAGTACTATGAGATGAAATATGTAAGTCTGCATGGTCTGCAGTGATCTTCCCCCGACTGGGAGGTCTCCAAATAGTCCTCCCTCCCAACACACCCTGCATACAACAGCTCAAGACAGAAGCCGCAGTGCAAAGTCAGACAGATGCTAGAAAAGAAAAAGGTGCTGCCAGTTCTGACTCATTGTGGACTACCTAGAGACCAGTGCGAATGTTCAGTAGGCTTGCATTTTTTCATACATACATATCAAGCAAAAACAGGTATGCTGTTATCAAATACATCTTATTCATAACTACAAAGATCATAAGGGCTCTTCTATGTAACATGCAAGTCCGTAATAAATAAATCTATAGGAAAAAAAGCTTCCCTCAGGACTGTGAGTGGCAGGGATCTGTAAAAGTTCAATTCCACATGCAGTTCAATACCCTTGGTATGCCCTACAGGTACGCTGTGAGATCGTCAGTGTGTGTGACACACAGATCTTAGATCCTAACTTCCACTGGTACATTTAACAAGGTGTGCATGTACATGTCAATTTTATTTATAAAAATATAAATCATAGAATCATAGAATGGTTTGAGTTGGAAGGGACCTTAAAGGTCGTCTGGTTCCAACGCCCCTGCCATGGGCAGACACCTTCCACTAGACCAGCTTGCTCAAAGCCCCATCCAACCTGGCCTTGAACACTTCCAGGGATGGGGCACGCACAACTCTGGGCCACCTGTTCCAGTGCCTGACCACCCTCATAGTAAACAACTTCTTCCTTATACCTGATCTAAATCTACCCTCTTTCAGTTTAGAGCCATTACCCCTTATCCTAGCGCTGTGTGCCCTTGTAAAAAGTCCCTCTCCCGCTTTGTTGTAGGCCCCATTCAGGTACTGGAAGGCTGCTCTAAGGTCTCCCCAGAGCCTTCTCTACTCCAGGCTGAACAAGCCCAACTCTCTCAGCTTGTCTTCATTGGAGAGGTGCTCCAGTGCTCTGACCATCTTGGTGGCCCTCCTCTGGACTCGCTCCAACAGGTCCTTGTCCTTCTTACGTTGGGGGCCCCAGAACTGAACACAGTACTCCAGGCGGGGCCTCACAAGAGCTAGCATATGACATACATGCACAGTTTATACATATACAAATGTGTGTGTGTACAGTAAAACCTGCATATGTATTGCTGCACAAGACAAGACAATGAAAAGAAAATTACCTTGTCCCTTCTCCGAAAGGCTCACCATCTACTAGCCCAGAGGAAGGCAGCTGAAGCACTCACAGAGGGAAAGTGCAGCCCACAAGCCTGACAGCCTCTCAAGAGGAGCTGGCTATTCCCCTCGAAGGGGGCAGCCTTGGGAAACAAGGAGAACTAGCGGGGGCAGCGGGGGTCACCTACCAGCTCCCGGGCCCCGCGCAGGCCGGCGGCACCCCGCCTGCCGCCGCCTCCTCCGCCGCCTTCTCCTCCAGCGGTGGCTCGAAATAGGCGTTCAGCGCCCTCTGAAACACAGAAGCAGATGGCAGGGAAGGGGCCGCCGCCGGGGCAACCCCGCGGCCCCGCCGCCGCCCCCGGGCGTACCTCCATGTGCCAGTCGTTGCCGGCCAAGAAGCTGCGCGCCACCGCCGCGTCGCTGCTGGTGATGGCGGCGAACTCGGAGCACAGCAGCTTCCTCCGCTTGGCGAGGTGTAACGCCTCCTCATCCTCATCCTCCTCCTCCGGCAGCGGCTCCCCCGCCCGCGGGCACCGGTCCGCCCCGTCCTCCTCCCGCCGCTCCTCCGCCCCCGTCTCCATGGCTCCCCGGCGGCGGGGCGCTGCGGGCGGAAGCCGGGGGGGAAGCCCCGCCCGGCGGGGTTGGCGTTCCGGGGCGCGGGCGGGTGGCCGTCGGCAGGGCGGGCAGCATGGGGTTCACGGTGGAGACCCTGAGGGAGGCCATGAAGTACATGGTGGAGTCGCAAGGCTTCGACCGGGTGCTCCGCAAGGTACGGGCGGGCCGCGGGGAGAGGGCCGCGGGCGGCGCGGCCCCTAGCCGGGGCACAGGGAGGGCGTCCCGCCGGCAGCTGGCCGTTAACGGCAGCCTCTGACTGGAGAGGCGGCGGTTCGCCTGAGGCGGGGCTGCGCGTTTAAAAGCCGTTTGTTCCCCTTCCAGAATAAAAGGCTGAACCGGGATGAGGTGTGTTTCGCTGTCACGGTGTCGGCCGAGGTCTGGTGGAGCCGTCCTGTCCTGTCCCGCCCCGCCCCGCCGGGGCAGCACCCGCCTCAGGCGCTGCCTCGGGTGGGCAGCGGCGTGGCAAGCGGTGCCGCTGGGCCGCCGGAGCTGGCGGGAGGCCGGGGCCTGTGGTGGGTTAGCTGGGCCCCGACGGCGGTGGTATGGCTGCGGGCACTTCAGGAGGCCGGTTGTACAGGCCTGCTGTTTTTTTTCTCCGGGTTCAGGATCTCCAAAGGGGGCTGGGTATGGCCGTGATGGTAACACACGGTGGAATACACAACTGTTATTCAGTAACTCAAATACTGGAGCTGCCTTCCACTGCCTCTCTGAAGACAAGGATTGTGCTGAATAACTTTCCATGAGTTATTTAGTAACTAGGATTCATCCCTTCGTAGTACCTGTGACTAAGCTAACATTCAGGACTGTGAAATTATGAAATAAATGATTATTCTTCTCTGTTTAAAAACAAAGAGTAGCTAGTTATAACATCTGACATTTCACATTGAAGTCGGACCAAAACCACAAGCGTTTAAGTGCTCTGTGAGCTTTTAACAAGGCTCAGCATAAAGAAATGTATTTGACTGGTACGTTATGATCAAAAAAAGTTGAAATGACATTACTGTGTCGTCTTAAATTTTGTAGTGTAGCTGATGTGTTCTTGAGCTCCTGTGTGGGGTGGTCCTGTGAAGCAGTTTCAGTGTTCTCATTAAGTTTCACAATGCCTGAATTATGCATTTGATTTCTATTTATCTGTGTAACCATGGCATGGAGAGAAGCAGTAAACATATCTAAGAAAACCAACCATTTTAAAATTTATGTGTTTTGCATTGTAGAGAAGCAAGCAGTGCTTTCATTGACAGCTCCATGATCCAGTACATTTAATAGAAAGTAACTATTTGCAAAACAACTCTTATTGTCTTGTTTCCCCAAGACATTTTCATCTTGTATATGAAAAGTATAAAGCTTTAAGTTTACAAAGTTCATTTAGTTAGAAAGAGTCCAATTAGTTCTTAGTTACCTCTTTGCTGTGATAACTTTACTGTCCTTTACCTTAAAATGCTACTAAGTGGAGAACAAATGCAGTATTTCAGCTCGTAAAGGTAACAGGCTGGAAGTGAGCCTTGGGAGACAGGCTTCTTACCTTGCTCTGGAATACTTTTTGACGTTTTCTGCAATCTCCTTCTAGAAGTATGATGCTATGAACATAATCAAAATGACCATAAAAGTACAGTTTTGTTTAAATTTAAAGTATCTGCCGTTTTTCTAGGAGACGCCTGAAGCCTTTCTTACCATAACTAAATATGACTCAAGATTTTTCCTGTTCTGGAGAAGACAGATTTTAGTCTGAAACTTTTTAGCTCCAGCATCACACTTAATTTCTGGTTTAATTCCAGTGTGGTAGACAAGGAAGACCCATCTCATTAACACGTGGCTCAGAGGCTGGTGCCAGTGGTGGAATTTTGGGTTTTTCGATCATGGGACAGTTTACATGGCACCAGGCCTGCTGGAGTCAGATGGGGTTCACCTGTCACAAAGGGGGAAAAGGATCCTGGCCCAGGAGTTAGCTGGCCTCGTTGAGAGAGCTTGAAACTAGATGCGGAGGGGGAAGGGGATAAAACCAGGCTTGCTAGGGATGAGCCTAGGGGCGGCATGCCTGTGTTGGAGAAGAGATCTGTAGCCCAACTGAAGTACATTTACACCAATGCACGCAGCATGGGCAATAAACAGGAGGAGCTGGAAGCCATTGCGCAGCAGGAAAACTATGATATGGTCGCCATCACGGAAGCATGGTGGGATGCCTCACACAACTGGAGTGCTGCAATGGACGGCTACAAGCTCTTTAGAAGGGACAGGCAAGGAAGGAGAGGTGGTGGGGTAGCCTTGTATGTTAGAGAGTGCTTTGATTGTCTAGAACTCAACGAAGGTAATGATAAGGTTGAGTGCTTATGGGTAAAGATCAGAGGGAAGGCTAACAAGGCAGATATCCTGGTGGGAGTCTGTTATAGACCACCCAGCCAGGACGAGGAAACAGACGAAGTATTCTACAAGCGGCTGGCTGAAGTCTCACAATCTCTAGCCCTTGTTCTCGTGGGAGACTTCAACTTACCAGGTATCCGCTGGAAATACAACACAGCAGAGAGAAAGCAGTCTAGGAGGTTCCTGGAGTGTGTGGGAGATAACTTCCTGATGCAGCTGGTAAGCAAGCCAACCAGGGGGTTGCCCCGCTGGACCTGCTGTTTACGGACAGAGAGGGTCTAGTGGGCGATGTGGTGGTCGGAGGCTGTCTTGGGCTCAGTGACCATGACATGATAGAGTTTTCAATTCTAGGAGAGGTGAAGAAGGGGGTTAGCAAGACCGCTACCCTGAACTTTAGAAGGGCGGACTTTGGACTGTTTAGGATTCTGGTTAACAGAGTCCCTTGGGAGGCAGTCCTGAAGAGCAAAGGAGCCCAGGAAGGCTGGATGTTATTCAAGAAGGAAGCCTTAAAGGCACAGGAGCAGGCCGTCCCCACGTGCCGTAAGTTGAGCAGGCGGGGGAGAAGACCGGCCTGGCTGGACAGGGAGCTTTGGCTGGAACTCGGGAAAAAAAGGAGAGCCTACCGCCCTTGGAAGAAGGGGCAGGCGACTCAGGAGGACTACAAGGATGTTGTGAGGTTATGCAGGGAGAAGATCAGAAAGGCAAAGGCCCAGCTAGAACTTAAAACTGGCCACCACCGTTAAAGATAACAGAAAATGTTTTTACAAATAGAGCAGCGACAAAAGGAGGGCCAGGGAGAATCTCCTTCCTTTGTTGGATGCGGAGGGAAACATTGCCACGAAGAATAAGGAAAAGGCAGAGGTACTTAATGCCTTCTTTGCCTCAGTCTTTAATAGTCAGACTGGTCATCCTTGGGGTTTTCAGGCCCCTGTGCTGGGAGATGGAGATAGGATGCAGAATGAAGCCCCGGTTGTTGAAAAGGTGGCAGTCACGGACCTGCTTCTCCACCTGGATGTTCACAAGTCCATCGGGCCAGAGGGGATCCACCCGAGGATACTGAGGGAGCTGGCAGAGGAGCTTGCCAAGCCACTTTCCATCATTTATCAGCAGTCCTGGTCAACCAGGGAGGTCCCAGATGACTGGAAGCTAGCAAATGTGCTGCCCCTCTACAAGAAGGGTCAGAAGGAGGATCTGGGGAATTACAGGCCTGTCAGCCTGACCTTGGTGCCGGGCAAGGTCATGGAACAGATCATTTTGAGTGCCATTACGCGGCACATGCGGGACAACTGGGGGATCAGGCTCAGCCAGCATGGGTTTATGAAAGGGAGGTCCTGCTTCACTAACCTGACCTCCTTCTATGACAAGGTGACCCGCTTGGTGGATGAGGGGAAGGCTGTGGATGTTGTCTACTTGGACTTTAGTAAGGCCTTTGACACCATTTCCCACAGCATTCTCCTGGAGAAGCTGGCTGCTCATGGCTTGGATAAGTGCACTCTGCGCTGGGTTAAAAACTGGCTGGATGGCTGAGCCCAGAGAGTGGTGGTTAACGGAGTCAAATCCAGTTGGCGGCCAGTCATGAGTGGTGTTCCCCAGGGCTCAGTGTTGGGGCCAGTCCTGTTCAATATCTTCATTGATGATCTGGATGAGGGGATCGAGTGCACCCTCAGTAAGTTTGCAGATGACACCAAGTTGGGTGGAAGTGTCGATCTGCTGGAGGGTAGGAGGGGCCTGCAGAGGGACCCGGACAGGCTGGATCGTTGGGCCGGGGCCAGCTGTATGAAGTTCAACAAGGCTGAGTGCCGGGTCCTGCACTTGGGTCACAACAACCCCATGCAACGCTACAGGCTGGGGGAGGAGTGGCTGGAGAGCTGCCTGCCAGAAAAGGACCTGGGGGTGTTGGTCAACAGCCAGCTGAACATAAGCCAGCAGTGTGCCCAGGTGGCCAAGAGGGCCAATGGCATCCTGGCTTGTATCAGGAATAGTGTGGCCAGCAGGACCAGGGAGGTGATAGTGCCCCTGTACTCGGCACTGGTGAGGGCGCACCTCGAGTACTGTGTTCAGTTTTGGGCCCCTCACTACAAGAAGGACATGGAGGTGCTGGAGCGTGTCCAAAGAAGGGCAACAAAGCTGGTGAAGGGTCTAGAGCACAAGTCTTATGAGGAGTGGCTGAGGGAACTGGGGTTGTTTAGCCTGGAGAAGAGGAGGCTGAGGGGAGACCTTCTTGCTCTCTACAACTGCCTGAAAGGAGGTTGTAGCGAGGTGGGGGTCAGTCTCTTCTGCCAAGTAACAAGCAATAGGACAAGAGGAAACGGCCTCAAGCTGCACCAGGGGAAGTTTAGGTTGGATATTAGGAAAAACTTCTTCACCGAAAAGGTAGTCAGGCACTGGAACAGGCTGCCAAGGAAAGTGGTTGAGTCTCCATCCCTGGAGGTATTTAGAAGATGGGTAGAGGTGGTGCTTGAGGACATGGTTTAGTGGTGGACTTGGCAGTGCTAGGTTAATGGTTGGACTCGATGATCTTGAGGGTCTTTTCCAACCTTAACGATTCTATGATTCTATGGTACCTACACAAGGCCTAACGACTGTGGGTTTTAAAGCCCTTTCCCCAAAGAAGTAGTGCATCGCAGTGGTGGCTGGAAGCCAAAGCAGCATTCCACTCACTGAGACAGACACATGGGAGGACAGGCACAGAAGGGCTGGAGAAGCGAAGTACAAACCAGCAGCTCTGGCTGTGAGTCCTGGAAGCGTTCAAATACTGAACTATTTTTGTCCAAGGAGAGCAGGCAGTTAGTGCCAGATCAGAGCAATGACAAATGAAACCAGATGCTTTCCTTGCCTGGCTGATGGATTGGAGCACTCCCCGACAGCAGTGGAAGCCATCTGCTCCCAGTGTCAAGCGTCAGTAAAGTCCTCGTTAGAGATTCTGTCAGAAACTTAGTCCTCCAGTCAGCGCAGCGCAGCACGCCTCGTTTAGGACTTGGGATTTTCATTGATCAAGGTGCTATTTCTACATTTGGACACTGCCTCAGTGATTTTCCCCTCTGCCTAATTCCAGCTTTTTCCATTTGTAAATGGACTGTGTGCTACATCATCATTTATCTTAGTATCATTTCTCTGCAAAATTTGGGTAAACTTTGGCCTATCAGAAAGGGACATTGGCTGAAACTGAGCTCTTACACTGCATTATAAATAAGGAATAGTGAAACTGGAGACAGTTCAATCTTAATTCCTTTTAAGATTAAGGAGATTTGAGTCAACTCAGCTGATACGGTATGGAAACATACAAGTTAAAAAAAACTTTGTAAAAAATCAGAAAATTAGTAGGAATTATAATAAGTATTATGCCCACATTTCACTTGTGACAGTCTAAAGGTACTTCAAAGTCTTAGTTGTAGGTGTAAATACATATGCTGAACTTACACCAGTTTTGCATCTGCTTTCAGATTTTGAATATACTGCTGTTAACTGAAGAAACGTGAAAAAAGGATTTTAAAATACTGAATTGTAGTAACTTCTTGGTCTCAAAAATCCAGCTTCTTGTGTTGGTTACAGGGGGAAGCATGATACCATAGATGTACTGTAATTTTTCTGTTTAACACCTATAGGCTGGAATAAAAGTGTGTATGCAAGTCATGATGCAGTAATATAGTGTGATACAGCCTTGGATATTTCTACCCAGAAGTATGAATTTCAGTTCAGGGAGGCCAATTTGATTAGCGTTTCCAGTGCTCATTTCAAAATACTGATTTTTACTGAGGTTGCTCTCGTATAATGATTAATGAATTACTGTCAGACCCATTTCCATTTTGTGAGCTAACAAATAAGCCTTCACAACTATGGTACACACAGTCAGAGTAGTTTTGTCTTCCCTCTAATCTGGTTTTTCAGTCACAGATTAAAGCAAAAGGAAAATTGAAGAAGAATGTTGTCTCCTAAGCAGTTCCTGAGAGCATAGCAAGTATTGAAGTTTTCTTAAGCTGTCAGTTTAAATATTTATCTGCACTAGAAATACACATTTTTCTAAGGCAACAATCTTCTGCTCAAAATTTATTGAAATACCTAATGTGACTGTTGAATTACTACATTTTCCATCTTTTAATTTGTCTCAGGAGTCCAGAATTAAACAAGATTTACTTTCAGTTTGATTCAGGGCAGTATCAGGTGTTGGTACTGTTACAGTCTGTAAGCTTTTTATTCCTGTTTTTGCTTATACAGATGAAACTTCTTTCTGCAACTCCTGGAAAAATTGTTTGTGAAATGAAAGTAGAGGAGGAGCATACAAACAGAGGCGGCACCTTGCATGGAGGTTTGACAGCCACGCTTGTGGATGTGGTGTCAACCACAGCGTTGCTGTACACAGAAAGAGCAGTGCCTGGGGTCAGTGTGGACATGAACATCACGTAGGTATCATCCACCATGTTTACCAGAACATACTAACTTGGCTTCCCATTGTACATCATTTCTATGCTGTAGTACTTACTTTAAAAAGGTGTTTTCTTTGGTTTCAGAAGTCTTGCTTTGATAAATTAAGGGGGGGCTGTATTTGGGGATATCACCATTTGGTTGCAAAATTCAAGGTGGACTTTTTTAAGCTTTTATTTCTTATACGCATTTAAGAGACAGTACTCGTTCATTCATAAAATGTAAAGGGATGTTGATATGTGCTAAATTTTAGTCTTACGAAATTGACTTAGCCTCTGTCTTCTCTTGTGAAGACATGTTACAGTGTGTCCTTAAACACCAAAATCCAGGGTAAGCAGCTTTCTGTAAACCCTTTTTTAGTATTAGTCCACAAAATGTTAAAACAGGAAAAATATTAAAACAGGAAACAGTTTAGCTCTGTTGTATGCTCACATAGAGGGTGAATTTGAATCAGAGTTTCTCACTGGAGGAAGATTCCTTTGCTCTAGGTCATTTAAAGGTTGTTTTATATTGAGAATAGTTCTTCCTGTAATGCCAATTTAAAGCACAGTCTGTTTTTTTTTTTAAAAAAAGTTGTTCTGAAACCTTTGATCATACTATTACAGCTTGTCAGCTTTGCTTCATTATTTTTAATGAAGAGATTATGACTGATTGATGCTAAAGTAATCCTACTTGGAATAACTAACACACTGCATTAAAAATCTTGGAAAAGTAACCCCTCATCAAAACTGTCTTAAAAAAAAAACAACTTCAGAAGTGTGTGGGGAGTCATCTGTATCTTTACCAGGTTCCCTCCTTTCCCCCCCAGCACCCTCTGATTTCTCCTCTGGGGGGGGTGGGACTGGAGCATCTATTTAAGCTTTATATTACCACTGCGATGACCAGGAAATTACTGGAAATGAAAACCTGAAATTCTCCTATGATTATGTTTTTTCCCTACAGTAGTATAACAAGAGGGCAAGATCTGAATTATTTACACTATCAAGTATGCCTACCCAATTACATAAGGGCTAAAACCTTAAGAAAAGTGCTGTCTCTGGAGGTGATCCAAGATGATTGAGTAGCATAACCTTTAGGAAATGTTATGTGAAGCAGTATTAATAGCTTTGTTTAACCCAGACTACTGCTTTCATTGAACAAGTGATAATGGATATCGAATATGGCTATAATACAACTTTTTCCTTTTTTGGGAAGGAGCTTTTTAAAGGGTTGTCACGAGGAAGCTATTTCAGTAATGGAAAGAACAGAGGGAAACAGAGAAACTTTTTTTTTTATTTTAAATCACAAAAGGATCAGCAGCAGCCTCTGAGAATGAACCAAGACTAAAACCCTGCTCCCTGTCAGCTAATGGGGTTTGTGCTACATCAGCATTAGGCGTGACTGACATACTTTTGACGTGGTGTCATGTATAAAAATGGACTGGTTGATGAAATTTATCTCAGTAAGATTTATATCCAGCAATTGTACGTTTTCCTCTAACTCTAACATTTGAATATTGTTCCCTTACCTCAGATCATGGTTGGATCATGTTCCTCCTAATTATCTCCAGGCGTTTTGTGGGGGAATTTCTTCCTGTTCCCTGCAGAGTATTTTAAAAGCACACCCTCCTACTCATGTCAATAAAAACAAAGCGTTATCTAATTAATGGAAACAGTATTAAACCTGGGAAGTTTGAAGGCCTTCCAGATTTCCATGACTTTTCTCTGACCAGGGTATGGGAAGCAGTTAACCTACGCTTAGGTTCCATACAGAAATGACCTTCTGGAGCCTTTGTAACAGAGACTTTTTGCAGCTGAACCAGCCAGACTGGTTTAGAAAGGCTGTAGGGAGCCAGCAGTGGATGGAACAGGACTTGGAGCTGAACTTAAAACTGAGATCTTTGATACCCAATTGTTTCTGTTCCAAAATGGAACAGAACTTGGTTCCTCAGAACCAAGCCAATGGTTTCTGTCTCTCCTCCATTTTCTCAGAGAACTCTCATACTGAATTACCACTGCAGTACTTAGAGGATCTCAAGGACTTTTAAGAAGTGGGGATTTGCAAGCAGGCAGTTAGAGAGAGATGTGTCCTCACTGCTGTCCTGGTTTTGGCTGGGAGAGTGTTAATTTTCTTCCTAGTAGCTGGTATAGTGCTGTGTTCTGGATTTAGGATGAGAATAATGTTGATAACACACTGATGTCGTAGTTGTTGCTAAGCAGCGCTTACACTAGCCAAGGACTTTCTCAGCTTCCCATGCTCTGCCCGGTGCACGAGAAGCTGGGGGGGCACAGCCAGAGCAGCCGACCCCGACTGGCCCAAGGGCTGTTCCATGCCGTGTGACCTCATGCTCAGCTTATAAACTGGGGGAGCTGGCTGGGGGGCAGCGATCGCTGCTCGGGGACGGGCTGGGCATCGGTCAGCGGGTGGTGAGCAGTTGCATCATGCATCACTTGTTTTGTATATCTTTTATTATTATTTTCTCTTCCTCTGCAGTCCTATTAAACTGTCTTTATCTCAACCCACAGGTTTTACTTTTTTTTTCTCCCGATTCTCTCCCCCATCCCACCGGGGCAGGGGAGGGTGAGCGAGTGGCTGCGTGGTGCTTAGTTGCCGACTGGGGTTAAACCACAACAGTTACTTACTTTTGCTAATTCCCTTCATGATAATCTAAAATGCAGGAATATTCTTGGATTTGTGCTCTGTACAGCCTCTTACCTGTTCATTTTGTTCATTTAAGATATACTTCTGCTGCTAAGATTGGAGAAGAGATACTGATTACAGCTGAGATTTTGAAGCAAGGAAGAAATATTGCGTTTGCCAGCGTGGATTTAACAAATAAGGCGACAGGGAAGTTAATTGCACAAGGTAGACATACAAAGTATCTAGGAAGTTAATATAAGAAAGTAATTTAAAAAATAATAATGTTGGGCTTCAGAATCCCATATAGAATGATTTTCTCATTTATGCAATAAGACATCATCTGCACAAAGTTGTAATAGTCTATATAAAGTGAATTAGTCTCACTGCCATAATAAACGAACAAATTTCTTAATTACCACCAGAATTGCTACAAGCCTAAAATTAGTGCCTATTTTGGGATGAACAACGGAGTGTGACAGCGTGGGGATGCATCTGGCTTTTTCTGGTCAAGATAGCAGAAGGAAAGAGCCTTTGGACTAGCCGTATGGTTTACCAGCATGACAGCGTTTTAAAAGATCTCTGTTTCCTTTGCCTGTGGTGCCGTTGTGTGACAAAGCAACCCTGTCTTCAGGCCTGTCACAGTCACATTCAAACATCACCACTATATGCTTACAAACTAAACTACTTGTTCCGTAAGATGGTAGTACAGAGTTCCTATAATATAGTGTGAAACTGGTTTGAAAGTGTAAAGCAGGCTAATACAAAAATGTAATTTACTGATGCTGTAAAAATTCAGAAGTATTCAATAAAGCTTTTTAAAGATTATTTAACAGTTTTGTAATCTCTTTGCACTGAGTAAAAGCTTGCCAGCATGGAGTGGTTGAGAGAGGGTGTGGTGGAACCCTTGTACACGAATTCACCTGAGATTTCATCATCTCCCTGCAATTCCTGAACGTGAAAATGCATCATTAGGGCTTTTCACCTCTACCTACCTGAAGTTCTGGCTATATTTGTTTAAAAATCATCAGCTGAAAGTTAGAGCTATATCACAATAAATTTGGTGAGCCTTTCATGGGGCTAAGGCTGTAGGTTGTCTGACTTGGGTTGAATGTGGTAAAGTTAAGCTGCTATTCATGAGCTGAAGGCTTGTCTCCTCATGCACTGTTGCAGGCAGGTTTAACTGCTTTCTTCAAACTGATGACAAATGATCCTTGGGAGGGCTATCGCACTGTAATAAAAGCAGCGACGCTACATGTGCAGTGCAAGTTTACATAAACCATGACCTTAGTTTTTCTTCTCTAGTAGGAGATTTGAAAAGGTAAATCTACACTTGCAACGGGCATACATAATTCTTTTTGTCATGGAAGTTGACTCATCTTCAGTGATTTGAATTTTGTGATTAAATGTGCAGTCAGGGCTTTTTTTGCGCATTCTTAAACCTAAAGAAATAACTTCCGATGAGTTAAGTGACCTGTTCATGCAGACTGATTTTCCATATGAACAAGTTTACTAATATATCAGCCAAAATAACTTTCAAACAAGTGATATAGCTGATAACTTACCCTTCAGTGGAAGTTCTCTAAAAAAATACCTACAGTGGGCTCAGGCTATCAGCATGTATTCTTGCTGCAAGTTCAGAAGAGTTGTTCATGGTATATACGTTCTCAACAACAGCTTTTTCTCTGAGGCTGTCTCAGAAGCGTATGTGGCTTACACACCTGTGGCTAGTTGAACTTTTAATAGTAGCATCCTCTCTTCAGCAGTACATTCATAATTATTTTTTCCCCAGTACTTGCACTCATGCTCAGAATCATCCCTGAATCCCATGTGTAGAAACACAATGCTTTGCTAAAGCAGTTCTGTGAAGATACTTATTACAGGAGCAACCTTTTCCCCCCCCCCCCCCCCTAAATCTTTGCTCAGCAGAACTATATGCTTCACTGTATTAAATTGTTTCTCACTTTACAGCTTCCTCTGCCTGGAGCTCTATTATGAGTCTTAAGCATCTCCAGCTCCTCTACAATTACTAGGATGAGCAGATAGAGAGGATCCATCATAGCATGTGGATGCACCTAGTGGGTTTAGCAATTGCTGTTGTGGTTGTCTTCCTATTAACAGGTTCTGGCATCTCTAATCATCTGTTTTCTCATTCTTAAGTATACCTGTTTTCTTCCATAGGTTAGCCATGTAGTAGAGTGCAGGGAAATAGAAGTGAGGATTGAAACTGCTCCCCCAACTACTATAAACCCACCCCCCCTCACTGGAACATGAGTGATTTTGACTATTATCTGAAATAAAAGGCAGAGGGTGAGAATGAAGGAGGTGCTGAACTCAATATGTGCCAAAAGATTCAGAACGCTCCCAGCTCTGTGTGCTGGGGCAACTCTGTCCTTGTGTAACTGTCCCACTGCAGCTTAACGTGACTTCCCTCAATCAAAGCTGGCTGCCTCAGGAGCCTACCATAGTTAAGTGGTCTCATTCTATCACTTAGCATTCATCATATCTACATAATTACAATTGAGAAGCATCCAGGCAAATTAAGAGTGGCAAGCCTCAACATGGAAACAACAGTATCTTCCTGTTCCCATTCCAGCCTGGCAAGGACTGTTGCAGGCTGAGAGGGAAACAGAAAAAAACCCTTCCTGAAGTAACAAGTGAATTCTCTTCTCCCTTGTAACAGACTAAGAGTATTTTAGTGCTGCCTAATTAACAAGAAAGAGGGACATCATTAATATGCAGGCCAGTTATTTTAGAAGCAGTTCATTAAACTGATTATTTTAAGACAACCTTGTCTGTTATCCCTCCACCAGCAGCAGCGTGTTGACCTTGGAATTTTTTTCACAACTTCACTTAGGCTTGGAGATGATCTTAGAAGGAATTGTCACCATTGAGCTTGCTTAGCTTTGGGAGTAAACTGTCAAACATCAGATTTAATATTTGGAAGTGTTCTTTACCGATTTCACCCTAACCTACATTTTGAAAAATCTGTATCTTACCTTAGCCAAGCCTGAAAGGAAGTAACAGCAAGCAATCGCCGTACTAAGGACAAACAGCACATGGTTCCACCTGGCATCAGGACAAACAGATCTCCTGTGGGGTTGACCTGGTTCCATCACTGCCGATTTAAGCATAATTCCCTTACAAGCAAGCAAATGAAGTGAGTTGATGAGATCATCTTGTGAGTCTTATTGGATACGTAATCTGGTATACTAAAAACTGACAGACATCTGTAAGCTCCATATCTTGCAGCTGCAAATGAGACCATCCTTCCCATATTGTGATTTTTTTTTTTCCTTTTTTTTTTTTAAATATAATCTAAACACCTACACCATACTCCTTGATGTCTAGAGGTCTGTCCTTACGGAGGGCCACGCTTTTCACATAGTGGTATGCGATGTGTTGTGGAACAGCTTGTCTCCATCAGTGAAAGTAACTGCAGCTTCCCACTTCACGCCATGTATTGGTCAGCCAAGCGTTTCACGCTGGTTTCACATCACTACTAGGGCCCCAATGCATTCAGACTGACAGCCAGGTCTTGGCACCGCGGTAGAACTGTGCATTACAGATCCCTTGAGAAAATGAGGAATCAGAACAGAATCCCACTGGCATTTAAAACCAAGAGTCCAGCTGCTAATCAGGACAAATACCGATCACAGATGAAGGTGCTGTGAGGAGGGATTTAGTCATCAAGGATTCCAGCTCTCGGGAAGAAGCAACTTGTCAGTGATAAACTGGGGAGAGGAGAGGGTAAGGAAGGATGCCACTGCTGAAACAGGTGTTTATCTATCAGGACTCCTTGTCAGTCTTTCGGGGTGAGCTGCCTGTCACAGGGGTCTCATGGCTGAGGTGCTTCACCCAGGTTACGCTGCCCAATTTGATTACGAGCTAGTTGGTTTACAATTCTCAAATTGGCAAGCATTACCACCTAAAGGGGAGGTGGGGGTGGGGAGAATTAGGCTGTTAAGTATCTGTTCTGAACAGCAGTTCAATTCTGTTCAGCTTCATTGACTGGCTCCGAGCCACTGCCAGGGCACACGGAAGAATTCCCAACTGCGTTTTATCACTGACCATTTTCGAATTCTCTATCTGCAGAAACCATTTAGCCAGTGGAAAGACAGCCCCAAACCTCTCCCTTACCTCACTCTCCACAGGAATAAAGAAAAAAGCACTTCGGTTCCTATTTTGCTACTGAATAGTTCAGGGGCAACACGATGACAGTTATTACCTTTGTGATTCTGTAATGCATGCACTGACTGACTGCTGTTACCAGATCCCCTGGTGCCAAGCTGCCATGGTTGCGGAACACCGCAGCATATACAGTTCTCGCCTAAAACGAAGCAAATTACCTGCAAGCTCTATTCAAACAAGACACATGGGCTATCCTCCAGGAAAAAAAATAAATACAAACTGCTTCTGTTCACCAAAAGAGTACCTGGGGCTGTATCACTGTAGGAAGATTCTGGATCTTTGATTTCTTTTGCTTAAAAGCAGTAGCTGCTCGAATAGATGGAGAGTGCAGAAAAGCAGCTTGTAGAGTGGGTGCTCTAGCGTACAGTAACTGTGCTCAAATTAAGGGACCTTTCCATACGTAAACCCTTTCCAAGCAGAAGTAGGTCATCGGTGTCTTCAGCCCTGAAAAGCATTTCAGCCAGCAGTGCAACAGAGAAACCACGCTTACCACTTCGCTTGCTTCAGTTAACCTGCGGAGCCGATGCACCCAGCCGGCCCAGTGAGCTCCCAGCGGCGGCGCGCAGATCAGCAAGCAGTACCGGCTACTGTAGCTGGAACTGCCGTTTCCTTCTCCCTATTCCTGACTGCGGAGTCCACCCGTGCTCCACCACCGCCACAACAGGGAAGATTTAAACACCAAACCAATACAAAGCACCCAGCCCCTCTGCACTACAGCAGGGAAAGAGCAAAGGGAACTTCCAGTTGCAGCGCGAGAAGCCCTCTCTGTCCGAGCCTTTTAACTCACAGCCGCGCTGAGCTCCTGCAGCCAAGTGAAGGAGCCTTGCAGGTATGGAAGACACCTACAAGCTGAGGCCTTGCTCTCGCAACACCAGCATGGCATCGAGTAGTACTGGTGCAAACGGACGCCAATACACAGAAATGTCCTTTTTGTGTGCTGATGACACTAAGGGACAAGTAGCAGCATTGGCCTTATGGTTTGGGAAAGAGTGGTCTGTATGTAAAGGTTACCAGAATGAAAAAGTAGATTTCTTCCACAAAAGGAATTCTAGAATAAACACCATTCGGGCTAGTACCGTCCCTCAAACATGCATGCTAACCCTTTTTTTTTCCTTTTGTAAAAGACTATTAAAGCCCTTTATCTCATTATTTCATTCCAGAAAGCTGTTCCAGAATCTGTAGGCTTATACAGCTTCTGAATTTGCTGCTGCAATAAATGCAAAAGTAAAAACAGCAGAAGCTTTTCCAGGCTGAAAAGCAAATAGCAATTAAATAAACTCACACCACATGTCCATCTGCCCAGTGGATGTAAATGTAGTCTAGTAATTCTTGACTTTAGCAACTACCACACTAGTGGCAGGAACCTTAATGTAATCTTAAATGAAGCCTGTAACAGTGCATTAGAATAATCTCACGCTTAAGGAGCAGAAAACCCTGAAGCCACCGTTCTCACTGTTCAGCCCCCCGAGATCCAGATTTAACTTGAGATGGCATTCATTAACTGCAAGTAACCTGATGACTCAGCACCTGACAAGCGCAAGAAAATGCAGCGTTCTCCCTGCAGCAAGCCAGAAACAGGCAGGGAAGGACGCCTGTAGAGCTCATAAGCTGGGAGTACGTACAAGGAGCAGGAGTTTATGGCACTTGTATCAGGTTTTAAAGTAATTAAAACTAATACATTATGCCTTACCACATGAACAAAAAGATACAGTCATCCACAAGGACCAGAGCACCTACCTGTAGTGAAGACTGATCCTCTGCTTGCTTTGTATTTTGTAAATACAGATCAAGTAGGTCTTTCAGAGATATAATTTTTTAAAAAGTCTAGAACATTGAAACTGGCAAAATTACCACCTTTCCACCAGCTTTGTTTCTAATAGGCTTAACATTTTGCTATGCAAAAAAAATCAGCTTGCAGCAGATCGGTACCTTGATCTAAAGCCTTCAATGCTCAAAGATTAGTTTAGAATAACCAGTTTTTTCTTAAGAGAAACACTGACTAATCCCAGGGTGTTTCTACACAACCCGATGTATCACTTAACACAACGATTCCAGTGTAACAAAATAGCTTTCAAGAAGCAATTTATGCTTTGAGACAGATGCGACAAAGGGCATCAACTGCAAACTAGCTACAGGCCTATTACATCTGGGCACTGCTTGTACAAGCAGTTCTGTCCATCTTACACTATTGGTAACCCTTGTGCAGCTGAAGCAGCTTGAAAAGGGAAACTATACAGCCATGTACAGGCCGTGACACTTAAGAAGCTTCTCCTCATCACCTGGGGAGCACCTGACACAAGCATCCCTTCACCAGACACTTCATTTAGATGCAAGAGATTTAATGAGCGTCTCTCTACTTAATTTTGCTGCCTCCACATTTATCCCTGCCTCATTTGCACATGCCAAGTTCACATGACAAATCCTCAAGCAATAGCCTGGTAAAACTCCCATATTCAGGTGAGATACTGAGCGTATTTCAATTCTTGGTAACAGCATATCCAAAGGAGTCACACAAGCAGTTGACAGCAGGTAGTAACCAAAATGCTTGTCTTAAAGAGCCCTTTTTGTATTCACAAAAAGCTCCACTGAACAAACTTAATTAGGTTTACACAGTCACAAACTGTACTTTGTAAACCTTAGTTTTGAGAGATAAAACCTACACTTTGAAGTTAAGAAAGCCTACCAAAAAGCCACTAAGCTCATAAAGAGAGGGCCTGAAATCAAAACCCAGATATTGGGAACTGCTTCTATTCACTTCTGAAGGGCACTTTGCTGAAGTAACTTAACAAGAGAATATTCTGAGATTGAACTAGAAGCTCCGCTGGGAAAGAGTGGGACAATTTCAAGTTCAATCTTTTCCCTCAAAAGTCATCCTCTTTAAGTGGAGGAAGAGACACCTTTCAAAGATGCCAAATGATTTAAGAACAAGCTCTCATACACTCCGAGATTCTCATGCTCTTGACGCCTGTTGTTCCCCTTTATCTTTCTTCCACTACCTAGACATTGCAGATGGCCATCAACTCAATCCGACAGCACAGCAAAAGCGTAACATTTGTTAGCTGGGTAGAACAGACCACAATTAACAAAATGAGCATTATACAACCATGTTCGCCCAAGAAAGCACAGTATTATTTAACTCTGGGATCACTGTCACAAAGAGCAAGCGAGTAGCCTGTGCATCTTATGCATCCCATACAAAACTAAAAGCGATTACACTGAACAGGTTGTTCCCTGTAATAGAGAAAATTAAAGTTAAGGATCATACCAATTCTGACACTTAAAACACATTGTACCCAGCCACTCGGGCCAACATCTTGAGGCTTCTTCAAGAGAAACTAGAATGAAGAAAACCAAAATTCCTAATGCAAGAAATTCTAAGTAATTTGCTTTGCTAACCAAGATAACCATGGCCATATTCTCACTGCTGTGAGATGATGTCCAAAATGACAAATTAAGAAACAAAGGGACTGCACTTAGGAAGCAAAATCAAAACTCATGAAACGCAAATGTTCAAGACCCTACAAAACCGATCTTAAGCTTCATGTGGACAATTGGTATTATGTCTTACAGGCCATTCAAAGAAGGGGCTCTTAAAGCTGGGAAATTCTAAGTACTATTAGCAGGTATGGTGGTTACTAAACATTCTAGAATGTCTTTGCATTCTGTAGAGCAGCATTTTCAAGATATTTCTTTGTAACTTAAGGCATTTATTAATGTGAAGTTGCAGCTTTCAGGTGGTGTTTCTCTAGGGTGCTCCAGTTTAACCTGTAGGACCTTATGAGCAAAGAACTAAAAACATCCACGTACCAATACAATAGTATGCTAGTAATTCGATTATTTCTGACAGCTACTTTTCAAAACAAACATATTGCCCACATATGTAAAAACCACTTTGCCACTAATCTTTGTTAATCTTAATACCATTTTACAGTCTATTTTCAATGTTTGTAATGGGTGACACTGTCAAGATGTAAGACTACTAGAATTCAAATCATAGGATTTCCATAAATAAAACCAGTCATCTTTCACCTAATTTATTTAAGTTCCAATTTTTTCCAATTCCAAACAAAAGCTAAATACAAGTTTTAAACAGGTAAGCACTAGTTTTATCCAAAGGGAGCAGGCTTATGCAGTTTTACTCCAGTAAAGTACTCAACCCTTAAGCAGAGCCTTCTTTGTCATCAAAACTATACAGTAGTCTTCCTTTTATCATTGCACAATCTTAAAAATGTTCTGTCAGAACCAACTTTTGACACGCCAAACACTATTTTACATTGTTTTATAATGTCTATTCCAAAAGAAAAAAACCTCAATAGGTTTTCCATAAGAAATTTTTTAGAAACCAGTATTTCCTGCACAGTTCACCTGCAAGTTTACAAGTCTCAACTCTCAAGAAAAAATAATCCTCTACCAACATTGTTTCTGCAGCTATTATTTTACTTTATTTTTAGCTGCTTTAGCAACTTCAGACTCCAGGTCTGCCTCATCTGTATAAATGCATCCAACTCAAAAGAATACTTTCATACAGTTATACAGCAACTTGGGGAAAGAGATCCAAAACGAAAGTGCCAGTAAACTTAGACATGGCCCAGCAAAATAACAGAGGCAAAAAATGCCTACACATTAAATGAGATGCCTTTTTAAAAAAAAAAAAAGATTTCTTTCCCGCATTTACTTCCTATTGTAATAGCCACTTTTTCTGTTCATTAAAATGAATGATAGTGCTCTTTGATACAATCGTTAACAGCAAAGCTATAAGGCTTTTATACCCATTACATTCACTTCTCACCCTCCAAATACTGATGGTTAACATTATAGATGTTAGGGGGCATGACCAGCACAAATGGGAACACCACCACAAATGATCACCTTGTGCTTTCAGATACATTTGTTTCAGTGTACAGTCCCTTCATTTCACATTTTAGTAAGATGCTGATGCAGTGCAGAAGTGTGCAGAGCATCCTCTCTTTCACAAGGTCCATGCAGAAAACATCTAAAAAAAATTGTAAAGTTCTGAGATACAAATGATAAAAAAAAATCCAGGATGATCAAGTTTCACAATGTATAGTGTTCTGAACATGAGTCCATTTTCTTCTAAATTCTGAAAGAATAAAGTGGTGAGGAAAGTGAAAATCCACTGCTGCATTCTGTGATCTTCCCCATTTTGCTGGCCAGTACCTTACTCTGGCATGTAAGGACGGAGGTGATCCTCTATGGTACCAACCGTCCAGTGAGTGAGCTGCTCCTGTGGCAGGTACAGGCAGATGCTGCATAACTTGAAGATTGTAGCTTTGTTTTTGGGAGTCTAGAGGCAAAGAAAACCCAAAGAAAAGCTATTAAACATGAAAGTTAACTCAAGACTAATAGGCGGACCCCCGGCAGATCCAGCCCAATTATTAGCTTGCTGCTGATTGTGGAGGAACAACAGACATTTAGAAGCCACTATTTCATCCTTATAAACAGCCTGAACTCAAGATTAGTCTGCGACCTCTAATGCCTAAAATATTTTCACTATTCTGGTCATTCTTCACTTGAATAATTTCTGTAGTATCACCCAAATTAAGCCAATGTTTTAATTTTTCCAAAACAACGTTAAGTCTATTTTACACCTTATTTTTAATACTAGAACACTAAATTAATTCTACCTGAACACATCTGTGGCCCATAGCTAGTTTTTACATGTATGAATCCTATTTATACCATAAGTTTCCTCTGAAATTGCTGAAATGCAAGCACGAATGCATGATCCATTTTTCTACTTGAGTATTTTGCAGTAAAGTCACTAATATTCCTAGGAAAGAGCATTTTATGATGAAAACACACTTGTTAAAGAGGGACCAAATAAGCTTACCTGCAAGTGCTGTCTGTCAATGAAGAGAAACACTGACTGGTTAGGGTTGTTGACAACAATTCCAGTCTTGTCCTTTCGGCTCAGAACATGCAGAAACTGTTTTTCATAGTCACCGTGATGAAACTCAAACTTGGCCTGCATTGTGCGAGGGAGTATAATAAAAAATTTATTAAGCTAAGCTCACATTTAACCAATTCATTTCTGTCAACATGGGGCTTTACAACCACTTTTGTCTCTTTCCTTTTCTCATCTATGACAAGCAGAAATTGGGGACCACGGCACCAATGACACACTTGAGTCGTGGCACAATTTAAAGAATTCCCTGGTTTCATTCTGCCAACACTAACATTAGTCATTGCAATGACGTATTAACAATCCAAAGGCACAACTTTACTGCATATATGAAAACAGATTTAACTTGTTGTGGCAGAACATCCCTGTGCATTAACAATACAGCACATTTCTTCCAATAACTTACTATTATTGCAGAACCAGCACAGAAAATATATAACATTGTTCAAAAATCTGAATGTAAAGAGCTAAAGCTCGCTACTGAAAAAATAGTCTAAAATGTTTGAAATTTATTTCAAGGTAAAATTATAGTGCAAAAATTCCAACTATCTCAGACCCTCTTTCATCTAACAAAGTACAGCAACTTGGGATACTCACAGAACCTTAACACCACCATCATATTTAGACAAAGATTCCATTGTACTAAGAGCCACATCTAATCCACTTCTACAAATATTAACACGATATACATATTTATACATACACGTCATTTGCAAAGGTCCTTCACACGCTTAAATTTTGGAAGTGCTAATGTAACAGTGCATAAAGATAGGAAGCAGAATTTGGCATTCAAAACATTGAGTGCTTTATAAATAAAAACAGACAGCATACTATCTAACATCCACAGAAGTCACACACTTTACCAACTTACTGGTTAAGAGAGTACTTATTCTCCCCCCCCAGGTGTGAGTTACTTATTGAAGTTAAAAAAACCAAAACCAAATACCTGAACAGGCCTAAAGGGTTCATCAGATCCCTTCCACCGAGAAAACAGGAGACAGACTATCTTCTCAATATCATTACGAGGCCAAAGAATGAAGTCCATCTCCTGGGTACAGCCAATCACATCCTGTAAGCAGTAAAGTTCTGTACTTATATTCCCTCCATTAGTCAAAGATACAGATAAGCAACTTATCCATACAGGCACATAATTTAAAGGTGGTACTTATTAGCACATTTGTGTAATTTTCCATTTGTATTACTCATAGCACAACTAAAGTCTTCCTTGCCTTCCATTGAGTTTTAATATCAGTATCCAGTTAATATAAACTCCAACTTTAAGAGAACATTTGCAAAGATAGGCTATCTTCCAATATTCATAAAGCAAAACCACTTAGTTGTACAGTAAGAGTTGTTGCAAGAATTAACACATGCCTACTAAAGGACAAGGATGGCAAGAAGATGTAATTCCCAAGGCATATTTGAATGAGAGATGAAAGGTAAAGCTTGAGAACTACGTATTTAAACAGAATTCCAGAATACATATGCTGTTGCCCGTCAAACTAGAACCCACGAACACATGCCCACAGAACCCACCTGCAGCAGAACAGCTGAGAAAAAAGCATAATTAGTCTCAAGAGTCACAAAGAAAAGCACAAGTGCTGAAAAACTAAAATTCAGCAAGTGTAAAGAGGAATTTTACCCTGCGCATAGACTGGTAGCGGGGTGCATGAAGCTGTACTACGTCCTTCTGCAGAAGCTCTAAGGAACTTTCCAAAGAATAGCTGGAATCCCGCACACCTTTCAGGATATTTTCTTCATAATTATTGGTCATGACTGGTATCACTTCAGACACTTCAAAAAGCGCTGACTTCTTCTTCTAAAAAAAGCACAGGTTACATTAAGATTACAATCCTTTTAGGCAATTATAGGTAACAGTTTATTTCAGAATTTGTGATTTTGTTAGCATTCATGTATAAAGTACACAGCACGTAAGTTAGGACTTTGACACAAGCCACACTAAAATTTACATGCAAAATTTCACAAATTAAACAGAACCAGTCCAACAACTTTCATAAAAAATTGAACATGTTTTTGTAGTCTCCAAAGATGTGGACTTACATGCCAATCTTGCAAACATTAAAGCTGTATCTAAACATTAACAGAACTGCCCTTTCATCATGCAGAATACATGACTTCGGGCTGACCAAGATCGCTCTGCAAGCTTCTCTTTGCAAATCAAAACTTTTTTCCCCTTTGCAATATGTCAAAGCTGGCCTTTTATGAAAAGTGAAGCCTTTCAGTGTCACATTTGGTAACTGGGTGATCAAGACCCAATCTGAAGTTAGCTACAAGTCATAACCTTCTCAAAGAAGGACTATTTTAATTTGCTAAATAACTTTTTATACTCACTATAAATATTTCAATATCTCTCAAGCAAGGCCAAAACATTATGGGTAATTTGGAAGAACAGTTTTTGCTGTATGTAAAAATCACTCGAAGTTATATGTCTGCTTCTAACAGCTTTCTTACAGCTCATGAGAAGTCTTGACCTATTTAAGAGCTACATGACAAAGCATATTTTATCAAATAACCCTCCACACCCTCAGCCAGAACATGCATAACAGGCAACTAGTTGCTGATCAAGCTAGGCTGAGCTAAGCTCCTACTTTAAGCAAACTGGTACTGGATGGACATCTTCAGTTCACTGTGATATAAGCAAATTTTATAGGATTTAAAATATTTAATATTTAAAATTCATTTGCAACAAATTTCTACAAAGCAACCAGAAAGTAGTATGAATGCTGCAACTAAAAGCATTAAAGTCATATCATCTAAGAAAATCTAATTGTTATCACTGCTTAAACATTCATATTTCTGTTTATTACTATGAGACAGCACCAAGAAATTACATTCCACTATATCCATCTCTGTCAAGAACTGATGAACAAAAGCAAACTGAATTTTGGAATTTTAAGGAAACTTTTCAGTTAAAGTTCAAAGAACAGTCTCTGCATTAAAAAACACGTAACTATTAAGCAAATGCAAAAACTATACATTTGAGGGGATTAAACGGTATCAGTGCTCATCTACATTCATTTCCTGCATTATGTACTCTCTTGCCGTTTGCTTCTATCTTCACTTCCTCATCATTTGTTCAGCACATTCACTTACTATAAGCACCTGCTTGTCTTCACCTTCTGTGGATGAAAACTCTACTACAATTCTGGGTCTATAGTTAGCTTTAGAAATACCACCAGGCTCCCCACCCCGGCCAAGCAAATGAAGACTTCCTCTTTTCCCTACCCACTCCCTTTCAAAATGCTAGCAGCAGTTTCACAGATGCCTGCATGCTTGGGTCATCTCAATATTGCATTTCGCAACTCCTCCCTCCAACTGCCAGGTTCTCCCTTCTGCTTTAACCAGATAAAATACAGTAAGTTTGGCAATGGCTCCAGCCAGGTCTCCCTTTTCAACTCAACTGTTCCCAGCCAACAATTATGCAATTCAGACCCCATTCAGGCTTAACAAATTGCAGTATTAACTTTGAAAAAATATTTACCCAATACAGAAGTTACCAAGTAATCATTTAATGCAGCACTGGCACCCTCTGCATTGCAAAACTACAAACATACGAAAAGCCAGAATGACAAACATGAACTAAGTAAATATCGTAGCAATTAGCAACTAAAAAAAGTTAAGAAGTCAATGGAATCTATGAGGGATAAACCATAACATGCAATCAGACAGCATGACTTTGCACAGCATCGTTAACATGCATCGCAACAGGCAACACAGTTAAGAGAGAAACATTAAAACCAAGTTACCTTGTCTTTGAACACAAAGGCAATGTACATCTTGAAGTCAAACTGGTCAGCTAAAGATTCTTTTTTCTTTCTAAGCTGAGCACGAAGTCTGTTCAGAGCTTGTCTCTTCCGGGAGTTTGGGTCCCCCATTTTGTAATACAGGTGGTACTAAAGCCTTTGGAAACTGTCACTAAACTATGGGCACCTTTTCGTAAGACTCAAGTACAACAGAAACAAGTCGTTTTATTCCTGCTAATACGACTGAATAGATAAAACGCAAATGTAACCCAAAATCGCACCTCAGGCAATATTTTACGAGAATGTCGTATTGGAGGGGTCAAGAAACAAAGTAAGTAGTTGTCCAGCCATGGCTGGACAAGAGGTTTTACAATAAACCAAGAAAAAAACCCTAAGAATTTTGAAGACAAAAATTTGAACAGTTTAGCCGCAGGAATAAGTGGGTAAGAATGAAAAAAAAAAAAGAACAAATCTTATCACAATTTATGTGTACAATAAAAAGCAACTGGCACAAGCCCAATCCATGGGGGGGTACTTTTGCTCTGCTTACAAAAAAAAAAATGAAGCTGAAATTACAGATTGCGTTTTACCCCAGCCAGATTCATGACTCTACTGATTATTATTCTCAGCTTTCCACTATTGCTATGTTGCCCTTTTTTTTTTTTTTTTCTTTAGAATTATTACACTTGGTGGAGAGCAGAGAAAAGGGTGCAAAGGAGGAGTGCACATCCTGGGAGGTATGACATTTCTCTGCCAACAACAACAAAATCAACTACAGACAACACAGTGCTGGTTTGCAGGGGAGCAAAGAGAAAAAACAGCGGAGTCATTTCTAACTTCATCCTGCTCATCATCAGGCACATCATTGCCCTGAGGCTACTACCGCCAAAGAGAAGAGGGATCATGATGGCCACAGACGAGGGGCGGGCAAGGGTTCAAGGGACAGTATTCTCTCACCTAGAGACTAAAACCCAAATCAGTGCCCCAAACCCGGGCTCCTTACCAGCGGGAGAGCCCTACATCCCCCAAAACCTCACACGCTCCCTGGGCTGCTGATCCCCCGGGAATCCTTCTCTCTCTGCTGCTGCGCTCCACAGCGAGCACGGTTAGCCCAGGCTGTGCATGGCCAACACTTTTTGCTTCTCCTGAGGCCTCTCTCTACACAAGACAGCAGAGGCTGCAGCGGGCGGCCTGTGCCCAGGGCAGCGGGACACCCACAGTAGCACGGCGTCTCCCCTCTCACTTCATGGTCACGACTTGGAAAACATGGGGAGTTTTGCTCCTGCTTTTCTCGCAAAACAGGCTTTCGGTGTCAGATTTTTTTTTTGCGAGGTTTTTTAATTGCAAGTCTAGGTTGCAATTTTAAACCTCTAAAACACCCTCCCCCCCCAAAGCAAATCCCCAATTATCAGGTTATTTTCTTCCTCTCTCCAGACATTTTCCCCCCCAGGTGTTTGATTAGTTGGGGTTAAAAGTTTTTAGGTTAGCAAATCTGTCGGACCAGGTTAAGAAGAGGGGGAAAAGTATTCCCCCCTCCTCTCTTGACAAAAAAAAAAGAGAAAAAAAGAAAGGAAAACAAAACCAAAAAAAAAAGGAACCCCTCCCAAAACTTCCCCCCCACTTAAGCAAGAGACTGAGAGACTCAGACAAGAGACCGAGACCGTGGCCCGCTCGCTACCCGCAGCCGGCGGGCGCAGGAGGAGCAGTGGAGGCGGCGGCGCTGCTAGCAGCACGGAGAGGAGCCATGTCAAGATAAAGCCACGAAGCCGCGGAGCCCCCCCATCCCTGCCGCAGTGGACACGGTGACCGGGCCGCCCGCTCTGCCGCTGCTCAGCCCCAACCTGGTCCCCATAGTCTAGCTCAGCGCCCCGGTGCCGGGGAGTGGGGAAATGGTGGCGGAGAGAGGAGGAGGAGAAGGAGGAAGAGGCGACGGCGGTGGCAGCAGCGGAAGGAGGAGGAGACGGCGGCGGGTCCCTGCGCTAGTGGCTCCTACGGAGGGCGGCGGGCATAGAGGTCCCGGAGCGGCGGCGGCAGAGGAGGACGGGCGGGAGAAGGACGGAAGGGCTGAGGAGAGCCTCTCTTCGCCCAGGCGGTGCCGGGACGTCCCGAAGGCGACGGCAGGAGCGAGCGGAAGCGCCTGGGTCTGCGCCTGTGCCTCGGCACGGGAGCGAGGGCGGAAAGGAGCTGCGCGCTCGGCACCCACCGCTCAAAATGGCAGCGCCTGAGTCACACAGGCACCGCCCTGCGCGCACCGCGCAAGCGTGCTCCGGCGGCGCCTACCAAGCGCTCTGGCCCCGGGGGGGGACGACGCAATCTTTTCCTCCAGGCAGGGAGGCTCAGCGGTAACGTCGGTAGCCACGGGCACTCCCGTTTTGGCGACGAACGTCGCCGAGAACAGCGGCGGCAGAGCGCCTCCGAGCCGCCGCCACACCAAAAATCCCGGTCGCACGTACCTGCTGCTCCCCCCCCCCCGCACTGCCACGCCTCGTGGCGCCGCCCGCGTGCCCCACGTGATGGTGATCGGGCAGGGCCCGCGGGACAAGGGCCCGGATGGAGTTGCTCAACGCCGTGCCCGGGGGCGGGGGGGGGCGTAGGGCGGGAAGGGGCCGCCGCCTGAGGTGGCGTCTGCCCGGGGCGGCCCCCGGCAAACGGCCCCGTCCCCTAATCAGCCCCTCCGTCCCCTGCCGGGGCCCCGCCGTACGGGAAGGGGAACACTTGTTTCAGCCTTAAGCGTCGTGGTGTTATTGGGAAATAACAGATTTTAAGCCTTGTAGTGGCGCGTTTTGTTTAATTCCGTTCGTTGGGGTTTGTATCCAGCCCAGCACACATACCTGAAGCAAACTGTAAATAAATAAATAAATAATAATCCAGCACTTGACTAAAAGATTGCAGGGTGATGGTCTGCCTCCCGATCTTGCTGCGGCCCGCGTGTGACTCTGTGCGCTCCTGCGCGCTGCCCGCAATGCTTCCTGAGGAGACCGGCTAAGCTTCACCCCTAAGTCACTGCTATTCCAGAGACGTGAACCTAATCCTTGGAGAAAAGCAAGCGTTTTTATCTCTACGCCAAAAGGGAAGGCTCGTGCCCCCCACCTTTCACCTTCCCTGCAGCGGGAGAGAAGCGAGGACACGGCTTACTTGCAGCTGGATTCTCTACACCGGGAGGCCGGAGGCAAGGAGGAAGAATCGCCATCTTCAGCACCAGGCCCCGGCACTCGATGGCCCTCCCTCCCCTCCTCTCTCCCCTCGGCCTGCCAGGGAAAGCCTCGCCACCCGCACCTACCCAGACCCGCGGTGCTTCCAAAACGCCCGGCAGCGCGGGCCGGTGCTGCGCCGCGCTACGGGGATGGCGGCTCGCCGGGCTGTGCTGCTGCGAGACAGGCCGCCGGGCTGGGTGAGGGCATTTCTCCTGCCTTCCCTCAGGAAGCTGGTGCCTGTCACTGACCAGAAGAGCAACGATATTGCAAAGGTTACAAGTGGAAGACAAGTGCGGGCACCGTCCATCTCGCTGAGGTGTGTTTCAGAGCCCGCACAGCATGGCGATGGCACTCTCCAATAAACTCCAGTAGATTTCAGAGTATTTTTTCCCTGGTCTCTGCTCTTAGTTTTCTCTCCTGGTTTCCCTGGTTCAGAGTCAAATCCAGTTGGTGGCCGGTCACGAGTGGTGTTCCCCAGGGCTCAGTGTTGGGGCCGGTCCTGTTCAATATCTTCATTGATGATCTGGATGAGGGGATCGAGTGCACCCTCAGTAAGTCTGCAGATGACACCAAGTTGGGCTGGAAGGTTGATCTGCTGGAGGGCAGGAAGGCTCTACAGAGGGATCTGGAAAGGCTGGATCGTTGGGCCGGGGCCAGCTGTATGAGGTTCAACAAGGCTGAGTGCCGGGTCCTGCACTTGGGTCACAACAACCCCATGCAACGCTACAGGCTGGGGGAAGAGCGGCTGGAGAGCTGCCTGCCAGAAAAGGACCTGGGGGTGTTGGTCAACAGCCAGCTGAACATAAGTCAGCAGTGTGCCCAGGTGGCCAAGAGGGCCAATGGCATCCTGGCTTGTATCAGGAATAGTGTGGCCAGCAGGACCAGGGAGGTGATAGTGCCCCTGTACTCGGCACTGGTGAGGCCGCACCTCGAGTACTGTGTTCAGTTTTGGGCCCCTCACTACAAGAAGGACATGGAGGTGCTGGAGTGTGTCCAAAGAAGGGCAACGAAGCTGGTGAGGGGTCTAGAGCACAAGTCTTAGGAGGAGCGGCTGAGGGAGCTGGGGTTGTTTAGCCTGGAGAAGAGGAGGCTGAGGGGAGACCTTCTTGCTCTCTACAACTACCTGAAAGGAGGTTGTAGCGAGGTGGGGGTCAGTCTCTTCTGCCAAGTAACAAGCGATAGGACGAGAGGAAACGGCCTCAAGCTGCACCAGGGGAAGTTTAGGTTGGATATTAGGAAAAACTTCTTCACTGAAAGGGTAGTCAGGCACTGGAACAGGGTGCCCAGGGAAGTGGTTGAGTCTCCATCCCTGGAGGTATTTAGAAGATGGGTAGAGGTGGTGCTTGAGGACATGGTTTAGTGGTGGACTTGGCAGTGCTAGGTTAATGGTTGGACTCGATGATCTTAAGGGTCTTTTCCAACCTTTATGATTCTATGATTAGTTATTTGCGTTTAGCACACCTCTCTTCTACATGCTTTGCCTTGGACACCTTGTCGACTTTCCTCCTGCCTGCCCGTTGTAGGCAGCTGCCATGTCGCAGCCCTCAGACCTCACTGCCTTCACCTGGCGTTTGTCACAGAATCAGAGAATGATTTGGGTTGGAAGGGACCTTTAAAGGTCACCTAGTCCAACCCCCACCTAGTCAGGCCCTCTGATGCAAACACTCCATCTTGCCTTCCCTGTCACAGAGTACTTGTTTGAACAGGAACAGAGCAGAAACAGAATTTTTACTCACTTACAGACTGCTGTTCACTCTAATGGCAGTGCCTAGTGAAAATAACCCTGTATTTGGAGGCAGAAAGCAAGGCATCTAAACAGGAGTATTACATTAGCTCTGCATTGCTGGGACTATTTCAGAATGCCAACATTTTTTAACTACAATATCAGTCTGGCCTTAACGAGAGCTGTGTTTAGATACCCACTTTTTCAGTCAAAGCGATCTTGTTTGCCGTGCTGCCCTGTATGGCATTTTGTGCTGCAGTCTGAAATTCCTTCTTGTGCCCGCTGCTATTTTAAGCCGTGACTCACACTTGGCCTGTGACCCTCTTTGTGCCGGCACAGCCGATGCACAGGAGGCCCGGCGCAGCAGCACTGCTTGCGGGGATTGCCCGGCACAGAAGGCCCTCCGAGGGAGCTGGCGCCTTGCCTGCCTGCGGAGGAGAAAGGAAGGAGTTTTCTTCCAGGCCAGTAACTCCAGCTGCCCTCTCGAGTGCAGGGATGCAGCCACGGCCGCTGCCCTTTGTCACACGGGACAGGGCAGCTGCCCAGCCCCAGGTTGAGGAACGCATCCAAACAGTTTTGTCAAATGTAGTGCTGGCATGAGAACAGTTTTTCTTCTGGAGGACTTTCTAGAAGAGCTATGAGAGGAGGAAAATATCTACTTAGAGGAAATATATATATATATATACTTAGAGGAAACGGGAGATCGGGTACAGAGTATTATGTGTTAAGCAGCCACCAGCTGTCTTCTGCAAGCTCAGGCTGCTCAAATCCTTTCACAACATTTCAGAAGGGGATGGGGAACTGAAATCATTCCAGGTTCCTTATGTATGGATTGCTGCTCCTCCTTATACAGGCAGCTGTCTCCCTTACCAAACTCAGAGAAGATTTTTTTCTTTTCGCCCATTGGCTAGTAAAGATATCCTGACGACATTTACACAAAAGAGTGCATCAACCAACCGAAGTATGTTTATTACATATATATGTACAGAAATATCTGCACTATTTAGCCATGCTTTAGCCATGAGTAACAGCTGAGTCTTGTCCTACTTTTATATAATTGTGCTTCTTTTCCTCCATCATGCACAATGATGAAGCTCATATAGTAGAAAAATAGCAGCATCTTAATTAGAATATGTATTAAGTAACGTCTCTTACTGAATGGAGAGTTAAGACTTGGCAAAACAAATATTTGTATGCTATTGATCCATAATTCTCTTAACCAGATAACTGTATATTATTGTTATGCTGCTTACTGGTTATGCAACGTTGTATCATTTATAAGAGAGGCTTGTGTGCCTGAAAGCTGATGTGTGTTTTACAATTATAATACTTGGTCTAATGACAGACTGCCTCTCTTCAAATCTAGTTTAAAACAATATAAACTTTATCATTAAGGAGAAAGAATTGTGGCTGGTATATAAACAAACCCGACAAATAGATTGTGGCAATATATGCAAAATACATATAAGTTCTTTTTTTAGGCTTTAATCCCATTAGCACAGCAAAAATAGTGTTTCTTGTGCATGTTAAATCCAGGCTCGGCAAAACAGTCAGTAGAGTCGGTCAGCTTCTGCTTGGTTAATGCAGCACAGGCAAATAAGCTGGTGGCCTTTAGTCTTTCCCCCGCTCAAAGTGAGGAGGACTTTGTACGTTACCCTGTAGCTGCCATCCTGTAGTCTTTGGGGAATCAAATGCACGCGCATCCCTAGTCGGTCCCTGCAGTGGGGGGGTGACGCTGTTCAGCCGTCATCCTGGAGAAATACAGAGTCAGGCAGCGTGGGCAATAGCCCATGTGAAGGTGGGAAAGACCTTGTCACAAAAATATATTCCTTAGGAGGGAAAGTGCGTAATGTAGTTTCGAGAATCACTGCAAGTTTGGAATGTCTGCTGGTATATTTTTTCCTTTTCTGCTCTGAAAAACCTGTATTTTCTATTCGCCATTTTATGATTCCCTTGCTGTTTTCAGTGAAGTTAAGCACTGTAGTTTTTTTTCACGTTGCATGATAAATTGTGGGGGTTTCTGTAAATTAAAAAGGATCGATAACTTTATAGAAACACCTTGGTTATTTTTTTCCCCCAAATTTATGTGATTTCAGATTCTAACTTCTGTTTTCAGAATTTTGTGTTTTCACATTTCACAATTTTACATACTCATAAGCATGTGGGCAAAATTGTACTCTAATACCTCTGTTCTTAATTTCCAGCTTAATAATTAGTTACTTAAAACTTAATCATTTCTAACAAATAATCAGTTTTTAAAAGATTGTAGCAAATAGATACATGTTACAGATGTAGTTAGGAAGAGAAGAGGTGGAGTCTGTTATCTTTATGTTTATACTTCCCATGCATACTGTACTGGCTGTGTATGTTAGAAGTAGTATCAGCCCTGAAGCTACTTGCTTCAAAAACAGAACTATGATTAATTCAGTGTCAAATGTTTATGCATCAGACAAAAATAAATTAGCATTCCTTTCTAAATTCAAACAAGACAAATTTGGTGGCAATTAAAACTCTTTCATGCACTTCAGAGGATTCACTCTTTCTGCCTTTAGAGCAAACATTAGTTTCCAACGCATAAGAGGAATGCTTTTGCGTAGAGAAATAGCAATGTTTGATGCAGAAAACATTCCTTACATCATGCTGGGACAACTATACCACCAGTGCACAGCTATTGCTACAATATTAAGCTTCATTCGTCACTTCCCTATGTCCTGCTTTCTAGTTGTAGGGCTGTGGCCATAAAATGGACCATACGTTCTTTGGCACATGAGGTATTGATCCTACGCTTTGGCTGAACTATAGCTGCTATCTTGCTGGGTTTGTTCCATCTTAATAATTTGTGTGTGTATATATATATTTAAATACCCATGATTATGTGTGGTTTCATTTTTTGCTTGTCCAGTTTGTGGTTTCCTGACTCATTTAGGAGTGCCGAGTATGTGCAGTTATGGTGTGAAAAATAACGAAAGGTTCTCAGTGCCCTCTCTGAGAAGACAGCTTCCCCAGACACTGACACCCAATCAATTGCCTCTTTGAGTACGGTAGTCATGATTTGTTAAACAGCTCGGCCCTTTGTTTTGTATAACAAACGCACATCCTGTCTCTAAAACTTTGCATTTATTCTGAAAATGTCTGAAATGCACATCGCCTGCAATTTGTACGTAAACCTGCAATTCAAATTCCATTGGACAAAGCGTTTTGGTGTCTGAAAGACTATTGACTCTTTGTCACTGGGATGCTGCTTCATCTTTATGTTCTCGGTTAATGCTGTGCAAATGCATTTGTCTTTAGTAGACTTGTCTGATCTATCAAAACCAGAGACAGTCATGTTCCAATGTAGGTTTTTTGTTTGCTCAACAGGTGCTGGCAAGAATAAGAGTAAAATTTGAAACAACGTGTTTTATTTATTCAGTCTGCAAAAAGTATTCTAAATACTTGTAGTCAACAGAATTAGAAGTAGCTTTAGATTAGCAATTCCTAGCCTTTACAGAGAAAGTTTCATTTTTAAATCTAAAAGCTCTACACAAATTATGTTTTTTTTCAAGGCAAATCCATAGCTGAGAAGGTTAGGACCTAACTGGTTTAAGGGATGTCCTAGTGACTCACACAGTACTTAACTAGGGAAAAATCCAGGTGGTGAGATGTAGATTTTTCTTTTAACCTTTCACCACCGAAGCACTAAGGATCACTATTCACAGGACAATCTCCTGTTCTAATACACGAAAACCGCAGACTCTCTAGAGAGATTTAATTAATAGCAGTGGCCATCATTGAAAACCGGCTTGCGTTATGAATTATACCTGGATCGTGCTGTGTCTGTAATCCGTTCTTTGGGCAGAGTTTCATTAGCCTGCAGCCTTCCGTGCTGATGAACCTAGGGAAAAGAAGACAAACCATGAACTTCTTGTCGAAACGCTCCTCTGTACAACGTAATACCCCAGAAACACGACGCGGAGGGAGGGGAAGCGTTAGGCAACGTGATGCCACGCTGCCACCTAGTGTCACCCGGCGGATGGCGGGGAGCCGGTGGTAGCCCTTCGACAAGTGGTCTTTTTACTGGACAGAAGGGCCACGAGAACAGCAGCAAGGGACACCGAGAGCCACTGTTCACTGATTCCGAGATCCCAAACCCAGCCTCGGGGCTTCTCTTCCCGGGAAGGAATGATATTTACGTTATTCGTAATGATATTGACTTAATAATGTCATTTACAAAATACAAAATACCGCCGTAATTTACCTGCACTTAATGTAGCAGGCAGAAATAAAGAGTCCTTAAGCACCCCAGAGCTAGATAATTATCTGTGGATTACAGTGAAGGCCTTGACAAAAGGCACGATGTGACTGTCAAGTAGAAATACCGTTTTGCCAGTACTTGATTCAGACAGCCAAGTCCAAACTCCCTCTGTCTAATGCTTAGGACGTTTCCCCACGCAGGAGTCCAAGCAAGACTGGACCCCAGGGTCACTGGAGACCGGGTGGTGCCTTCCCACCTATTCCCACATTCCCAGGCCCATGAAGTCCTCCAAGAAGCTTTTTTCCTGTTGTCATCTCCTGTAAAAACTGATAACATTTATCAATAGCAATGGAGTATAAAAGCTCTAACAAGTACATATTGTCTACTGCCATGAATAATCTAACAAATTGGCTGAGCTCTGTGGGAAACCTCGGCGTGTTTGCTTAGGCTCACTTGAAGCGCAAATAGTCATTCATGACAGAAAGTTTTATTTTTTATGAAACAAACAAGCTGAAATACATTATATTGCACTCAGTCTGAAGACATACATTCTGCTAGTAGTGGGTTGACAGATTTCTACATGTAAAAAGGCCATAACCCCTATTTAAATTTAACCTTCAGCCACAAAAATGGGAATTATTACAATAAAGTAACCTGAAACCTTTTTGTGAGATTTTTATATAATTATACTGGTTTCCCACAGTTAAAAACTATGAGTAAGCTCCTGATAATAAGCTCTTAGTGTTCTTGCTGACGCGGTGAAGGGATTCTTTACAAACCTTTCAAACTGAAGAAACTGAACTGAAGGAAAACTCTGAGACACGGTGGTTCATAATAGGACATGTTCTTTAGCTGGATAAATTGAAGGAGTGGCACCTTTGTAATAAACCTCCGGATCATATGCCTCCAGCAAGGAACAAATTAAAAGGAAAACCAAACAGAACTGTCACATCAGAACCATCTCCCATTACCTCAGGCCCTTTCCAATTATAAACATTTCCAAAAGCAGTTGTTCCACTTCTGAACTGTAAGTCGACCTGAAAACTTTTTAGAAATTAAAACTGAATTTTAAAAAGGTAATTTTTGAGAAGGTTTTACTTGAAAACATGAATATTACAAAAAATTGTACCACAACCATAAAATACACACATTGCCTTTTATGTCTATAAATCTATGGATGCATATAATTTAAATGTTTTGTATAATGTATTTTTATATTGCGTATTTCTATTGCTATATAACAATACATAAAACATAAAAATAGGAATGTTCTGATATTGTGTTTATGTACACATTATCTGTATCCAGGCTTTTCTGAAAGGAGATTTAATGCTGGTAAGATTTATGTGTATGTTTGATCAGACTTTAGCATATCTGCTAGTGTTTTGGAATATGGAAATTTCAACTTTTCTTCTAGAATCAACAAGAATTAAATTAACTTAAAAGCATGAACACTTTTTTTTTACTACCGTAACAGAACAACAGTAATTTAGATAGACATTTCTGTCCATGTTGTTTTTATTTTCTTGATAGAAAATGAAGCTTACTGATGTGACAGCTTATTGATGACACTATATTATTTGAGATAATAGAAACTCGGCTGACTGAAAAACTGCAGAAGGGCAGTATGGAATTGAGTAACTGGCAAATACAGCAGTCAATGAAATTCAATGTAGATAAACGTAAAAGAACATACATAGGAAAAAAACTTAATTTCACATATCAAATAACAGACTTTGAACTGACCATCATTCAAGAGTAAGATCTCAGAGTTATGACAAACATTTCCACAGAAATGTCAGCCCGATATTCAGCAGTGGTTAAAAAGGCAAATTGAACGGCATACAGTTCACAAAAAAGCAGAAAGATGGAACAGCTTTCATGTAAGGGATGGCTAAGTAGACCTGGGAGAAAGAACTGGACGGGAATCTGTGTGACAGTGGCTGAGGACCAATTGTTTGCTGCTTTTCCAGTACAAGGACTGGGGACATCAAATGAAGCTATAGGAATTGGGTTAAAAAGAAAAAAAAAAAAAAAAAAAAAAAAGAAAAAAGAGGGGGTTCTTCAGAAAACGGCTATTTAAGCTCTATAAGTACTTGCCAAAGGATGTTGAGGACAATAAAAGTTTCAATGGGTCAACGGGAGACTGAACAAGTTTATGCAAGAGAGATCAGCTTTATTTCCTTATCCTTGTTTAAAGATTTCCTAATTCATCATTTCTTAGGTCCTGCCTTTCTTTCTTTCATCGGACCATGACATTCCCCTTAAGACACTCTCGTAAGTGCCACACAGTTTATTTCCAAACGGAAGACTGACAGAGTGGCATGCTAAATAAATACTTCTCTCTGTAATTATCCTAATTTCTAATAGCTCCATCATATTGCCTGGAAAAAAATGTTGATAGCTGCTCTAAGCTAGGTATGAGACCTTGATTGCAAGGAATGTGTCCTTAACTCTACAAACATGTACTCACAAGTCAGCAGAAGATACTATTAGCATAAATAAAGATAAATGTGCAAATATTTGCAAGAACATAATTGTAAAGTGGCCTCTAACAAACCTAACAGCATACCTTACACATAATTAATGGAGAGTTGTAGTCTGTATCATATGTTAAATTTATTGTTGTGTATCAGTTGTTGTGGCTTAACCATGTTAATTTTCTTCCCCGGTTTTGCAGATTGTACTGTATTTAGATAGGAGTGATGACAATAAAGCAGATACGTGATTTAAATTTGTTTGGGTACAATGTCTTTATAAAATACAACAAATAATGGGCGTGGGAAAGCAGTCAGGGAGACCTTGTGTCTAGTTTCAAGCTACAGGGAGATTTTGAATATGGCACCAGTAAACTAGCGTCGTATCTAAACGTCGATGAACGACACGTTGTAATGGCCAAGAAGAGCACCAGGCAATGCTTGCGTGCTTCATTTCCTACAGCTGCAGTTCGGGTGACGCCGGCTCAGGGGCAGACCCGCCACCGCCCCCGCCCGAGGCACCGGCAGGGCCAGGGTGTGTGGTTCACAGCTGGGGTGTCTCATATCCCAGGGCTGTACTCCTCTCACCTTCCTCGAGATGAAAGGCTCTCCCCGGACCACCTGCAGAGGCACTCGCCCAGCCGTGCCCTACCTCCTGCGGCTCCCGGCCCCCTCAGGCCCCCTCGGCCCCCTCAGGCCCCCTCAGGCCCCCTCGGCCCCCTCAGGCCCCCGTCCTCCCGCCAGCGGCCCAGCGGGGCGTGGCTCCGCCGACGGGATGGGGGAGCGCGGCTTGCGATTGGCTCGGAGAGCGGCCGGCGAGTCACGTGTCTCTGCCCCCGCCCTCCGCGCTCCTTATAGCCGCACGGCGGGCGGGCGGGAGAAGGCGTTCGGAGGGGAGCCGTTCGTGGAGGGGAGCCGTATGTGGAGGGGAGCCGTACGTGGAGGGGAGCCGTACGGGGGCGGCTGCCGGTGAGCGGGGCGGTGGGTTTAAGGGAGGGGGATGCGGATGCGCTCCGTCTCGCTTGAGCCGTTGGGGGCGCGGGGGCCGCAGGCTTTCGTGGCCGGGTTTGGGTCTTGGCGGGCTCCTGCCTCGCTTCCCCATTGGCCGCGGCGGCGAGCGAGGAGGGGCGCGGCTGGCGGGAGCCGGAGGGTGCCGCCCCCCCCCCCCCCCCCCGCCATCTTGAGTGTGGGTCTGCGTCACCCCACCGCCGCCGTCCCCGTGGAAAGGCGCGACGGGGCTGTGCTCCCCGGCGGGCTGGGGCGGCAGCTCGGGTGTCAGCGGCGCGGGGCTCCGCTCAGGCCTGCGCGTCTCTGGCGCGCTCGTGTCTCGGGGAGGAACCCCCCGGGGGGGGGGGGGGGGCGGGCTCTGGAGGAGCTTGCTGGCCACGCGGCTCGTGACTGAGGTTTTAATGCTGCCATAAAAGTTGATAAACTGAAGTCGTAGTAGTCCGTAACTGGTGTCCCTGAACTTCAGTTGCAGGCGGATGTTATTAATTTTTACTTGTTTTTTTGCAGTGATCCTATGAATCCCAAAATGAAACAGAAACCGAATGCGGAAAAATCATCAGGATCTTTGCAGGTATAGGCTTTAAAGTCTGGGAGCTAGAATATGGCAGCAGATAAGGGACAGAAAATAGAAGATGAAATATATCAAGAGTATATCAAAGACAGAATTTGCTTTGTTCTGAGGCTTGTGCTCAGTTCTCTGAGAAATGGTCCCTCTGCCTGACACAAGTTTTATATCCATTGATGGAATACAAAGGGATCTGTTGCAATGTGCTTCCACCTGGCTTATGTCCTGTTGGCTTGAGTAACCTCCTGGCAGGCAGTGTGGCTGGGGAACACCCTGTCCTGCTTGGGCATATGTGCTTATGTGAATACTTTTATTGCTCAGCAAGTCCTTTTTACTTTGACACTGAGCTTGCTGTCTTTCCATGTGATTCTTTTTTTAGGTGCTGGATACCTGCCTTAGTTCAGTTACTGAATCAGTCTGGCTGCTAAGGGGTTGTAGAGTAGGTTGTGTAGCCTGCCCTTTATAGGGATGAACTTAATAAAAGTTAAATCTGTCTTGACTTGAGCATGCTTTAATTGAAGTATTCACATAGGCAGTTCTGTTTCTGAAGTCACCCTCATGAACCATAGTTGTCTTGGAATTCGTGGAAATGCTTAAAGGATTTAAGTTTTCAAGAGGTGACTGGTAAGAAGTTACTGAGGTTTATACCTATTCCAGTCTTGTTACAAGACTCTTTTGTTAAACCTTTTAATGTAGGCCCTAACTGGAATTGTACAAACACCATAAAAAATAGAGGCTAGTAGCCTCTATCATGAAGGACAGAGTGATTGTAATGAAAACTTCTGGTATTAATGAAAATAGCTAATTGATAAGTCTGACTTATACACATGGTAATCTGCTCCTGTAGTGACTCTGGGATATAAATTCCTCAGTGTGGCTTTTTGCACTTTCAGTGGGTTAACTCAAGTATTAGTCAATAAGCTCTTGGCAATGTAAACTTTACCTCTAACCTTCAATAGCAGCAAGCAGTGTCTGACACACGGTGTGATTCTTGTTCCCACAGGAGTTAGTGTTTGTCCTTTAGTTCAACAGTAGGATAATTGGTGGCAGAAACTACCGTGGGAAAGGCGAACTCTCGTCATATGAAGTATAGTGTGAATCGGTAACTTTCTCACGCCGGTGTGGCATGGTATTTTGGCTGTTCTTGCTTGGTAGTCTGCCATTGTTTGCTATCCCATGGTGGCACTGTAACCAACCCAATCAGAAAGCTGTAATGCAGGAAATAGGTATTTATGCATGACAGGAGAGGTGATAAACATACTGTTTATGCAAAACAATAGCCTGTCTGGATCGAAGCAAGGAAGCTTTAGATCCATTTTAATGGATAATCAAGCAACACATATCTTTAAATGAATACCACTTGAGGGTGTGTTCACGGGTAACAAAAAAAGGTGCTGCCTGAAATGATGTGACTTTACCACATAAACTTGCAATTGCAGTCACTTTTGTCTCTGTCCCCCAAAGTCTAATACCGCTGTTGTCAAATACAACTTTGAGAGCTTCAGCTAAGCTTTAGATGTGTCACTGCACTGTAACTGGCCTTGAAATCTAGTCAGAACATTTCTGCTGTAAGACCTGTTCAAGTTCCTTTATGAAGGGTAAGGGTTTTCTAAGAGGCAGGGTCTGAGCATAGCTTCATGTGATTAAGATCCATCTCTGTTACAAATAACTAGATCCTTTTCTTTACAGAAGCCTTAACATAGACTGAAGTATCATCTTTTTGTCTTGAAAAAATGAACCATGGGTTACCTTAATGGAGGCATGACAAATTCCTGTTTCAGTTTATGTAGAGAAGAGTGGTAACTGTCTGAAGTCATATTTGTCTTTTTAGAAGTACCTCACAGACACCACGTGTAGTGCTGCCCCAAGACGGACTCTTAAAATGATTCAGCCTTCAGCAACAGGTTGCCTGGTTGGCAGACGTAATGAGGTATGAATTAAAAGATAACCTGTAGATTTGTAATTATTTCTACTCATAGTGAAATGCTTTTGAGCTTTTAACTGAAAACTAATATGTTTGAAAAAACACATAATCTGCTAAGTAGTGTGACACAACTTAAGCTTACTATTTTAGTAACAAACAATATTAAAACCTAGCAATTTCCAAGTACTTCAGGAAAATGTTCATGATTTTTCTTTTGTTAAACATATGGGGATCAAGGAAGATGTCTGTAAACTAGAAGTGTCATGTGGAGAAAGCGAGGCTTAAAAGACTTTTTTGCAGTCATGAGTGAGCAGACTTACAAGTTTGTATTTTTAAAAAAGCTGAAATGTTCCTCTGAAGTTAAACCTGCCTGTGTTTCATGCAGAAGAAATCTTTGGTCAAAAGGAAACTCTGGAATAACAAGATCACCTCAAAGGCTTGTAAAGCTGAGGTGTCTGTGGACAAGGAGCAAGAAAATGAGAATATGAATGATGTCGTTCAAGCTGTAGATCTCATGATAAAAGGTATGTAGTAATTCCTGAAATGTTTTCTTGCATTTAAAATGCTGTGCTCCCATTGGAATATAACTTGAAACATGGTTTGTTTGTCAGTTAGATAATGGCTTTGTGCTTTTTTGTAATGCCTGGCAGGAATTAATGATGCTTATCCTCTGTAGTATAGTAAATACAGTATAGATACCTAAGAATGAGTGTTTGGTAACCAGTAGCTGAGAACCATGGTGTGCAGCAGTGTTAAGAAGTCCTGTAGTCTGCTACTTTGGCTTGGCTATGAGCTTTCAAGTGGCTAATAATTAAGCTGAAATGAAACCCTGTTTTGGCATAGTGTGCTCTGTGTGCAGTTTCTCAGAACCATTAAGCCCCATATAAACAGTGACTTGGGAATAATACTTCTGTCTTCCATGAAGTATACATTAAGACTGACATTTGCAAATGTGACCATCTTGCCTCAAGCATGGCAGCAGACTGCAGCTTCTTGAAGACTCTGCCTGTATAGCCATTAATGCAATGTAGGATCTCTGTTTTCTGTAAGCTTATGTCTCTAGTTGTAAATTTACAACTAATCTCTGGGAAGACAATATATGGAGTAAGTTCTTATTGTCACAGTGTATAGAACACTTGTATACAAGTTGGGTATTTCAAGGTGATCAAGAATTCAGTCTAAGCACAGACTTACTGTAGCTTCTTGCTTCAGGAAGCCCTTCATCTCAATATTGGAAAGAAGTGGCTGAAGAAAGGAGGAAGGCTCTGTATGAAGTGCTTCAAGAAAATGAAAAGGTAGCTAGTAAAAGTTAACTTCTTTACCACTGACTGTTGTCTTCCTGTTCTAACATTTTGTTGTTTGAACTCAGTTGCACAAAGAAATCGAACAGAAAGATGGTGAAATTGCCCGTCTAAAAGAAGAAAATGAAGAGCTAATGTCCCTTGCTGAACATGTGCATTATATGACCAGCATGATTGAGGTACTTAAAGGAATTTTCAGTTAATATTGTAGAATGAAAAAGTGAGAAACCAGCAAAGATTTTTAATGAATTATGACTTGTTTTGTGTGCTCACAAAACTCTTCATTTTAAATTACTGTTTGACCTGTTTCCTGCAGGATTGCTCTAATCCAGAGGCATAAAGCCCCTTCTAGGGGATGAGTTTTTCTACCTTAGAACCCGCAGGAGTAATGAGGAAGTCCTAAGAGTGGTGTTCTCTGAAAGAGAGATTCAACCTATTGTCTTAACAGAACAGGCTTTGCATGTTAGATGGTGACAAGGGAAGGAAGGGTTCATTTTCACTTTTCTGAGGTGACTTATGTTCAAATGTGTAATAGGTTGTGTGAGGCTGCAGGCTAAATGAAGTGTTTGTACTAGCTGTGTCCTTTGAGGAACTAAACTTGAAACAGGGACACAAAGTGGAGCAGTGAGAGGGAGAAAGGACAATGGAGAACCTATGCCCTTTAAAGTCAAGGTTTTACTGAGGAATTGCCAGTTTTGTGGCCCAGAAGGGGCTAATGCCCAAAGTCAAACTTTCATAAACTTGTGGATTTCAAAACAGCTTCCTCTGAGAAGTCCTTGGGGGGACAGGTAGTTGTGTCACTGATTCCATGAGTCCTCTACCAGGAGCAGATTGTGACAGCCTCTGAAGCTGTGATAAATATATAGCCATGGAACCTTGGTACTAAAGTTATCCCTACGTTGTTTTTGTAGGGATTGAGCTTTCAACTAGGATATGAGGCTCGGTGCCTGGCAAATATTTTGATTGTCTGATTAGACTGGGGAAGTGGAAACAAAATGGAAGACTATTGCAAGCAACTTGATTAATCAAGAAGCAAACTTGGTCAAGTTAATTTTCACTTAGTGCAGTTATTTAGACCAGTCTTGAAAGACTCCACTAATTTGCTACACTTGAATTTTTTTTTTATTCAGAGTGCTGCCTGTTAGTGACAAACCCACAGGCAGAAATGAAATGATTTAAGGACTTAAAGAACTAATGTAGTTGGAAACTGCAGTTCCTCAACAGTTAAGTTCACTTATTAGTTGTAAGCTGCTCACTTCTGAGGCTTTAATGAGCCTTAAGTGATACATCAAACAACCAGAAGCCTCAAAAGCAGCCTCTAACAGTCCTGTTCTTCCTTAGATCAGGTTAGATGAGGAACTTTTAGTCTGATCATCAAGTGCTAGAAACTGCTGGGTCTTCCAGTTCGTCTAGACTTAATGTAGCTTCATTATCTCTGATTAAAAATTATGAACTTAATCTGTATAGTAACTTTTCTAAAATTAAACCTATATAGTACTATAGTAATATTTAAATTGGGAAGCTGTTTCCCATATTTCAGGTTGCCTAAGATAAAACCTGTCCTACTGAAGAACCTAAGTAAGACTTAACAAAGCAGATGTGGTCTGTGAGTTAGGTAGCAATTTGAGTTGAACTCAAGTGTCTAAGATTGTTGTGACTGCGGAATGTTTTAATTATATCAACAATCTCCAAATGAAGATAATTAGTTTGCTTAATATGCACAGTCTTATTCCATTGGCTATGAAGTAGCAAAAGTATGAAGTTCATTGTCTTCTGTTTCTTTATAGAGGCTAACTGGGCAAGCACCTGACAATCTTGAGACACTGGAGAGTCTGGCTCTAGAGGAATCCAAACAAGAAAATGAAGAGCTCAGCTGTGGAGATGATGCAGACAGCCCTTCTGAAGAAGGGCCATCACAAGTATCATGTGACTTAAGGGAGAGTATATCAGATCTCGCTTCAGAGGAAGTAAATCATTTGCAGCTGGAATGACATCCTTTAAATAGGCTTATGTATGTGGCTTTTAATTGCAGACTTCCTCTTGAAAGGATATACTGAAACTTCTCAGGTATAGAAACTCTTGTGGAAGCATGACAGATGTTGTTTTTTAACTGGAATTATGTAGCAGTGGGAGTATCTGGATACTGCGTAGAAAACTTACTACAGGCTGCACTTAGTTGCTTGTATAAAATGCAAATACTGTGTATTTCAAACTGTTGTGTAAATATCTTACCAGTTGGTCTGACATGATACATGAAAGTTGATAAATAAATCTTTGCCTTACCAAAACAGCCTCTTATTTGAGTGGGGAATGGCTAGTTCTAGGTTTAAGTCAGTTGTGACTACTGTGAATGGAAGCTTTGAAGTTTTTTAGGGAGTGCCTGGGCAGTTTTTAACTTGTTAGGCTTGCAGAATTCTGGAGAACAGAGTGGTTTTGGTGGATAGGAAAAGCGAAAATAAAAGTTGTGTGCTCTTGGTGAGACTTCAGAGAGTCAAGAATGGGTAATAACAGTCAAGATCTAAAGTTCAGTTAGATTTATGCTTCTCGGGGTTTTTTAAATAACTGCCTTTGTCTCTTAAGGGAGCTTTTTCCAAGATGTATAGATGAGAGCTTAAGTAGGAAGTACTAGACAATCTCTTTTAGAAATACACTTACTAGCTTATAAAGAAAAGGTGGGGTGTTCTTGTTCCTAATAGCAGCTGTACTGAAAATGAGATGGAGACAAAGCAGCCTACACTTCAGAGCTGTTCTGAAAGGAAATACCTGTTTTCAAAGTACTGCTTTGGTATTTACCAAGAGATGAGGCACCTTTTTACCAAGATAGTAATGTTCTGGAGGGTTTACAGGAATAAAAAGCACTCTTTAAGACTTTGAGCACCTTATCTGGCACCCATATGGGGGGGTGAGGAGAGATGCTTGCAGTTGAAAGCACTGAGGTAGAAGGGGGAGAATAAGTTGAATACAGGTTTTCCAGTCCTGAGTGAACTCGGCAGTTGTTCTGTAAGTAAAGAGGTCTTCCCAGGATAGGCTTTAAAAGATGGTGGCCATTGCACTATCTTGTGAAGAGCTTAAAGTTGAGTGGCTTTCAGGAGGGAGGGGGATTCTGGTTTATGGATCTATCGGGCCTTGCCAAAAGGGGTGCTTCAGGGTACACGTGAACACATCTGTGGAGCTATCAGACTGGCACCTTTAGATTGCTTTCATATCTTATTCTCTCCCTGGGGGTGTCAGTAAGCGAACAGATGTTTCATAACTGATTTCAGTTGTGACATTTGGGGAATGTCAGAACCACTGTAGGAAGTAATATTCCTTCTGGCTTGAATCTGGTAACCACAAGGTGAGGCATTGTATTTCCTGGGAACTTTGTAAACAAAAGACCACACCTTCCAATTTGTGCTCCAGAGGGTGTTGAGACATAATCCTTTCCATCACAGTGCAGCAATGGTGACAAAGGTGTGTCCTTTAACTTGCACTGATGCTGTGTTTAAGAAAAAACAAACAAGTAGATGCTGGATAACTGCTTTGTAAAGTAACCTTTCTGTTCAAAAGAAATAAGTAATATTGTCAAGTGACTTAAACCTCTCCTATCTCAGATTCTAAGCAATTTTCATGTCAAAGTAGTTCTTCAACAATAGTGAACAAGGAAACACATAAAATTTAACTTGTTATAGTAGTCTTCATGCAGTGCAATTTAGTTGAAGTTATTCATAGTTAACAGTCATTCCTCAAAGGTGGCTTTATTTTTAAACATCGGGAGTATTTTGCATTTGCAGACTGTAGCAGGGAAGAAAGCACTGTTGCGTAATTAGCTGGCCAGGCAGACCAATGCAACTGAGGTGGCAAGTGCAACTTTTTTTCCACCATTTCACCTCCTGCTGTAATACAGGTGCTGCTGTTAGAACTGCTGGAAAGTAACAAATCCAGAATTTGTGTGCATTATCTGCATCTGGCTCTTCCTTATTTTCATCAAGATGGTCAAGAAGAATGCTTATTAGATTTAAATCTTGTGCTTTTTCTTGATTGATTTTATTTAAACAACGAAGACAACAGTCCCTTGAGTAGCTGGATGCTTGCTTCTGTTGAAATGGATTGTGTACAGAGTAAATCATGTAAGTTCTTCATTCCAGCTGATGGACCTATTGCAGCATTTGGCCCACCTGTAATAGAAATTTTTACATGAAAAAGACATGGGCCACTCAGTAATACATACACTTGCACCAGAAGTCTTCAAACCAAGGCTACTATGGTTTTATTAACTCTAATTCATTAGCAGAGAGAATAGTTTGCTGTATAAACTCTTGAAAAAACATGCTGCCGGAGAAGACTGGGTATGAGAGCTGAATTGTGGCATAGGAATAAAAACCATATACATGCTCTGTCTCTGTCACAGATGTGTTGGACCTTTGTCAAACAATCTCCCTATGCCTATTATATGAGAAATATTAATGTATGAAAACATTGTCCAAAGTTTTATGCTGCAGCATTAATTGCTGTTTAAAAATGTTCTAAAAGGGTCAAGTTTCATTTATTGTCCTGAAAATTCCTGAGTACTTTTTAAAACATGGATGCAGTAGGACTATCTTCCATAGTAAGCATAGGAACTTTGTATGCATGTGTGAAAGGCTTGTCAAATGTGTAGAAATTAGAGAGCTGTGTAATTAGTTTTTACAACCATCTGACCTTTTTATTTTTGTTCAAGTGTGTACGGAAAATAGTTACCAATGAAACATAGCTATGTAACAGCTGAAAATCAGCATCACTAAAGACAAATTTCACACCCAGCTAAATCACAGAGAACATTCTGTCTAGAAGAGTAAAATTATTAGTTCTGGAACCTAACTGCAGAATGTGATTTGATTTTTTTTTTTTTTCTTCCCAAGAAGTCATAAATGCTTCTGTGCACCAACTTGACCGACATGCTGACTCCTTTTCGTTGCAGAGGCCATGGCCACAATCTCTTCTTTCACTGAAGTATCCTAAGGCTGCTCAGAAGTGCGATATGTCTACTAGCACTTCTCCCATAAAATGTGCATGTCCTAACAGGACAGAATTTCAGATATGTAAGACTCGAGTGTGGGGAGACAGGCCATTTGCAGGTGTCAGATGTTTCAAGAAGGAGCAGCTGCGCAGGGACTAGCAGAGGCAAGCAAACTGGGGAGGGTGGATGGTTTGTGTGAGGAAAACCTTTTATTTGGTTTAGCAAAAATATCAATTTTGGTGGAAACACCCATTGTATTTAGGAGAACGCGTGGAGGAGAAGTGAATAATAACTACTTGGCTGGGCAACTGAAACCACTTGGTGTTTGGCATCGTATTGCTTACATGAGGGCCTACAGCATCGTCATGTGTTGGAGCTTATGTTGCAGCCTGTGCCTAAGTTGGGCATTGATTTTTGCAAGGAAGCACACTGCGTATTCATTTACTTTTCCTTAAGGGCCATCTGAGGTTGTTTCCTTTTCAGAACTGGATTTGAGATTTTGAGCAGAAGGTTTGCAAATCTGCCAAGGCCGTGTGTTTCCAGGGCTCTGTTCTTGAGACTGAACTGCATTGTTATCAACATTTTCTTCAACAGAAAATGTTTATTGTTATTTTCTCTTTTCATTCTTGTAATAACACCAAGTAGTTCAGTGAATGATAATGGTGTTCTGAGAAACTTTAATTTGCTCCTGGTTTGTTGATCTGCCAACAACCGCCTGTAATGAAACGTGATCGGCCGTGTTGAAGGTCAAACCCTTGGGTACGACGATACCTCTGTCGTACCCTCGGGGCACTTCAGTCGTTTGAAGGGGGGTGCTGTGGATCCCATCATCAGGATAATTCCATTGCAAATCAGCAAAGCAGCGGTCCATACTTAAGATATACAGTCTGGCAGTTGTACTGACCTCCTAATTTTGAATGCTTAAAGTCAGCAATAATCAGTATATAACAGACAGCAGCATAGGGTAAAGCTATAGTAGATAGCTTTTCTGAAGGTATACCAGGTACAGGAGGAGTCCTACTAATAGCAGTGTGAAACTCTGGGCAGCCTAACTTAAGCTGCTGCTGTAGCTAGAGTAGTACAGAGGCGCTACAGGTTTGTATCTACCCAGCAGAACACAAGGAGACGATAACAGCGTGGCAGAGGTAGGGAAAACCACCGTAGCTCGTGAAAAGCATGAGGTAAGAATAAGCCACCACCAAAACCACCAGGCAAACCCCTTTCCAGAGCACAGTTTTCCTGGCGAAATCCTTATCTCTTCAGTCTCCACTGCTGCAGGTACAGGAACTTTTTCCTAACATATTTTTCTGGGGTGGCCCAGGCCTTTAAATTTGTTCTAGTCAACCTGCTGCGGCCCTAAGAAAAGAGGTTTTATAATTACTGCCTGCTGGTTCCTGCTTTGCTAGCTAGTAAGCATCTGTCTTGTTACATTCACCTCTGTGCATCTGGTTTTTGCCTACTCCACAAAGGAGAGCTCTTGCATTAACGTGGTAGGAAAGGGCAGCGTTGTCGGCTCTGCAAGCATAAAAATGTGTAAGTTATGAGACAAATGCATGGTTTGTTCCTTTTTATTTGCCTTCTGGTTTTGGAAGCTTTCAGGTTCATTCACTTTTTCAAGGGTTTGTTATGGGATTTTGTTTGGTTTTGTTCTTAAATTAAGAGTGTGATTTTTTTCATATGTTGTCATGAATCATGTTCGGATGTGATTGTTTTATTTACTTCTATAAAACAGTATTAATGCTCAAAGTGAAATTTAGCCTCTATACGTCTATATCCCAGGTTCAAGCTTGTCAGTCTCGGATACCACAACAGGAATGAAATTTGGTCGAACTGTTCCCACTAAAATCCCTGTGAATTTCCTCATTGACTTTATTGAGAGCAGGATTTGCTCCTATCTGGTTCATATGAGCTGTATACGTGCTTTTTTAATGGTTATAATGGTGAGCAGATCAGTTAATAAACTTCTCAAACGGTGGATTTAAACTACGATGAGATGAAAGGAGATGTAAGTAGATATAAGCTCCGTGTGACGTGGTACATGGTGTGACAAGGAGTGCCTTCTGTCTGAGATGAGCCTGTCTTCGCAGAAGGGAAGAAGCAATCGGTGAAAGTTTGGTAGCAGTGCGGGAGCCTCTTCAGTATATTTTCCGCTAGTCCTTGCGGAGCCTGGCTTGGTAAGTATCTTGAGTGATACACAAAGCTGGTTTGCTCTGAACTTAAACTAGGAGTAGCTAGAAACGTAGGGTAGTAGTGCTTGCTTGGAAGTAAACATCTCACTCGTTCCTAAGTGACAGTTCAGAATGTAGCACCTACAACCCGATGGCATCATAGCTTTTGCTTTAACAAAATCGTGTTCCATGCAGTGATACACAAACTACCAGCAACCTTTTGACAGATAGTATGTAGTACAGGTGGGAGCTTTTGACAGATGTGGGAGTATAAGAATATTCTCGTCTTATTTTTAAATAGCGTATGCCTCTTGCTGATGCTCTGGGATGGGAGCAAGGGCCTGCACACACACACATTGAAGCAACCAGGGCAGGAACGCTGAGAGGGCACAGTCCTCCCCTTGCTTCCAAAATAGCATTTTAGCTTAAAACTGGCTTTTTTAAAACGTGCTGTGGTTCACCTCACAGAGGTACAACTAGGAGCAGTCGTTTTCACTATAGTTTCATCCCTTCTCTACTTTTCCTGCTTTTGTGGTTTGTGTTTATTTCAATCAGTAAAACAGTCTGCCACGTACCCCGCCTTGGCCAGCAGAAAGATGAAAATGCGAGTTGTGCGTGTTAGGACACAAGCTAGTGTTGCACCATTTCTCCCCCTGCACAAGAAGTTGCAGTTCTCTGTCTGCCCTCAGGCAGTAGTCCTTGGTACATTATTCATTTGCTCTAATTTAGATGTTTTTGTGAGATCTTAATGTTCTTCTAAGTCTTAACAAAGTTGATATGGTATGAAACGCAAATTATTTCTGCTAGAAATCTAGCAGATGACTTCATATAATTTAGCTAAACTTTTTGAGATTGTCATAAAGCCTTGTCCTGGTGACCAGGCTTGAAAAAACAAATATTCCCTACCAGCCTTTTCCCTTAACAGGATTAAGCAACTCCCTAATGGTTTGCCGCAAATCCAGCTGCAAGTAGGTGGCTCTTACTGAGCCGCTTACGGTACTGGCAGCTGACCTGCATGATGTTTGAAGGTTGGATGGGCCTCTCAGTGGAGAGGCTGCTGATAGAAAGAGTGACTATACACATGGACTGATATGCTTAGTAATTAAAAAATAATATTTATTATAACTTAAATGTGCTAGGAAACATGGTGAGTACAAATGCCACAAAACTAAAAGAAAAAAAATTAAAAAAAAAAAGCAGCAGTCAATACAAAAGGACACCTTGGAAGAATTCAGCTGATGGGATAGGCATGGTATAAAAACCATAACGTGGCTATTTCACCTTCTGCAAAAAGAGTCTATATTCCTCAGTAAACAAGTAAGCATTTTGAACTGTACAAAATGTACTTTTTTAATTAAAGGAAGAATATATATCTTTGTAAATATACAGATATGTACATTGTTGTAACATTCACAGTAAAAAAAACCCAAACATGCCAATGTGTTTGGCGCACGAGGCTTCCTTTTGATGTGAATTGTTTGCAATCTTTTCTATGTAGTCTATGCAAATTTGGATACTTTAACTGACATCTAAATAGCATTTCATGCATAATGAACACAGTACAAGAACACTCTTCTGTTAAATTCTATTCACCTCCTCTGTTAACGTAAGGCTCATAATCAACGGCTTGAAGCACTCGCTGTCTTTCATCCTTGCGGGGGGGGGGGGGGGGGGGGGGGCGCATTCACTTCACCCTCTGTTTATTACTGCCTCCGAGGTCCACTTCAGTTTGTCCTAGTTCTTTATGTTGAAATCACTCCATAGAAGCTACGATCCACTAATTAGCGTGTATGAAATCCAATCCCGCCTGCAACTTACAGGACCAAATGGCTTTGGGGACTCGTGCAATTAGCTGTATTCACTCCTTCTCGGAATAAATAAATGTGCTTTACCTTTTCATTTAGTTTTCGGAAACCTACGTGATTGTTTGATCCCCCTCACAAATCTCTGGATTAATGATGGTTCATTGCTGGAGGGCAAGAGAAAGGAAATAAAAGACCAGCGGAGGCATTTAGAGTGAGTCATCCAAGTGACACCTCCCAGGGTTTATATCATGCTGCTTCTGGAGGCACAACTTGAAGAAACTTGCTCTATATTTCATTGCTGAGACAACACGGAGAAAGCCGAGTGGTGTACCCTGCCGCTGGAGCACTGCGGGGGACACTACGTGGCAGCAGATGCTTCGCTCAGGGTTGAAGAGAAAGCTGCTCTGCAGTCCTGCCCAGGTGGCCTACTTGTCCTTCTTAGGTACAGTATCTCAAGCTTTCACAACAACTTCAAGGAAGTAAATGTAATAGTAAAATATATGAAGATGCCAAATTCTGAAAACTCACAGCAGTTTGTTGAGGCTGAATAACTGCAATTACGTTATTTGTTGCAAATCAGTCAAGAAAGTATTCTTCCTTAGCATCCAACTGTTCCATCATGAGCTGCAAAGAGGAGCCGATAGGAACTCTTAAGCTGGATTTTAGATTTTGCTTTTCTGTAAAAAGTCTGTAAATTGCTACATTTTGGGACATTCTTATGGAATTCTTCAAAGCCTTCCTTCTGCTCCCCACACTGATGTGCAGCTCCATCCTACTTTAATGACTGTTAAATGTCGGCAGGTTCTTTTCCACCTAAAAAGCTGTGGCAGCTTCAGTTCCACGGCGGCTTCCAACCTTAACAAATTCCCGGGGAAATTTGTCCAGCTGTTCGTATGCCAGTCTCCCATCTTCACCTGAATGCAAAATGTTAAAGCATAATAACGTATTATATCATTGCCCTACAACATTTAAAATACTGGATTCTCTGCTGTTAGAAAGTACTGATATGCCAGTAACTTCTTCCCATTCTTAAAATTTATTTTGTTGAAGGCAACTTCAGAAATTACTTGGAAAAATTAAGCATGCTCTGAATGTTCAAATTATTTTTTTTTTTCTCATGTAATTTGCTGGTTTTATCTAGAACAAAACAGAAGCAGACATGGCTTGTATGATTAGATGACAGGATCTGTACACTTGTCTTACCAAATCACCTGTGGTGCTTGTCGAGGTCTCAGCTGCAGCTGTGATACACTCGAGGTAGATTATGTTTATCCACTTCTACTTTGGACAATATAAAGTTTACCCACTTCTCACTTCCTAGCACTTCAAAGAAGTGAGTGTACCTACATCTTTACTTATATACTGCTGAAAAAGAGGAAGCAGTAGGTTGGCTGAATTTAACTATTTGTCTCTGTCAAACCCTTTTAGGTACTGTCATCTACACGCACCTGAAGATAGCATTGAGCCTAGTGTGTTGAATTGACCATTAGGAATCAAAATGTTCTCTGTCTGTCATCTAGAAGAATGGCCGTACAAATCTCCCAGTGTTTTCAAAAGTGTCCCTGGGCTAGTTGGTTTCTAACCTCAGCAGAGTGAATTCCTGCTGAACTGGTGAATGAAAGAGAGTACCTTTGGAGAGTCTGCCGAACGACGATTACAAATGGACACACACCCATGGAGTGGAAATTCGTGCTTAGCCTAAAGGCCAGATAAATACAGTTTTTCTGTGCCACTGAAGTACTGGGGCCCTGAAACTGTGCAGCCGCACTTGCAGTCACGTACTGCTATGCAGCCAGATTACAGGTTCATGAACAGGGTATCTGTTGTCTCAAGGACAAACAAAGGTCAGTGCAAGGTGCCTGAGGTACTGAGTGAAGGAGGACTGGCAGGCTAGGGTCCGTGCAAATAAGCATATAGAGATAATTTAGATTCAATGAACACTTGGCAGTGCTAATGGCACTTGAGAGTGTGACAATGGCACTACAGGGGTGACGGGAGGGGATCCCCAAGAGAAGGGTGTAGGATATGCAGCAGGCAGTGTGCCAGTCCTGCCTCCTCAAGGCTGCTCGGTGTTCAAATTCATTATGAATTATTTCTGTTTGTCAACTTCTCCTTCGCTAATTTTCCCTTTTCTACTTCCCCCTCCAGACTCACACAATTCAGTTCCTCTTTGGTCCATTTTCATCATTTTCAAAATGAATCGTTTCTAATATATATTTTCTAATGTGTTTGAGTCTCTACATATAAAATTTTGCTTCAGTTAAGAGTCTCGCATTTGTATAACTCAGGTGTCTTACATGCTGCTGTGAAACAGGCAACTCACCAAGTGAGAGCAGGGTTTCGGACGCCACTTTTCTGATCTCTTCGTTGTCAGACTGGCAGAGCGTGACCAGCATTTTAATGCTCTCAGGAGCCTGGGAAGCGTAAAAAGAACCGCATTAGCACCGCACAGTACACCACAGTTTTATTTCACAGCCCTGTCTGGAAACAGTGGCCATCCTCTGCATTGCCCTTCCTACTCCAGGGGGACGGCCTTGGTGGGGACATGAGGAATGGGTTTTCCCTGAGGGGGAGCACCTAGGACAAGGCATATTTTCTGCTGTCAGCATGGACCCTTTCTAATTTTCCTACCCTATGTGCTACATGCATGAATCTGGCTGATCAGCCACTTCTGACCGTAGGCTGGGTGATGGGCCATGGGACAAGGCAACAAACGTGCCAAGGCACAGGTATGGCAGGGAAAAGAACAGGAGACAGGCGGCGAGGGAATGAGTTTCACACTGAGCGTGTCCAGCCTGGTAGGTTTGAGAAGGTTGCTCTTGCCAGGCTAACTGTGTCTACAGGGGCACGTTGGCTGGCCAGGCCAGTCGCTTCACCGCAGGCTCCTCACTGACACCTGCACTCACCAACATGTCCACATTTTTGCCTTGCCTCTCCTATTTTGGGAAGAAAGCAAGGAATAATCCTGTTCTCTGCTACAAAAATGTCAAGACATTTGGGGAGGGCAGCTGTCATAGTGTCTCTGGCAGGCTGTTTAATATGGTAAGAGAGATGAGTGAGAGGAAGGGCAGGTACTGCCCCGGTGTGACGCATGGAAGATGCTCTGAGCCACAGAGACAGGATTTGTTATGAGCCTTGTCGATCCGGGGGGGCACGGGTCTCATCTACAATGCTCTGAATCAGCGCTTAGCTACTGCAGCCATTAAATCTCACCACCCCATCTCGAATGTGGTCGCTTGTGCTTGACTCGGGGCAAGTCTGCAGTGGGTGCATACTGGCGACTACAGCTCAAACACTGACGTGAGTGATGGGGCCACAGCAACACAGATGGGACCTGGTGCAGCTGACATGGTTTGATGTGGGTGAGTGCCATTGGGTCAGCTTATCCACAGTCACCTATCAGCTGGAGCATTCCCATCCGTGAAATAATATCTGCCAGAAAGGCTTCAGCTTTTTAGTTGAAGATCCCAAATGACAGAGGTCCTTTTCCTTAGTAGTTTTTTTTTCCCAGCAATTGCCATTCTTACTGTTCAAGATGCATCGGAGCCACACTGCTGGTTCCCATCGCTGGTTCCTAGTCTGCCCTTTCCTGAGAGATCAAAAACCCCACTGCGCCCTGCATGCAGCAAAGGTGTAATGCCCCTCACCGTTGCTTCTCAGAGATCCCTGCCAGCATCTTGTTCAGGGGAAAACATTTTTTCCCTATTTAAACAATAGTGGATTATGTATTGGATGGTATCAGTTCTGGCTGGGATGAAGTTACATTTTAGAGCTGTCTTCTCCAGGGGACAGTTTTGAGGGAGAAATAATCAGTCTGTGGTGGGTCTGTCTGATGGAAACGTTTTTTTTGGCTCAGTGTCCTGTACCAGTCGGGCTTAGGCGGCTGCTGTTTCCCATGGCTCTGTATAGCCAAAACAAAAGCAGCATTTTTCCTTCCCGGCATGGGAGTGCAGAAATGGTACAGACACTAGCTGACGCTGTAGCACCCAGATGTACCAGCTGTTTGTCCGTGTGGTTTGTACTTGCTACTTACAGCTGCTCTGTGTGGTGTCACAAAATGAGCTGTGACCTGTCTCTCCCTTTCTCTTCTCCCACTGCAACCCACGTGCATTACAGCTAATTGTATCCTGGGAGAGGATGATTTTTTTTCCCCTGCCAGTCAGTACTCCGCAGAGGAATAATTTTTTTTCTCTGTGATGTGGAAGTAAGTCTCCTAAAATCAGTCTGAGAGGGAGGAAAACATAAACTTCATCATCATCACAGAGCCTGTCTGTTTTTGAAATGAAGCTTCTAAACCATTCCCAAACATCATGGTATCTGTACAAGGATGCAGTGCAGTAATGCAAAACAAAAGCACTGCTGCTGCTGCTATCGCAATTTGTGTTTTGTTGTTTGTACCTCTCAGATGTCCTTTCTTTAGAGTAAAGCCAAGTGCCACAACTGAATTCCTTGTCTCTTACCTTGAGGTATCTTAGAGCCAAGCAAGCTGCCTTCTGCAGCTGGAGGTTGGGCTGGGTTAGTGCTTCACAGTAATAAATCAAGGCCTGAAAACAGATAAAGAAGAGTAGCAATGAAAATGTCTGTGCCTGTGTGGAGCAGAAAGGTGACCGTGGAGGCATTGCTACCCTACTAAAGAGAGAGGGACTGCCGCCGGCCTCCCTGGCAGCGAGCACGTGGGACAGAGAGGGACAGCCCCTGCTACAGGTAATGTGGTGGGATAATTCCCTATAGCAGATCCAGGCCAGGCCACTAGTTACAGCTCAGTGGGAGTCTGTAGGCTCAGGCCAGCTTTTGGTGAGGAAAAGTTCACGGTAAAGTGAGAAGCACGATCCGGCACCCTTGAAGGCCTTTCTGCATAAATTGCAAAAGAGCTTTAAACGGGCCTTAGAGTCTAAATAGCTCAAGGGTTGACCCTTGAGATGGTCTCTCTAATGTAGGGATAGTAATGAATGGGCTGGGATGGACCTCAGAGGGACTGCAAATATTACAAACTATTACAAGGTTAGCCTGAGCTGCTAGACCAGTTTACTGCTTGGTCCTAGAAATTAGTAGCTATTACTGAGCAAACAAAGCCAGTGTGAGCAGCAAATCTTGGTGGCAGTCGGCTGTGCAACGAACTTATCTGCAGCATAAGGCTGCATAAAGCCCTCGTACAAGGCACCTTGTGGTCCTTCCCGCAGGTAGTGAACCAGGTATCAGCTACACACACCGGTTCCAGGAAAAGGTTGTGTTTTGCCTGAGATGCTGCCTCCATGAAGCTGGGGAGGGGGGAGGATGGTGTGAGGTACCAAGAGGCTGCAAAAATGGAAGATGAAGCGAGAGGGCAAGCAAAGAGGGGACTGGATCGACAGAGAAGAACAGCAAAGAGTGAGCTCCTTTTTCTCCTCCCTCTGCCTTCCTTCTACCACTCTTCCTCTTCCAGCTGCCTTTTCTTTCACTCTCTCCTGACAGGGAACAAGAAGGATAGTAGGGAAAGGTCTGCCATGAAAGGGTAGAAGCCAACCCCTAATTTCTTCTTATTCCTCTTCTCCCTTCTCTTTAATTTCTGTGTTTAATCTGGCCCTGCTTGTTGCCTTTGGTATCTGTGACTGACTCAAATCTTACATCTCACAGCTGAGCTGTGGTGGCCCAAGGCAGTCCATCCCCTCCAGGAATGGTGAGAGGTCCCATAGATGCCAGCCTCCTTTGGGAAAAATGTAAAAATCTCAGACCTACATCTTTGCATGTTGACGATGACAGGGACTGTTGCCTTGAAGCCCTGGGCTGAAGCCAAGTCTGAGACAGGCCAGCAGAAATGCTGAAGTGTGGAAGATAGCTGGAGAGCACAGCACTGACTAAGTATTTGCAGAGTTTTGGTTAGTACCTGTTTAGTGTAATGACAGGTAGAAGCAGACTGGCGTAACGACAGAAACAGATCTGGGTGTTTGCAGAAAAATTAGATAGGAAATCCCTCAGGATCAGTTTAAACCAAGCTTGGAGCAACTATTTTATACACATAGACATTTGAGACATACAGGCGGAAAAAATGTCATGATGATACAGGTTTCTTATGCGATAGGTGATTTTCTGCCACTTACCTTCTCCCTGAAGTGCCTGTTTTCTGCAGTAGCTGTCAGAAGTGATGCCACAGTCTCACTGACTTCATTTTTATTTTCATTGAGAAGTAAAGCCAAAGCTCTCAAAACTTCTTGCTGTGGTGGAAGGTTATTGGAGTTTATTTTGGCCACATTTTGCTGCAGTTTTCCATCTTTCACTGACTGCAGCACCTGAACCACAGACGCTAGAAGTGCAAAAGGAAGGTTCTTGTTACTTATTTTATCTTCTCGATATTTCAGATTGCTCATTTCCCTGCTAGCAGTCCTCAATTTTTACTAAACACACAAAGGACAGGAAAAATCCCCATCTGAGCAATTGCTATGGATCCGTATTGCGGTGTGTCTGCATGGAGAATTGACTGGGCTTTAAGTTGGGCCAGTGTCTCGGATGTTCTACCAAAGGAGGAGATGAGTAGATGGGCTAGGTGGGACACTGCGGCACTTACGCCCACCCAGAGTTAAGGGCCTACCTGTCAAAACTTCACTTTCTGCTGGAACATGTAAATCCTCCCTATAACAAGTGAAATCTAATATTGTCAGTGTATTGCCTTCCAGGGCATCTTTGTGAGAGCTTTTTCTAGGCAGACTGATGTCTGCCACCAAGAGCCAGGGCTAATGTGTTTCAGAGGTGGGCTGAAATGCCTTTTTCCTTCCAGGTTTTTGAGTAAAAGCTCCCCAGTATGCCCAAATAAAAATGAAAACTAGGCAAGGTTTCTCAAACTCCCTCTCAAATAGAGAAGAAGAAAACTTGGCTTGCCAGGGATTGCAGTCTAGCACACTCTGCGGAGCATCTGCTTCTCTCTTTAGCTCTCAGTGGCAGAGCCTGCCAAACACCGAGGAGCTGTGATCCCTTGCTCCTGAGAAGATCTCAGCACTTCAGAAGGTCTTTCCATAAAGGATGATGAAAGACCAGAACATCATCCAAGCTGCAGGCACAGAAAACTTCCCAGACCTTAGGCCCAGCCCACCACCATCAGCCATTTCCTAAAAACTAATTCTTTCAACATATTTCTTTCCCATTCAAATCTGGAAATAGAAATGACTGAGGGTGTATCTGCATCAGCTCCTTTCCCTTGATATGTACAACTGTTCAGGTGCATTCAGACTTAGTATCCAAGGCACTTATTTGTCTCCTTTCCTCCCTTCTTTTGTAAAATCAGCTTCAGGGCTGAACTGTTTAGTGCTGAGCTCAGAAGGACACCAATGTACTCCCCCGTTAGCCACCAGAATTTATATACCCTACCTTCTTTTGCAAGCTGCAGCAAATAGCTTCCGAGGTCATTAACACTGTGGCTGGCAAAATAGTTGTAATACTGAAAGACGGTAATGATCTCGGAGGACATGCTGGAGTAGAGGACAGGCTCCGTCCGGTCCAGGATCTGAGACACCAGGATCCTGAAGACTGCAGGCAGCCACAAACAAAGGGATGCGTTAGTGGGAGCAGAAGCTGTGGGCAAAATGCTGCAGTCCACTTCAAAGCCAGAAAGAAAGAAACCTATTTGCAAAGCCAGATACTTCCCAACCTCCTCAACTGTGGTTTGGTTAGAAGCTAGACAGACCTTCTCCCTGTTTAGCTGTCATCACCAGAGGATATCTTTTTAATGATGAACCTCTGCCAGTTTACGGATGGCTAGTGCAGTTTCCTACCCGATACAGCATTCTTTCTACCCAAACGATACCCTGCATTGCTAAACACATATCCATATGCACTGGCAGCTGCATCTCTGCGATGCCACGGAAGTAAGGGGGATGCGCACAGAAGCAGGATTTGGCTTTGCTTGTTTTCATGTTCCTGCGTGAGCACATGGCCTGCAGAAAGCTAGTTTGAGGCACTGTCTGTGAGAGCTGTAGCGTGGAGCAGGAGGAAAAACACTGCCCTGGGTAGGCATCTGCAATGCGGGTGCCCACATCTGAGCAAGTCACACTACATCCCCGTTCTAGCCCAGGGAGAGCTAGTCAATGTGGTACATCTCACTTCAAATAGGAACTTATATTCAGATAGACTCACTTGGCTGCATATTAATTCCATCCCAGTGAACCGTAATGGGGTACAGACATTATACGGACACATAAAATTAAGTGAGAGGATTCCTACTTCACTGAATCACTCACAAACCTGTATATGGGAATAGACTTACTTTCCCATTAGCTCATAAACTTTAAAACAATATTTTCTTTTCTGCTCACCTCACCTTTTCTCCTATTCTGATCTGATTATTTTGGACCAAAACTGGTTCAAGAGTTGTAGCATTAATTTTCACATGAGATCTTGGAGCCATGGCCAAACAGACCTCCAAGGGGTTGGAAAACAAAGCAATGAAGGTTGAGTAAAGCCCAGTATACCACCGTTCTCTATTTTGATGACTGACACAATTTTTTTGCATCAGTTCGTACCTGTTTCTGCAAGTCCTGGACACTCCTCATTCACTGTGGTGGCAAAATTGATATCCAGCTGCTTCATCATCTTGTCTGCAGATGTGTGATACACTCCCGAAGAGCCAGTACACTTCATCCAGAAAGCCAGCAGCGACAGCTTCTTGTGGAACTCTGGAATTGCTGGAGGAGAAAACAAAATGAACAATGAAACAAAGCTGTGCTGGAAGCATCGACTTCCAGAAGACAAAAGATGGTAAAAGTGGAGGAAATCTCACCCAGCCCACTGATGGACAACTACTGTTTGGTGGGTCGCCCTGTGCCATTACCTTCACAGAGCATGATCATGTGCGCACCCTAAGCTTGTAACGTGTTTTTTTCTGTTTCCCATGGTAGAATGTGAGAAAATTTGCTCCTGATTCAGTTCTGGACACTGATGTCTCATCCTTTTAAATACCACGAAATACTAGGGGAATACTGCAAATGGTCCGCACAAGACTGGTCCCTGTCCTAGCACTGCTCTGTGGCCTTGGGTAAGTCACTCAATTTTGCCTCAGTTTTCTGATAACCAAAGTAAATACACCATGGTATATTTGCCTATCCTGCCAGAGTGTTCACAAGGGTGAGTAACTAAGTGTTTGTCAAACTCTTCCAAGGTATTAAAATAGACACAACAACAACACAAATATTTAAATAGCTCTCCACAGAGATGACAAAAAATAGTATTTTGGGATAAACCATTCAAGGAGATGTATTATGCCTCTGATAGTATAAGGCAGATCCCCTCTTTCCTGAGGTAAGAGAAGTAGAAGATTTTGGCTCTTCAGAAGTGGCAGCATCCCCACCCCACCACAGCAACGACCTCTGTGCATCTTCTGCACATCAAGCAGGACAAGGATAAGTCCTTTCTCTTCTCACCTGCTTATTTCTGGATGTCAGCAATGAAGATAGAACAAGGCCCCTGACCAACCCTGGTGACTGCTACATCTGCTGGTAACTGTGGGTCGACCTTACTACGGTGGCATCTCCTGCAGTGGTGGTGAGCTCTGCACAGCGATTATTTCAGCAGGCACACATGCCCAAACAAACCCTTTTCAGAAGGAAACCCTCTAACTTGCCTCTTACCATCAGTAAGGGAGGTGATGTTTCCCAAGTTCTCAGTGCTGATCTCTGCGATATTCTCCATCACGAGGATCTGCCTGGACAGCTTATCCAGGAGGTCTCTTGCCACGAACGGTGTTTTACTGGAGAACACAATTTGCTGGTGAAGAAAAATGGGAAGAGAGGAAAAGGAGTCATTGAGCAAAAAAAAAAAAAACCTCGGAAGAAAACAAAAAACCTCCAAAACACCTGGCATCTGAAGAAGTGCAATGGCAAATTCATTGCCTGGAACCATGGGATCTCCTTAACTTCAAAAGCTTTTTGTCTCTGGGATATTTTATGATCCTGGTTGATATGCACTGTTGCTTATATTTTTAGATCTACACCCAGATCCAGGCACTTGAGTATCCAAGCAGCCATTAGCATAAGTAATTTCTGATTTATACACTCTGCAAAGTTAAAGGAATCCGTCATCATAAGCATTTAAGCCAGAAAAGAATATTAGTCTGACTTTCACATAACACAGGCCGCGGACTTCCAGGACATGCCTGCCTGGAGGCAGACCACAGGTCACTCTTTCTCCACTCCGTTTCAGCTCTGATCAACTCCTCAGTTGTCTTTATTAATTTGGTGCTTTTTCCTTGATAATACTCCCTGCTGCTGCATTTTCTTCAGCAGTCCACATAAATATTGTTCATGTCAAATCTGCTCCGTGTGCGGACACAGTTCGAGCTCGCTTCCCCCAGCTGCACATTTACTGTGTACTCTTATACTTAAGCCAAAAACCTTCCTTTTTCTCATACTTGTGAGTCAGCAAAGTGTCCAGCTCAGCACTAAGGGTGCTGGAATCAGACTCGCTCTGTATTGCTTCAGTGGGCCTTTGGGAAAATAAAGCTAATTACATCTAAGATGGAAAAGCCAAGTAATTGCAAAGAGGAAGCTGCAGTATGATTTGACTCATCAGGAAAACCCTGATGCCCTCCATTGCTCGGGTGGCTTGCTGGAGGTTTAAAATCACATTTGCTGTGCTTGGGCTCTGAAAAAAAACCTCTAAAAGATTGTGCTAGTTAGCTGTGAGCACAAACAGAGAATTTTGATGTCCGGGGGGGCTGTCATGCACTGCGTTCCCTGTGCGTGTTGCAGACAATCTCTCCAGCTCACACTCCCTAAATGAGCTAGGCCCGGTACCTGAATGAGCTGTGTGCAATACTGCAAGTGCTTAACTATGGTTATATCGAGGCTGTCGTTCCCTGTGGTCAGGGGCAGAGGGCTGCCGGCCACGCTGGTGCCCACACCCGTGTCCTCGGTGAGAGCTTCGCTCAGGTGGCCTCTGGCTTCTGGGTGCTCCGTCCTGTAACTGGGGAGGGATGAGGGAGGGAGGTCAGTGCGGGGCCGACTGCCGACCCGGCAGACACACGCACACAAGCTCACTCAGGGTGACGAGCAACGAGCACGGCAGAAGAGCTGAAAGCAGCCAGAAACCTCGCGATGAATACATCATATCGCAAAGGAGCAGTGCTGCCCTGGCTGGGCTGTCCCCTCGGTGGGTACAGCCCCCTGGCCCCTGACTGGTTTGCCTTGAGCGATGCGATGCCCTCACCAGCAAGCCTTTTTAACCCCCCGTTACTGTCGCTTGGTGGTGACAGTGTTTTCTCCCATCTCTTGGTAAATCATCTCCCCAGTCGCTCTGGATTAAGCCCCCTTAAAATTTGTGCCATCCCAAGCACCGAGCTGCTAGGAACAGCTCAGTGCTTCTGGTGTCCTCCTGCCGCCAGCTTTAATGCTCATCGCAGAGGAGACGAAAACCACTGCTGGAGTAAGAGACATGATGTTTTCATACGCTGTTTTAGGCACAATGTGTACAGCTTACTTTGCCAATCATTTCTGTAAGAGCGTAAAGCTAGTCTCACTGTGTTTTAAATCATTATTTCCAACATTGTCTTGTTGTCCAAATGGTCCTCCCTGTGTTTAAATGCAAAGGCCGAGGTCAGTCCCCAGATGGCAAGTGTATTTGGCTGCAAGTTCGGAAGTTTCAACACTTGCAATCTTTACACTGAGTCACACACTTACTTACACATCTAAAAATGGAAGCGGGGATCTACACTGTCTGGGGATGAGCCAGAGGGGAAAAAAGGAAATTTTAACTTCTACTTTAACTTAAAAGATTTTAGTTGCTTTCTAAGTTACCTTATAACTAACTTAAATTTATGCAAACGTGCCTGGTTAAAGCCAGATCCTTAAATCAATGCAGACTGAACTGAGCTCAGAGTGCCAATTTAGCAAGCAACACAATTCTCCAAGTTTTTCTTCCCACCAAGTCTTATTCTGTAAAGAGGATATGCAGTGAGACGATGGGAACTGCATGGTGGTTGCTTATTTGCACTCAAAATTGTTTTAAACAGGCCATGATAAGCTGCAAGAAGGACAGCTCCCTGGTTGGAAAGCATGGGGTGCGAGGGAACCATGTTCTTTTCTTTTTTCCCAGCTCTTGAGCCGCTTACATGCCTGCCGGGCATCGTGTCAGCTCCGAGGATGCAAACATGCTTTTAGGATCTAATGATTGAAACACAGCATCTTAAGGTCACACGACAATGACAGACCATGGCACAAACACCACAGCTTGCTTTTTTTTTTTTTTTTTTTTCCTCTCAGAAAGACCAAAAGTGATGAAAGAACGGCAGGTAACACGCAGGGCCATGAACAGAGTACCAGTCATCACTCTTACATTCCAAAGGAAACCTACACCATGCTGCTTAAATCTGGCCCTGTGTTACTGTTACTGACAAGCTTAATCCACTGCAAAGACTCATTTGGCTAGAGAGAAAAGACAAAGGGAGGGGGGGGAAAAACAACAGAGGATTTAGTAATTACATCCAAGGAAAGCCAGGTCCAAACCTATGTCAAGGAAGAGGCTCTGCCAGTATTGATGTCAACTTAATTTAATTTACCCTTCTCCTTTGGAGGACAGATTGCGTATATAACAGGAAAAAAATGATCCTGGAAGCTAAAGATTTTGTATGCAGCAGCCACGGGGAACACTCTGACCCTATAAAACTCATCAAGGATTACTCAGTCTTCCTTGAATAATGTGTGCACCGGGATCCCCTGTTAGCGACACAGAGCTAGGGTATCAGTTTGGCGTAAGCACAGCTGGCAGTTACTACAAACTTACCTATTCTTCTCAATCTCAGTGTCTGAAAATACTGAGTCTGCACCTCCTCCACCATTACAAACCTCCACACCACCACCATCCTCATCATCAAAGTCAGAGGTGTTCAGGAAATCAAAGCTTTCTAAAGCACTTTCAACTGTTAGACTTAAACTGGAGGACCTGCTTCGGCTTACTGCTGGCTTGCACTGCAAAGGCAGAACGAACCAATGAAAACCCCAGATATTAGCTACTACTGAAAGAAAAGAAAAAAAGGATAAAGCTTTAAACTTTCAAATTCTTAATTTTATTTTTAAAACTTCATTTTATTGGCTGTTTCATTTCAAACCTTCATATTCATAGCATATACAATCAAAGCCTGAGAACTGGAAAAACCCTTCCCTTCCTCTTCCCCTCCCCATCCTACCCCTTCTCTTCCCCAAAGGAAAACCCTCAAAGGCAAAATTCGATGTGTTTTATAGAAACGAGAAGTACATCTTGAATCCAAATGATGCAGCTTTCAGCATCCTCCAAAAGGAGAGACGGCAATTCACACACTGGAAGTTGAAAGGGGAAGGCACGTTCTGTAATCTCTGTTCTAGCTACAGAAGCCAAATTATACATATCCAATGGCACAATCGGATTTATTCCAGATGTAACTCCAACGGACCTTAGCCAGGAATAAATTTGGTGCCGTATCTGCAGATTTATTCACGGGATGAGGGGACGTTTGTGGCCTTTGAAGCCACATGGCTTATCAAGGAAAAGCTGATCAGGCATCACATTCCTAGGTGACAGAGAAAGGCAGTATTGTAACTCGAAAATTAACAGTGCTAGAGATGGGGGAAACCATCCTGTCTCACCACTGGGAAGAAATGCAACTGAAGCCCTGCTGTTGCTGTAGGACGTATCAAAGGCCCTGGTCCCATGTGCCCATTCATCCAGATGCGCTCATAGAGTTGTTTCCAGAGTCACCTTGCAGGATCAGATGTAACTTGAGGGATCACCTCCGTTGGTTTGTGCAATGACTTCTTCAACACCTTTAACACTATGTCATTATTTGACCAGAACAGCCAAGAGCCACCGGTGCTGTTCCACAAGCCACATCGTCCAGTCCCAGGCAGGAGCCAGGACTTTGTCTCGGTTTGTAGGAAGAAATGCATTGGCCTCCAAGTTCAGACTCAGTACCAGCTCCTCTAGAGCTAAGGAGGCTTGGAGTTTTGTTTCCAATTCATTTGCACACAGTATGAATGCTATAATGGTCATATGTTAGCACTTATGATGCTTGACACCTTAAACTGATCGTACAGTCATTAGCTCATCAAACACACTTCCCAACACCTCTGTGACAGACGTGGCTGCTGTATCTTGCTTCCTCTGCGGCGCCAATGGTTTTAGCAACCATTTCTTTCAGGGCTGGTAGTGCAGTTTCTTCAGGCAAAAGCAAACAGCAGCACGTGGGCTTCTCCTTTTCTGTGCCCGTCTGATATTGCCAAGAGAGATTTCTTTAGCCACAGTTGGATTCCAGCTCAACCTTTTTGCACGGGGAGCCCGGCACGGCTGCTGGCGATGCTGAGCGTTGGTCTGCAAGCTGATCAATAAGCGGCACACAGACATAAAGGAGATCTGGAAAAGGCGTCCTTCTCCAGTGTGCAGGAATCCTGTCTGCACACGTCCGTCCTCTTTCTTCCCCCCATCCCACGTCTGTCCCTTTGTGACTTCTGATAAAAGGAGTGTAAATAAACAGTCTCCATTGTCCCTCTGCTGTTTGGATAGTTGACCTCTTTTGTACAAGCTGCGGAGCAGCCAAGAACTTAAAAAATAATAGTAATAGTAGCTTTGCCTGCTTGAACCTCCTTGGGAAACAGCGCAAGAAACAGGGGCTGCAGGCTGTCAAAAAACACTTAATTTGGGAAAATATCATGCAGCTGCAAACACCAATGGAAACACAGATGTTAACAAAGTTTCTTTGTAAAAAGCTAATGCTGAAGTATAAATGCTTCCCTCCTTCCTCCTCAGCCATGTTTTTAAATGATGAGGCTTAAACAACTAGCAGACCAACTTGCATATGAATATGAAGCATTTGAAATGATTATTTCCCATATAACACTCTTTGCACAGTAATGCATCATGAGTTATTATTCATGGGAGAGACATGAGTCACAGTGATCGGCAGTAAACGTATTAACAACACACATGCAAAACCCTTTTCTTCTTTCTAATTTTCAACGTTATGTCCATCCTGGTGTAATGACAGGATGTCTCTCATTTTTTAAAATGGATGGGGGAAACGGAAAAGGTTTGGAAAAAGCTTAGGCGATATGGGGATGGCAACCTTCAGTGAGACTTGTGCTTCTAAATCTCTTTGGCAATTTAGAAAATTCAGCTTGTATGGCTACAAGGCCTGATCCTCAGCTGGCATAGTTTTGCACAGCTCCACGGAGTGCAGGGGTAGTATGCTAAAGCACACCCACTGAGGATGTGACCCACAGATTTTAAAGACACAAGGCTAGATACAATCTGATCTCCAGTATGGCACAAGCAACGGGTTCACAAGTGGTTTCTTCACAGAATGGTATAATTTAATTACCCCTCTGTCACTGCACCTTTTTCTCTTTCCCCCAGGTTTCAAATAGATTAAAAGATCCATTGCTTGAGGGTACAAGGCTACGGTAAGTGCATTCCAGACAAGTTTAAAAATGCAACACTGTGAAAGGATGCTCCAAGCAGGAGCAAATCGACTGCTACTAAGGAATTTTACTGAGCTCCAAAAACACTGCTTTGATGTTTGTGAGGCAGGGGAGGAGATTCTACCTGCTAGATTTTCTTTAGGGTAGTATTTTCCAAAAACGTACTCACTTTTAGGATGTCATCCAGATGCATCACTTCTTGGTCCAGGTCCTGAAACTCTTTATACTGCTCTTTATGTGGCTCAAGAGCTAAGAGAAGCCCTTGCAAGGCTTCTTCAATGCTTCCATCGAGATAAGACTTATATCCTTCTGATTCCCCACTGATCGATCCCTCACACTGCAGCCTCTCTGGGGTCATGGGTGCCTCTGCTGACGTTAGCCTTTTTACCAGCTGCTTCGTGATGTTGCCCTCATAGGTATCCAGCTCCACAGGCTTGAGCTCTGAACCTTCATCTGTGTCCTGCAGGAGAGACACCGGGACGCTTGTTTCTATAAAGACACGATCGCTCCCAGCATCGGAGTTTCTTTGGCAAACTTCAGGAGCTGCCCTTGGGGTGGCCTTGTTCTCAACCGCTGCTCCCTCTCCCTGGGATGGCAGGTCCTTCGGCTCAGCGACAGAGTCTCTGCGGGAGTCACTGCTGCTACAGTCCAGGCTTGAGCTCTTGGAGGACTTGAGAGCTCGGTGCTGGGTGGGGGTCGCGGTGATCTCAGGGCTGGAGCTGACATGAGCAGAAGAGGGCTTTGCTGCGTTGGCAGGGGGCGTGCGGTCTTCGTAAGGCAGGTCGCCAAAAGTGAAAGAAAGAGGTCGCTTCTCGGTAGTTGCTGTTCCATTTTCAAAGACGTCATCTGGCAAATTTGACTGAAAAGATAATAGTGAAAGAGAGAAAATGTTTTTCATGTAGCACTGGAAAGAGAAAAAAAATACAGTATGTGCCCAGGAAAGAAAAATGCAAGGAAAAAGATTAAAGAAGCATTCAAGACTTGAGAGATGGGGAAAATATTTCAAATCCAACTTCTGCTTTCATCTGGCATGGCTCCTGATTTTTCCCTGCTGGGAAAACTGCTGGAAAACTTGGGCTCAGCATCTCTTTGGTAAGCAGAGAGCTCTAGGAAGCGAGTCGCAGAACAGAGACCTGAATTTTGCTCGTCCTACCAGATTCCCTCAGACAGCATTTCCACTGCACTGCTCTAGTTCCTGCGGCATGTCTCTTTTTAATGGGGTTGTACTTAAGCCACCTTGGCTGCATTTTCATACCCATTATAGATTTCCGTTGTGTTTATTTTCTGACTTCTAAAATAGAAATCCCTAAAATTTAACACAGTTTGCCCCAAAAGTTTCTCTAGTGTTATGGCATTTTAATGGTGATATTGCTATGCTATTTCTTTTCTGCTGAAAGTATATGTTCTGCATGTGGCATGGATATCTCTAATAATTGTTGAACACAAGTTACATAGGAGTCCTGTTCAACACGAGTTTCTGCAAAAATGAAACAGAAGAATTTGTGTAGTGGTGTATTGACCGGGACATTGATCATTTAGGAAGCAAAACCAGTGTACACAGATGCAAAAATGATCACAGCATATACATATGTTCATCACTCTGACTGACCTATGGGGAAAAATCGTTGCAGGAGTCACAACCTGCCTATCTGACCTACAAATCTTGCTTTGTTATGTGGTCAGCTCATGGAAATGCACAGCACAGATGAAAGGCAACCACTATTTTGCTGACAATTTCCTGGAAAGAACTGTAGGCATTCACATGTTGGTAAGGTGCATAAGGTTAAAGTGTCCAAAACTTGCATCTTTTTTTCCCAGCACAATTAGCTGCTTTTTTCTCTAAACATAATTTATTGAAAGGTTCATTTCTTCTTTCCCCCGACATGGGTGTACTTTTAGCATCTCAAAGTCACGTTACTAGGCAAATGTATAACATCAATCAGTGTAGCAGGCCGCTTTTAAGAATACCATGTTGGCTTGTATTCCTGCCCTGCTCTCCACCCACAGATCACTGGCTTCTGATCATTATCCCTGTAGAAACCAAGAGGAACTTTGATTTAATGTGAGCAGCATGGACTCTCACAGTCATGTTCTCCCCTCTAAACAGTCAGCAAAACGAGTGAGTTGCAACAGAGAGCAACACATGAAGCATGCATGGGAATGGAGATGCCACACAGGGACTGAAAAAAATCCTTCACCAGACGAAAACCAGGACTCACATATAGCTCTAGCCCTGCTTTTGGGCTTAGCCTGTGCGATGGCAGGTCACTAAAAGAGCGACTGCGACGAAGCTTGTCAAAGAAAGTGTCTTGTAGAGCATCTAAGATTGTCAACTTTGGCCTGTCTTGCAGGGGATGCAGCCATTTCTTCAACAGTTAAAGCAAACAGGGTGTGAGGAAGGGCAAGTTAAAGGAATGCTTTGTAGCAGAGTACTAAATTACAGGCATGGGATGCAGCACTTGTAAAATTCATATCTGTACAGATGGCCTATTCAGCTTAATACACAGTCCTGATTAAGCATTCAGAATTTGATTCATGCAAAATGTGAAGAGCAGCCTGTGAATATCTTCGGTACAGTGGCAAATTTGACCATGGGATGCATTAAAAATACTAGTGCTATAATGGTTGTTACTGTTACAAAATGAACACACATTCCGTAATGATTATTCAAGTATTATAGCAGTCAGGCAAGAAGAATAGGTATGCAATAATTGGCCACGTAGTTTCAAAGATGCCAGGATCATAGTCACCTTTTAGGATTAGCAGCTAGGAATGCACTTGCTTTATAAGTATTTGTAAGGCTAACCTGCTGGAACCAGGGAAAAAAAGCTTAGACATGTAAGGCAATGAAGCGTTTGCAGTGTTTGAACTGCTCTAGGGCTTCTCATTACATAAACATGAAGCCAAAGAGAGCTTACAAAGAATGAGTGGTCCTTGAAGGTTGGCGTTTCTGGAGTGCCTTGGCTGTACATGGACATTCTCCTCTGGAGAGCAGATGCCTTGCTCACATTTCCAGTGGATGGGGTCAAGTCTTCAACATCAAAGGGACTACAGACACACAAGCAGGAAAAAAAAATGGTTGTTAGGCTGAGCAAGAAGGAATTTCAGGTCCATGTAAAGGATTTTTGAAAAGGTGGTTTATTAGCACATCAAAACCCAGAGGTAGCAAGTTTTTTAACAGAAGTGTTTGAAGGAAAATGTTGTTAATTAGACAGCAGGCTCAGAAGTGTGGTTTTCGGTTCTGATAAAAGTATTCTACTGTCAGAAATCATTTATGTAGCGTAGTCTGATGTTATTCTTCTCACATGAAAAGTATTCTTGGATTTGAGCTGGCAAGTGTCACACATACTAATGAGAAAGGTGCTCTACTATTAATAGAACTGTTGCATATAAAGGAAACCAGTAGCTGTTATTGCTGGCTTCACGTTTGTTGCATTACAAGAAAGAGCATACATGACTGTAAAAGCTAAAAGCATCAATGCTTCTTCAGAAATGACAGTTACCGATTTTATTAAAGTGCTGTGAGAATTGGGTTTGAATCCTAATGCCACCAGCTTACCTATGCTCAGCAATACAGATGGACAACGCTAGGAGATTTCCCACCACCCTCAGGCCATGTACAAAGCCCATAAAAGCCAGCTTTTAAAGGTGGGCCAACTTCTGATCTTGGCTAGGGTAGCATAAATCCAGGGCAACCCCACTGAACTTGACACTAATATTAAAAAAAATTAATGAATATGTATGGACTCAGTCATATCTTTTTCTTGAGCTTGGGGAAGAATTATACACTTTAGTCAATTCCATGATCTCTCATCACGATCTGTTTCATATGTCTCATAATGTCAGTGCTCACCAGGCCTACTGTATCAGCTGAAATAGGCACAACTAAGAAACTGGGTACAACCCCATTCGCCACAGGTAATACAGGAATACTGTGGCTGACCATGAACTATTTCTCATCTCCCAAACTTGGGCCACAATTCCTTCCCCATCTGCCTCAGCAGGGAGCAAAAAAGGAGAGGAAAGATCATGTGGACCTTTTCTCTTTGGTTGAATTTTTACAACTGCGTGCGTGCGTGCGTGCGTGCGTGCGGGCATGACCGACCGACCAACTCTACTTACTACCAGGTGATTTCAAGGTTCAGCTTTATTGTGCCAAGGTCGTTAATGTCTACTGCAACCACCTGGGGCCGAGCTGCAAACAGGTCTTTTGTCTCACAGGTAACACTTCCCACAAGGATGTGAGTAGCAAGTCCTTTAACTTCTGTGACCTGTAAGAGACAAGAACAGGATATCTAGGACCACACGAGGCATTGAAATCCTTAATTACAAGGCAATGGTTTTGATTTTCTGGCCTGGACCCCTTCCTAAAAGGCTTCTGAAGTATGACTGTGTTTGTTGCACCTTCATAACTTAGGGGAAAATTCAGATTCATAATTTTTTTTTAATAAATGCATAATTGCATATGATATGCTTCTATGTTTTCTTTATGTTTTTATGGGTGTCAGAAGAGAACAACCATACTGGCTGAGACCAAGGGGCTATCTGACCTTGTATGTGGTCTTTTGCAGTGACCATAAGCAGATCCCAAAGGAAGAGTAGGAACAGGGAGAGTATATTGAATGTTTTCCTGTCTAATATTCTCTCAGCAATTGACAATTTTCATGTCAGGCAATCTCCTGATGTAGCTGGCCTACTTAGTAATTCCCAAGGGAGCCCTATACTATGTATTTGTCTCGTGTAACTCTGGGGCAACGAGGGGATGGAGCAGTGATGGAAAGACTCCGGTTTAGGAGGATTGCTGCTGATTGCTAGGAGTTGCAAAAGTTGTTCTTTCCCTGGGGGACAGGGCATGGAGTCAGAGGGATTTTCATTATGAAATTTTGGGAACTGCTGTGCTCTAGGAAGCTGCCAAAAAGTCGGAGTGGTTTTTCTATGCACCCTCATCTCACTGTGAGCAGAAACCTCACAGCGCTGCTACCTGACAGCATAGCACTGCTGTGCTGCGCAGGGTGGTGACACTGGACCTCAGGACTCTTCCAGCTTACGCCCAGATGGCCCTGTGTGTGTTCAAATGAGAGCCCTATGTATTTCTCCAGATCAGCAGATGCTGCTCTCTTATCTCTCTTATTACTCATCAGTAATGTGATTTTTTGGTTTGGGGTTTTTCATTGCTGTTGTTTTCCTGAATACTGTTAGCAAACAGGTGTCTACCATTCCCTTGCTTTGGTGCAAATCATCTGAGTTGCTGGAGAGCGATGTGAGGCAAGGGTCGTGTTCGTATGGCTATGCCGCCAGTCTGGGGAGAGTTAGGACAACCGCTCCCACAGGACTCCCAAACTGATTACAGTCTTGTAGCATCTAGACTGGACAATACTATAGCACTTCATTCTAGTAGGTGTGTTGGAAATACTAATGATGGCTCATTTCCAAAGAGTTTAATGATCTGCTGCTGCGTTTTTGCTGATGGTGCATGAGAAGGCAGCTTCTTGACTCCTGCCTTGCTTGCAGGCAAAGGAGTTAGCATGCATACCTTAATGGAGATCAGTCCAACAATGAGAGGGAGGAAAACCATTTCTTCTCCGTCCCAGCTTTGCTTGCCATTCATTTCTATTTTGCCTTTCAGTTTCCATCGCTGGCGACCATAACGCATGAAAATCTGAAAAAGAAAAATCCTCTTATTTTCTTGAGAAGTCTGCTCTCTTGATGCACAAATATTAGAAACAGAATTGGGGACAGGGTCTGAAGTAGGTTGGAAGAGTTAGTGGTGTAGGTGCTGCCCTTCTGCTTCCAGAAGGAAAAGGTCTGTCCTGCAGGATCTCTGCCTCTCTGCTCTCCTCATCGCTCCTTTTGGTAAGGCACCCCTCACCCCAGCTTTCGCCTTCAGATAACTGGATGACTCATAACAAAGAAGCTGCAGGAGTTTTAACTCTAATTACAGGGAAAGCGGCAGTGGGGGGCAGGGGAAAGAGTTGGGAGGGCAGGATGAAAGCCCCCATGGCCTTTCCTAACACCTACAGCTTGCTGGCTCTGCTGCCTTCCCAGGCAGGGAAGAGGGTAGGTGAGCTTTTGGCCATCTCCCATCAGAGGCCTCCCCAGCTGCAAGACTTTGGCTGGCCGGTGATGGAAATGAATGAGACCCACAGTGCAGTAACACAATTTGAAGTGGTAAGAGCAGCAAGCCCATTTTGGGCTGCAGGGCCGGCTAGGAGAGACCTGCATCGCCCCCGCAGAGGAAGCATACGCTGCTTGCAGGTGTGAAAGCAGCAGAAGAGATTTGTCACAGGGAATGAGAGTGGGAACAAATGAATTGATGATCAAGACAGCTGGGAAGCACAGGTTGGGGGGATCCGTTATCACTGTGAATTTCTTGGAGGGTTAGCTCTGTTCTGGATAGAGCTGGAGGCTTTTATTTTAATCCATCTCCAATTAACCTGCTCTTGATGTTCTCCACTGGCAGACCACAGTGACTGGAGATCCAGACACAGCCTTACAGCAGGTAACATCTGGGTCTCAAGAAATGGTTATCCTGTGCCTTTCTGCTACTCTGCTTTATGATGATGTAAAGTCTAAACATTCCGTAAAGGATGCTCTCAAGGACTTCTTTGACTTGCTCTGCATGCATGGGATGGGACATATGCTTTTTTCTAGGGGAATTAGAAATGTTTTTCACGAATAAGACAGGGAGAAGCATGCCCTCATTCTAGGAGACACTTAAAAATAAGGGGGTTTTGCTTGTGGGTTTTTTTTTAATTTAAATTTTTAAAATAATAAAAAAAATAGCTTGTAGTTCTTTGAATAGATATCATCCAGTGCTCTGAATATAATTTTCAGGTCTTCTGGCAGCTTCTGACAGATGCCCTGACATAGGCAGACATAAAGAGAACTTCAAGGTTTTTCAGAGCATATACAGGAAAAATAATAGCTGTTTCTTGGGGTGCTGATGTGAAAAGGCTTTATTCATTGCAATGTAAAAAGCAGCAGAAATCTGCCTTCCTTTTGATTCTTTTGCTATTAAACAAACCATAAACCAACCCAGACATACCTCATATTGATCTCCTGGGCAGAGCCGAGCGAAGCCAGCCAGACCTGAGAAGGAAAGAAACAGAGGGGCTGTGGGAGGGCCTGGGCAGCTGAGGGCAGTGGGGTGCCCCGGGGCCGCCCCCGGGAGGTGTTTTTGACCCCCCTCTTGCTGCTGCCTTAGGGCCCTCCAAACCAAGACTAACCCCCCCCCCCCCAATATTAATTTTCTTTCTCTTTCATTTCTTTTTTTTTTTGTATACAATTAGGTGGGTTGTGGTTTCCAGCATATCAAAGATTTGAACTTTCTAGCTTTTTTTGCCACAACAGCACGAATTACTCTATAATAATTATAGAAAAAGAAGAAACAGCTTCCTGACGTCATCTGGCTTCAGAAACCGTGCTTAGCACCCTCACTATCATGATGTGTAGGCGAGCTGCTGATTATCATGTAGTTCTTGCTGCTTAACACTAATCAGACCAAGCTACACATTTTAACACAGATTCCTTTTTAGTACATCTTAATAGAAACACAGGAGGGGCTCCTTCTGTTTGGCGTTTCCATAACATTATCGCTCCCATACAATCCTAGTAAGTGCATCAAGGAAAAAGACTTGACACCTGTAATATGAGATTTATCCCATCTTTCCCCAGAGGGGGAGAAGTAGTGCAGCAAAGCACTTGTGGTATATGTTGGCTTGATTTTCTTTTTTTTTTAAATTGATGATGCTATTTCTATATTGGCACCGTGCATATGAAATGGAAAGTTTCCTGACGCTTGTGACCATCCTGAAATCCCAAGAACATTACCATCCCTCTCCTGGCCTTGTGATCTCTTCTTCTACTGGATGCAACTGGTTGGTTTTCACTAATCTAGCCCTCTGCTTCCACAGAGGGAACCTCCCCTTTCTCACAGATCTCCTCAGTAGTTAGCTATTGCACTTGTTTTGGTACAAAAATTTACTCAGCTTTGCCTGGGTAAGCCTAAAACTATGCCTCTAGTGTTGCAACGCCCAAAGAAACCAGTCTGAGGACACATACAAAGCCTGCGGCAGAGAAAGGGATGAAAACAAACTTTCCAGGGTCTTTGGGCTGCATTTATCCTAAAATGCCGTGGTTGAACATACATGGGTGTGTTAAAATCAAGGCAAGTAAGACAAACCCTAATGTTGGCTTTATCTACTGGGCTGAATTAGTTCTGCTAGCTGGACTGTAGGAGCAACGAGGCCCCTGCATGCAGTCATGGCCTGTCCCTGTGATCTGCTGATCCTCCTCTTCCATTTCTTTGACCAGAAAAGCATTTTCTTCACTCATCTTACTGTTTAGCAGAACAGAGAGGTCCTTGCGCAGAGCTCATATTACCATTTCCTTTCTAATTTATTTACTGTTTATAAATAATTTAAGCTTACTAGCACTCCGCTGCTGCTTCTCTCTCCCCAGGCACGCTTTTATAAGTGAATTTGATCTCTGCTGGGACATCTCTGAAAGTATCTGAGGAAAATAAAAGGTCCTTTCTTCGCTCAGTGGATGGGGTGGGAGGGGGAACACGGCTTAAAACGCCACACGGACCTTGTCCGGAGTCGAGTGCTGTGAGCAGCTACTGGCCCAAGCAGGCACCGCTTTGGGCCAAGGGACACGGAAGGAAGCAGCAACACGGAGAGGTGAAGCTGGAACGGAGCTCCTGCAGTGGTAGGCACTGGTCCAGCCTCTTCAGCCTGATGAAGAGGGGGCTAAGTGCTGACTTGATTACAGGGGATAGGTACTTCCAGAGGAAACAACTTTTTGGTAACTGAATGGCTCTCAGGGACTAAATGTATGGCAGCAGCCAATGGCTCTATCATGCCATTTCAAATGTCACGCCTTTGTAAAAGCACTGTCCTGGGCTTGTAAAGCAGGTCAGATGGGAGGTTGCTCCTGGGGTGTCAGCGTAAGTAATTAGGGGATAGGGTCATTGCGTGGCTGTGGTAAGGTGGCAGGACACTAGCGTTCTTCACTGGGAGGGCCACCTGAAGTTCATGCAACATGTACACCTCTGCTCGGGTGCAGGATGCTGGACACGTGGATGGTGATTGCTGGTGCTGGGCTCCATGTTGCAGAGCCCCTGGTACGTCAGGTCAGCCTATCGCTCTCCCCAGGTGAAACAGCTGAGCATTTTACCTCCTGCTGTCCTGGCACTTCCAACAGGTATAGGGGCACTTCCCTATACATCATAAGAGGACATGCAGATTCCATACAGGGACTCCTAAATTTCCACACTGGGTTTCCCTGTTTCATTTCAACAGCTGATTAATCCTGAGCAGTAATCAAAGCCTGCTGGCAAGTTTATTATCTTTATTTTGAAAAATGATTAGGTTTTTTTTTTTTTTTAAAAATATCAGTCATAAAAGCACAGTGTGGGTCCCCTGCTTCCTGACAGCACTGTGTAGGTTGGCTTGCTTTCAGTGTAAGTGACAGAGGGCACAAAATAAAAATAACTTTCACTGGAATGGCTAGGAACAGATAAGCTTTGGGGAGAAGAATGCTTTGATTTTAAATTAGATCCTAAAGTTAGCTGGATATGCTGCAGTATAACATAAGAGGGAAGCTTGCTGCATGTATCTGTAGGCTTTTGTGCTAGAGCTGTTGTGAGCTTTAGCAATAGCAATGGCTGGATTGTCCTATTGGATTCCTATTCCTAGGGAAAACTATCTCGATAGAAATCTTAGCTGTCCTAATTAGAGAATACTTAATGATACACCATTTCTCTTAGCAATTTTCTAATTTGGGCTTCTTTACGTTATGAGAACTGTGTTCAGAAGTAGCTTTTGTTTGGGGTTTGTGCTCTGCTCCCACATGTGAGTGCCGCACCTGGCTCCTCCAGTCCTTGAGCTTTGCTGGAGGATTTGGGCATACAAAAAAGAAGGGGCCAGACCTTTTCAGCCCAGTCATTTGTGATGCCCGGACACCTTTGCAACATGTCCTGCTGTCAGGAACTGTACATTGCACTGCATTTACAGCAAGTAAGGAAACACTTCGAGGGACCTGGCCTGATGCAATTCCCTTTCTACACTGCATGACCTCGTGTTTCCTTCAGCATGTCCACGCTGTGGTTCTGCTGTGGGTTTTTGTATAGAAATATCTGGCTCAGGCTCTGTGTGTCCATCTTGTAACTTTACATCTATGCATCTTGGGCTGCCTTTCCAGTACTGAAGAGTGGGGGCTTCAAAACCTGAGGTTTGGTGCTATGGGATGCAGCTAGGTGAACCCTAACAGCTGCTGCACTTGTTTTCTCTAATATGGGAGCATGGAGTAACTATTTTAACTTAATCTAAGATAGATCATGCCTTATGCAGTGCCACCACGGGACACAACTAACTCACAGGCAGGCAGACTCCAAACCCTGTATGAGATTTGTGAGCTCTAAAAACCCCACCAGCAATACTGTGGATTTTTTAAATGGCAAGATTTCAAGTGAAGACTTAAGAGTGCATGAATATTCAGATGCTGATTTTGTTTTATAGAACTATTTTCATGCCAGTGATTGAAGATCCAAAAAAGATATCCCCCCACAATCTCTTCTTTAAGACATTGAGTCTTAAAGGGATAACAGTATTTGCAATGCCTGGTGATTCACTGAGGCTTCAGGTAAAATTGATTCCATTGTATTCAAACCCATAAAGTTCCCTGTCATAAAGACAAGGAATAAAATGGAAAGGTGAATGCCACCACTGCGTTATCTAGGTGTTTAAATGGTAAACTACCCCCAGCTCTTTGCTTTTTTACATTTGTTCAAACATAGTAGCAGTCAGAATCAGCAAAAGTAAAGGAATTGGAAAAGGCTAATGTCAAATTAAGAAAGTATTTTGAACTTCAGCTCCGTGGGCATTCACATAATTTCCCAGTCATCTTCTTAAAGGATTATGGTCATAGAGGCAAAAGGTACAGCAGCCTTCGAAATGGAATTGCTTTGGCTGTTGGGAGGAGCGTTTGAGGGAGGTAATTAGCCTTGAAAACAAGAAGCAGTATCTCAGAAAGTCTCTCTGTAAGCTTTGATGTTCCTGGCTCTGTGATCGTTTCCACTGGGCAGGGGTGTAAGTTGGGGGTTTGAAGGCTCAGCAATGGGTGTGGTAGGGGAAACCCACACCTATCATAAATACACGTCACGCTAGCATGTCTCAATGCCCTCACTAAGGTGTGCAGCAACTGCTGCTGTTCAGGAGAAAGAAGAGCAAGGTGAAAAGGCAATTACCTTTCATCTTGATGCAAAACTCCCCCAATAGGTTTTCCAGCTCTGCTTCTATGGTACACATGTTCTGTGTCGGAAAAGAGAACAGTGAGGTCAGACAAACTCTCTTTCTGCCTTTCTTTTTTCTTTTCTTTCTTTTTTTTTTTTTTTTTTTAAGGTCTATTTGGAAGGAAAGATTCTGTTATGCAGATGAAAGATATTTTGCAATGAAATCAATCTGCCAGAGCCATCCTTGCTGTTTAGCTAGGTCTGGCCCTAAAAACGGCAGCTGAGCTATGCCTGCTCGCACCGAAGCTGAATGTAACCCCGTGCTCTTCTTCTTTGTGCTCTAATCCTCCTGTTGGCAGAGGGCAGTTGTGGCCCTTGAAGCATAACCTGGTCACTGTCCCAGTCCTCTCCAGTCGGGACATGTGCCAGCAGCAGCTCCATGCCAAAGCGGCTCCCAGTATGTTTTCCATCTCTCAAGAAACATGGACTACGTTAAGAAAAAAAAGACTGTGGGAGACAGGTACCAGACCCTCTCTAGTTCTTCCTTCAGATTTCAGAAGGCCATCACAGCTTGTGTGCTGGGATGTTTGCAACACTATTAGACCTTTCTTCATCTACTGCCTGTTTAATAACATAGATGCTGATCACAGCACGTAAAACTGGATAGGGTGCAGCAGATGTCTGTAGACATATGGGTTCCAGCCAACCTACCATCCCAAAATCTGCAGGGTAGGAAAGACATAGTTAGAATACATATAGGTTTGGGGCAGATTTAGGCTTTTTTCATGTGCAGCAGTTCCTGGGTATAACCCTGCTCTTGTCGAACATAAACATTATTTCAAGGAACTCTTTGGGCCCATGTAACCTGTCTTTGTAAGTCATCAGGTATTCACCTGAAGACAAACAAATAAATAATAATTCTTCTTTGCTGAGTTTGCTTTTAATTCTTTTACTTGGATGAAGTTCTCCCTGAAATCAGTGGCAAAGTTCCCATGGCCTTCAAACAGTGTGAGAGCGAAAGACTAAACTGATGAGGATGTACCTCTGTGTACTCCTTGTAACTCCTGTTGATTTCGGTTAAACTCTCTCGAGCTGCTTTGCTGGCAGGAGATGTTGCAAAGGCTTGCTTCATTTTGCTGGCACCATCACAGAGACGTCTTTGGATACAATAGGCTTCATAAAGCTCATCCACCTAGTGGGAACAATGAGGGTGCATTGAAAAAAACCTGAGAAAACCCAACGAAATAAAACTAACAAACAATGAAGTCATTTGCATTACAAGAAAACTAAGCCAAACTGTTAGATCCATTGGAAGGGGTGAGCAAATGAAGCTGCGATACTGTTACAGTCTATGAAAAAGAAACACAAGCTAAAAATAACTTGCACTGTAAAAATCTCATGACAGCAACACCAGATGCCGCCAGCAATTCACCTGCCTGCCCTGCATGTTTTTAACCATTGCTACTCCCTTTCCCCCCTGTCCGGGCTACATACAATCATAACGGTAGGGCAGGCACGCAGCAAGCTTGTCAAATACATCGGTGTGGAAGAGCTCTTTCAAAGGCAACTGCAACATCCACACTGCCAAAGGGGACTGGCCATAAATGGCACATTTAACAGGGCCAGCAATATCTCCTGTATGGCTAATGCCAGTTGTGGATCAAGGCTGTTGCAATATTTGACTAATAGGTAATATTGGAAGCAGGGAGTGATTTTTTTTTAATTCTCACTGCCCGTCCTCCAGAAACTGGGAGTCATAGTCAGAATCAGCACAAGTAAAGGACTTAGAAACAGCTGATGTCAAATTAAGAGAGTTTTGAACTCCAGCTCCACAGGTGTTCACATAATTTCCTAGTCATCTTCTTAAAGTCCTTCAGCGCTACTCAGGCACCCAACATTTCGTAAGCACTCTGGCAGTTTTGCAAAACCTACTCACACACAGTTTAAAGTCTCACCCGGATCTAGCTTCAGAGTGCAACGGGTTTACGTGTGTCTCATGCTTTGGTTTCCCTTTTCCCTCTGATCCCCGCACTGAATGCATACATTTACTCCATCTGAGCTGTTTGGTGGGAGTCTACAGTGGTATAGCTGGTGCGTATATTTATGTATATATACCAGCTATATATAGTGGTATATATTTACATAAACTTAATCTGCCAGATACAGGAGATGTAGGTTTTCTAATCTGACTTTATCAGGGTGAGGAGAAGGAAAGGAATAGAGGAAGCGGTCTCTTCGTTCTGCTTCTAAAGTCCTTGCTAAGATACAACGATATTTGTTTTTTACCTAGAATAAATTTTTTCCTTTGTTATCATCTCTGACATCAAGCCATCACCCTGTGCCCCATGGTGCTTATTGCTCAGTAGTGGATTTTCACAGCAGAGTTTCTCTCTATGAAAGCTTCCAGCACCTTGGCTTCCTCAATCTACAGCTTTGTGTTGCTGCATTAGAGATGAGCCTGATGTGACAATCCAGGTGTGTTCCAAATCCCATTTTCCAAGCCTGCTTAACCTCTAACAAAATGCTTGCTGTTGCTTATTTGCCTGGAGCTGGACTGTTCTTCCTGACAGCTTCAAAGAGTTAGGCTGACTTTTACAAGGCCAGCTTGGATACCCAGTGGCCGAAGCCTCTGACTTGAGGGATCCCTAACCAAAACAGGGACTGCTTTGCAAAGTGAGAGAGTTCAGCAAAGGGTAATGGAGGCACAGGTAGCATTTTGCCATTTCAAAGTTACAAAAAAAGCTTCTTGGAGTCATATCCACTCCTATTTCTCTTGCAAGTCAGCAAGCTAAAGACAGCTACTATAAATAGCTGTCACTTGGTATTTACTTCTGCCATCCGGGTGGAGCGTTAGCCCAGGGTTGATGTCCTGCCCCTGCCCATGCGAGCGCGGCTAGGGCACACTCATCTGCCCTCCTAAATACGTGGGGTCTGCTGCTGCGTGTCTTATTTTCCTTGCTCTGCTTCCTCTACAGAGCACCGGCGGGTAGTCGGCAGAAGGCATCGCTACAGCCCTGATTTGCTACAGCTGAAAAAGACGTTCTCTATCATGGGAAACAAAGATGTTTCTTTACCTGCCCAAGCCCGTACCTTTTAATGCAGCACAGCTCGGTTCCTTTTGTCTCTGTTGCTGTGGGTTACGGAAAATGAACTAATGTACTCTGCAAGCTTGAGTAATACTGACCAGCATTACCTCTTGTGTTCGGTGCTTTTCAGTCCTATTATAAGCCCTGAAACCATTAGCTCTGAGCAGGATGGAGTGGGAAGGACTTGAATGGAAATGTTCTTTAAGCACTAATTTTGCCATTCATGTTGCCAGCAAGAGAGGAGGTCGTTTGGGGAACAAAATTTCAGTCTATCGCCTGATGATTTATATTTCTTTTTTCAGCTCCAAGAGTAAGAGAAGACTGAAATTAAAAGGTTTGGATGGGTTGTCATAATTGGAGCAGTTCAAGCTGCGTGAACGCTTTTCAAATGACACTCAAAAGACATTTCATCCGTCAAAAATAATTCATTCTTTTGTGAGGCTCAGAAAAGCAACTAATCGCTAGCAGATATGTTTATAAGTAAGAGAATACATGCCATGGATTTTGTCCAGCTCTAAAATGTATTAGTATAAATCACAAGTACCTCTACTGACTATTCTCACCAATGTAATCAAGTGGATGTGGGCCCCAAACCGCGCAGCAGAAGCGTTAGCAGTGAAATCCAGGAACAGATCCAATCTAGCTGCTGCATACAGCAGAGACAACTGCCGAATTAAATTACTTTCAGATGCAACTCTCTCTCTACCTATAGTTTAACAATAAGCATGCAATGAGATAGATGTTTCCCAGCAAGCGCCTGACCCTGTGTTCTCTCTGTACCTAAAAGCCAGGCGGGAGTGTCTTGTGGCACAGCTGGACCTCAGGCGCTACAAAACACATGGAAACCCTTTCTTTGGCTCCAACACCAGCCCATCGCAGTAAAAATACTGAATCTGGGAGAGGCTTCATCAAGGCGGCCTCCCCAGAGTGGAGGGGTAGCAGGAGGCCAAGGGTTTGTTTTCCTAATAACATAGGAGCAGATGCAGAAGAAAGATGATAGGAGCACTCATTACCTTGCTAATGTGGAACTCCAGCCTTCTCATGTATCTTTCAACCGCTTTGATTTGCTGAAGGAAAGCAAGAGGCAGAGGGTGAGGCAGATTTAAATAAATCAGTAAGTCATCACCACGCTAGCTCTGCTCGGGTCTTCAGGTCCCCATGAGGCTGAGAACCTCCTCCTTAAAACATGCAGGGTTTTGTTGCCCGTGAATCTGGAGTTAGCTGTCCCACCTTACTACCATTAATCTGCTGCTGACAATGGAGCTCACTGACTTCTGTACCTAATGTATTTTTGAACAAAAAAAAGTTTTGCTTTGATGGGATTTCTCTGGTTTTTTGAATTCTTAAGGAAAAAAAAAGGATCTGAGCTTTTTTATTTCACAATATAGTACTCCCAGTACTCTGAAAACCCCTATTAAAATTGATGGGGTTTTGCATTTCAAAATCCATTCTCTTCCTCAGCAAACTGTTTTTGAAAGCAAAACCAAGCTTGGCATTTTGACTGAAAAAAAGCCAGACTTGTTCAGGAAACGTTTTTGAAAGCTTTCCTTTTCTTTCACCCAAATTTTCCTGCAGGGAAAAATATTTTCAATTTTTTCTTCCCCAGAACCGGCAGGAGCAGGGATGAGCTGGGGTTTGACCTGGCTCCCACAGCCACCCCCAGCGTGCCCCTGCCAGCCTGCCACCCGCCTGGAGCTGGCAGGGCGACGTCGCACAAGGCGATGGATTCACCGGCTGGCAGCTGACAGAAATAGGAGGTCTCCCTCCTCCGCCTCCCTCCACCCCTGGCAGGGGTCTGCCTCCTTCCCTGTGCCTGTCCCAGAGCCAGTTTAACTCAACAGCCCCTGGGGAAGGGCTGATGGGGTACGTCTGATGCCGGGTTAGTGAGCACAGCTGGCTGGCGGAGGCGCTGGGCAATACCAGAGCCCCTGGGAAGAGGAGGGGAGCAGGACTTCTTCCTTTGCAAGTGCAAATTGTCAGGTAACTTCTCCCTCGATGGTGTTGGCCTGGGTAGTAGATCCGGCTGAGAGAGGTTTCCCATGCCAGCTACGTACACCATACGGATACTAACGCTTCCTTCCAAAACCAGTGTCAAAGGAGGTAACGTACCTTATCTAAATCATACAGGACTCCCTGCAACAGAGAAGATAAAACTGTGATTAATTTTGCAACATAACAGCACCACGAGAAAGTAATGTGTGTCAGTCAATAGAAATCATAAACAGGACCAGGGCTGGAAGGGAAGAAGAGCATCTATGCCAATTCCCTGCATCCCGCTCCCACCCCGTGGCTGCCCCTGCACCTCGAGAAGGTTACTGTGCATCTGCACGATGATAAAGTGTGACACGTACCAGGCGTGAGTTTCTTTTCATGTCTTTTAACTGAGCAGTCAACTTATCCAGCTCTGTCTGGTGAACTTCCAGATACTCGCTGTAAACACAAACCAGAGAAGGGATGCATGAGCTCAGTAGCACATACCGAGCTGGCTGCTGACCATCCTAAAAGAAAATCTGGACAACAAATGGCTTTCCTCATTGGATCTGTTTTCAGACAAACAGTCATTTACATTGATCTGTCCTAAAAGCAGCTCCCTGCTGCCTTTTGGGGAATAAATAGGAACCACTTATTTAGCTGTGTGTAACAGCTCGGTGTTCTCCTTACACTGAACAACCAGTTTCAAGGAAGCTAATCTGCTGCTTAGTTTGGGGGCTGGTGCCTTCCAATCGCTGCTCCTGTATCTGGCTGGTAAAAGCCCATTATCGTCTGCGACGTTATCTTAAGGGCGATGACAGAACACTAGGAAATTCAGAGGAAAAAAAAAATCTGATGTTGAAATCCCAGACTTTGGGAGCTTTCCTAGCAATCTGAATGGAAATGAGATTCTGCCCTGTTTCCTGTACAAATATTTCAGATCCTAGGTGTTACAATCCAGGTTCCAAGAGGTATATTTTCCTCTCCAATCATTAAGGATCCCTGTTCCTGTGAGAGATGTTTCTCTAGGCTCTAAAATGTCACAGAAAGCTTCAATCAGCAAGCAGGATAAAGGCTCTTACTCCAGGCCACTCTTCAGGGCTCGGTAAACCTCTTCCATCCTTTTAGGCTGGGGCTCTTTGGGCGTGGTGCTGTTCTTATGGCCCAAATTATGCGTTTTCTTCACCTTTGCTTGGGGCTTCTTGAGGGCAGAGGAATTTTCAATAAAGGAGTTACACCTGCAAAATGAACATTAAAGAGAGGAAACCCCTATAAATCACAATGATCTCAAAGGAGCATAGCTTGTAGCTTGAAGAAATCTTCTGATATTATCTTTGCTAGCAGAAACGAATCTGCTTCTGTGCCTGCCCGTTAAAGGACTGCGTTTGTTTACAGGTTAAGAGGTCTGAGCAGCCTGGGACATGCGCTGTCAGCTTTTGATGTGCCAGCTGCCTTGCCGAGATACGAATGCTGGTCTGGAAACACCGGGCTGAGTCTGAGGTTCATCAGACGTTTCTCTGTCTTATGTACCATGCCTGCCCTGCCTCATGTTGCTCAGCCACAGCCATGAAAGGGCTGAGCCACATCCAGGTGCTAAAAACAAAGGGGAGCCCAGCTAATCTCAGGCATAAAGCCTGGGGGTTCCTAAGGAAGACTGGGGCTCGGTTAAGAGCATGTCAGGAGGACAGCATCACGCTGCTGGTCTTGAGCAGGGACCATAGGTAGCTCTGTATGGCAAAGGGAGGATGGTTGTGCTGCATACAGGTGCCTCTTTGGTGGCTCTGCTGGGGGTAGGTCAGCATCTCACAACCATCACTGACTTGAGCTGATGATGGAAGGCGACCCTTTGCCTGCCGTTCCTCCTCGATTGTCATCTGGTGGTCTGGTACTTGGAGACTTTACACAAGTTAAAATTAATTGTAACGTAGCCTCTGGGGGCATCAGGGACTGGATGACTTGGTAAGTGCCTGACTCAAAGCCCTCAGTCCTGCCTAGCTAAAGGGCTGTGCAAGGAAAGGCTCTGCAGCCAAGCTCTGCCCTGTCTCCAGCAGGACATGAAGGCAGCCCTGCAAGGGAAACAGAGTTGTTTTGAATTCATAGCAGCGTGGCAGTGAGAAAACTGTCTTTTAGGTAGCAACAGTCTTAAACTGGGGGCGGTGGGAAGTGTAACATGTTCCTGCACATTTCACATGTTGAAAAGATCACTGCATAAGTTAGTAAATTAAAATGATTCTCTGAAATTCTCTCACAGCTCTGAAGCATGTGAGGAAGCCCTGCATTAATGGGGGAGAGGCAAACAGGCACTTGGTAGCTAAGGCAGAGGGTAACAGCTTAGTTATACAAACAATACATAGAGAGATTTTAGCCCAGAAAGCTTTCTTTGACAAGTCAGAGAAAAGGCAGTCCTCTCTCGCCTCTTTTCCACCTTCACCCCCTAAAGCCCAGGGCTCCCTTAGGGTCTGGTTTGGAAATTCCCATTAGAGAGCACAGCACTTGCCTGGAGCGTCTCTCCTGAAGCCCGCTGAAGCCAGCAAAGGACTGGCTTCTAATAATCCCATTAGGACCTCCTGGAGAGAATGAATGTGATCCTATTGACATGATTTCAGGGAGCCTGTAAGATATTCCTGAAAAACAACAGAAAGCAGGTCAGTGATGATGGAGGGTAAGAGACAAGCGGTGAGGCAGGGACTGTCTGGTGTCCGTCAGTCATGGTAAGGGGCAACTGAACCCCATGAGGGGCCGCGAGCCAGGGCATGAATCTGTTTGTGTTGCCAAATTGTCCCGCCTCAAAAATAAAATGGCCCTATTTTCACTTCTGACTTATGGCCCAGGGTCTACTGAAAATGTGCCAGAGACACAGAGGGTCTGGATGTGGGACTAGAAACCAGATGCTTCAGCATGATAATCCCAATGCCATCCCTGATTTCTGCCATGCCTGGCATGCTTCTCCCCCAGCCCTGGTGTCCCCATCTGCTACATCAGGGTGCCCCGGAGATTATTTTGGGAGTGTGCAAAGCTCTTAGGGGGCACTCACCATGACCGCAGAGTGTTATTATGTATAATAAAATAAAAAAAAGAGGGTTCATGAATCAAGTTCTGCAGCTCCCCTTTGATCCTTGCTCGTTTTCCCCATGGCTGTTCCCACCTGGCTGCTGAGAAGGAGATGCGGTGGGTGTACGTGCAGCCACGGCATGCCGTGATGAGAGAGGGATGCTCCCCACCATGACAAGAGATGAGTAAACAAGCTCCAGGCACCATATGCTGTGCATTTCATGTGTCCAGGGGTGGCCTCAGCACCCCGGGAAGAAGCCCTTGCTCTGCCTGTGTGCTCATTTTCAATGCTCAGCTCGGCATCTGCACCCAACTAAGATGATTTCAACCCACCCACAAAGAAATAGCGAACAAGTGCCGTGGTTCACAACAGCTCCATCAGCTTGCTGCTGCCATGAGCGGAAAGGGGGACACTTCTTTCTTCCTTTCTTCTTTGATCAGCTGTTTTACTTGTCTCGCGCCCAGCACTTGCTGCCCTCGGCAGACAACAAAGCAGATTTTTCCGCGGCCTTGGTTTTGTGCTGCTCTGGCGAGGTGAATAGCCTCACCGAGCCATCTGAGTATCACGGCCAGCTGAGACCAGAGAGCAGGGCAGGGAGCGGGAGGGGAAGCGGGATGCTGGAGAAGAGGGCACTGGTCAGCGGATGCTGCCAGGGACCAGCTCCCCCACCCCGCAGGACCTGTCCTCTCACCGCCTCCTTCCTTCCCGGGGTGCCAGCACGGCTGCTAACACCGCTGTGCTGCGAAGCGGACTGAGAAACTAGGCCAGCTTAAAAATAACCTGACAAAAAATGAAAAAGGGATTTTTTTAATACTTTTTTCCCCATTTATTTTAAAAGCTGGACCTGGCATGCCCCATGCCCCCAGTTCATTTCACTCAAACAGCTGGGCTGAGGGGTGAGTTTGGTGCCAAGGCAGGACGGCGTGGCAGGGACTGGAGCTGCCTGCAGGCGACGGAGCTGATGCTCTGTGAAACCGTGACCTATGGGGCTGAGGGGGTGACAGTGAGTCTAAACCACCCTCTCATCCCCACAGATGAGGAATGATCACGAGCGCCCAAAAAAGCAGCCACTTGTGAAGGCCACAGATTTGCAATGTAAGCCTTAGCAACCAAACATATTTATTAAAGATAAGCACCAGAGCTACATGGTGCCGGCACGGCAAACACTCACTGGAGAAAGCAAATACGTGGGGAAACGTTGTGCGCCGTCCAGTTATATTTAATTTGTAGTGCTAAGCTGGGCAAATACTCTGAGGTGGCAGTAGATGTCATGGCGAGCTATTGCTTCTCCATGGAGAGGACTGCATTGCCTGAGGAGCTGCTTTGTCAGGAATATTTCTGCAAGAGCTCTGCCAGAAATACTTCTTCCAGTCCCAGCACTACTGGTAATGTGAAGTTTTCTCTATTGCACAACCAAAACAGTGTACATCTTTCTGTTTCGGAAGGAGGGCTGCCCCCTGTGTCTGGACAGCCCTCAGAGATACCACCTGGGCTGCAATTAAGGCCAGTTTTCTCCTCCGCTGTGGCCAGCAGATAACAGTGCCCTACCATTCATGTCCCCAGCTGAGCCTGGATGCAGCGTGGCCAGCTCAGGACTGAGCCAGTTTAACCACATCAAGTACAAACCCTTGGGACGCAGAAGTTGTTCTCGGCCAGACCAGGGCCATGAGCACCCATGCTGGGCAGAAACCCACGGCCAGGAGAGATGGGGGAAAGGGAGAGGGTGGGAGCAGGAGGGGTTCGGGAGCATCTGCTCCTTGAAGGCTCAGGAGAAACTGCAGTGAGGATTCGCTTCGGCTAACTCGCACAGGGATAAACATGCTCCAGCCATAGCTGGAGATACTTGAGTCTTCAGTCAATGAGAGCCCAAATTTGGCCCTACACTCACCCCTAGCTCCCCAAGGCTCTCAGCACACCTCTGCAGGGCTGAGCTCTGCTCAGGCCTGCCGATACCCAGCTCTTGGCAGAAGCCACTTTGCAGCTTCCAGGGTCAAACCCTGCATCCCAGTAGATGGTACAGCGTCTACCCATGCCAGCTGCCGTCTAACACTTCAAACCCCACTGAGAACCAGCTCCCAAGAGACAAAGTGGAAACCACCCGATCACAGTACTCTGGGGGGCCGCACAGCAAGTTCCCTTTGGTTTTGCAAATAACCTTAAGACGGTTACGCTGCGTGCTGTATGCTCCCATTTGCATACAAGGATTTGCATTAGAAGTTGGGTCCAGAGTGCCAAGGAGCAGAAAATGCCTTGCAAGTGTTCAGCACTTGCCCTGATTAACACCCCCACTGACAGCATCTGGAGACCTGTGAGGGCAGAAGCTAAACAACACTGACAGTCAGAGGAGGTTTAACTGCATAAACTTCAGCCATTCCTCAAAACATAAGAGGAATAAAAACAAACTTGACGTTGGGTCCTAGTCATGACCACATTGGCTATAAAAACATAATTATTTTAGATTCAAAACTCATGTCAAAATGCTAACAACTTCCACACAATGAATATCTTCTGTATTAATGTGAATGAAAGATGAATGGGTTTTGCTCTAAACAAAATCTTTATGTCCATGTGTGACCATGTGCACACATAGTGGAAGTGCTTAGGTTTTCTTTTGCTTTGGGGAAACTTACTTAAAAAACCAGTAATTTTTGGAAAAAGGATTTACTTATTTATTTTGCTCAAGCACTCAGATGGCTTTGTAATGCTTTAGTAGCTACGACTTTCCTCAAGATATCAGAAGGAAATGTGGAAGAAGTGCAATTGAAACGCAAATTGAAGACCTGCCTGGAGCTACTTTTGCTTTGCTTTTGCATAAAATGGTCAGAACTCAGAGGTCAGATAGGCTTGTGCTCTCTCTATATGTATTATATGTAATCTTGGTGATTAATGTATGTTTCATTTCTGTACAGAAGAAAACTGTGATAAAAGGAGGTAACAGAATCAGAACTGATGAAATCTCCCAGTTCTGTTCAGTTACTTTTCAGTTTGTTAGGTTAGAGCTTGACTCGTTGTACAAACACACACTGTTCTCGAGATTTAAACTTACATTGCTGACGTCTCAGATACTTCCAACTGACCTCTCAAAATCGTACCGACTCTGCCTAGCAGCAGCAGCCCCATAGCCCAGATTCACAGACAGTGGCTGCATATGGGCACCACATCAATGGATTATTTATGATATCTACATCTAGGAAACACACTTCGAGTGATGAGTATTTGTCACGGTTTGTTGTCATATACTTTGTAGAGGGTGATTTATTTTCCTGTCTTTTAAACCATTCACAGGCCTCTGTGCTATCGACTAAATAAATCTACCTCTGAATTTAATAATACAGTTGTATTCTGATTATACACATAGATGTAGTCACTAGTATAATTTCAACAAGGCTCAGGCCACAGGGACTTACCCAGATCTCTTGTTGCCTGACCAGTATCCCTACAGATGAACACTACTAAGGGGATTTTGGTGCTACTCCAATGCAGTGACTAAGTTTCTAAGTCTGCATTTAGTAGTTACCTAATACAATGCTACTGTCTTCTAGATACAGTATGCATTTTGCTCTCAATATAAAGCATATTGCACATCTAAAATGGTATTAAATGCTTTTCAGCTCCAAGAGATCCACCTCAGCAGTGGATGCAATGAGTACGCTTCCATTTTTAAATCTATATAGCTAATGAACCACTGGTGTTTCATTTTAAAAAGTCACCAGTCTGCTTAATGCTAATAATATAAGCACGCGCTGTGTAGGAGCATAAGTAATATAATTAGTATTGCCCGTGCTAAGTGCACGGCAGTTGAATGATGAGCCCATCAGCAGAATCGAGGGATAAGGTGAAATCCCATCAGTACTCTTTCTCTGCCCTATTCACTGACAGCTTGCAGCAGGGACTGGCATATAATTGACAATGTCTCTGTCCCCAGGGAAATAAAAGTCCCCTCTCCCAGCTCTCCTTTCAGTCTGGAAACAGGGAAACAGCTGAGCCTGAGCTAATGAGAGGGGAAGGGACCGTTGAGCCCATCACTTCCACAGGGCTGCCCTCTCTTCATCACCCTCACCATGGACCTCCACCTCCCATAATGCTGCAATATTTCATAAACAGTGTGGACTTCAATCCAAGCTAAGAGAGGGGAAATTCAGTCAGAAACACATTTGCTAAATCTAGACTGACTTTTGCACGGTCCTTTTTTGTTTGCTTTTTCCCCATGACCAATATTTTTTGTTCACCACATTATGAGGAGAAGTTGGTTTTGCTATACATGTGCTAGCAACCATGTAAAGCTGCAATAAATGTACCAGTGGTGATGGGGCCCTTGATTCCTCCTGTTCTCTCCTTGTAGCAGCTACGGTTATGGCTCTGGGCCTAGGGTTTGCTGTAGGGTGTTAGGGAGCAGTCTGCAGCTGCGGGTTCATGGAATAGAGGCTTCAAGGACACTTTGGGATTATGTGTAACCCTTGATGAAATGGGAATGGGGGGTAGGACTGAAGGGACCCTTGATAATCCTTTGTTCCTATATTATTTTTTTGTGTGACACATGTTTCAAGGTCCATTCTGAATCTGAGGAGCTGCAATCCTTATAGTGAGATGGTTTGTATGTTGTTCCTTCTGCTGATTTGTGGTCTGAAGGCTGTCCGCTAAAAGTTGGTGATAATTATTTAGGTTAAGGTAAGCTGAGGGCGTCCACTAAACTGATGCGAGTGGACGGCTACAGAAGTCAACTGATTCTGTTTTGCATGCTAGGAACATTTCTCACCTGCAAACCTGGGGTATGTCTAACAAATGAACTAGTATCTTCTTGAATAATGAAAGAAAAGAATATGTTCATCTCTCATCTATGGCAAGGTCTATGTTCTGCTTATCAGACTAGCTGGCCAACTTACAAAGGTAAAAACTTTTTATTGCAATAAGATCCATCTAGAAGCATGCATCTCCAAAAGAATAAATCCAATAATGGAAGAAACTGATGATACACGAGAAGTCACGTCCTCCTCCCAGCCAGACAATTCTTTCTGCTTTGCACTTATAAATCCAAAAAGCACAATTCAGTTCTAAACTTACTCAAGCTCAGTTCAATTCTAAGCTCATTCAGTACACCTTCAGCTGGTGTCACTTGCTTTTGTAGCTTAAAGTGTAGTCATTTTTTAATATTCACTTTCCAACTTCTTCTTTCTGACTTAATTGAATCGCCCTGGCGATATGAGGCCAGCATGGCCAGTAGCCCAAATAAGCACCTGGAATTTATGGTTTCCATGTTCCCTAGACTCCTAGAAGGCACAGAGGTATGCATCTTGGATGATAATGTAGACATTCTTGTGGATGTTTTTTTAATATAAAAAATTGAGAATAATATATGGGTAAGAGCGCTCAGGAGCATTATAAAAACTTTCACAAGAAATTTAATTCTCTCACAAGAGTTTTTACACTTTTAGGACAAAAACTCTTAGGCATTAGTGCACAGGCTCATAATTCCTGAATGCGCCAGGAACACTTCCATGGGATGGGATCTCCTGGAAGCACCTGTAGAAGGGTGTCTTCTGTTGGTCATTGGATTACATGAATTAAGACTTTCATGGCCCATTTTATGCTCCCAGTGATTGGGCTGCTCCTTCCTTGTGAGAGGTAGCATTTGCCAGAGTTGCACAGACATGTGAGCTCCATCTGAAGAACTATTCTTGGTTGCCAGAACAAAATCATGTGCATTCGTTCCATCGAAGTCCAAGATATTCCTAAATAGCAGCATATGGCTATACTGCCAAGCACACTTCCCAAGCCTACATCAGCCGGTGAAAGGCCAGCAGATCTGTGAGCTTCAAACGTTAATTTTAGCGTACAGAAAAAGAGCCACGTGGGCTTACCAGCATGGCTGCGGAGAGCAGTATTGCACAGAGAAGGAGCTATACCGGAGAGGGCTCCCTCTCCTTCAAATGGGAGAGGTGGGAGCAGCCAGGTCCTGCTTGGGTGGGCATCAAAGCCGTTGGTACCCACGTATTCCTGCCCCAGAACATGGAGGCAAACTTATGCCCCATCTCTTGCAGCAACAAGAATCTTAGTTTAACCCACGGCAGCTCGTGCTGCCCTCGCTGGCAGCCTGAGATGGGTCTCTTCCCCCATCATGGACATCCAAGCCTCGCCTCTCATGCCATCGACTATCCAGTGGGATCTCTCTGAAGGCTCATGCTCTCTCTTCACTGACGGCTTTATCTGCGTCAGTGCCACCTGCAGTGATTCCTTCTTTTATTAGTCATATTTCAATACCTTCAGTTTGGGTGGATTCAGTTTTTACAATGCACAAAGAAGTGTTTATGTAAGTCATGCATCTTTTATAGCTCTACTTAAGCCCGTAGCTGGGAGCTTTACTTTGTCATGCAGAAATCCCTGCGAGTGAGCACAAGGCGCTGTTACTGTTTCTAATAAATGAAAATGTTAGCTTTGGGTACTTCCGTACCAAATTTTAGCTTTTGTTTCAAATAATATTTTTCCCAAGACTTGGTACTAATAGCAAGACTTGTACTTTATGGTCTCATATCCCTAAGAACATTTTTTATGTTGGATGTAAGGACATTTTCAACTCAAATGTTACAGTATTTGCTAGTTCATCACTAGACACCCTAAGCAGAAACACAAGTTGTCTACCATCTGGAATAGCTCATGCTGTTTGTTCTGCTCCTCCTACCCAAACTGCATGAAGTACATAAACCAAAAAGCAATAATAATAGTAATAAGAAGAAAGCTAACAATCCAGGTCAATAGCAAAATGGTAAAGGGATCTGTGACTGTATACAGTCACAGATATAGGACCTGATACTTGATCCCACCGCAATATAGCTCCATAAATTCAGTAAGCATCGTCCGTCTTTCACACCAGTCTAGGTGCCAAAGTCAAGGTGGGGACTTTTAACTTCATCTTTTATTTTTACTGTAAAACGTGCCTTTGGCTCTAACTCTCATCGCCTCACTAGCACAAAAATACTGACTGACGGTGGCTAAGGCAAAAGCAGCACCCTTCTGTCTTGTACCACAAATAGTTTTCTTCCTGCCCTTTTTGTAGCTACCCTTTCACCAGAGCTCTTGGTACCTGCCCCGTTTCCCTGGCCGGGGAGTCACAAAGTGCCCTTTCCTCTGCTTAACCTCCCCTCAGAGAAACACCTACAGCACCGCTCCTTACCCTTGGTATAGCACGTGCCGAAAACATAAGGAGAGGGAAATGCAAATGAGTTATTTCACTGTAATAAACCCAAGGAAAATAAATTTGATCTTAAATGGCTCCCGCACACAACAGATGGGTTCGTGGTAGCTGACCTCATTTTTTTCAGTTCCACCATTTGTCTTGCGCTGGCAGCTGGAGTGAGCGTGCGTATGAACCCCACGCGGTGCCCTCCCTAATGCCGTTCCCTTACAGCACTAGGAATACAGAGCAATCGTATTCAGCTGGTATTACTGTGGATAAGCAAAATTTGGTCTGTAACAGCACCTATGAGCGTGGCTGAAGAATCAGAATCCGGCCGTCTAATTAGAGTTGACTTCTATTAATTTCAAACCCACCCCGGTATGCAGAATTATCTCTGATTAGAAGTCAACTCTAATTCTACTCATCATTGATTATTCTTTATATCAATTAAAGAATTAATTAAAAACAAAGCCCCCCTGCTGTTCAAGTGCCAGCAAATAATCTAAAGAAAAAGCATTTCTGAAAATCAACTGAGAACGATCGTCTCGTGCTTTAAACCCACCGTGCACCAAATCCGTAACAGCGGTTCAGCGTGAGTGACCTGCGCACATAACGAATCACGCTGTCATTTCGGCAGCGCTACACGGGAGTAAACGTGGAAGACCACGCAGCTCTGTTATCTATCCCTATATTAGGAGATAAACTACAAGGAGCAATCTTGCGAGAAGTAGTAAGACTAGCAGGGTGCAAAACGGGCTGTGGGAATTACTCTGTCCAGCAGCAGCAGCCTGGCTACTTCTCTACCTCCTTCGGCATATGCTACTGAACACTGCCCTGTTGGGTTCCACACGCGTTGGATGGAATTTCAATTTCTCAGCTCAGATCACAAAAAGTGATCAACCTGTTCTGCACTTTTGCAAGCATCAGCAGTAGGGGAAGCCTAGGAAACCATGAGTGGTGCTGGTGGTGTCCCTTGTCCCTTGCTGACCAACAGTAACATTTGGATGAGCCCATGAGTAAGATCTGAGAACACGTGGGGTAAGTCAGCCCTGATGGCAATAGATGCAACTCTGGTGGCAGTCTCTTGGCAAAATCCATGAGACTGTGAGCAGTGACCTAGATTTGTGTGTCAAGTGTAAGCAGTAGAGTGACTTCACTTTCTTAGACTGTGTAAGCAATGAACATGAAAACCTTCTCACTGGCAGGAAAGAAGAGCAATGACCCAGCAGTGTTTCATATAAAATCATCCTTAAGAACGCTGCTTTCTTTTATTACTTTGCACCAGTATTTCTGCTGTTTACAACCCTCCTTTCATGCAGATGGCAGCAGCACAGGCAAGGACAGCGAGCCGAGGCTACTACCTCTTTGCATCTGCAGGAAAGTAAATGCATCAAGTAAACACGTGTAGGATGGTTTGGGTAACCAGTGGGCTGCTCTAGAGATTAGTTGTTTTGCTTTGGCCAAGACAGACAAACTGTAGCTGTACTGGGTATCCACTCCAGGTACACTCTAATATAAGCAGGAGTGAGCTAAATTAAACAAATAAGGCAGGCATTTCATCCCTGAAAGGAAAGTAAAACATCATTGTTGTCAAATCCTTTCAGTTGCTAATGAGATACAAAGGCTTTGCTGCTCCTCTTTAAATAGTGGGATTAGGGTGACTTAAAATGCCTTGCATGTTTATACGATCCTTCTATTTCAAGGTGTGTCTTAATGGCACATTGCTTACTAAAATATTGTTGAAGACACATCGCTACATGTTTTAGGACAGAACATCTTTAAAGCTGGACATTCTTGTCCCAGATACGAATATTGCAGCAACATATTTATTTAATCTTTTTGACACTTCACAAGTGTGGCCATTTCAAGAGCATTGCCATAAAAGTCCTGCGTTACTTCATTTATATTTGGCAATAGCATGTGTCTGAAGCTTTCTTCTAGTACATGAAGTGGATGAATGCCGTCCATGCGCAATCAAGAGAGGCTGCGTGCTCTCATGTAACTCTCTTGTCTCTTGGCTTCAGTTGATTTAAATTCAAAACTTGAATCTTGTGCTAGAGAAGATCGTACATATATGACTTCTAAAACTTTTATTTAAAGTTATGGCAGAGGTTATTATTCTTCTGGCTGAAATCTTTTCACTTTTAAAAACTCTCAAAGGTGTAGGAGACAACAGTGCACATCTAACACCACGATCTTCTCTAGCCAGGATCATTAAAGGAGCTGTGAAAAGCAGCTGAAAGAGATTTGATGCAGGATAAAGGGTTAAGGGGAGTCTGTGTTAGGTAAAGAGTACCGGATGGAAAAGCTTGTGTTAATGAGGCTGGTACTGGAGAAGAGATCTGGCGACTAACGGGGGCAGCTGAGCAAAACCAGGAAGGTTACTGCTATGTGCGGACTGCCAGAAGGCTCAGGTATCCCAGCTCCTTGTCCCCATGCTGCTGTTTTACATGGAGCAGTCGCAGCCCACCAGCGCAAAAAGCAGGACAGCTTTATAGACACCCAAGTGTTTAAAGGAACCGCTTGAAAAAATATCTAGAATTTTATGGGGAACCGCTCTCCTTGTCCCCACTTTCTGAAACCATGTTTAATTTCAGTAGCTGTCAAATGTCTCAGAAGACTTTGAAGACTCTATAGAGAAGCTGTTCCCTCTCGAATCTGCAAGGGCTTTCTGCCCCTTGGGGCAAAGGAGGTTACACTGTCTGAGCAATCGCTGGCATGATTTTGACTTGGGTCAATTAGCTGGGCATGGTTTGGGAAGTGGTGTGGGCCAAGGACCATTCCCAAAGCAGTCTCCATGTGCTTCCCTCTTTTGGAGGACAAGGGAGTTTACTGCCACAGATACAGGCTGGTCTGTGCCTGTTGCCATTACTGCCTGAGATCAATCCCCAGCGCCCGTAGTTTACTGTCAAAGACACAGCCAATGCAAACCTGATGAAACACTTAAATAGATGGTAAGTAGATCTAGTCAGGTTAAATTGGTAAATTTAATCTGTAGTGAATGTTAAAAAAAGAGATCTTGAGTTTAAAATGTCATACGCTCCAGCAATGCTATAGGATTAGTTACCACCTGAGTCTTTTAGATACAGAGACATTACGGATAAACCGAGCGTGGATTAAACAGATCTGACAGCGTTTATTGTCGCTGAACTACAAGGTAATTATCTTGCGTAACTTTTCATTGCACAAATTAAGGCTGCACACATCTCGGCACAGCCCTGCTTTTGCACAGCCTGCCATTTAGAGGAAAAACCCACTGGGGCCATCGCAGGCTAATGAACAGCTTATAGGAATGACCCCACAGTTTGTCCTCCGCTGCCCTCCCACTCTTTTCTCCTTTCCTTCACTGTTGAGGTTTCTGCATTTTCTGATTCACATAATAGTAATGGACCGTCATTCTGGGTATAGGAAAAGGAGGATATAATGGTTTTATATGATGATGGAAAACTGTTTTGTCCTTTTGCCAAGGGAAGCAATTGTCTTCCTCCCCTGGCGGCAGCACGACACGTCCACAAGAAATACTGGAGAAAGCATGCATACAGCGTTCGGTTTATGCTCACATAGGAGCTGTTACGCTGGATCAAGCGGTGCCTTGTTCTCTACCAGGGAGAAGGAGGATTATTTTCTTTTTAAAGGTAGAGCTAGGAAAGAACGGGGAAAAAGCAACCCCTTGTTGGATAACTGCAGATGAAAAGCCATTTAACCTTCAGGGAGCTTCTGCTTTCAGCATAGGGCATGGAAATCAAATATATTGCAAGCACTTCCAGTCCAGCACCTGCGTGCATGGAAACAAGGCTTTGTGGTCCAGCTGCCATCTGGGGAGATGATGGCAACATCTCCCTCTGATTTCAAAGAAAGTAAAACCTTAGTATATGCAGGCAGGATTTTAAGCTGATTATTCTCCAGCCTCAGCTGAAGTCTTAGCATTTTTAATATGGCTTCGATTTGGCTTTGTGTAGCACAGAAGACTTAGTGAGCATTTCCAGCTCTTGGTTTTATTAACCTGAACATCTAATAAACTAAACAATCATCTCTGTTTACTTTAGCAGACGTCTATTCTTATTAATAAGATTCTGTGTATATCTAAGTAGATATGGCCTGCGAGAGTTGTTACACTGAATTCAGGAAAATGCCTCATGGTTCAAAGAGCATCTCACAGCCAATTGCTTCCTATCCCACAATCATCCCTGTGCAAAAACCCAAGTCCTCCTTTGAACTAACAAAATGGTATTTTGCGGATGTACCGAATGAGACAAGGAAAGGACAGTCACTCATGCAGGACTTGACACATTATACACTTAATTGAGCAGTGACATTTTTTCAACAGCATCGTCACCCACAGACATGCCTGTATGGCTGGGAAAGTGCACAGGGATAGGTGTTGCTACCATAATCCAGTGATGCTTGCAGGAATGAGTGGAGAAAAAGGTGTCTCCACACCTGGGGAGACTCCCTGGCCAAAGACTACTTGCGGGGATGTTATTGCACAAAGATGTAACATATGTCCCTACTTCTGTGCCACAATTAAAGTTTTAAAACTAAACAATTTTAAATTAAATAACAACAGAGGATGTCAAGTTGCTTAATTATGGAAAAGGCCCTTTCCCCCATGTTACACGATTAGAAAATGCCAGTCGGACTTTGAACGCAGAGCTACATCGACCGTCCCACCTGAGGCAGCACCATGGCCCAGCGCCACCGTCTCCGTCCCAAGCACAAGACCCAGTCCCCAAGGCTTCTGAGGCAACTTCAAGGCGTACCTTCACTACAAACCATGTTTATTACCTCTGTTTTGCCTCAGACTTCTAGCAAATGCAAGATAAATTCGACAAAGAAGAAAGACGCCTCATTGAGGGAGAAATCAAGCTGTTTTGGCTGCTCAGACAGCGGGACGATAATTTGGGGAAAGAGAAAGGAAGCTGCGGTGCTCAACCTTGCCCAGTCTGTTGAAACACAAACCTCCTGCAGCTATTTACAGGTGCTTATTTGCCTGTCTATCTCCAACAGATTTTGCTGTAATTGAGTTCCTTCCTTTGGTCAGCTCAAATAGAAAAGTTTAAATAGTAATAAATAGGGTCAGTCTAGCTTGGTCTTTTGTAGACATGAAGGCACAAGCTAAAACCAGAACCTCAATGACGACTAGATAGATTTTCTCTGCTGCAAGTCCATAAGCTTTTTGGAGTTGATGGATGGCTTGAAGTTTTCCTGTCAGTGATGTTTTCAGGACAAAATCTAGTCTGACAAATCTCTGGGTGTTGCAGTTAAATGGGTTTTTTTGAATTAAAAAAAAAAAAAAAAAGTGGTTTCTTGCAGAAGAGATTATTTGAAACAGATCTGGTGTCAGTGAAGGGTTACCAGCAGGCTGCTTGACCTGGGAAGCTCTAGCTGCTGCAGCTAATCGGGCTGTTGGAGGGCCGGGAGAGAGGGCAGGCTGTGAGCAGTGGGACAGCAGTAATGAGGTGGCTGGCTCTGCCAGCCAAGGTCAGCTTACTGGAGGCATCAGAGACCGGAGAGCTTCTGATGCTTTAAAAGGGCTGGAAGAGAAAATGTGTTATTGTGACTACTTCATGTATTGCGCTGGTTCCAGGGAACTGTCAGCTTCAATTTGTTCCTCCTGTTGAAAAGAAGAAAGATGCTTGCATACTTCTGTGCTAATCCCTCGTTTCTTTTGTGCTGGTTGGGGGGTAAAAATTACAGGATATCCTTGTAATATAAAAACACAGTAGAAAAAGGCAACTTTAGGAAAAAAAAACCCAGTTAGTTTTTGCGTCACACTTAGAGGACTCGCTTCCTGTTGAGGCCACCAGGTGCAGAGCCTGCATGCGAAGACCAAGGCAAGATCTGTGCTTGTGGCTGCCAAAAAGCAACTCAAGAGCACCAAGAAGCCTGCTCTTCTCCGTGCCTTCCAGTGAGCAGGGCAGCGCGTACTGGGACCTGCTTTTTGATCACAGCTGGGATACAGCCGGTTCCTGGAGCATCACTGTCGCTTCCTAATTAACTGGGACCTGGTCGGAGAGGGAGGTCCTCTTTCTTCCCAGTAGCACCAGACCCAGCAGCAAAGATATTTAAAAGCTAGGGTTGGAGAGCCAAAACTCAGGGGATTGAACCCAAATCCCCTGGATGCAGCCCTAGGCTGTATGGGCACAAAGTCGAGATAAAACTGCTGCCCACTCGCAATAAAGCAAGAGCACAAGGTGCTCCGGGGAGCAAACAAGTGGTGTTCGCCTGCAGGAGGATGCTCGAGCAGGTTTTGGCATGGCAGCTGTCTCTAGGTTGCCAAATGGGGGGTAAAACCAGCTCCGGGAGAGGACTACCCAGTACCCGCTGCTTTCTTTCCCCTTGAAATACCTGCCTGAAGCGGGAACCAGAGCACCAGCTTTGCGGGGCGGGACGGGACAGGGGCGAGCCAGCCCTAGCCCAGCCGCGCAGCCCACCCGGGTGCAGGTAAGCGAAGGCCAAGAGCAGCGTTTGCACCGAGGAGCAGAAATGAAGCTGCTGAGCAGATGCGGCAGGAGAATGCCGCTGCTGCTGCTCTCATCCAGGGTATGCAGGGAAGGATGGTCGTGGGGCTCTAAGTGAGCTGGCTGCCCAGCCTGAGCTAAGCCATGCCTGATGTTACGCAGAGAGCTATAACATGATCTGGTTTATTGCATCCAGGGTTGGCTCCCGCTGCCGCTCTCCTCCCCGTCTTCTAACAGGGGTTGGCAAAGGCCATCCCGCCATTCCTCCTCTGGCAGCGGCGCAGCTCTTCTGCACACAGACGGCCCTCCTGCCTTTCTCTGGCAAAACTAAATTTTCTGAAGGACAGCGAGGGAAATGAAGATGTTGGCAACTGCTACAGGGAAGAAATTAAATTCTTGTTTACACTGTTGCACATACAAAGTGGAGCCACCACGGGTTGCGAAGTCCCCCTAGGCAAAATTGCTTCTGCTGTCAAAAGACTTGAAATTTTATTTTAAATTCACAATGGGCCCAATTCTTTCTCTCTGCCTTCTAAAAGGGCAAGCACATCTTGGGGTGAGTGACACAACCTGTGCAAAACTGGCAGGGAAAAAAAATATTCAGTGCATGCTCTTGCTGATTAATTTTGAAATCTCTTACTGAGAAACTTTAATAACCCTGCCACCAGAAGAGCAGTGAGCACTGGAAGCTGAGCGAACAAAACAGTGACCTCCAAGCTCCTGCCAAGTGGGAAAATAACCAGGTTTCTTCCCATTTTGTTAATAGAGTCATCCAGGAATCACATAGCTTGGAAGTGATGCCACAGGCCCCTATGCGATACTAATTCACGTCCCGGCCCTAATGAGCCCGTGCCAGGAGCGTGCGTTCAGGCATCGCTCTCCTCGCTTCCTTCCCTGTCTGCTTTCAGCCGATGCTCCGCGCTGCTTGAATGGCCTCAGACATGAGCTGCCGATCTCCCCCCGCTTGCAGCTTAGCTTGACTGATGAAAACTACCCCAATAAGTGGGTTGTCCATGAGCAGCTTGTCACTGCCACATGCATAGCATGAGAAAAAAAAAAAAAAAAAAGCCAGACCAGCCATCCCTTTTTTGGAAAAAGCCAATGCTGCCTTTAGTTCTTGCTCCCACTTCTTCCCAGTAGGGAAGCAAGGCAGCTTCCCCCAGAACCAGACCTTTCCCAGCCACATGCCTTGTCTGGAAGTTACCTTTCTCTTGCTTGGGTTTAAAAATATCAAAGAGCGAAAGGTAACCCCGCACGGCATGTGAACGTGATGCTGTGAGTTTTGAGGCCGTGCTTTGTACCGCTCTTACCTTGAGTGTTTGCTCTGTGATACAGATGAATAACATGGTCATGTGCCTTGAGACCACAAGGAGGTAAAGCAACCTTCTCACTTAGGGATGCTCCTGCACAAACCATACACTTCTCCCCTTACACATTCCCAAGTGTTTAAGAAATATTAATTCTGCTACAGAAATACCTCTAGGATATAACCGTACTGTCATTCTAGACAGGAGTAGAGAGACATGGAAAAGCTAATTGCTCTGTTCCTTAGGTAGGATCTGGAAAGAAATTCAACCTGTTGCATCTTAAAAAGAAAAACAAACAAACCAACCGACCGGCCCCAAAGCCCACGCCTTGTCAAGAAGTGCTGCTTGGGTGTCAAAAGTTAAACCAGCATGAGGTTACTGATGCCGGGATTTTAAAAGTCCCCACTGCACACGTGCTTATCTGCATTTACAAGCAGCACAGACACCATCTTAAGTGGCTGAGAAAATTCTGTATTTACGGAAGGAAAGATCGATTTTGCTGCTTTTAGACTCCCACTGTCTAATACATACCCACCCATACTTACTTAAGTGTGGAGCAACCTGTCATGTTTGCCCCTTATGGTTATAAAGCAGGGCTCCTAACCCATCCCAGTGGATACCTTCCTCGAATCTGGCCACAATAAACCAGATCCCATCATCTCTCTTCCCAGTGTGTGAAGATCTCAGAGACGGCTGCCCAGCGAGCAGAGAAATCTTCCAGGAAAGACACCTTCCTCTTGCCTCCTTCCTCAAGCCCCCTGTTTGCTCCCGGTTTTCGTTTATTCAGAAGGAGAGGGATGCTTTTGAAAGCTAATTAGCCACTGGAGAAGATGAAGCTAATGTTTCTGTTTGGGAGCGTGTTCCCTGCCCCGGGCTCCAGCTGCGTGACAGCAGCTCAAAGACGGTAATTAAGATGAGCGTGGCAGAATGCACGGCCAGCTTGATGAACGCAGAAATTACGCTGAAAATACATTCAGCTCTTCTCAGCGAGATGTATGAAAAGGGAGCGAAGGCAGAATGGCCACATGCACACAAACGCGCACACACACACAGTTTCCAGAAAGCTTTTTGAAAGTTTGAATGGGAGACAGCGAAATGCTCAGTTAACACAGCAACAGAAAGATCAGTCATAGGATTAGGATGACCTTTTGTAACTAGGGCATTCAAAGGTAAACTGCAGTGCAATGCCAGCGTGTAATATGTTTGCATCAGTTCTTGGGAATGAGCCAGAGCCTGAAAGGAGAACTTAAGAGGGTCTAAGCTTTCCTCCAACCAGTAATACCATAAAAGCTCACTGGAAATAGAAAGACAAGACCTAAGGAAACGCCGAGATTTTTTTTTTTTTTTTATGGAAACTAGGCTAAACACTTCCACGCGCTATGAGAAAACATTAAACCAGTTCCCCCCACACAGCTTTTCATATCCCTCAGCGAACACCCGCAACCAAGATTTCCTTCACATTCCCAGCCTAAAAACCATACGCAAGCAGCCCCCCAGAAGCCCCTTTTCCCTCCTCAAACACCTGGAGCGCCGGCAGAGGAGAGGGGACGGGAGCCTCCCCCGCCGTGGCAGCGGCTCCTCAGCCCCGCAGCCCTGGGGCTCAGCTGGGCCACGTCCCGCCGGGGGAGCAGGGAGCCCCCCCTTCCCCCCCACGCGTGTTTCTGGCCCCCCCGAGCGCGGCCGGGTACCTGTTGCTGCCGGCGGGGCTGCCCGCGGCCGCCGCGGCTCACAGCCCGCCCCGGGACGCCGCTCGCCCGCCGCCGCCGCCGCTGCCCAGCGCTCCTCGGGCCCCGCGGCCCCCCATCCCCGGCGGCAGCCGGAAAACTAATAGTAGCTAGTAATAATCGAAAAAATAGCAATTGAAAATTTTGAAATTAAAAACAAACAAACAAACAAAACAAGGAGGAGGGGGGAGGCAGCCCGTCCCCGATCGCAGCGCACCGCCGCTCTGGCAGCCAGCGCAGCCGCTGCCGGCTTTTCCTTGCGGAGCTGCGGGAGGGAGGAGGAGGAGGCAGAGGAGGAGGAGGAGAAGGCAGAGGAGGAGGCGCTGCTGCTGCTGGTGGTGCTGGTGCTGCTGCTGCGCGGCGCTGCGCGGCCGCGGCCCGCCCCCGCGGGCGGTGCGGGGAGGTGCGGGACCCCCGCGGGCAGAGGGGGGCGGAGGGGTGCGGGACCCCCGCGGGCGGAGGGGGTCGGAGGGGTGCGGAGGGGTGCAGAGGGGTGCGGGACCCCCGCGGGCGGTGCGGCGCGATGGGGGGCGGAGGGGTGCGGGACCCCCGCGGGCGGAGGGGTGCGGAGGGGTGCGGAGGGGTGCGGACCCCCGCGGGCGGAGGGGGGCGGAGGGGTGCGGGACCCCCGCGGGCGGAGGGGGGGGTGGGGGGCGGAGCGGTGCGGAGGGGTGCGGGACCCCCGCGGGCGGAGGGGCGCGGAGGGGTGCGGGACCCCCGCGGGCGGTGCGGGGTGGAGGGGTGCAGAGGCGTGCGGAGGGGTGCGGAGGGGTGCGGGACCCCCGCGGGCGGCCCCCCAAGCCCGCCCCGACGGGAAGCAGTGGAGCCGGCGCTGCCGGTGGCTCCGCACCTTTTTTGGGAGCGGCGTTGGCGGCGGGGCTCTGCCATTTTTCATTCGACGCTTGTTGCGGTTTGGCCGAAAGATGGGACATCCGCAAAATACCCCGGGGGAAGGGTGCAGGGAATGGGCTGCCACTGCCGCTCCCCTTCCCCGTGGCCAGCGGGCTACTCGCTGTAGCCTCCGTTGCCTTCCGTAGCGTGTGCGAAAGCAGGCTCTAAATTGGGATATTGGGAGGGCTGAAGACAGCAGTTAAAGATGAATATAAATGAACGAACACTGCAATGAATGGAGCTTACGTTTCTTCCTTTGAGCATCTTTCCTGTATTACCCTGAGCAGGATAAAAAGGCAGGAAAGCTGTATTTTCCCAGGGATTGTGGGGTATTTCCTTCAAATTCAGTCTTCCTTCCAAAATATGTAGTCCTAGTTATTATAAATACATCTCTCTATAGAGGTCAGGACTCTGCATATATTTATTGCTGGCCTTAGGACTTCTCCATTTCTCTTCTGCAGGTTTTTTTCATGCTGGACTTTCCTTCAGCCATCGCCCATGTTGTATTTTCTATATGATTTGCTGTCCCTCTTCCAACATTTAAAGCTCCTTCAACCAGCTCTCCCTTGTGGCTCTGAAACAGCTGGAAGTGCTCCTTTTTGGGGGGCAGAGGGAACCCCTGGCAAGTCCATGGGTTTGGTAAATGGACACAATTTGGAAGGGAGCTTGGGGAGGCAATACTGATACTCTCCCTACATGCCTGTATCTTTCCCTGTTTGGGTCAGGATAGGAAGACTCACCCTTTCAAATGCAAATGTTTTTCATGGAGCACACAGACCTGTCACCTGTAGGATGATACTGTATGGAGCAGTTTAGGAAACGACAATGAAGAATAACAGTTGGGGTTTCACAGAGCATTGTGCGTGGAAAAAAAACCCCTCACTGAATAAAAAATCCAAGCTGCCAATTCCAGCTGACCTATCATCTTAAGTAATTTTCAGCAGTAATAACGAACATGTGTTATTTATATTGTATGCTGAAAATAAACAGCACCCTGTAGCCTTAAGAAGTAGAAATGAGAGAGAACGACTCCAGATTCAGTAAAAGCAGAAAAAGGATGCTCTTCACGCTGGCGTGCAGAGCTCTGGGGCCTAAGGGCTGCCCCCGAGGTTTCTGAGTTCAGATGGGCTCTACAGCAATCACGGCAGTGGCTTTTCCAGAGGCACCCACTTCTGCGCTGGAAAAAATGTAGGGACTGCTGCCGACACAGTGCTAGCGCTGTAGCTGTGAGGCGAAATTTTTAGGGTGACCTTTCTGTGTCTCTGACTGAATCGACTACGCCCCTGTTTCATGTGTTTCACATAGGATGTGAACTCAGAGGCCAAGGCGGAGAAGTTGCTTTCTGGAAAAAGCAGCTGTGCGCTTCAGGCTATGGAATGCCAGGGGAAGAGGAGAGGGAATATTTGTGGCAATGCTGAAAGCTATAAATGTCTCATCATGCATACTTAATATGCTTTTGAGTCCATTTCAGCCTTTTAGGGGGTGGCAGCTCTCACTGTGGAAGCCTGGTTAATTTGTTAAAGGTTTTCAGTGCCATATACTAATTGCAGCATCTTACTTCAACCTTGGGCCTCCTACAGTAGTTCTTGGCAATTACTCGATGTGTAACCCCTGTTACAAATTCCCTCTGGCCCTTTTGGCCTTATCTTGCAGAAGATTTTTTGAACTTAAGGTTGCAGATGCAAATAGCTCATTCATTTGCAGCCTTCTCTTTCAAGGAAATATTCTCTATCCTATGCAAATACATGTGCCAGGGATGTATGAGCTGTTTCTCTTGGTTTCTCAATATAGTTTTGCATAGTAAAGGCAGAAAGCTAATTTCCTCCTCTCCATCATCCCCAACCCTACACACATTCCCACTTCCCTGCTCCCAGTGCTGTAGCTTGCTGAAACTGCCCGGAGACTGAATAGGTTTACGGAGGCTCTAGATAAAAATCTTTGCCCCACTTAGTCCTTCCGGACATGTATTCATCCTGACACACATCCTTTTGAAAGGCTCCGTTCGGTCATTCCACCTGTGTCTTGTTTTGCTAATTCAGTGGAAAACACCAGAGAGCTCTGCCTCCGTCCATAATTAGGCAGGAACCAAAGCTGCCGTTGTACTGTGGCTGTGATCATGCTACTACTCCTATAAATTATTCACTGTATTGCAGTGTAATCTGCTGTTACGTTAAAAATAGGTCAGCATGAATGTCCCCAGTGAAATTTCTAAGTGACAACAGCTGATTCTAGCTTTGTCTCCAGAAAACAGTGACCTTTCCGAACCAGTAATTGCCAGTTATGCTGCACTTCCATCTCCATGCCAGCTCCAGTGCACCTTCACAAACACTAATTCCCAGCAATGGTAACCCCACATTATACTTGAGACAACTAAGCCAGAGTTCCTAAATTACCTGCTGGGCTTTGCCAGAGCACTTTGCTTTCTGTTAGCCTTTGCTCCCAGGCCAAAGAGTAAATCAGGATTATCAGAGAAAAGATTATAGTCTGAGAATACCTAAATGCTCTGCTCCTCCCAGGCACCTGGAAGGCTTCTCACAAGGGCTGAGCAGGATTTTCTGGCTGATATGCATCAGTTACACATCGCTCTGGGGGGTGGATATAATGAGAAGTACTTCACTTTTCCCATCGCCCTACAGGCTCCAGCCCGCTGAATCCCCCGGATCAGCAGAGCATGAGGACCACCTGGCTTTCAGGTCCGTTGCAGATGTGTCTAGAGAAACCTGGAAAGCGGGAGCAGGACCCGGTAGTCTGGACAGAGGTCTGGGGGGAACCCTCTTTCCCCATAAGATGCTCCGCGAGAGGACTCTGTGAGGACCCCTGTGAAAATGTGGGATATTACTGCAATTTCCCTGCTGACTGTGGGAATGTATGTCTGTTACGCAGATACAAAGACTTAGCCCAGTCCTGGGTGACTTCATTCACCTGAAAGCAAGGGTTGATGGTGGGTGGCGATGCTCAGCAGACCATGCAGGTAGCAATTCGCATGGAGGTCTCTCGTTAGCATGTTCTGATCAGCAAGAGGCCAACAGAGGCGGGGGGACAGGTGGGCAGACCATGGCTTTGAGCTTTGGTTGTGTGAGGTAGATCAGGCCTGCCCTAGCCTTAAGGAAGACAATTTGAAGATGGGCTTTTTCCATTGTAATTCCTCTTTGCTGTGTTTCTGTGGAACTCCCTTGCTCAGAAGGGGGTGCCTGGGAGCACGTAGCATCTTCATATCGCTGACGGACACCTCATAGGGTGTCTCCAGCAGGTATCACACCCAGGCAAGCCTTCTGCGGGAACACAAGTAGCAAACCTGAGTGCTCTTACCTGGGGACCTTGGTCCAAAAAAAGAGGTGAATGATCATATTTGAGAGTGGGGAGCATGGCGGGTGCCAGAACCATCCCTTGGAAAGGCTTTTAGGGGAGAGGTAAAAGACAGGAGCCTGACCCCTGCCATGAGCAACTGGCAAGACGCAAGCTTTAACTTGCCGACCGTATGCAAGTTCACCAATACTCTTTCCAGCTAAACATATTAAAGTGTTACCACAACTCTCCTACTCTCTATACCCTGCCTATGCTGCTCTTGGGGTTGACTCTGTTCCGATATTTATACCTTCTCTGTCAGCTGAGCCGGCCCAGTACATCTGGCTTGCGCTCATCGTCGTCCTGTAACACTTCTTGCTCTCCTTCTGAGAGAGTTTCATACCCACTTGTTTTTCACTGCTGACATCCTCTAAGCACTGTGCAACCATTTCCCCCCTTTTACTTCCCATCACTGTGTTGCTGCTCCACCCTCAAGTTCCTCATTTCTCTTGATGTCGCTTTTGCAAAGCTTTCCACCTGCAGCTCTTGGGGCACTCTGTGGGAAAAAGTTACTTGAGCTCATCTTCTGCAGTGATTCAGGAACAGACTCAATCTTCTGTGACTTCTGGCCAGATGCTCAGCACAGCTGGATCTTTGGGAAGGACTGAAGTATAATGCAATGGCTGTGCCCTGTGTCATGGTGGTCAGGACATACTTGGTATACCAAGGAACAGCTATGGGTGTCGAGGGAGAGGGCTAGAGACAGAAAGGGGAGTTGCCTTTAGCTTTTAATGTACTGCAAGAGAGAATGCTTTCCATAGGTAATCCTTCTTTTATCTCTTCTTTGTCCCACCTTGCTGCATTTGTGGTGATCTGAGATACCTGCCGTCAGAGCAAGAACGCTTCCCACCGATAGCCTGTGTCTCTGGCAGCATTTGAAGATAGCAACTTCAGGAGGCACATGCACAAGCATACACCCTACCTGCCCTCACGTATATAACTTGAGGAGCAGGACAAAGGAGCCACTGATTGCATTTTTTTCCCCCAGAACTGTCCCCATTTCAAAATCAGCCCTGATGCCTCTTCTGGGCAGGTTTTGGGTGGCAACGTTCATGGAGGGTTGGAGGGAGCACCACATTCCAGTTTCTCAGACTGCTTAGCAACGAGGGCCAGCTGAGCCGCTCTTAAGTGCGCGCCAAGTGTGTGGATGGCATGTCTAGTACGGCAGCTCTAGCCTTGTTTTTTTCCCCTCTCCTGTTTTTGAAAAGCATTCCTTGTTTTCTAATTAAGGCGCCTGAAAAACTGCTGGAAACTTATTTTTGCTTTCCTGGACAGCTGGGAGTCAGCTACGCAATGTGATGATCAAAGCTATGGTAGTGATCAGAGATCTGAAGTGACAGGTATGGCTCTGTCAGCCTGCTTTTTGGGAGCATGGCTGTCAGACAGCCTCTTCCATGCTGTTGGTGATGGGCTGGCTTGAAGTCCCGCTGCTGGACAGCCTCAAATCCCTCTCTCCCGCCTTGCCCGGATGAGTGCAGAGAGTGGGACGCAGTGCTTCCCACAGGTCTGCAGCATGTGAGATACCTGCTTGGGGCTGCCCTTCCCAGTACAACCAATATGTATAAGATCAAGAAGGCCCTGTTAGACCATCTCTAGGAAAGGATTCGGCTTTGTAGACGGAAAGTCGATCTGATCCCAGCTTCCTCATTGGGATCCTCTTGATTAAGTAATCTTTTGGCTCTTTCCTGTTTCTTGGCTCTCAAGTGCCCAGACCTGTCTCCCTGCCACAAACTTCACCTCCCATCACAACAGCAGGCTGTGTTTGGGTGTCTCTTAGGGACTGATGCCATCTCTACCCACGTGACCAGGCAGTAATGCCTGCTGCTGAAACTTGCTCGCTGCATCAGGACTGCAGGACAAATGTGGACCCAGCCCATGTTCACCTCCAGACTCCCCTTGCAGCCTCACCTGCACTTGAGAGGCAAATTTTAGGCAAGCTCTGAAGCACAGAGGAGGAGAAAGCCTTTCTTTGTACATGCCCCAAGCACACTCTGATCAGCAGTCCCGGCATGGCTGGGCCAGCCCCATCCTCGTCCACCCCATGCTATGAAGCAGGCAATTGGCCTGGAAGGACCAAGGATCACAAAGGACAGTTATTATATGGGGCGAGACACTGTGGGACATGTTAGTCACCACCAAAGGTATCCTAGGTCCATGATTGAAAGAGCAGGTCAGGAGCACCCAGGGCTTTGGCCTGCCTTGCTGTGCCCTCCAGCAGCAGCGTAGAGACAGCCTCTGCCTTCCTCCTGCTCCGCGTGTCCCACAGGTCACGGCAAGAAGGGGAGGAGCTGCAGGGATGAAGAGCATGGTCTGGAGAAAAGGATGGTCAGGTAGGAGAAGGATGCAAAGGCTGGGGTGGAGGGAAAGGAGCAAATAACACCAGACATGTTTCAAAATCAAGTGCCATGTACGAACCCTGCAGTGCTGCACATTCCTGCATGTTCCTAACATGGTGGTTTCATAATAGAAACCCAGGACGAGTCCCCTGGGGCAAAGGCTCCAAGCAATTTCCATCCTCAGTTACGCTAGTATAAAACCAGAGTTGCCCTGAAATCATTTCCAGAGGGACAGCAGTATGGGTGACCCAGCCGGGTCCTCAGTGTGGCCAGCGACCCGAGCTGACCGCGCTCCTCTTTACTTCTCCTGGGCCACCGTTCTGCACAGAGGACTGCAGCTTTGAGAAATGATTTTCATTCCCTTCCTGCCTCCAAGACACCGCCGCAGCCCTCTTTTCCTCATCAGCGCATATTTCTGTGGCTTAAATGTAGCAAATAGAAAACAAGTGCAGCGCACACGAAATGCCATTCGGGGGAGTGCAACCAACTTGCTGCCTCTGTAACGTGATGAGCCCCAAGTGCATCTGCCAAATATTTGGATGGAGGTTCCAAAGGAGAGGGGGGGGTCTGCAGCATGGAGAAGGTCACGACCAAACCCTCAGGCCAGGACCCTTATGCATCTTTTTGGGGGGATACAGGTTGCTTTGCTGGTCCATCCTGCCTTTCACCTGGAGGTGTTTAACCACTCGCAGCAGTAATTTCCTCTAGGAAAGGTGAAGAGCAGCTTTTTGTGCCACGTCGCCGGGGCTGTGAGTGGATTTGAATTAAAAAATCACAAATGTATATGTAATGTAAAGCAAAGAAATAGTGTTTCGTTAGGGGTGTGGCTGAGGTGAAATGACACCGCTTAAGCCACGCCGGTTTTTGAACATCTGACCCTGGGTACTATTTTCAGTGCAGTGATTTTTGAAGTGATTAATGATAACAGCTTGGCACTAATCGGTGGCTGGCGTTGCTGATTAAGCTAACTCTTCCTTGGCTCACAACAGGCATCAGGAATAGAAAGGGCAGGAAGCTCCCCAGAGTGACAGGAGAGGCAGAGCAGATCGGGACCTCCCGAGCTGCCGGCTTTTCCATGGGAAAATTAAAAAAACGCTATAGCCATCCAACTCCAGAGCTGAGCTCAGCAGTGCTGGAGGGCTCTGCTCCTCGTGTGGCTTTGTTTCACTTTGAGAATGTTTTTATATGGACCCTCTTCAACATCCCCACCCCTCTCAATAAAAAAGAGCTTCGCTTGTTAACTGTATGCTAGTATTGCTAGCGTGGCACTCCGTGCATGTGTTTGTAGGAGGATCTCAGAGACGCTATCTAGCTTCAAATCTATCTACATCTATAAAATCTCTCCTTTCTCCAAGACACTCAGGAGAAGGAAATCTGTTAGTTCAGTGTGAGGGCTGCACGTTATGACCTGATCCATCAGTCCTGATGTAACCCAAACTCCCCAAATCACCCAGTTTACAAACCAGGCAGATTCTCCAGATGCCACCCCCGTAACTCAAGAAATCCCTAGAGGAAGCAGGTTGTGCTCTCTCTGCTCTTTACATCACCACCATTAAGAAACTGCAGTGACCTCTGGTTGGCGGGTAATATTTGAGACAGAAAAAGATCTCACTTGCTCGGTGCTACCTCTGTTAGCTCCGTGACGCGACCTGGGCCCTGTCCTGTCTTTTTCTTTTTCCTTCTTGAGTGAGAAAACCCAGCAAGCGGGACTCCAAGACTTAGAGGGAGCTCTCGGTTGGCAAACTGCACTTCTATAGTCACAACCACCCTGCTAAAATGAACACGGTGCCTTTTAGGTCACATCCACGTTCACAGCAGAGCTCTTCCACTGCCCCGAGCTACCACGAAGTGAGAAGGATGCGAATGAAGCTCCATTTGTGCCGTGGAGCCTGAATGCTGGCCAGCCTCATTAGCCACCGGCATCTTAATCACAAACTTCAGAGAGCCGTAGGGCAAAGATGTAAGATGTTATAAGCTCATCTTCAAGAGGGAGGAGGAGGAGTCCTTGAAAACTTAATGTCTATGGTAATGACGATATATTCACAGAGCTTTTAGCCATCCTGCCGAGCCCCTCAGAGAGGCTGTCCCTCTCTCTTCTGCCGCGGGCAGCTCTGACACCCCTCCAGGGAAGCTCCTGGATCACTGCTCGGTCACCACTGCTCCTGACCCATAGGTGTGCTCCTGCGGGGAGCCCAGGGAGCTTCTCCCTCCGGTGTTGCATGGCATGAAGAGAGGATCACTTGCACAAAAGCTCGTCACTGCGGGCGACTTCCCCTCGGCCGGGCGTGGGGCGGGCAGGAAGGCAGGGCTGGCCCTGCGAGGAGCCTGGGGTGATGAAAGGGGAGGTGTTGCAAGCCTCTGTGTGCGATGCTACACGTGCTACAGTTTCGTCTTGAGTTTTTGGGGCAGTTTTGGGTTTTGCTTCCCAGGGCGGTCATTTCACCTAGGTCGGGGAGGGTATTGTGGGCTTAAATATTTGTGGGGCTGAGGTATTTTCAGTGTCTTTTCTTCTCTGTGGGATGGATTGTTATTACTTATAGGCAGGCTCATGTGATGCCGTGACATGGGCAGCAAAGGCCAGGCGATGCCCTGGCGCAGGTCTGGTGAGTGATGGTGCAAGAGCAACCTGGGCGATGAGCTCCCCCACGGCAGTGCCACAAGGCAGCACCAAGCGCAGGCAGTTTTCCCAGCAGTTCGTGGGGTGAAACTAAAAGCACTGCTGTGCACTGGGGGAACCTAACCCTGGACCTGTATAGGCAATACCCTAGCTACTGAGCCCCATTTAGAGGCAAACTACAAGTAGAGCATCACCTTAATCGTAAGCGGTTGCCGCAGGGCTTCCTAGCTGGGACGTGCTACCACAAAAATGAGGCTACCTGGCTCCTGCAGTGGATCTGCCTTCCGTTGCCCTGCCTGGGGACCAGCCACCCCTATGGACATGCATGCTGCCATATGGGCACCAGCCATGCTTGTGCCCAGTGCTGCCAGGCTAGCAGCAGGGGACTGCCACGGGCAGGGAAAGAGCCAGGCTCTTCTAGCAGGTAATTAAAGAAAGGATCCCCATTTCCATACTCTGAATTGGCACCTAGCAGGGCTTCTTGTTTCTCGCCCCTGCCCTCCCTCCTTCTCACACACACAACACATGCACTTACTATTGACTATAAGGGGAACTTAAGGAAGCCAGCTTGAGGACTTAGGACCCTAACTATCTGAGAAGGTTGGAATAGAGGTGATTCGAACTGCCCCAATTTGGGTGCAGCTAGCTGTGTTTATCCCCTGCCATTTGTTCAGGCAGGGGCTGGGTCTCAGTGGGACTTTCCCCCACATCCCACTTTATTTTTTCTCTCTCTCTCTCTGTGGCTTCCTTTCTTTCCACCTCACTTTTTGTCTTTCCATCTTTTCACCAACTATTTAAACTCTAGGCATCAATTCCAAGCTCTGGGTCTCTGAACTTTCCAATTCCCAGACTACTTGCAATTAAACCAGAGTAAGTCAACGTCAGCCCCCCTAAGTTATGCAGTGTTAAGCCTATTGTGCTCTGGATTTCCATAGCGGTTTTGCTTCACCTGTTATCCAGTTGCCAAAGACACAGGAATATCAGTGGCTCTTCGCACCATAAATGTTTTCCTGCACCCTTCCTACCCGATCTTTTTTGGGTGTGCGAATGCACACCCCCCCCTTAGCAGAAGGTCTGTAGGTCAAGCTGTGAATTTCAGCAGCGAGGAAGGGTTGCTTAGGTGGCAGCCAGAGGGGGACCCCTCTTCAAACCATTTCCCTGCTCTTAGATGCCGGATCAAGACTTAAAATTCCATGGGGCCTGACAACACCCCTTACCCCACGAGCGATGGTGAGATGTAGGAGAAATCCTACCACGGGGAAATCATCCCACCATCGACTTTTTAGTGCCTCTGTGACATTGTCAAGTGCTTGACTACTCTCCTCTCTCTCTTTAATTCATGTTCTCAGGCTGTTTTCACTCCTCGCCTTTGAACTCTGCACTTCCTGACGTGGTTGTTTTGCGACTGTCACACCCTTGATACACCAACCACAAGGCTTTGGTTTTAGCATCCAGGCAAGCGGAAGCTCATTTCAGAGGCAGCTGAGCCGTGCCTCGAATTGTTAAAGGGGTGAAGTTGTTTATGCCACCAGCTCATGCTAGCCAAGCCACATTTATTTTGTGACTTTAATGATGGGACCAGACGACAAGAAGCTTGTGTTTCATGGAACTTTGTAAAGACACTGTCTAAAAACAGGAGGGGGAAAGAGGGGGCAAAAGAAGGAAGTTTTGCTTCAGCCTTTGGTGAGACACTTGTTTTGAAAGCCTAGAAGGTGGCCTGAGCACACCTAATCAGTGGTTTCTCTCCGGCTTGTACATACCTTCCTCTTTTCTCTGAGGGCTGGTTAAATGCCACTTGTTTATTTGACCTGTTTTTTCCACTCGCTGTTGTTATTATTAGTGATCTAGAAATACTGTAGACAAATACAAACCAAACATGTTGCCTTCAAGACACGGAGAAGGAAAAAACAAAAAGATCAAAGATCTTTAATTAAAAAACAGGGAGACAACAAAGCATAAAGTGTCTCTCATTTCAATTTTTTTTTAATTTCAGGCCTCATGGACTCAATCATTTCTGCTTCAACTATGGAGCATGATGCCCTGTTAAAAATAGCCCTCCAGCTGCCCAGGACAGCTGGAAGAGCCGAGGGGCCGGAGCACTGCGGGTGGGTCGGTGCGGGGGTGCCCAGGGTGGGGACGGGTGCCTCGCACTGCCTCCTCCGACCACAAAAAGCTCTCTCACCCATCTGCCTAACTCTGTATCTGCCCACGGACCGCAATCAAAAAGAAGCAGCTGCGAGAAGCAGGTGAGCAAAGCATTTAACATAAACAGGAATAAGCAAAAATGCTCCATAAAAGCACACCCTGTTTTCCACGCCGCCCTTGTCCAGCCTGCTAAGTGGGTCTGCCCATGCTCTTGGAGAAAGGTGCTTCAATCTGAGTTTATAGGCCAAACATCTCTTACTACGATCTGTCTATCTGGTTGAGGCAGACACTGTTGCCTTGGTGATGAAGTGATGAGACTTCTCTTACTCTGGGCTGCAGTGAGTATGGCACTCGCATTCTCCGTCTCGGGGAACGCAAGATAAACTGAAAAGACAGGTAGGGCTGGCGAGACCTGTGAATGTTTTCAGGACAACGATCCGTGGTCTCCCAGCAGTCGGGGAGGAGAAGCTCCCATTGCAAGGCTGCTCATCTTTACTACAGCCTTCGCAGATAATTAGGCACTCGTATGCTGGAAAAAGTAGATATGTCAAACTCTGTTTGGGGTGAAAACATAGGACAAATGGTATCTCTGTATATCTCTGAGCTACACATCTGCTGGAATACCGTACTGATATGTACACATAAATATCCTTAGAAGACTAATTTGCTTAAAGTTGCATCAGTTTAATGCGCTCCGTGGGGAGGGGACATACATGAGCTGGCTCTCACCAAAGCGGGGCTGGCGGTGGCGGGTGATGTTCCCGTGTGACTTTTAGACAAGTCACTGCAGCTCTATGTCCAAGGAAAGCATAGTGTCTTGTATGGCTTTAGGGGAAGAGAATGGTTGCCTAACATGAGTTGTTGCTGAATAAAGAGCATGTCTCAACTTTAAATTAACATCCAAGACTTTATCCTCATTTTTCTCTAACATCAGCAGCGATGTTACAATACACCAGGCGGTGCACATAACCATGAACAGTAGCTACCTTTCATTTCAGCTAAGCCTCAGAGCTGATCCCAAACCCCAGAGCTAAAACTCTTTTCTCTCTTAAAAAGGACAGGCAGGCTTTACAGGGATGTAAAGGCATCTGGTACTTTTTTGAAGCATGCCTTAAAAGTTTGATGCCGTTACCGTTCTGCTGGGAGCCTCGATGGGTGGCAGTGCTGGAGCGTGTCTGTGTGCCCTGGCAGCGTGTCAGTCCTGGGCAAGGAGAAGGGCCCTGGGACTCTGACACCGTGCTGTGCACCATCTACAGCCGGGCTCTGGTCTACTGAACTGGAGCACCCACTTACTTATGGAATGTTATGAAAAAGACAGCTTTGCTTTTTTCCCCCATACTTTGGCAACACGGATGGGATTTTGTGTCAGCTCTGGCCTCTGGTCATGGTTACCGCGGGTACAACCGCAGGGATGGAGATGTGAGGAGAGGTTGGCATGGATCAGCTGTATGAAAAGGTCTGCAATAAATCACAGTCTAATTTCTATTTCTCCTGTGCATTCCCAGTTTGGATATGTTGATCACTGCTAACGAAATGCCTGGACCCATATGCTTGCTGTGTTTGCTGAGCGCTTGCAAACTCTGTGCGTGGATGTGTCTGCATCGATCTGGCAGCTCCTGCTGTGCCAAGCCCCCGGCCCCAGTCCAAGGCTGTGCTGGGGCAGTGGCGTCATGCCTCCGTGTGAGCGCTCAGCTCTCCTCCCGGGGGAAACCAGGGTCTGCCAAGAGAGCTGACTCGTGCCCAAATCTCCCTCCCTCCCTGGGCCTGGGAGCTGCAGGAGCCTTCCTGGATCTTCAGCTTAGACACAGCCAAGGAAAACCCACGCCTGTTTGGCTGCAGTGATGAGGGGAAGCCTTGTGCTGGTGGAAGTGATTTCTTTTTAACAAAACATAACGTCAGAATCTCAGGCACTCAAAGTCACTAAAAATTAAAAAGCATTTTCCCCAAAGTAGGTGCTTCGACCTAACAAAAGTGTAAGACTAACTGAAGTCACTTGCCTTGAATTAACACAGTGAGTAAGGCCACAAAAGAAACAAAACATAACACTGCCTGTACTTTCAAGAGGCTAAAATAGTTCCTTCTCTAAACTTTCGCATACTACAGCTGTGCCCTGTTAAATGGTGGCCACGCTGCAGAGGAGAGGGAGTTGTGCTTCAGGAAACCAGTCATTCGCAAAGTCTCCGCAGATCCTCTGAAGGAGATGGCACAATGTAAGTGCAAGGTTCTTGTCAGAAAACAAGAAAGTGAACTAATAGATTTCCTTTGAGGACGAACACTTTCAGGCTTTGAATAGCTATTGCAAGAGTCAGCCTGATTTTTTGTGAAGGTATGTATACTATAGGTTGTCACACCCAGCTCTGTGACCTGGGTTTTCAATGCACAATAAGGAAAAATGATGCTATTGGAGCATAAGTAGATGAAAATGGTGGAATTATCAATAAAGGTGCAGAAAACTGATTTTTTCAACAAATGTTTTTGTTTACATGGGGGAAAATATCAGTGCCAGCTTACGGTCTGTATCAATGGGAAAATATTTTTTCCCTTTATCTTTCCCAAAGGAGGATTTTAAACGATAGCTTTCAAAAGAGGTTTCCAAGGAGCTCTTTGTTGATTTTTTCGAAAAACTTGAAACACCAGAGGATTTCCAGAGAGCTATGAGTTAATGTTGTGTCACTAATGGTGTGATAGCCCGGCAGTGGTCCTGGCCTCGTTACGGAATAGCTGATGTAGGACTCATATAAGCAAAATTAAAGGCGATGGAATGCAATCAGCGGCACTCATTAGGGTTTTATAGAAAGTAATTGTGTTGATAGTGTACTTGGACTTTTGTAAGAAATAAGACTTGGTACTGCATGAGACCTTGACTAAGAAACTTGAAATGGAGTAGATCAGTTTGGGACATGCTGAATGAGTCCACACTAAGTCCAAATAACAGAGGTAACCCAGCTGAGGAATCATCAGGGATGACAGTTTCTAGTGAGGACCTGCACAGATTGGTTCCGTCCCTATGGGATTTAACTCTTTCTGTCAGTGACCTGAAAGGGAACTTCAAATAGTGACTGACTATGCAGATGGCACAATGTCTGGGGAAGTGGTAAATCACTCCAAGAACAGGATACTTGAGAAAGTGGGCTGATTTATCTGGTTTTAGTATAGGCATAGCTGGGAGCAAAGGAGATGATGGGCCATAATTATGGGATAGTGTTGACCCTGCTCTGAGAAATTTTGCCGCTGAAAGACTTGAGGATTACAGAGGAAAATCTGATGAAGAGGAGACCCTCATGTGATGCTGGGACCCAAAAGGACTCAAGCAGTCTTTGTACATATTAGCTGATCCTTGAACTGATCCTGAGATATATATATATATCTATGAGTGAACAGATCATATAACTTCTGGCTTTGTTGCTGGTATAAGTTTTCGAGAGGAGGGCTCCATGCTGGTGTCCACATCTCCAGGGGGATGGTCCCAAGAAGAACCATGAAAATGCTTAAAAGATTAAACCTCACATTTTATAAAGAAACAGTCATTAGTAACAGTCTGCTTGGCAAAGGGTAAGAGCGGTCTGAATACAGTCTGTGGATAGTTATATGAGACATACATATATATGTAAAAGCAATAGTGAGTTCTTTGCTCTCCTGGACAAGAGGGCAACAAACTCCAATAAAAACTGGACAAGCAACACTAGAAGAAGTCAGATGTAGCTGTCTTCAACTGTGAGAGCAGCTAACCGTTGCGACAAGTTAAAAAGGTGGACGGGAGATCTGCCATCACCGCTTTCCAAATCAAGCCCCATGTAGAAAACAAACCCAAAAAAGCCCACGCCCTGAGAGCTGTGCTCTGTGCGGAGCTGGGAGTTGGAGTTCAGCACCTGACACACGCCTCCATCTGGCCTGAAAATCTGCAGCTCGGTTTTGGCCGGCGCCTGGGTCTCTGCAGCGTGAGCGGGGTGGGAGCTGCCCTGAGACCGAGACAGGAGCTGCTCCTCCCCGCTCGCATCCCACCCAGCCCCGGGGAGTGCGCTGGGTTGTCCAGGGTCAACACTGCTCCAGAAATAGCAGCCAAAAAGTTAATGCTTCCCGGCTAACCCATTCAAGACAGAGGAGAGGCGGCTGAAGGGGAAGGCTAGGACTGTGCCTATGTTGTTTGGGCTTTCCAGCTGGCAGGTTTGGGAGCCAACAGACCCTCTGGCCAAGAGAGCAGCTGGGGTAGATTTGTTCCCGGTTATACGCAGATGAATTGAAGAGGCTGTCACCAACTCATAGGCTCATAGGATAACGCAGGTGGGAAGGGACATCAGGAGGTCATCTAGTCCAACCTCCTGCTCCAAGGAGGGTCATGGAGAGGTTTTTAAAACATTCCTGCCTTTGAAAAGCCAGCCTCCTCTAGCCGTTGCTGGATCAGCCCTGCCAGAAACAACTTAGCTGAGAAGCTGGAAAGGATTTCTGTATCTTTCCCTTCAGATAATTCAATATAAATGTCGAATAACCTGCACACGTTCCTCTCCTTCCCTCCTACGTTTCTGATTAAGAACATAGGCTAGAGGTTTCAGAAACAGCAAGGAAGCCTAAAGCCCACTGGCTCTTCAGAGCACTCAAAAATGTCCGTATCGAGGCGGTTATCCTGAGAAGCAGCATCCACCTGTCTGAGGGCAGGATGCAGGGAACGCAACAGGGTACTTTCAATGCCAGGTGATTTGCCCAGTGGTATCAGGTCTTCCCTGGACTATCAGGATTTTTTCCTGAACGCAAACACTCTGACCTCTCCTTTCTGCAAATCCATTGCCCTTCTGAGCCCTACTGGACACAGGGTGAGGACTGGGGGCGTATATATGTGAGAAATGTATTTGCATACAGACAGTACATCACTGAAGCTGCTTTCTTTCCTGTGTTGATGGCTTTCACTGAGGCTCAGATAACTCGATTTGGCACTATTCACTGCTAAGTTTTCCATACCAACCGCAGCTGAGCTTTGTTTAAATGAGGTTTGCTGAAGCTGTGTTGAAAGTGAGTTTAAAGGTTCACGGTCTTTGGAGCGGATCCAGGCAGCTCTTTGTGCCTTCAACTCCCTTGGAAACTGTGGAGGGCTGGGGGCCGGGAGAAGATTTGCATGAGCAAGTTCTCCCCCCTGGCCCCTGCTCGAGTGCAAAGGGGAGCAGTGAGCAATGGCAGAAATTAGACACCACGGGCCAGATTCTTCCTCCTCCTTTGGGTCATCTCATCTGCCTCTCTGCTATTTTGACCAGGTAGCTCTCAGTACATGCATAAACAACGGCACAGGATGCAAACAGCGAGGAATCAAGCTCCGGCAGAAAGTTTTAGGGACAAGAAGCTATGGCACTGCCTCTGTGCCCTGGGTTGTGGCAGTCAGAGAGGAGGTAGCTAATTTTGCTCAGATAATTTAAGTAGCAAGTCGCCTTTTGCCCCTGTAAAGAGCCCCTACTACTTTAACGACAGCTGCACTGGCAGTGTTGAATGCCCAACATGCTACTTTGCGTGGTGCAGCCACTGTAGAAAACACACTTGGTGTCCCCCCAGCTTTCTTCTTCTGCAGTAACCTCCCTGCTGAGGAAGAAAGCTGCTGAACCACTGTGAAAGTTATTTTTATTGTATCTGGGGTGCTTTTGTTCTCCATTCTCTTAGGAAAAAAAGGAAGTCTGGTCACCCTGTGACCTTGGAGCCCATAGACAACTTCAGATTTACCCAAGAAATACCACCCAAGCTAGAAATCAGTCTCTAGTCTGAGTAGGAGAAGGATTAGTTTAATAAAAGATGGCTTTACCTTCCCCAAAGGCATCATCTTCTTCTCCGGGTGCAGTCGGATCTTCTTGGGTGTGCTGCATCATGGTGAGGACGCAGCTCGGGGAGCAGCCAGAGCCAAGTGCTTGAACTGGTTCCTACGCTACAGCTCGACTATTTCCTTTCACCGGTTTCCTAAACATTGTGGTGGTAACAGCTTCCGCATCTGCACTTATGAAAATAGTCTCATTCATATGAATACCGCTTCTTGTTTTTACGGACTGCCTTTGAGATGAGTTTTGGAGGTGGGGTGTTCTTACTGCTGAGAGGGAAGTTGATTTTGAGAGCAGAGGAAGGCAGGACAGGCTCGAAATGCACCCTGCCCTGTTGCCTCGAATGCCACAGCGCAGCGGCAGCCCTGTCAGCCTGGGGTGTAGGGTTTTTGCATATGAATGTGAATCCTTTCTGGTGGCAGAGGTAGAGCCGGGGAACAACTCGCCCTTCTCCTCTGCAGAGCAGCTCGCTTTCAGCCGAGGAACAGATTGACCAGAGTCACCCCCCAGGGCTCTTTCAGTGTCATGTATTCACAGGACTTTTTTTTAACTTAGCACGGCAGCAGTGACAGCACGTTCTCACCCGCGCTGGGGTGACCCATGACAAGGGACATGTGGACAAGCTGGAAAGCCATAGGTGGCACGAGTTGTCTCATGGGCAGGTGCACTAGCAGGGACATGATCCTTGCAGTTAAGCTTTCCTGAGTCACCGTCTGGTGCGTTACCAAACCAAAGTACCTTCCTGATGATCAGGTGAACAATATAAGAACATCAAAGTAAAACTTGCTTTCCGTCACTAATAGGCATATTATTTTAGTATCCCTGTCACTACTGATTCTGCATCACACTGGTCCCTTCAGCGACTGCATTTTCTGAATTGGATAAAGCAAGTCGACTCCCTTCTGCCAGGTCTCTCAGTTTATGAGAGGACCACGCCTACAGACTAACTGACTCTAGACTTGCACAAAAATACATTTGGGCTTCAGGTCATGCCTGAGCCTTGCATAGTCCTGCTGACTTCATTGGACCACTCGGGCAATATTCATGTGCACATACAGGTGTGGGGCCTAACACCGGTAGTTCCTCACATCTCTGTTACCAGAAATTAGTGTGTAATGACAGCAAACCTGTACCGAGTTTTGATTACTCAGTCTAGTAATTGCATGTGTCGCCACACCCTTGAAAGCGAGACTCCCAGCCCAGCAGCGGTGTTCACTACGGCTTCTAGTAGATGAGTCACAAGCAGATATAATGAGCTCATCTCTAATTACTGCGGGTTTTTTTATAGAGCTTTACCAGTGGGTTTCTGCAGGGCTGAAAAAAGAAGACAGCTAGTCTCCTAGGCAGTGCACAACTTGAACTAGTCCAGATGGAGAAGACAAGACAGAAGACAGGACAGGTCCATTTGGAGCACCTGACCTAATCCCGGCCCAGGCCTTAGAGCTGTGTTCATTAGCTCCTGTAGCAAATCCTGTGGCAGCACTTTGGTCACCGTAGGAAGTTGAAAATCCCCTTCCCAGCTCAAGCACAGCCTTCCCGTGGATGCAGGGTAAGGTGCCTCCTGGTCCATGGAAAGTGGCACTGCATCCCACGGAGCTCATGCCTCTCCCTTGCTCTCACCTCAGGGGTCTCGGCTGCACAACCTGGGGGCTGCTGCCTTGCCGGAGCTGGGAAGCTGTGTTTTGCTAGGTGGATGTGGCTGACACCAAGAGCCTCCTAGGACTGGTTTTTGGTGGGGCGGTGGGGCTTGACTGCCTGGTTGTTCCTCTGCCGCAGCAGCAAGACTCCTTGAGGAACTCTGCTCCTAGGAGGCACCTCTGTTGCTTTGCTTTGCTTTAAAATTACACTTGCTTAAGTCCCTGTGGAGTAAAGACAACAGTTTGGCCCAAGGGGTAAGAGAGAGGAATTGTTTCTGGCCCCACTGGACAGGCTTGGGGAAGTCACTTCCCCTTTCTAGATTTTCCCCCTCGCCCCTTTTTCTGCCCTGCTTATTTGAAGTGATTTCTTCAGGCGAGGACCATCTCTGATTAGGTGGTAGCTGCACCCTATTGCACTAAACGGGAGAGTCCCTCTGCCTCAGTAAGGCCCTCCTGCCATGGTGGTGAGTAGATGAAGACAGTGGTAAAAAGAGAGAAACACCATTACGGGGTGATGAGGGGAAACAGAGCAGAAGAGGGGATCAGTAAGGAAAAGGAGAGAGGTGTGAGAAGAGGAATAACAAGATGGAGACATGAAAGCTGCAGAGGAAAAGCATTGATCTGGAGGGAGCGGATGCTGACGCAGGGGGACGGCACCTCCCTGGGTGCTACCTCCTAAAGCACACCCAGGGCCAGAGATGGAAACCGCTGAGCTTGCAGAGCCTGGCAGGGCCAACATGTGAGAAGGTTGCCGGGGGTGAGGGAAAGGAGAAGTGCTGAAAGAAAGGCAGCCACAGGGCGTACCTCGTGTGAAAACTTCCCGGCAAGAGGGGCTCCTGGCAATGGGCAGCTGCTGCTGTATTGTTTCCTTGAAATAGCAGGAGGTGGATGGGAGAAATCTTGAGCTCTTTGTAAAGTCAATGGGTGCTGTGGAGCACATCAGTCTCTGACGACTGGCATGGGCCAAAAGAGGCTTTGCTGGCATGGGCCAAAAGAGGCTTTGCTGTTCCTGCCGAGGAGGTTTTTTGGTCTTGATTTGAGTCAGATGTAAGATTAGCAATGCTACACATACAGAGGTGAATGACTGAAAATTCATAGCCAGCCTAGCAGGAAGAAACCCGGAGAAAATACCCTGCAACAGCAATGCTAACTTTCCTGTGTTGCCCTGCAATGGGAGCTCATTTGTAAATCAAGCATGTGAAGTTTTAGCCATTTACCGCTTCCTTCAGAAACACGAAGGAGCAAGCCACGCTGTCCTGGTTATTGTGGCAGCTCCCTTTTGTACAGCATTTCCCTGGGACTTAAAGTTATTTCCTTACCCGCTGTTTTCAGTCAGCATCTCCGGATGCCTGTTACCTTCACAGCCCTTTTTTCTTTTTATTTTCGGGAATTAAAAGGCATCAAAAGCTGCCCTCTCTCCTGAAAGCAACTGTCACCAGAATGAACACACCAGCTGGGCTGGTGATGAATGGTAATGACTCAGCCTCCATTGCAGATGCACAAAGAGGAGTCGCTTTGATTCGTTCCCGCTTGCCCCATCGTCCCTTGACGGCAGCCTTACCTACATCGCCCGCAGCATGAGACGTTCCTCTAGAAATCTGTCCCCCAGGGGAGCACGGTGATCTTTTCTCTAAACAGGGTAAGTTAACACGGACAAAAACATCCCACCTCGAATGGATGCCTGGGCCCCCCTTCTCCCTGCCCCATCTTTGTATTTGGGACAGCATAACTTTGCCCTGCCAGTTTGCCTGCCTGTGTCTTTGCTGTTTACTGATCTCAACCATCCAGCCTAGCCAAGTGACTTCCTCCCTGCTTTATTTTGCAGCATCTCAGCTTTTTTTTGCCCTCTGTACCCACAAGAAGTACTTTTATCTCATTCTTCTTGAGCTGTTCCAAAACACAGTAACCTTTCTTTTCACCTGTTGGCTAATCAAGCCCCACTCCACACCAAAAACAAACCCCAAATCACTTTTTCAGTCACTGCAAAGCTCTCACGTGTGTTTTTCCTGTAACCACATCTGATGCTGCTCTCAGAAAAAGCCACCACCCATCCTCTAAGAACCTGTCAACAAAAAGTGGGGGAGACTGAGGAAACGTCAAAAACAAGGGCGGATCAAGCAAGAAGAGGCAGCTTTTAGAACAGCTCCTTTAAATCACCCCAACCTTACTCTTCTTCCCCTGCAACTTACTTTATTAGAATTTTTGACCCAGGAGAAAAATCAAGTGTTCTGGTGTTTTCAGATACAGGACTAAAAGCCAAGACACTCTTTATGAAAAAGAAGTGTAAAAAATTGTGCCATTTAGCAGTGTTGGATGGGGTTTTTTAAATTCATCCCTACCTTAAATTATCAACACCTCCACAAGCAGCAGGAGAGACAAGCTGGCAATTTTCTGCCTTGCTGTGCTGGTGCAGAAGGGAGGTGTCTTAGCTTCTGCTCTGTTGACGTCTCCTCCTGCTCCAGCACAAGGAGGATTCCCAGGATACAGAGAGTTGTGTGTCAGAGGGTTAGTTAGTGCCCTGCTTTGTTCTGTGGCTATTTTGGGGGTGAAGATTGCATTTGGGGGATAACCTACATGGAAAACAAGGAGGAAAAAAAAGAGATAAAGGAAGGGCAGATGACCCTAAGGTGGATACAGTATGAAGGACTTAGGAAAAGGTGGTTGACACCAGTTACTGGTCAGTTTGGGAAAGGGAGTGTTCACATGGATTTGGAGCACTTGTAAAAGTTTTGTTCTGGATATTGCTGCAGTTTCAGCTCTCCCGGTAAACATCTTCCTCAGAAACCTGAAGGATAGAGTTATAATAGCTTGTCTAGTTGTTAACTCATTTGCAAGTTGCAGGGACTCCAGGGACTTAGATTATGTTTATACAGTCTGTGTCAGTGACTGACTGAGCTTAGTATAATTTTTTCTTCGCCAGACTCTTGAAACTTTTTGCACTTTTTTCCCCAAAAACTAGGCTGACAGGGATAGTCAGTTCCAGAGAAAACGTGGGAGAAATTCTCCTTCTTACTGTCTGGGAGGAGAATCAGCAGGCCAGGATGGTAGAAGACATGACTCACTCCACACAGCTTCACAGACCTTAGGAGCCCTGTGCACAATCTTTGTGAGGCTATAAAATACACGCTGTGTATTTTGGAGAGCTGAAAAAGGGCAGGGTCCAGGAACCGTTCACCCAGAGGAGAGGACAGTGGTTCCCGAGGACCCTGTACTGCGTTAGACGGTGGAGATGAGCAGGGTGTATGAGCTGGCCTCTGGGAAAACTGAACTCTTGTGCCAGGGAGGTTATGGTGCCAGTTTGGGATGTAGCTCAATGCACTTGAGCTATGCAAAAGCCATGGTGGCTGAAGAACTGCAGGCTGGCTCCACTAGCCCAGCTGGTGCCCACACCCATCTTGGACACCTCAGTTTGGGGGCCTGGGGAGAGGTTTGCGGGTGGCCTTACAGTCGATGCCGCAGCAGACGTGCACATTGCAGTGAGCAGGAACGATGACACACGTGTTGTTGGTTGTGTACTGTCTCCCTTCACGTTCCCCGCCATATTGTATGCCGTGAACCCATCACATACCCTGGAGGTGAGTGTTATGTGTGTCAATTCAGGTGTGTCACTGGAATCCACAATACCTAGCACATCCTACCAGGCCCATCAGAGGTCACTTTGGCTTTTTTCTTCTACTCTCTTACATCATCTTTCATTCCAATATCACTTGGCCTATGAAAGTAAATCATTACCTTCTAATACCAAAATACTGTTTCAATTCAAAGGGAAGAAGCAAACCAGCCTAGATGAAATCCTTACAGAATGAACATAATCTGGAAAACTGCGTTCAGTAAGTAGTTCCCAGTGGTTCATTATCAAAAGAGTTTTAGGTAGTGCTGCGAGGAGCAGGGAGTTGGACTTGACGATCCTTATGGGTCCCTTCCAACTTCAGATGTTCTATGATTCTATGATGTGTGATTTTGCAGGGCTTAGCCTTGGATCTGGTATTATTCAATATATCCTTTAATATCCTAGATGGATATGATCACACTCATTACATTTGCAGATATCAGGCTGCCTAGGAGTGTACCTGCACTGGAGGACAGAATGAAAATTCAAGCTAATAATATTGACGAACTGTAGAAGTGGTCTGGAAAAAATTAAATGCAGTTCAAAAGAGCGAGCTGTGAAGTACTGTGCTCAAGCAAGAACAATCAACCTCCTAAATGCAGGCTGAGGGATGGCTGCCTAAGTAGCACTTTTTTCAGAAAAGAGGCTGGAGGCAGCCAAATGTGAGTCAGCAACAACACCTGAAAACAGCAGACAACATGCCATCAGGTGTGATTGAAGGCAGAGACCCCAGGTAATTCTCTCACTGTGGTGGGGGTTAGCAAGGCCTCTGCCAAGGCAGGACACAGCTTTCAGGCATCTCAGTTCAAGGAGGATAGAGACCATTTGGTGACAGTCCTGAGAGGAGCAACAAGACTGTTCAGAAGGCTAGCAAACAAGAAATTAAGGAAAAGGTAGGAGGAAGTGGAACCACTTTGTTTGAGGGAGACAAGATCAAGACAGGAGATAAAAGCAGCCATCAAGCCTTCTTCTCCACCTCTGTGGTGCACAAGACTTAGGCTGCAGAATGGAGGAAGCAAATTAGGAAACAAATTAAGTAGCAAACTAGCAGAAACTAGGAAGAAGCAAGTTAGGAAAAAAACTTTCGTCAGAAAGTCAAGACAGTGAAGCAGCAAAAGTGAGTACTTGGGTGAGTCAGTGCTGAGTGAATCAGAGTGCTGCTTTGACTTACAAAGCATCTGTAGAGCTTTTGAAGAACAGAGCAGACAAGTAGCTATTGGGAATAATATAAGAATAGAAGATTTTGCCTTAGGGAAGGGTGGTGGGAGTAGGGGATCTCTTGAGGTTAGGTTCAATGCTATTTTGCTAGAGCAGCTATTGAGTAATGCTGGATTTCTACTTGTTGGATTTATTTCTTAGTGACACTTAGCTGAGTGCTAAGTTGTCCCACTGCTTGAGGGGTTCAGCACATTCCAGTGGCTCTTGGCTGCGATGGGAATATCTCCGCTGTTTCAACCAATTTAAGTATCCCTACCACCTCTGTCCTTCTGTAAGAAATCTTCACATCTGGTTGCTTTTGCCTTCATTCTTTCTTCTTAGTTATTTTCACACCTATTCCTCTGTGATCCAGTGAGGTCATTGTCATCAGCAAAGAACAGATGATGGATTTTTCATCCTTTGATGATTAAATCCCATGGGTTTCTCTCAGAAGTATTTCAGATTGTCTCCATAAATTGTTACAGAGAAGCAGTCTGCATACATACAAACTAGCTGATGCTATCCCCAGCATAACCAACAAATACGCTCAATCCTGCTAAGCATCAAAACCTTATGTCTTAAGGGTTACCTTTGTACCCTTAAGGGCTACACATCAATTATATGATCTTTTTACCAACTTGAACAAATTCTAAAATTGACAAAAGAGGTCTATGCCATCTCCTAATGCCTATGCCAAAGCTGCAAGACCTTCCCAGTTTTCTCTACCATAGCATTTGTTAATCAAACATTTTTTCCCCTATAGTATTTTTCTTGGGTGTTGGAGGAAATACAGGGAAGAAACTCATCTCATTGTTCAGCTGTACGTCTTCCATCCCAGCCAAAGTATATTGCAAGCTGATTCACAGCAATATTTCAGTAATATTTCCATAAAGATGTGAGTTCCCTTTCTTTCCCTCTAGGTAGACTATTAGAAATGGAGTGAGAGCTCTGGGTCATTTATTTTAGACTCCCAGGTCACACTGTCAAACAAATGGTGCCTGTAGATGAATGCCTCTCCTTCACATTAAATTAATTCTGCTTGTAGACTATGCAGTTTTGGGGCTCTTCGCTGTGTACACCGTTTCCAATTTCTCCAGCTGCTGGTAGGAGTTCAGGAGTCGGCCTTCTCCCCCTGTCTCCTCTGCTTCTTCCAGCTCCAACCAGCACAGTGTTCGTTCTGATGGTGTGAGATGGTTCTTGACAGTACTGACCCCAGGCATTTTGCAAGACAATGATGGGGGTTTTTTTTCTCTGCCAAAGGAATTTTTGAAGACATTCTCCCATATTCCCACAAACTGTGGGTAAGATGGGCAGCTTCAGTTGTGAGATGGCTCAGACCCTGCCTGGGGCAGCTGCAAAAGGAGCAGGCGTACATTTCTCTAAGACAGCCTGACTCAGCCACTTCCATCACCAGGACACTGTCAAGTCTCAGCATTTCCCCTGCACCCACAATGCATTCTTTTCTTCAGTCCCTGAAATGCTATAAATTCCTGTTTAATGCGATTCTGCAGTTCTCTTGCAGAGCACCACTTAGCAGGGCCTGGCAGACATCAGGAATTGCTGCTGCAAATAATGTTCCAGGCAGAAGTACGAAATTCAGGCCATGCCTCTGCTTCCAAACCACATTACAGAGAGGGCTCAAACACCACAGGTCCTCTCTGGCAGGGTTTCCTCTGTCAGGCTCTCTATTTGCAAGAGCTGGAACAACCCTAAACCTTGAACCTCCTCTGCATTGCAGAAAGGCACCATTTCAGTCTAGCTCACACAGGTAACTGCAAAGCTGATGTGACACCAGCTTCACCACAGGCTGGAGACGCCAGTGAGGTAGTTTGGTTTCTAGCCCAGCCTTGTTTCTCTGAAACCTTTGCTGATACCGGTCCTGACTTAAGTGCTCTCTCCCAGGCCATATGTCACTCACATCTGGTGCCAACGTCCCAGGGGGGGTCTGAGCATTTAAGTCCAAACTTAACGGCAATGCCAACACTCAAGCTTTTGATCCTTCCCCAGTTGCTTTTTCCGACCTATGCACTGCAGGTGACCATGGCACAGTTAGTTGTGAGGTTGCATTAAAACCAGAGCATCCTGGTTATAGAAAAATAAACAAACAGTTCTGAATGATGGAAAAACTGTCTTATATTGCCTGTTTTGCATGTCATAGCAGAGGAGAGCTTTTTTATTAAGGATGCAGAGCTGAGATGGGCCTATTCTCTTCTGGTTTTCAGGCAAAGTTTCGAGAACTTTTTCTGAAAAATGTCCCCGCTTTGTATTTGCAACCTCTTGGTACATCGATGCCACTCTGGGATCGAGTTCTCCAAATAATTGCAACAGCAGGATTTACTTCTCCTTTTTCTGAAGCCCTAGAATAAAAGCATAGCTGAGAACGGAACCTGTGGTAAAGGAAATCTCACCGCAAGGGATCCCCACCCTGCTTGCCTTCCTCCTTGAGCAAGCGACACAGGGCATGCACGGGGACTGGATGTGCACAGGGCTGGTAATAGCTCTCCTGGAGGGATTGCTTCATTTTTACTCCTACAAAGTAGGGGAAAGAGGATTTTTTTTTTTTTTTCCTAGCACAGGGTCTCACTTTCTGCGATTTGTTGAAGTGATTAGCAGCTCAGAAACTGTGTAATGACCACAGCAGAATGATTTGGCATTTGTGTTTTTGCTTGCTTTTAACTGAAGAGTAACACTTCTCCCTCCTCCCTCCCTCCCCTGCAAAGCACAGAGGGTCAAAAGAAGGGACGTGGATTTGGGGCCCATGAAAAGAAAGAAGTGAAATGAATGTAGATTCATACCTTCCAGGAAGAAATTCTGGCAGCTGGGTGAACAAGCAATGATAATACTTGTAGAGGATCTTAGAATGTGGAAATCCCTGCAAACATTTACATGCATCTGCAATTCTCAACCCCACAAAGGCATAGTAGTTTAAGATAGGAAGGGAAGAACAGCTTTCCCACCTTCAAATGATGGATCAGCATGTACGTAAGTCGGCTGCTATTGACCATGGTATCCTGAACAAATTTCACTTGTAAAGTGCACCTAAAGCCTTCCACTGACTGTACGTGGCGAGGATTTTGGTTCCGTCCTGCTGCATTGCTGCACTAATACTTAGCTGGCTCAGGAAAAGATCACCACCCACTGCATCAGTGTTTCTTCAGCAGCCTTGATTTTGTTAATCAGCCTGTCTTTCATCCTGGCCTTGTTTGCTGAGAGAGCTACTTCAGAGGGAGCCTAACAACACAGAAAAACAAAAATAGCAACAAGAGTTTCAGCAAAATGTGGCACTCTGTGCTATTACTTTTTTCCTGTCTGCATCTCCTGAATTTTCTTTCTGTAGCAAGCCTAACTCTTGTGTAGAGACCACCCCCCCACACACACATATTGAGGCTAGTGAAAGGCTCTCCTAAACAGCAGTGGAACAGTTAGCTTCTCAAAGTAAACAAAAAATGGTTCAGTCTGAAGTACAAGTGTTAATGAGTTATAGTATTTTACGTAACAGGCAGTTCAGAAATAATATTCATGGCTGGTTGATAGAAAATAACATGAGCTGGCCAAAAGGAAAATCAGAAACAAACTAGCGTATCTCCGTGGACAGACTCTTTGCTCTAGTATGGAACGGTGCTGTGGTTGATCTAACAGCCTCGGTACAGGCTTCGCTGTTGCAGAAGGGACAAGAAATTGGTGACAGCAAAGTGGCGACTTACAGTGAGCGACAAAGCAGCTATTGTGGAAGACACACCAGCATGCCCTACTTCATGCTCTCTGCACAGACAGTGCTACAGTCTGTGAAAAAGCTTTGGAGGAGTTGGGGAGAAGAGTATATTTTGTCTCCAGTTGACTTCGTGCTGCCCACCCAGTTCTGGAGACAGGCAGAGTGGTGTTACCGCTCGGGGAGGGCGGCAGGGATGGAGGAGCCCGGGCACGGGCTCCTTTGCCATCACTGAGGTGTGAGGCAGAGCCCCGGGGAGAACCTCTCCCCACCTCTCAGCGGATGGCTGCCCCCCGCCATGGCACCCTTGCCCTCCCGCTGGACCCCGAGCTGGTGGGGGACAGGGGAGGTACCCCTCCTCCCTGCTCCTCTGCAGGGGCTGGCCAGGATGGGAATAAAATACAAAGTCAAAAGAAAAAAGGTTTTATGGTTTTTTTTTTCATCGTGCATCTTAGCAACAGCACCTACACGAAGATCTAAGTATAAGATCTTTTACCCCCCACCTTTCCAAGCAATTAGCATGCTGAAATACAGGCAAGAAACAGGATGGCGATGTCAAAACTGACACGTAGGAAGCCCGTTTCCTTTTCGCAAGGGTTTCACCGTGTGGACCAAGCTGGCTGAGAACAATTTGTGAACCTTTCTCCTCCCCATGGAGAATTGCCTCCGCAGCAGCTTTGGTAACTGTCCAAAACTGCCTGCTTTTGGTGACTGGCGCGCTCCTGGTAGCTGATGCCCAGAAGGTTTCACATTTTCAAAGTGAGAAAACCCCAACCCCCATGGACTGCTCTCCAGTGAAAATAGGTTGCTCAAAAACATCTGAGAAAGGTGGAAAATGAAGGCTGCCTGTTTGAAGTAGATAGACTGTCTTCTGGAGCAGAGCGGAGCGGAGCAGAGAAGAAAGGCAGCTGGTGACATATTCAGTGCAGCGCTGGCTCCGTCTGAGCCTTCTTTCGTCGGCCAAATTTTAAATTAATCTCAATCTGGTCTCTGAAACTTGCCAGCAAGTTTTCCGGTAAATTTAAGACTTAGAAGAGGCTAAAGAAAGATGTTAGGCAGACAAATTTATGTTAGGGTTTCCAGGTGTGGCCAGTGGTGCCTGGGAAGCTGTTTGTGAAACTGGAGGCTGCTGTGGGAAACGTGGGGTGATCCCCTCCAGCCCCACAGACCTCCTGTGTGGGGCTCACACCTGGGCTGAGCAGGCAAAGCCCCCCTGCTGGAACACAGCCAGGCGTACATAGCTGGCCAGGAACCAAACCTGGTTACACTCAGGAGCTGATATTCCGGGCTTGTGTCTTGAATAAAGAATCAAGTGAGTCCAAGCCCTCTGCTTTTGCTGTATTTTCCGTCCTAGGAGCAAATGACGATGGCTTTTTTTCCTCTTAGCATCCAAGCAATGTTATCACCACCCAAAAAGTTTGCTGTTCCAACTCACAGCCGACGAACAGAGCAGACAAGGCGAGGTATCGCCGTGCGGGGAGGATGTCACTGGGGGCGGCAGGGAAGCTGGAGGTGGGAAGGAGACACCTGTGGGCCTCCTCACACAAGGGCTTAGGAAACTGAAGTCTCCAAAGAGTTTTTCCTCTTCATTTCTCCACGTTTACTGAGATTTGCCCTCCGAGTGCCTTGTCCGACTGACAGCCTGACTCTTTTTCTTCTCTCCTTGCTCCCCACGGCTGGGACGCTGCCTGACGTCAACTCATCCAAACACCTCTTTGCAGAGTGCCCGCTTGTCCCTGCACCATCTGGGGACTTGTGATCCATTAAAGCAAGGCAAATGGTCTTGTCTTGACGGTTGTAATGAAATCCCCCCTAGTCCCCACTTACGTCAGCAGTTAGGTCAGCAATCCATCACTGCTGCGCTTGCAGGCCTAGCTCCGTAAGGATGCCGGAGTAAGGTTGCTTCCATTTTCAAGGCCAAAATTAAACTTCTGAGGCAGGCAATAAGCCTGCAATTAAGCTTTTAGAGTAGATTGCATTTTAGAAGATGCAATAACTTGTCGAATGAATCACCAAATTTGAAGCTGCCAGATTTTTTTTTCCTTAGTGGTCAAGGTTAAGTATGAGAAGAGAGTAACTCAGTGTAGGAGGATCACAAAATATGTTAACGGCGTAACAGCAACAGAAGGACTGACCCAGCCCTGTGAATTTATGGGTTTTACTTTCTTAATTGCTTTTCTCTCTCTTGGGAGCTACCAGAACAGCAATACACTGAGCTTTTAGCCCATGCTCTCCTGTTCCTTCATCTCAGTCGCACCCTCAGTCACAGCCAAGTGACTCCGCCTGGCCCTAGTGAGCTTGAGCAAGCAAGAGTGAGCAACCCTTGCTTGCTCAAGCCCTGTTTTCTGAGAACAGGGAAGGCAGAGCAGAGCTGGGCTGCGCAGGACAGCCTCCACCCCTCAGACCTGACTGTGGGTGAGCTGCCACCCCTCCGTTGCTTGCTCCACAGCCCAATGAGCGGAGCAGAACCTGTCTGAGACAGAGACGCAGGTTCCTCAGCGGCTGCCCCACGCCGACCGAGAGGACTACTGCAAGAGCTGGCGAGCTTTCTTGACCCAGTCGCCCGCCTGAAGTGCTCATCATTAGCTGGCCTTTCCTAACACGCACGTAACAGTATAATTACATTCATTTAAAAAACCCTCACAGCCGGAAGCAAACAGGTCACCAAAACAAAACGCTCCACTGCACACGCTTGCCCCTTTGGGGACAGGAAAAGAGAATAAGGGAGCTATGGCAGATGCCAGTCACGCCGCCTGGCACGCCCCTGGAAAGGCACACTCGCCGTGGGCACGAGCCCAGCCGTGAACCTCAGCAGAAAATGGAATATAGCTCCTTGCAGGCTTGCACAGTGCTCGCTTAACCTGAATTTGAGGAAAGCCCTTTGAGCAAAGCGCTTTGCATAAGAGTAGCAGCCCATCCTGAACATCAGGGTTATCTTCCATTTCATAGCCAACGCTCAGAAGCTCTGGTACCGGGCATAACAGCACTGTCTGTGGATAGCATTATCTCCTGAACTGCTTGGAGGAAAGGCATCGCAAGGCAGAGCTGAGCACTTCTCTTGCCTGAACAGTGCTTAAGATGATGCTTTCTGTGCTCTAAAAGGAAGAGGTTCCCAAGAGCACATAAATATATTATAAAGCAGCAGAAGGCTCAATAATTAATTTTCAGCAAGGAGAAGATTTTGTTTCAACCAGAACAACATAAAAAAGCCTTTTGGATTCTCACAGTATGTCAGTGAAAAGCTGAGACCATTCAGTCCAAAGGCTGTTGTGAAAGAGGCTCAGCCAACACGAGCTGATCCCCATGCAGTGACATCCTGACTCCGTTTGGGAGCAAAGGCAATTTTCAGTGCTATTTCTCAGTAACAGTAGCACAGACTTCACCAAGCAGCAGATCCCTTTTCAGTCCTTTTGTCTTATTTTGCAATTAGAAATGGTCTGCCAAAGTGTCAGAATTGCAGCAGCCCAGAGGATCATCCCACTCGTTTCCATCAGCAGTGAGCTCTTTGCTCATTTGTGGTGTCACTCCCTTCTCATATGCAGCCAGCTGGTAGTTGGGAAATTGAGTAGTTAAAGTGTATTAAGGCAGGAAGGGTTGATATATTGTATTGATGCTACTTTTCATGTATTGTGAACAGCTAAATAATTTCTTTGATGAATTACCAAAATACAAATAGAAGCTCATGAAGGACTCAGTCTTCGGACAAATAAATAACTCTAGCTGGGGACAAATCACTCTTTTCATGAGCACTGTGGGTGGCAGACGGCAGCAAGGCAGTTATGCTTGTGTCAGGAACATAAGATGCCTATATGGCATAGCTAGTTTAAGAGATGAACCAACAAAAGAGGAGCTATTTTCTAAAGAAACACACAAACTTCACGAACAAGGAAAGTGCTACAAGACTCGTTACTATGAGTACTTTTCCGCATACAACAGTGTATAGGATTCTGACTGAATGACCTATAAACCACCTATACTACATTTTACTCTTCATTTGTTACCTTTATTAATTTCACTGCTCAAAACCCAACAGCAGATAAATGAATAACCCTAAGCAGCGCATTAATGTAGCTTTCTTTTGCGACTGGGTTTTTTTTGTCATTCCTAGCAAACCCTGCCAAGGCAGTAGCTCAGCAGTGGGTTGAGAGGCGCAGCCCACAGGGCAGCCTTTCCTTGTGCCCACAGCATCTCCTTGCAGCTCCCTTCCTTGGCTCTGCCCCACCAGACCAGCTGTCGGCAGTACTTGGAGAAGGGCAGACCCCCTTGTTGTCTAAGGGGCTGGAGAGAGGCAAAAGAAAGCTGCAACAGCTGCCTAGCACCCAGGCCACAACCTAAAAATACCAATAAAAGCCAGGTGCACCAGCTCCTGGTGCCACTGTTGAGGTTAAAGCCAGGAAGATTTCACGTGAGGTTGGCATCTCTTCACCGCTTTATCCAGAGGGTGTGGAAATTAGAGATGGGGAGGTTCCCCTTTACAGAGAATACTGTAATTAAAATGTAGTAATAAAGGGTTTAAGTACTGCATGACTGACAGCCAGTGGCCAGGTTGCTGCCTCCCAGCAAGGACTGAAGCAGCTGCAGGAACAGGGTGAACTCGTACCCCTCACCCAGTGAATCCACCGGCAGTGCCGGGAGCGAAGCGGCAGCCGAGGTGCTCTCACAGCACTGGCTGGCTCTTACTCCTGCTATTTCTGTGATAGTTATAATAGCTTTTCTCCACGTTGCTAATAGCCCGGCAATGTTTCTAGTGGGAAAAAGCCATCTCTATTTCATACCAGCCTTCTGTGAATTTTTATGGCAGCTATTTTAGAACTCATCTCAGTGAGTTTCCTCAGACTTCCCCAGTCTGAAATGCTATGTGTTCCTGTAATAAGGATGCCACTCATAGCTAGGAGGCATTTTTCATACATTATTTATTCATCATTCTATGTGATGAATGTGAAAGGTGTTATGAATCCATGGTAGGAGATCTGGAGGTAGACTCATTTGCTTTTAGTACTATGTGATTAAAAAGAAACTCTCTGCTTGCGTAGGCAATGAAGGTATTGAATTTCTCTTATCACCAAGATGGAGAAAAACTTGATTTCTTTCATTTCCTCCATCCAGGAAGCAATGACTGCCAGCGCAAGCATACAGTGTGATCTGTTCAGAAGATATACAGTTGCTAGACTAGCTCTGTTCTCATCCCTTGCAAAATGAAGAGCCAAGAAGTATGCATTTAAGGGATAAAATCAAATATTTAGGAGATAAAATCTGCACAGAATATAAAATGAAAGATTTAATCTGATCCTTACCTTAAAGACCTGGGTTTGTTTTCCTGTCTACTATCTACTGCCCAAATCCAAATGAAGTGTTAGAAGACATTACGTTTGGGTACAGGCAATGTAGAGTTCAAAATCGCCTGGTTTGGGAACGTTCTCACTCAGGGTTTTGTTTCTGCCTGTGACAGAACTAAAACAAATCCACTGTGCTGGAGAGCGAATGCAAATCCCATGAAATCCCATTAAATCACTGTGCCCTGCTCTCACAGTTGGGAGTCTGGCAGAGCTTTGCTAATGCCCCAGCTGTGCAGCTTTATGAGCGACGGCACCTCGGAGGGAGGCTATGAGCCCTGCCGACAGCTCTGGCAGGCTTGTGGGCAAGGGGAGCGTCCCAGCAGAGGAAAACTGTGAGCGCAGCTTCTTGTGTTAGCGCGCTCTCGTTAGCCAAACACCAGCCCGTACTGGCTATGCAATCACTTAATCTGATGATGGGCTGGAAACATGGCTGTCAAGAAAACAATTCATAATTTATAGATAAGTGATGGGGTTACAGAATGACACAAGGAGAGTGGGTGAGACCCATGGGTACCCCAGCTAAGCCGTGGGTACATCTGTGCCAGATTTTTCCCCTGAAGGAAAGGAGGAAGAGAAAAGGGACAAGGAAGGAATGAATTTGGAGAACTAGTCATGTAGCATCAGCTAAATATAAAGACTCTGGCCCAGCTGAGAGCTGGCAGCTGGGTAGGAGACCTCAGAGAGCCAACTCCTGCCAGAAAGAGATGCTGAAATCCTAAATGAAAGTTAAAGTTAACCTGAAGTTGAAAATCTCTTTCTTGGAGAAGATCCCCAGTAACTGTCTGACAGGAAATTTTGTATCTTGCAAAACCATCTCAGTGAAGTTAAGCAGCTTCTGGTAGAGCCAAAATGACCATCAGGTATAATTTCCACTCAATATGAAAATTGTGGTCGTGTGTGGAGTTGGTAGGGCCCATTTCACCAGCAAACACTCAGCAGCCACATAACTCTCTTGTGAACATTTGAGACTTGAGAAAACTCAGGCACAGACCAGGAAAATGTTTACCCACAGTCATCAGACAAATCCATGGTAGCAAATGGAAGAGAATGATTTCTTGCTGAAGCTACTTGGCAAAATGTCCTTTCAGGGCAGAACCTGACCATGGCCGAGAGTCATCTCTGGTAGCACAATTGCCAGGAGGCCCCTGTCAGACAACAAGTCCTCTGCCTCATGGAAAACACTTTACTCCTCCTGACAGTCAGTCAGTCTTTAATGAGCAGGAAAAATATTGAAAGATGACACAGTAAAATAATTACAAATTATTGCAGCATGTGCTCAGCCACCTTATGAAAATCCCAGAGTGTGTTCTACATTGTGTGCACTCTCGTCACAAAATAAACCCTCAGCTCTTTTCCTTGTCAGCAGATTTTTGGCAGCCAAGGAAAATAAAGTGCCACTAAAAGCTGACCATCTTATTCATGGAATAACTTAAAAGGAGAATGGTTTTGTATTTGTGTTCATTTTTTAGCACAACAAATGACTGATTATAAAAGCAGCCCAGCCAGGCGGTGAAGACACCGCTCGGTGCTGGCTGGGGTGGGCTCCCAGCCTGCGATGCGTGGTGCAGACCAGCCGCGTCTCCCCAGCGGGAGATGGTGTTTCTGTGCCCATCGCCATCCCTGTGGCTCAAGGAGGAGGTGAGCACCTGGGAGCTCCCCTCCTGGCTCCCCCCATGCCCTGCAGGGCACCCGCCTCCCCCCTCGGCACCGGGCCAGGAGCTGCTGGTGGCTGCCACCCAACGCTGACTGGGGACATCAGCTAAGGACAGCGGTACAGAGGAAAAATCTAGAAGTGTAGAAAATTAAAATAGGGCTGGAAAAGACCTGCAGAAGTTCATTCTCCTGCCCTAAGGCAAGACCACTCTAGACAGATATTGGCTAAATTGTTCCCTAAAACCTCGGGTGACGGGGATCTGAGCCTTCCTTGGCAGCCTGTCCCACTGCTCCACAGTCTCCACCCAAGAAGACGTTGCCTAAAGTCTAACCTAGCTCTGTCCTGCTGCAGTTTAAGACGAAACATCAATGCAATATTTACTGTTTAGCAAATACGTCAAATTTATGTGCGTTTTAAAGGAAATATATTGATTAGGGATTTTTTCTTTACTTTTCTTGAGCAAGATATTTAGGAAGCCTTTATTCACAATAATCTCAGGCCTTTCCCCTGAATTCCTTGTTGGCAGTCACTTGTCAAAGGGATGACACAAGAGCAAAAATGGATTCAGGAAACAAAAATATTCACATTTCAAAAAGAGTTATGGTTTTGAGTCAAACATCCCCTTTCTGAAGTGAAATGAATGCTGCGGTTTCATATCACACCATCAACTTTACACTACTAACGGGCTGCAGAGCAGAAACAGCTGGGCTTTTGCCAAGGGGTGGATGCGATGGGTTGGCCGGCCAGGCTTGCTGCGGGGTGGCTGGCTCTGGGACCCCAACCAGGTGGGCAGCAGGATGATTCCTGTGGGTGAGTGGACCCCTTGCTGAAACCAAGGCACGGCTGCTCCCGGTCCCCCAGCCCCGAGCTGCCTGGCACCCCACAAGCACCTCTCCCCGTCCCCAGCGCCTCTACATGCCCTGCCAGGGGCTCCTCCCGCACTGTCCTGCCCTGACCTCACAGCTGGGTTTGAATGAGAAGACTGAACCACACCTGATACTTGTTGCTGCCAGGAGGGGAGGTTTCAGATGCTTAAGCGTTGCTGCAGCCCTCGTACTTGGCACTGGTCCAGCTCTGCTTGTTGCTGGCCACTCATGCTAGCGAGCATCTGGTATCGCACCGTACATGAGGTATAACAGGGATGCAAGCTGCTGTGAGGTACAGGGAGAGATGGAGAGCAGCCGTGTCTGGGTGAAGCAGCTTTGAGTTGGTCTTGGTGTGAAAGCTCTTTTTGTACATGACAAAGAGGGGCAAAAAATGTGTTACTTGTGGTGGGGAATGAATGGGTTGATTCAGCTGAATAGCATCACACATCATCTGTCGCTGGTAGTTTTCTAAATAGCATCACACATCATCTGTCGCTGGTAGCTTTCACAAGCAAACAAAATACTTTACGTAAGTAAAGGCTTCTTAAAACCAGTAATAGAGAAAATGAAAAGCAGAGAGGTTCATATCTAAGTCAGCACACATTCAGGAATGTGCAGTGCCCAGCTGTAAGCACTACAGCACTCCAGCCAACAGCGCAAATAGATGATGCTATGTGGTATTTCTTTCTTTAATTGCTGCTTAGAAATGTCTCACTGAGAAAATCAAGGAAAGTTATAAAATAGCAGCGAGTTGTTTATTTGCGTGACAGTCCCAGCAGGAGAACGCTGTTTTGCACAGGGTTTGAAATCCCAGGGAGGATGGCGTAAACAAGGGAACGCTCACCCACGAATTGCAAAGTATGGTCCAGCAACCCCAGCAGCCCCCAGGGAAGAAAAACTCTCCTAAATGAATGTTTTGCTTGCCTCCTCAGTATCACAGGGAGGTTTTGACACAAACAGAGTCTTTCTGTGCATTATCAAGATTGTAGCTGATGTAAAACGTTTGTTAGAACATTGAAAAGCCATTCCTGTATGGCAATAAGAGGCAGGACTCAGAACAACTATGTGGATGTTTCTGCTGCTGCTTGCTTCATGAGGGTGTGATGCCCAGTTTTTGTGAGGGATGTGAGTAGTTTTTCCTCACTAGCGTGTGGTACAGTGGAGCTACAGATGTCCTACTGCGTATGAATATTTTCTTCAGCCTCTCGTTCAGTGTCTGGCTGAGCATGTGGTGCTCACCTTGCCACGGCCAAGTGCCATCAGCACTCTGGAGCAGCAAGCTGAAATGCTTCCAAGGTAGATAAATGAAGCACTCTGCTTTTACTGTGTGCTTTTGTCTGGGACCTTAGCACCCCCCATTCCTACCTGCTCTGTGGGATGGTCAGAGGTGCCAAAGCTCTTCTCCTAAAGCCAATTTTCCATAAGTTTCTTGGTTATAGTTTTTGCCTCTGTCTACCTGAACACATCTGCGCAAATGCACTTTGTGCATAATACATCATTTTGGTGTGAGAAGTGTTTCATTGACCTGAGATATGCCATGAATGCTTCTAAACAGCCATACTAGAAGGTATGCTTCCTAACAAGTATGCCAATCCCTGAATTTAGCAGAGACTGTGAAAATAAGTCTCCAAGTGTGTGAGTGCAAATGAATACCTGGGTTACACCGCCTGAGTCTCACCAAGATGAGTGTGCTTCCCAGTGCCACTCAATGCTCTGTACTGCTGCAGGAGCATCAGGGTGCGAGAGCCTCATATCCACAAAAGAGGTCAGAACAGCAGGCGGTTCAGGAAAGATGTTTTAAAAAAAAAAAATCATCAAATATGGAACCATCCGAAACTACACAAAGTTCTTTCCCATTAAGGAAGAACAGCCCCAGGATCAGCATAAAGATTGGGGGTGTTACATGCTCTTCTCTGGCTCTGAATTAATCTGTGTGCAAGCAGTGAAGGCAGCACAGCTGTGCCAGAGCTGCTGCTGGTGCTTCCAAGCCGCACGGCTGGGAGGCACCAACGGGAGCCATCTTTAGCAGCGCAGCTGATGACTGACGGGCAAGTTTGTGTGAAGGGAGTTCAAACCATCAACGCCCTTGCTACGCATGGCAGGCATTTCAACAACTGCTGAAAAGCAGCTGCCGGGGGAATTCCCTCAGGCCACCCTACCTCTACAGAAAGCTTTTAGGAATCAGGAAGGGACATTTGTTACCTGTTTGTGTTATTCATAGAATCATAGAATAGCTTGGGATGGAAGGGACCTTTAAAGGTCATCTAGTCCAACCCCCCTGCAATGAGCAGGGACATCAACTAGATCAGGTTGCTCAGAGCCCTGTCCAACCTGACCTTGAGTGTTTCCAGGGATGGGGCATCTACCACCTCTCTGGGCAACCTGTGCCAGGGACACTAGTCACAACTCCAAACTTCTTCATTTTTCTTATCTGTGCCAGCACAGCTCTATTGGCAGAACTTTGCAGCTTTTAGACTAGAAAAATCTAGCAATCTTTAGTAAGATTTATACTCCAAACTAGCTGAAGTTAGAGGGGCCATCTAGACGTGTAACACATGGTCTGTTAAAGTTAGGTGAGCCAAATTCCAGCAGTTCAAACTGAACCTAGAAGTCTGTACCTCTCCTCAAACCGAGTTACTGGAGCAGGCCAGGTAACTTTCTGCTCCGTCTTCATTAAATGTGGGACCTCCAGACTGCATGCCCTGTGCTCGCAGAGCCTGAGTGTAATTGTATGTAATTTTTTATGATCTTTAATGATAAGATACCATAAGGAAACACAACGAAGATAAGATCAAAATAACTTGAAATTGGAACACTTGAAAGCTAGGCAGAGAATTTGCTTAGGAATTTTACATGGCAGGGAGGAGTGTGATCCCCCAAATGCTGGGGATTACATTTCCAAAATTACAGCAGGGATATGCAATAACAACTCCATAATATTTTGATTAGGAAGGAAGCAAATAACATACTGCAGGATGCTGCTGTTATAGCACACCCCTTGGCAACACCCTCTTTACAGAAAAGGGAAAAAAAAGGGGGGGAAAAAGGAAATCTTTGTGTTGCTTAAAGATACATAAGGGTAGAATTCAATACTCGGAGACAAGCACTCCTTCCCTTACCACCATTTTCCTCTCTGAACCCATCAAACAACAATCTGTGTTTACAGAAACCCAGTTGTAGCCAACTAGAAAAACTTCTCTTCAAGACTGTCACAGCCAGTGATGGTTTCTTTGGGCTCTAACTAGTCTGACAGGCTTTCCTCCATTGCTTTTATGTAAATTCTCAGTATTCTTCATTCCTAGTCAATCCCATTAATTTAGCACACACCTTTCACTGGTTCTGGGCTCTCAGACAGTGACATGCAGTGACCTCTTCAAGTTTGGAGAGGACAACTTGGTTTTAATGATCTACTTCTGATAGTTTTGGAGTTGAGGACATTTGAGGCTGATGTTTAAGATGCAGCCGTAGCAGGAACTATTCTTGCTTTGTGGGCTGGCTTGTTCTTGAAACCAGGTTGCTGGGTGTTAGTTAGCACTATCAGTTCCTCTCTTGTGAGTGCCCACCACATCACCTAAAATCGAGAAGTTTCCCAAAGGCCTTGTGTCTGCCCAGGGCACAGAAGAAAGGTGGTGTGTTATTCTTTCCAACACTGCAATATCATCACTCTCTGCTTTTGAGTTCTGCTTTCATCCTGCAGGGTCTTTCTTCCTGCATGTCACGACATACCCTAAATCTAAAAAATTAAGGTAGAGCCACAAAATATTTCTAAAGACTAGACTGGGAACTAAAATTCCTAACTCTACTAATATTAAAAAGTAATAAATACAACAGAGAAATTGATTTCATGGCACATAATAATTCATCTGTGTCTTATCCCAGCTAATGCCTTACTGTGATAATTACCTCTCTCTTGTCCGTATGATGGGGGCTAATGACTTCATCACCCTTTTTCTGTCTAGCATTCCCCATTACTCCACAGTTACAAGCCAACCTCTTCTCTTCAGGTATCCAAATGATTAGCATTGTTAGGACAAACTCTGCAGTTTTCTGAAGCTATTACTTAACTCCCAGTACACGTGACTTGGCATGAAAGTCTGCTGCTTCCAACCTGAAGAAGAGCTTCTGTGGCCAAAGGCATGTCTTTGCAGTTTCAGTTATGTCTGTAGGTTGACCCAGAGAAGGTCCCTTTCAGTCTTGTCTCCCTGCAACTATTAATCTGTTACTTTCTCTCACTAACCTCAGAGGTTTTTGAACCTGTTGACTAGCATCATTGCTAGCTCTGAACAGTTTTAATGTGGAAACTGGTGAGTGAGTGTGTGTCCATATCTCCTGTGAGGAATCTTACTTCAGACAGAGCGACTACCTCACAGTGAGAGAACAGACTTAGAAGATGCTGGAATTCAGAACTGGGTTATATTCCTGACCCCTCCATTATACAGTTTATATAATTAGACATAAAGACAAATTTAGTACTTTGTATCTGGCATCTGGCTGTTCCACGGACTCCAGTAGTGTACCACAGCTTCATAGCTTTTCCAGGTTCTCCTTCCTAAGTATTCCTATTGCTAAATATTAAAAGCCAGCAGTTAGTTAGCAAGTAAAACTACTCACATGTAATTGATATTCCAGCAGGATGCCTTCCAATCCAAAACAAACCTTTGGTCTTATATCATCCTCCAAAGAGAAAGAGGCTCCAAAGTTAGTTTTACCAGTCCTGAAGCCCTCATGACTATTGTTGCAATGCTAATGAAGTTGCAGAGGGAACGAAGAGGAGGGACAATATTTTCCAGAATTACAAGAGTTGTTACAAACATAAGTTTGGACACATAAAAAGACAGTGAGTGAAGCGCAGTGGAAACCTATCACAAAGATCTCAGAAAGTGTTGTGAAACCAGAATTTCAACTGCTTTCTTGTGTGGTCCTGTGTGCTTGTGCATAATGGACAGGCTAAAAAAAGCCCAACTCCAAACCCAAGCAATAAAGAAAAAAGCATGTTTGCAGCCACAGTGCAACTTTAGTGGAACCTGTCCACCTCAGTCCACCGGCGGCATTGAGACCCAAACTAGCCAAAGCTCCTCAAAGGTCATAAGCATAAAAATTTTCACCAGTAAGCACACACCCCCAAAGTTTCACTGCTGACTCCCAGGGAGGGTACCAAATATCTCAGCACCTCTCAGACCTGAGACCATTTTCAGGGCAGCAGCCCAGTGTCCCCTGGCAGCAGGAGGCAGCTCCTTCACAGGATAAAGGCATTTATGTGGGCCTTGTGGTGGTCCCATCCACCCTGCTGTTGACACCAGCACTCCTCTACTCCCACCATGAGCCCTTTGATGGAGCTCAGTCAGGAGAAGCTAACCTACAAAAAAATTCCCCTGAGCAGCTGGGTCTTCTGGGTGTGCTCGTGGTGCTCCTGACATACGCACCAGCGTGTGGTTTGGCACAGCACAAAACAGCTGTGTCACTTTATTATTCAACATTTATGATTGTCAGGGATGCTGGCCACACCTAAATCCTCTTGTAGCTCTGGGCTTTAATTAGCAACAAGTTCAAAATAACTTTCAGTGCTTCTAGACGATAGCTATAGGTGCCTGCAGACAATGCTGGATGGTGCCGGCAGCCCCATCTGTAAAGAGGAATGTAGCTGGGTGTTAATGTGTGTCATGGATACTTAGCATCACTCAAACACACTAAAGAATTAATTTCTTTCGACATCTCTATTTATAACATCTCTGAATATTTAACAAAGGGACAACAGTGGTAAGTTAATAACAAAAAAAGACAGGAAAAGGAGGAGGGTAGACCATTTAAAACTTGCCTGAAACTATTGTGGCTAATTAGCATGAAATCAGGAACTGAAGGTAATGAGACCAAAGTCAGCTTCCTCCAGATCATGCCAAAGCTTGACCACAGTAATAAGGAGGCACAAATCAAACACATGTGGAGGAGCACTAGTGCAAATAACCCTCCAGCTGCATAGCTTGGTGCACTTACTTTCCAACCTCTGCAGAAAGCTCTTCCCTGTGCAGGATCAGGCCAGTGCTAACAGGAGACCAGTGACCCTTCCCCGGTACCCAGTGCTGTTCACTGCTCCAAGCAATCTGCTTTGCTTCCCTCATGCTTTTTCGCCTTCTGAAAATGAGTATTGCCTGGACATGAGCAGTCCCTGGGCAGGGGGTAGCTGCCTGCCTGCCTGCATGGGTATGGGGCCAGCACAGAGCATCCATGCTGCAGCTACCAGGAGTAGTCATGCTTCTGCTCCAGCGGGGAGCTGTTATCTTGTAAAAATCACAGCTCTCGGAAAAACATCTCATATGAGATGAGAAATGCCTTCCTTACAGGCTGCCGCATTATCTGAATAAAAATGTATTCATTTATCTTATCTTGCATTTTAATTTTATGAGCTGCAGCATCTCAGCATGGCTTTTTCGGCTTCAGTTGATAATTGTGCTAATTTTTCCATCTAAATTAGACCACATAATGCTTAGGAGCAGAAAGCAGTCGCATTATGATGTGTATTACAGAAACATTGAATAAATACTATGCGGAAATGCTTTTGCGATGATGGTCAGCTGCCTTTCTTGCAGCAAGCAAATATGAAGGCACTGGGAATGTGGCAGGACTTTTTTCTCTGCAGAATCAGGAAACTTCGGTGGAGGGAGCTGGAGTCAGTCCGCCCAGGCAGAGTAGCTCAGAGGCTTACTGTTGGTAAGGCTGCTGATGGCTTGTCCTCTTGTTTTCCCAAAACCTGTTTCTCTAGACCCAACATAACGGCTTGGGAAGGGTGTCACAGAGACAAACTTGTCCCTTTGAATTAGCGGGTGGGAGGACACGCCATCTGTGAGGAGGTGGGCACGTGTTTTGAGCCCAACAGGGGGTGAGCCTGTAATGAAAGTGCTCTCTGTAGGAGCCAAACTTCGGTGATCTCTCTTAGAGACCTACAGCTGAAAGGACAGTCTATGTGAGTTTTGAGAGAGGGGTTGTTTCCTTTTAATTTGTTATTTCATGTGGCTGCACAGGAGATACACCCAACGGAGTGCAGAGACCTTGGCAATAATAGACTGAAGACAGGACTTCGTCTCAGCAAAGATCTGGTTCTGCTGTCGGTGGGCTCGATGCACAGACTCCCTCAAAGGGGATGACTGTGATCATCACTAAGGAGGCCACAGCAACTTAGCCTTCAGCAGCCAGAGAAGGATGTTTTAGTCCTTAGTCCTTTTATGGTCTCATCTAAACGAAGGGCAGGAGAACTACACCGCTCTTCCTCAGCTTTACAGGGTGTTTTTTTGTTTTGGGTTGTTTCCCTTTAAAGGACATAAATGCCTGACAAATTGTACCTAATTCTGCATAATTTGGGGGCAGCTGAGTATCAGAGGTACCTCGCTGAAAGCCCCAGCCTCCAGAGTACTGTCTTCTCTTCAGGAGATCTAGAGGGAAGCTTTCCCTTTGGAGATTTTAGGACTTTGTGCTGCATCTTTGTTGAACTGATTGCAAGTCCATCAGTGGTCCTCACGCCCAGCAGCTGGGAAAGGAGACTTGGGCACTGTATAGGGGGTTGCATGGCTGCAGGGAGGGCAGGACAGGCTGCAGGTATTTGCTCTGCACCCCTTCCTGGGGAAAATAAGCAGTCACAGTCTCTGGTGGGACCCACGGGGTCTGGAAGGAAGAGGAGACAGGTTTATCTGACAGGGCAGGGGCATGGACCACTCAAACCCCTGATTAAGTGTTTGCTGTATCAAAAATGTGCCACCAAAGAGCTGTGACCACTGGCCTTGCTCTGTATTGTGTTAGTAATGCAAGTGAATTTAGCAGCACATATAGATTTATCAGGCATGCAATTTATTTGCATTTATTGAGCCTTATCCTGCCTCCAATTGGATATTTGCAATACCAACCTGAATACTTCTGTTCAGACATACTTTGTTTCTATGTGACTGAACAACCCTCATGAAGTAATGGAGAAAAAAAAATTGCCCCTTATTTTTGGCACTTTCTTTCTATGAAGAGCTTGATTAGAGGAGGCTGGCATAATCAACTCAGCATCTCTGTTCCAGCCACATTGTAAGGTTACAATACGAACGAAATCATAAGTTGGACACACATTTTTGCCTTCAAGGAATAAATGCCCCCCAAATGCCATCTGCCACCACAGCAAGAGTGTTTTAAGCTTCTGCTTTTCAACAACAGCAAGAGAAAAACCTGGAAAAGGAGGAAAATCAGAGTGAAAGCCTTCCACGGGTGCGTGGGCTGCAGGGTGGGCTATTTTACAGAGTAGAGAGCAATTTCAGGAGAGGGGCTCTTTGGGGCTGTGCAGAAGGGCAGCTCTCCCGTTCCTCTCCTGTGGGGGGTATAGCGCCCTCCCAGAGCACCCCTTCCCATGCGTGCAGCCACCGGAGCACCCTGCCAGCCCCCCAGCACACACAGTGCCTGCTGCCAGCACGTCCACCTCGCTCACGTTACTGTCATACATACAGACCAAGCCCACGCTGGAAGAAAACTTAAGCATAGAAGATACATGAAATCTGTTGTTGCCACTGTTAGGTTTTTTTTTTAAAGTAAATTACATTTAATGAAAATACCTGAGACACAAAGTACCTTGTTTTCATTTTAATTAGCAATGATGGCTGCTAATTAAAGCAATACCAAAATAATTGTGTCATAGTACAAAAATAATGCACATATTTCTCCGTGCCAGAAAAATAAGATTATGACCTCCAGTCATAGCTCCAGAATGCTTTACTAATACGTTTACAGGGCTTAATTCAACGTGCATATGTGAGAGAACTGTGTAGCTTTTGATGTATGGTGCAGGACACTATGTATGTCAAATAACGATGCAGAGAGAGATCGCAACAGTCCCTTTTCTTAGAGTTGCAACACAATTGGCCAAAGAATCAGCTTCAAGTGATCTCACATTCCTCGCTTTCTTTTGTTTTTCAAATCTTCCTTGTATTTTAAAACAAAATTTGTAATTCTGTTGGTATGGGTTTCCTTTGCCTAGTGCCTTCATATAGATACATCTTCGACCATTTACTCAGGGAAGCACTCATCGGACAAGACTGATTTCCTGCAACCAACTAAATAGTCTTTTTTTAAGAATAAAAGAAAGCTAATTCATCCAGCATGACTTTGAATTTATAGTCTAGCAATACACAAGTGTTGGAAGTGGCACAAAAGATCCTGGAAAACACTTCTAATTGATTAATTCAGCAGGGTAGCACAGTGGCAATGATTGATTTTAGTCTACCAGACGTCCCTCTGACCTTTTCAGAGACTCTGTTGATCGGTACTTGAATGGACAAATTTGAATACAAATGGCAATATGACAATAGCACCCAAATTCTTTAAAGCGAAGTTTTCCCATCATTTTCATGTATCAAATTGACTGCAACAGGTTAAAGATGCTCCAAAGACCAAAGCATTTTTTTAAAAATGTATCTTTCAAATAGTGACATTAGTCCCAGTAGTAATGACTGATCTCAAATGACTGATCTGATATTGACAAATAATAGGTGGCTATGTTCTCCTTAGACAATGATGAGGCGTAACAAACACAGCGATAAGGACTATTAGAAAGGGTAAATAAAACCACAAGAGTAGAATTTTTTGAAGTCATCAAGTTAGTTTCCTGTTTTAGCTGGATTTGATACAGCCTTTGCAAACCAAACCAAGGGCATGTATGTTACCAATGCTTACTTAAACTTAAGCTGCCCTTACTTTGCCAATCAACATAGAAAATGTTAGTGACATGAACCGATATTTCTGTTGCTCAGCTGGAGTTTGGGGGGCAGGTGATGGCTGCACTGAAGACATACAATTATGAAATACCGAAATGAGAAACAAGAAGGACTGTTTGTAGGTGCTTGATCCTCCAGGCTTGGCTTGGGCAAGTTCCCGCTCCATCTCTGGCCCACATTCAGAAGCCATGCAGACCTGCTGCAGAGAGAGGTGGTTTTACTGCCCTTTCTTCAGCAGGATAATGCTTGAACATGGTGCATGATTTTAGAAATTACCATTTCATTTGTGCTTCCAGAGTATTCATGTGAAATATTGATGTGCTGACAGCAGAGGAGGCAGGGAGTGGCTGTGAAGGAGCCCCTCGCTCCATGGGAGGGGGATCACCACTGTCTCCTGCCCTGAAGGAAACCTCTTCTTGATGAACTTATGGCTTTTTGGAAGCTTTTTGGCTTCCCTGGGCCCCTGTCCTGAGTCGGGGCTGTGGGGGTGACATGGATTCCACACATGGACATCTGCAGGGGCAGTTGAGCAGTTGAGGGCTCAGTAGGGTAGGCAGGACACAACTGGCCCTCAGTTTGAGAGGGAAGGCAGCCTTTCTGCTTCTGGACATCCCCGATATGATGTTAAATACATGGTTTACTTGTGCTTGGTGGGACCTGCCTAGATTACCGAGTGCTGCAAGAAGGGGAAGCATGCAAACTCGTGCTCATCAAAGGTATTTAGGTACCTTCTGCTGGTATTTGCAAAGGGACTTTGGTACTTTGACATCTGTTGAGGGTCTAAACCTGCTAATGTGGTTTCTCTTCACAGCTTCGAGTAGTGGCTGGCTTTGATCAGCTCAGCTGTATTGTCACCTGTGCCATCAGGCCTGGAACTGCAGAAAATTTCACTAAACAAGTTACAAGTGTTTATTCATATATCACAGTTGGGACTTATTCAAGCTGGCTGGGACTTAGTTTCATATGCATTTGTTTGTCTCAAAATTTACCAACTTGGTCTCTGCAATCTCAACTCTTATTTATATATGTATTCAAAATCTCTTACTCTTGTGACTGTAACATAAACTGTGAAAATTATTCACAGAGTGTAACCAAGCAACATCTGCCCAAGCTATGAGCTGCTTGAGGAGGTGTCAGTACAGACGTTCCTGGCAAGCACCGAGTGGTCCTCTTGCCCCTGCCCCACAGCCTGCAGAAATGCATAGCAAAGAAGGGGAGAGGATCACCTTGTATGCAGCTAAAAACGTTTCCTAGCAAATGACCTAAGGAGACGGCATTTCACTTTGGAGCAAGGAGTGGTACCTCCTGGAGAATTTCATCCTTCCCCTTCACCAGCTGGCCCATCGGCCAGGAGGGAAGGGCAGCATGGCAGGCTCACATAGGACCGCTCCGGACTGGGAACCAAGCATCTCTCCCAGGGACTCCTCCCTGCACATCTCCTGCCTTTCCCTGTGGCTGTTGGTCACTGTGCAGGGGGGTCCACATAGCTGGCAAAACTCCGTGATGCTTTTCTCCTTATCCTCTCCCCCCAACAGCTTACAGCTCCTAAGTTAGTCCCTGTTAGCAGTCAGACACGTTCATGAAATTGTACACAGGGCAATCAGAAATGGCTTAACCAAGCTTATTACCACAAGCAGAGTGTTAATGAGCAATAATTAGTTCACTCAAGAGCTGTGGGCTTACCTCATGTGCTTAAAAAGGAGTGGGTTTCTAATACAATGCCAATTTTCATTAGAGAGATATCATCAGCTAATGTTCATCTCAGCATCAAGAAGATGCTGCAGTTTCTCCGTTCCTGCTGAAAAACTTGCTGAAATACTTTGGTGTTTCTAAAGAGCATCTGGGTATATTAAAAAGACCCCATATGCATGTGTAGGTAAAATATTAATTACTTAAGTTTTAAACCATACTGGATTTATCCAGCACTCTTGTACTAGGAACACAAAGGAAATAGAAGCAATTACAGGCAAACTGAATTGCTCCGTCTCTGTTCTTCTTAGAAGTTTTTTTCCACTTCAAGGTGATTTGACATTTTTGGGTTAGACTTTAGGAACTCAGTGTGGGAGCCTGGCTTTGTACTGCCGCTCCAAACAAGAAACAATTCAATTATGCATCAGCCCACCCCTTCCCAAAACTAAACCCTCTCAGATCCTGAACTCTCTTCAGCACAGGCTTTAAATAGAAAGGATAAGTAGGGTAAAGCTGGTTGTGGGAGCTACTTTATCTTCCATATTTTCCATCAGACGATTCCTCTGACCTGGCTGGGCTCTCAGGTCCCTGGCTGTGTTTTCTCCTGCTGGGAAAGGCCAATCTCCTCACACTCGGTGGATGATCAGGGGCAGCAAACGGAGACACTTCTGCATTGCAGAGCTCTCCTCCATACCTGTGGGTCTATCCACTACTGTGCCAAGATTTGGTGAATTGTTTTAATACAAGGGTTCAAGTTTTATCTCAGATTTGATATTAAATAAGAGCGCCTAGTTTCACTGAAGCATGGTTGTGTGAAACCATTATAAGGCTGTTCATCTTATGCAAAAGTCTGTAACAGATGCTCCTGCTAAGCAGTTTTGCAAAATTGGTGCAAAAGTTGCTTGGTGACAAGCTTATTGCTATTATTTTACTGCACACTGTTTCCTTAATACTTGGAATATGTTAATCTTTTTTCAGTTTTGTCTTAGTGGTCTAAAATCTGTATTTAAACAACAAAAAACAAAATTGGAAATTTCAGCTTACTTTCTTTGTCGTTTTTGAATATGCTAGTTTGCATCCAGATAATTTACCCCAGCAATTTGACTTCTGCATCAGAGCAAGTGGTGTAACATTTTTGAAAGTGGAGAGTTTTGCTTGTCGCAAACATGAAAGCACCTTTTGGTGGGTATGTGGGAGAATAACTGATATGAAAATTAGAAGTGAAGAGCTCACTTCAAAACACTTGACAACTCTCAGTAAAACAAAAAGTATTTTTCAATTTTAATAGCGCAATGGTAATATTTCACTGGAGGTCTGTATTCCCCCCAGAATTTGTGTGATGCATACTGATATTCCCTATAGCTGTCCATCACTTGGAAAGGAGCTGCTTTCCGTTATTTAGTACAGATGCTTTACAAATGCTTCTGTAATTCGGTTTCTCCTTAAGAGAAACACCCAGCTTTTGCTCAGCTGTGGGCGACTACAGCCCACGCCGGCTTTTGAGGTGACTTGCAAAAAGGACTTCAGAGTCTGGTGGCTTTGATGGAAAGCTGCCACCAGCACTTGGAAGCTTTGACAAATGCAACTGCTGCCTATGGCACAGGATTGTAATCAAGGGATTAAAAACCATTTCATCATAAACACTGTGCCATAGCGTCTACCCCAATGACATATTTATCCTGCTTGGGTTTAAGTCTTCATCTGACAAGACCTAAATTTGGTTCTTTCTCATCTTTTAAAATACAAGTTACATGCTTTTATCTGGACTTCTCAAACCAGATGCTCAGGGTAGTGATCACTCCATGCCTGGTGACTGTACTAATGCTTTTAAGGCTTTTATGTGTCTTTTGCATTTCTTTAGCCCTGGTGTCCTTCACTCTGCGCAGCCATAATCTGCTGTTCCTTTCCATGACTTTCTCTTTGCTTTCCAGCTTAGTTTTCCAACATGTCACTCCTTACTCAGATCAAAAGGATTAACAGAGCTAAAAAGCTTAAGTAAAGCAGTCATTATATTTGGCACAGGTTTGCTAGTGCCTATGCTGTGGACGCTGTAACCACTCTGTTTAAATGACCAGCTTTGGACCAGCTCATTATTTTTTTCAGCTGACTGCTTAAATCCTTACCTATTTTGAAAAAAAGTTAGGGTGGAAGCCCTCTTTAGAAGATCACTACAAGTGGGATTTATCTTGACTAATTTTATCCACCTAAAAGTTTTGGGACTAGCTTAAGCCCATACTGTTCTTGGGGAGGAGAGAGGAGGAACTGAGGATCAGCAGCAGGGTAATTCAGCAGGAGGCAGTGGTATAGCAATACAAAATGTCTATGTTGCTCCATTCCCTTTGTCTTCAGAGCAGGAGCTGAGGGTGTTACGCTCAGACCCGGAGGCTATGCTACGCCCTCTGCTTGGGAGAAGATGCTGTGGGGCAGTTCCCGTCTCCCCTGTGTAGTGCAAGGCTCACGCACCTCCTCAAAGTACGGTCTAAGCGGGATTTAAGTGAGATTGGCCCTAGGCCCACTTGGGGATTTAATTCCTTTGGATTTTATGTAAGCATTTACCAAAGCTATTTCGCACAAGGTAATGTAGCCTGCTCTGAAGATGTAGGGCTTGTGGGTTTTCCAAATGTTCAGCAGAACGGTGAAGTCCTCACTTTATGAACATAAGAGTTTTAATGCAAAAGAAAAGGGAAACATTTGGCTGTTGGACAGAGTTATTTCCTTACACTGCCCCTAGTGTTTGGCAAGTATTCTTTTATGCCCAGATGAAATTCATCGTAAGTCCCACAAGTGCTGGGAGAAGTTTGGTGGCCGAACACCTTCCTTTCATTCAGCAGTTGTCTCCTAAGATCAAGGCATCTTTGACAAGGCTTCACAGGATACCTGTAAGCTTGTGTTGTACGAGAGTGAGGAGCAGTAGTGCTGTCTCAACAAGGGCTATTGCATCAGCACGATACTTTTTACCTGATGCTGAGCATGAGACTGCTATCACTCTGCGTGAGAGTTATCAGATTTGCTGATAATTCAGCTGAAAATTGCTAAAGTTTTGTTGTATCCAAAAGGATGAAATGGAGGAGGGTTTATATGCTAAGTCTATAATTATAAAGCAGAGTGTAGCCCTCCAAAGGAGGAGGAAAAACATAACAAACAAAATAACTATTGCTACTGGTTTAAGTTACAAAAGTTTTTGTCTGTCTTGCTTAGGCAATTGCAATTATCACCTGTTTCCTAGCAATTCTTAATATTGGCACCTGTGAATCATTGCATGTTATACAAACATATCTACTACATTTTCATCGCCAACTGCCCTGCCAGGGGTCTGCTGCAGCCTCATCATTAAGCTGTCAGGTACCCTGGTTGTAATGAGTAATGACAAAGCAGTTCCAGCTTCTCTGAAACGCGCCTAAAAATGAATGGTTGGGGGCTGATATTAAGAAAAACAAAACGAGGCATGCAAATGTTCTTGAGGTTGTTTTCAAAGACTTATTGATGTGAAATTCTCAGTATTTTAATTGGTATTCAAAATGTACCTAGAAACCCATTATGATTTTCCAGTCACTGAAGGATCGAGTCTAAGCATCACACAGGTACAGTGCTAACAAAGGCTCGGTGAGAAGAAGTTTTGCATAGCAATGGGTGAACATTAGTCATACTTGCATATTCTTCTTTCCACACGTCAAAGGTCTGAGAAGACAAAGAGCCGTGCCTTGGATGGTTTTGAGATCCATCAATCTCCATCGGTCCTGAATGGACCCCTCTGAGTGGAAAGGCTTTTTGCCCACGCAAGTATCACAGCGCTGCACGGGGCGTCATGCCTCCGGGTACGTTACAGTATGTTTTCCAAAGAACATTTCCCTGAGGTAAGAAGCAAAATATAGCTCTTGTATCGGATATTGCATAAAGTCTACTCCTCTGCAGTAAAGCAATCTCATCCTCCCTTCCCAAAACAAAACCACCATTTAAAACTACATTATTACCAAGAATGAGTAGGACAAACAGCGCACTCTTTTTTACTGCCATTTAAGGGTAAAGCCATCTATTAGCTTATAGAAGATTATTTCCATTTACAAATACAAACAATATTTCTGTATGGCTTTCCCTAACACCAGTGACTTGTATAATTTTTTTTTTCCCTATGAACCTGTTACATGTACCATGAAATGAGGTAGGTTTTGATATTGTATGAGGCTATGCGGTTCATGTACAAATTGTGCTTTTGCCATTTTTCTTTTCCAGGTGACATTTTTGCTCCTGGTTTCTTGCTTTTCTCTGACTTTTGGTGGCAATGGATTTTTTTTTTTCACTTGGAAAGAAATTGAAATACACAGCAGACATTTTCCTGTCTAAATTGCACAGCCAGTTTGGAGCAGAAATAATAAAAGGCTGCTCACAACATTACTCTAGTAGGTCTTGCTGGTGAGGAGAAACAGTGCCTAATGATGAATACTTAATGAGATTTGCTCAAAGCTCACCATTGATTCCTTGTCCCAAAGATTACAGGTTGTGAAAGCTACATTAGCACCAGAAGGATACAGCTTTTTAGGCCCACCCTTGCTGGGCAAACGCTACAGCCAGACCCCTGATACCTGGCAATGCCCCAGGATGGATTTGTGGTGGTGCCAGGCAGTGCTGCCAAGGGCTGGAGCCAGACCTGGACCCAAAGCCAGACCCAGCCCCAGCCCCAGCACAGTGCCGCAGGTGGCCGGTGCTCATGGGACAAGCGTGTGGATGGGCACCCTGTGTCTTGCCTCACAGGCCCAGCTGGGATTATGGCTCTAAACAAGTCGCTTAATGTTTCTGCTGCAGCTTCCCCACCTCTTCCCTTTCACCAAATGCTTAGTGATACATGGAGTGGTACGGATGGGTCCAACCCAGCAGAATAGCTTCAGAGACCTCCCAAGACCAGGGACCTCGCAACCTCTGAGCACCAGGCTGGCATGGCAAGCCAGCAAAAGCCATCCAAAACACTCCTCAGCCACACAGCCAGCGGAATTTCCCAATTTGCTGTCCTGCATCTGGGACATACAATCCTTTTTCTCCATGTGAAGTCTTACCTTTTTTGTGCAAACCCCATCTGTTAAATTTCAGGAGAACCCAGTGAAACCTCCTCCGCACAGATCCCCAGGGCTTTAACATGTGTTGGTGGCCAGAAGCCAAGTACATTTTGGGGAGTAGCAGCAAACAGCTGCTTTTCAGACTCTTCCTGATGCAGGTTTAAGACTTGCTCCATGCAGTTAGTTGTTATTAGCATGATTCAAACTCAGCTTCCAACCCTGGCATGAGCAGGACCTTTTAGCCTGCTATCCTAAGGAAACATTGTACATGTGACGATGCTCTGATCAGTCTTTCCGTTAGTATTTTTGAACCCACTGGCCAGCTTCAATCAAATGTAGCAGCCAGGCAGCAGTCTTGGAGACCCCAAGTTCCTACAAGGTTCATGAACCATACGTGTCTGGGCCAAGGGAAACAAAAGAAGCAGGTCAACCTGTATGAGACCCCAGAGAGCTCAGGGAGAGGGAGATGCTGTGGATACCCTGCTCCAGGAAAGCTTCACAACGGTTTTCATCTGCGTGGACACGGGAGCATCCAGCAGGAAAGAAGATTTCATTAGTTCCACTATCAGTTTTTACAGCAGTATCATGAACTTATGATCTCTGTCCAGTGTCTCCCACAGTATTGGAACCAGCCCTCACTGCGAGGTGAAAACGGAGAGTCTATTTTGCAAATGATGTCGAAAGCTTCTCAGAGGGCTTCTCCGGCGTGAGCTGCAGTTGCTTTCCCTCGGCCAGAGGGACAGCCACATCCAGCGAGGCAGCGAGGAGAGCGTTGTGCTCCGTTTGAAAACGTGCCTTTGTTCAAAGCAGCATTTTAGCCATAAGCACACGTGCCTGCAGGGAGCTTCCTTCAGGGGCTCGGCTGTAAAATCGGCCCACAAGGGCAGGCACAGAAGGACTGCGAAGTCCCCTGGCTGTTCCTTTGAATGACTGCTTTAACAAGAAAGTACAGTGACAGCCTATGCTCACAGCGACTTCGGAAACCAGCCAGCAGTAGTTTCCTTGCTAGATTTTTTTTTCTTCCTTTAATTCTAAGCGGCACATTTCTCAACAGAAGAGTAGCACGTCTCCAGTAATAGCAGTAGTTTTGCTGCAGTGCCTCAGCAGAAGGCAGCTAGGGAGGACAAGCTGAGTCTGGACACGAGGAACTTGCAAGGAGCAGACCCTCACGACTGGCCTCAGCACCGGCCACGCCAGGTCACAGAAAGCCGTGCTCCTTCACCAACGCAGGCTAAAGCAATCTAATTAAAGATGCCAGAAGTTATTTCTAGTAACAAAGCCAACAAACACTCTTCTAACCAATTAGTATTTTTCAGACTCATTAAAAAAAAAAAATCTTTATCCCTCTTTTTCTTTTTTCTGCAATGCTTCCCTAAGCCAGAGGCATAATAAAAAGGCTGGGAAGGATGTGCAAAAACAGCACCATTGTCAACCAAAGAAACCTCCTTCAATTATTCAGAGTATCTGCTGTTCTCGAATTTCCCATTCTTACAGCTTGAGCTAAGTGCTGCTGCATGCATTTGGCAGTAGTTCTTATTAACTCAGAGGACAGCCCAAGTAAGGAATATATGTATTCATAGGATAATTAATGTCTAAAGTGAATGTTGTGGTAAGAAGTTTCCATATATATTCCCAAACTATCTGCCACATGCATGTTGTAGGGAGCTTCAAATGTAAAAGGTAAATGTAATCCTAAGTAGACATGAAACAGAACTGCTTCTTTTTTTCTACTTCATTAACAACTAGAAAATTGATCCTAAAGCTGTGGCACACCAAAATACTCACAAAGCTGCAAGCATCAAAAACCAGTGAGCAACTGAGCACAGTCAACCGACAACTAGGAAAATCAGACTTTCTGACATCTACCAGTAATATTTTGAACCTGAAAGGCAAACCGGAGTTGAATTCATGACAAAACAATATTTAAGAAGGTAAATGTGAGAGCTGGGTGTCTATGCTGCAACGCTATGAGTTAGAAAAATTCAAACAGACCTTGGTATCTCCATGTATAAACTCGGATAGTGAAATGACGTGAGCTCTGGGCAGAGGTGTTGACAGACAGCATGCTCATTTTATCATATTTATCCTTTTGCAGTGTAGTCTGAACGGCATTCTCATTCCAAGATCCCTTTTACAATATATCACCCCCTTGATAGGGGAGAGGAATGCTTCAGTTTGCCAGCCAACCCAGCCCATCCTCCCAAGCCACTGTGTTGCATCTCCTCAGGAGTGATTAGATGCTATAGTTGCCTGAACCAAAGAAATCCCCTCTGTTTCCCCAGTTTGTCATAGATGCGTTACCCTTGTTGAGTCTCTGCAGAACCACTGGCACCATTTCTCTCCAAGATGCCAGCTGAAAGGGAGCCTGAATAAATCAGCTAGAAGTGGCTGGATCTTCATACAGCGGCACCCGCTGCAGTATATAAGCTCCGTCATGGAAGGCGAGCGAACTCCCTCCAGTAAAACCATGGTGAAATGGTGAATAACATACCCCAGCAACTTTCAGCAAGGCTATATATATGCTTATATATATGCTTATATATATATATAAGGCTCAGTGATATACACAGCTCCTACCAGTCAAAAAAGCCGGAAGGCTCAGGACATTGTCTGCACTGTGATGTTTCACAAGCCACCCATTTGGTTATGTTTCTTTCAATCAAACTTTTTTGATTCAGGCAGCTGGTCAAAAAAAGAGGGGCGGGTATTATTCTGCATTTTTCCATATTCCCCTTCCAACACACAAACCACTCCCTCTTAAAACCCTATTAGAATCAAGAAAAAGTGCCTAGGCGTGTCAGGAAGGGACCCTTTCAGACCAGCCTCTCCCAAAGGTGGTACACGGCTGCAGGGCTTTGCTCAGCAGGGGCTCCCCCGTCTTGGGGCTGTAGGGGACAGACAGACAGCCATGGCAGTGCCCCTGCCCTCCTGCAGTGCCCTCAGAGGCCAAGCAAAGAGCCCTGGAGCCAGGGTGGGTGCTGGGGGGTTGCGGGGCCCCCGTCCGTGCTGGCCTCATCCATGTGGCGGGATGGGTACAAGCTGGCGAGGGCACAGGGGTGGGAAAGGGGGAAGGGGTGCAGGGGGATCGGACGCAACACTTACTGCAGAACCGCCGCCGCCTGGCACCGTGTCGCCAGAGCCGTGTCCGCAGCCAGTGCAGGCACGGGGACAGGTCCATGGCTCGAGGGGCTGCCCGTCCCTGGGGCCACCCAGGACGCCCTGCTCCCCACTGGGCAAACCCGCGGCAACCCCGGGCCGCCGGGAAGATGCGGCGGGCGGCTGCCGAGGCCCTGCCGTCCCTCCGTCTCCATGCCATGTTTTATGCATGAAGGTGACGGTGCGTAATTTCATCCTGATTCCCCGCGCCCGGTGTGTACGTGAGCTCCTGCGACGTGAAGGAGCCACGCCATCGGTCCCTGGAGAGAGCGAGCTCAGGGGGAGGCAAGGAGCGTGCAGTGCTCCTGTGGCGGGGGAAGGCGCCCGTCGGAGAAACAGGGCCTTTTTCAGCCTCTGTGGTATTGGCTGAAGTTCATCCATCTGCACGTCTACAGGTGCTGCGCTCCGTGTGGATCCCAGAGCGGGAAGAGGTTCAAGACTATTAGGATGCTCTGTAGAAACCCATGTGCACTCCAGTCACAAAACCATGGCCTGTGTTTCAAAACCCAGCCCCGCTGCTGCAATGTGAGGAAACAGGGGTGCTGAGAGTGTTTGAGCGCAATAAAGCTGTAGCGTGTCCATGTCAGTACTGCCCTGGTAGGGGTGGCTGGCATTTCTTATATTCTAATTTCACTTCTGGTATTACGGTAATCTGCAGAGTGCCACTTATAATTCTGTCACTGCTGTGCGAGGCACTTGTTCTGTAACGTGACAAAATGGCCTCTCCACCACTGAGCTGACAATTTAGGCACCGGATCATACACCTATAAGCTTTGCCTCAGCAAATACATTTGTATTTCTTACCTTAAATATTCCCTGCCTCTCAGGAAAGAAGTTACCGTACACACCCCCACCACCCCAGCACACCCTTTACCAGGCAAGAGCAAAGCTAAGAAGTGGGTCTGGAGCACATGAGCTGTGTTGCACACCCACAGGCAGCATGCTGCCCGGCAGGACCCCCGAAGCCCTTCCCTACGGCAGGTCCTGCTGGGAGACCACTGAAGGCTGGACAGGAGGGCGACGAGCCCTACCACATGCACCAGCGTAACTGGAGAGCGGTGGCTGGCAGGGTTTCGGGTTCCCTTGCCATTTGAATCTCACAGTAGGGTCATCCAAAGGGCCGTCCTCGATTTTTTTGGTCTGATGTAGGCAGGTAGATCTTGGCGCTCTCATTGTAATGATACATAAAACCCAGCAGATGCATTTGAGCTTCATTTTAAAGTTTGTTGGATTCATCCCAGTCTGGGCTAAGAGTAGTATTTTGAATCCTTACTGGGAATGTAAAAAACTCAGTGACATTTGCCCCTGAAGTTTGTGTTAAAGCCCATGTGTAGCTCATCCACACTGGGAATTCACACAATATTCAGTATAACAACGCCAAGCAGTCTGGAAATTTAAAACCAAACCCACAAATCACTGTCAAGGGAAGGTATGAACTTCCACAGACCCCCATGACATTTTGCCAGACATCAGTCATGTCAGATTATTCATTTGGGGCTGATCAGAAATGAAAGTAATGGGTGGTGAAGAAACACTTCGAAAAACACGAAGAATTTGCTTTGAGTCTTGAGTCATTGTGCAATAACTTCATTCTGAGACCAGAGTGAATTAGCCACATACTGTGGTGGACAGCACTGCTGGCGTAACAGGGAGCAGTTAACTCATGTTTTTTTCTCCACCGACATGCTTCTGGTACGTGAACGGGCACCGTCACCTATTTCTGTTTCTATCAAGAAGGACCCATCGTATGATGCTTTGGGTCCGCTGAAACCATTGCTGTACCAGACTAGAAGGGATTCCTGGGTCACCACATCCAGTCTCCAGCTGCCTTAGGCAATTGCAGTATATTTCCAGTCTTTAATAAATTATATCTCAGAATTAGGCTTCCTCCCCTCTTTTACTTGAGGAATAAGGAAATACGGGTTGAGGGAACTTTAAGTGGTGAAGAGTCGCTGTTTGATTAGAATTCAGCACAGCTGGGATCTCAGTGTCACCAGTTACTTGCAGTGACTCTGATGCACATAATTTACAGCAATAAATGAGATATAACAGCAGGTATGTGTGGGCTGGAAGTAGAAATTAGATCTGAAATGAGAAAAGTATGACAGCTTTGGTGTATTTTATGGTTAAATAGAGCTTATAATTGTCTTTTTAGAATCGTACAGACAAATAAATAAGAATAATGTAAGAGATTAGCTATGTAGCATTCAATTTTGCTTGTTTAAGGAAAATACATTATGACGACAAGTATATTTGTGCTGATGATAGCTGTTTTCTTCAGCATTTGATGTTTGCCCTCCTCCTTTTTTGTCCTTTTTTTGAACACAAACACACCTAAGCTTAGAATAAGGTGTTTGTAGATATATTTTTACCTTAGAGTAGGCAGAAGTCATCATTTTTACATTTTGTTTCTTCCAATTCATTATTATTTTCTTCATAACACTCTGGGTGATTTGTATGCAGTCATCTGACACCAAAGTGCAAAGGAGACGTTCAGAAAAGCTTAATTATGCATGTCATTTTCTACACCCCCCCTTCAGTTTTCCTCCATTTAATTTCTGTAAATGAATGATGACATGTCAGAGTCATAAGGCAGGGCACCCAGTACATGTGTCTTTCTGCATTTTACTTCAAAATCTCGGTGGAGAGGAAGAGACGTGCAGTTGCGCAGTAGAAATAGGAACCACTGAGCCAGTTCACACCCAGTCATGTTGCTCCTGTAACTCCAACCAGCAAGAAAAACCTTGGCAACAGCCAACGAAGGCAACAGCCTTCAGTTATCGCAGAGTTTCCAAGGTTAAATATAAGCCCTCAATCTGATGCTCGCCACTGACCTTCCAGCGCAATGTGGTTTTCTAGAGGCTGCTGCTATTTCTCTAGAAAGACAGAGACCTCCCACATAGAGTGATGGCCACAGATTGGCGCCTCAAGCCCGGACATGTAGCTCTACTAGTTTTTTCCCTAGCATGCTGCTGATAAATAAACACAGTTAATGAACTTTTTCCATCAGCAGAGGGGATCTGTTGTGGGGCTATGTTCCCCCCGTGTCTCTTAAAGGCTTCGAGATGCCCTGATTGCAATATAAGCAACAATTTTTCAAGTTAGCAAGCCACAAGCCTGCTAAACGTCGGAGCATTGTACTTCAACATGTCAGAAGTCTATTTTGATGTACAGCGGAAGTCAATCTTATTGAAAGCAGTTGATAAGGTATAGTGATGTTAGTGGATGTCAAGAGCACACGGTGCACTCAATTATGGAGTAACTACCGTTTCGAGGAGAACTTCCACTTAAGCCACTCACTCCGTGCGCTTCAGTGCAATGATTCAGTCAGTTAAATCACTGGGTAACAGGGTTTATAAATACTGTAGGGGGGGAAAAAAGTCAGCATTGATGGCTTAGGCTACAACCCCGGCGGCTCAGCTCTCATACTGCAGCGCAGTCCTGTGCTGTTCTTGTGCCACCTACTGACCAGTTCCTCCTTACTTTTAATTCATCGTTTCCCTAAACGGAACATTTTCCAGTTTATTTTTAAATGTAAATATTCGATGTTGGATTTTGCCCAAGCAATTAATAGCTAGTGAATACAGTCAGTCTGCATGCCTTGATAATAAGCTCTAATTTAGAGCTGAACCACCCTAACCTGCACTAGTTGGCTCAGCAGAAGAATAACGGGATGGGATGGGATGGGATGGGATGGGATGGGATGGGATGGGATGGGATGGGATGGGATGGGATGGGATGGTCTGTGTTATTCAGCATGTCAGCTCTGACGGTGCTTTCTGTCCTTAAATATGTAATTCCCTGTTGAAACCATTATGATTGCACAGGTGTTCAAAAGCAGAAGCTACCTGGAGAGTTTGCCGTCTGTCCATAGGTGCTTTTCCTGACATGGCTGAGCTACAGCGAGGGATTGACCTCTCATTCCCATACCAGGGAGAGGTATTGAAATGCAGGCTGCAGGTCCTCACCCACTGGGGGTGCTAATGGAGAATTGCTTTTATTTTGGCTTTCCAAACCCCTGAAATCAGAAACCACTCTGCAGAATTAAGAAAATACTTTGGACTTTGTTATCAAAAGTCAAGGTGATGGCTAAACGGATGCGTGTCCCCTACCTGGGACATTCCTGAAGTGCTTACAAGGTGGAAAACACGTACCCTATTTGAGCTGTAAAGCTATCTGTTTGCACCTATCTTGGGTAGGTAAACTCCAGATTGGCAGGCTGGCCTAACACCGTGAGTTGCTCTGCCAGCTGGCTTTAACAATTGTTAGTAGGCTGGATATTGCTATTGCTGTGCAAATGTTTCTGATAGCCCTTGTCTTCCTCCCTCCGCCTGTGGCAGTTAACCTTCTGAAGGGTTCAGGTTAAAAAGGGTTATTCCAGCCCCCGTCCAAGAAGTGACTGTAAAGAGTGGCACATTGATGTGACAAGCCTGGGACTGGGGGTCTTCAACGACTGTGGCATCGATCAAGAATTTCTCCAGAATAATGGCATCAGTGGACCGTGCAGGCTGCTATCAGAGCAGGTAGTCCTTCCAGAGCTTCTCGTAATGAAAAGGGCGATCAGAATGGCACCCTTTTCTACATGTGGTCTTAAGTGATCCCTTTGCTCTGGGGCCAATGCAGCCTTGGCCAGGCCGGGGCGTGACACTGGAGAAGTTGCTTCCAGCTGCAGCTTCTACCTCCCACTCGTGCTCTCCTCCAGCTGCACATTTCAGTGGGGCCACGACCTCACTGTGTATTTTTAAAAGTATGTGGAAAATAAGCTTTCAGCTTTCTTTGTTGCTAAATGGGCTGCCCCTTGCAACTCTTTATTCAGTAGAAAGGTAAAAATGGGAAGATGGGATGATAAGCTTCTTCACCCTAATTTAAAGCATGGTGGAAATTTCATATACTCTTTGAAAGGGAGAACTAAGAGATCATGCATAAATTTTTGTTTGGGGACACAATATTTTCTTTTTAATTATTTAAAGTTCAGTATGTGATCTTAATTAATTTTTTTCCTTGCATTTTACTTGTTGGCCTGTGGGCAATTTCTTCCAAAATTAATTGGATTACTCATTCTAGAAATCTCAACTGGATGATCACATATTTACTAAGTATTTTTAGAAACAATTTCGGATATTGGCAAGCATTTGGATTATGCTACCAACAAACTTTTTGCACACCATAGTACTAGAAGAAAGTTTCTCAAGTAACTACGATAGCTTTCTTTTTCTAGGCTCAACTATCCCCCAGGTACCCTCTCCAAACAGGACCTGCCACAAAGCAGCAAGTATTTAGGATTTAGAAATAAACCAACATTTCCCGCTTGTATACATAGATTTGAGTCAGAAATGCTGCAGGAAGCTCACCTCTGACAAAAAAGCTTTCAAAATAGATTCCTGGCCCAGAATAACAGCGGGAGAGATAACAGTCATACCTCTTGAAATATTTATCTTAGCATTTTCCCATCAAACATTGAAAATACAGCTGCACCACTTATGGGTCAATAAATAAATATTGTACTCAAGGCACAATTCCGTTTTTTCCTTAATCTTTTCCTAAACTTCCCTGTTTTCATTTGCAGGCAGCTAACCTGGCGCAGTAAAGCCTGCTCATGGAGCCAGGCTTTCAGGCTATCCAGACTTTTACAGGTGTGAGGGCTAAACCAACTGCTAAACCCTTTCAGATGGATAAACTCAGGGTGGATGGGATGGTGTTTCTGTAAAGGAAGATGCCTAAAATGGGAGCTGCTGTGAGACTGGAGCTTATACGGAAGCTCCCAGCATGGCTTTACTCTTGTCTTCCTCCTTGAAAAGATGTACCCAAGCAAAACACCAAAAAGTACACAGCAGACTTGTATCTGGTAACAACATTTTGAACACTTTATTACAATGATCTTGTAGCTATGTTTTACGTAGATAAGGAGTAGGTTTCACTATAAAAAGCCCTTAATCAAGAATAAGTATGCTTCTTAAGTGATACCTATTCCCAAATGTACTGAGCTGCTTTCTGTCTTTTCTTTTGAAGCCTGCTCCCTTACTTACTCATGTGAAGTATCATTTCTGATAGTCCTTTTGATCAGCTCTTCTATTAATTTCATCTCCTATTTCCTGGTTTTATCTCTACTCAGTATTCTCCTAAATATTTTTTCTCTTCTTATTCTTTTTAAATCCGTGTTGACTGTTAACACATTGCTGTTTTCCATAGCCCTGACTATATTTTTATTATTCTGCATCTTTCTCTTTGAAGTTACTTTTTGGCAATTGTGATTCCAGCACCAAACACAGCACTCCAGGAACTTCACAGGGACTATACAGACCAAAACTTTATGTCCTCCTTTTGTATAGTTATGCTTTTGCAAGCACCGTGGTATACAGTCTTCACAAAGGAAGCTCACACCCTGTTTGTTTTTCAGTCTTCACAACTGACTTTCTCTAAATAAATTTATTTCTTAGGATTCTGATTTCATCTTTATATAAAAGTGATTATTACTGTGCTTCAATAATTTTCAATAATATCGCACAGAATAAGGATTGGTTAGATATCTCATATAACTATAATATATCTGGTTACCTTACACCAGAAAAAGAGGTAGCACTTAGACTGCTAACAAGATTTTTAAAGATGAGATGTTATTTACCTTCCCCTGCCCCTTAAGATGAATTATCTCTCTTAATAACCTTGTCAGAAGGTGCAGCTCACCTCTTGGAATGGACGTACACGAAGAATCCACAGCTATTGCAGCTAATATTATATGGAGTCCCAGTGCAGCCATTTGCCTTCGTGATTTCTGACTTTGTAAAGCTGATAGAGACCCTAACAGCATGATTCAAAGCCAAATAAAAGTGTAAACCTATATTATAACCTATTGTGTTCTCAAACTGAGGTTGCACAAGAGATCTGGTAGGAGAGAAATAGGTTCAAATTACTCTATAGTCTGACACAAAATTTCCCTTCCGCTTGCTCATGACTCAGATGCTTTTACTCACTGACTGCCTTAGAAAAGCATGCCTGATGAAACATTTCTGGGCATTGTTTCTCCCCTTCCTCCAAACCAAATGATTGTATAAAAAGAATCCTTTAGGCTTATTCCAGGGACTACTGCAGAGAATCAAAGCCTTTAACTCAGTGCACTGCTGTGAAAGTGCATCAGTGGTCATCCAGAAAATACAAAAAAATCATTAAGTCTGCAAAGTCATGTTTCAAAAATAGTTTGCCTCAATCCCATAGGCACATTCATTTTCTCCTGAAATTCTGAAACTTCCAGGCTTCAAAAGATGAAACTTGAAAATTACATCCCAAATATTTGTAATAAAACTGCAAAAGGAGGCATCCTGTGTCTCCAGTGGAGTGGTAGCATTCACATCATGATGTAAATATGTGAGTTAGGCCTGCGCTTCTCGTCAAAGTGAATACCCTGACCACGACTTTATTGAAAGCTTTCTGGTCTGAGGCTTGGTTTGACATGTCACACAGCTTGCTGGGATAACTATAACTCGGAGAATGATAGAAAAACTGAGGTTGGAAGGGGCTTCTGGAGGTCACCTGGTCCAACTCCACGCTCAAAGCAGGGTCAGCTTCAGAGTCAAATGAAGTTTCTCAGGGCCCTCCCCAGCTGAGCTTTGAAAGGTTTCCAAGGATTAAGCTAATAAAGCAGTGCCAAGTACCTAAGGTCCTCTGCCTACATTAAATAAAGACAAGCCCCCAGATTTTCAGTTCTGGAAACTAACAATTCCCAGTTCTTACCCTAGACCCATTTTTTTAAATGCTACTGCTCCTCCCCCTTCAGGTTTGTCCATAACCGAAATTGTACCCAAACCCCACATCAGTATGTTTTCCCTGGGCTGGTCATCTAGAGGCATCTTGTCCTCTGTCCTCCTTTTGCAGTGTAACCACATGTGACAAATGGGTGACACCTCTCCTATGGAGCCCAGTGGCACATCCTCGGGTGCCCTCTGCTGCTGCTGGCATGTGGCATGGTACAGCCTACCAGGATTTATCCTGATAGGATTTATCCTACAAAGTGGATACCAAATACTTTAAAGCTGTGTGAAGCAGTAAGAAAATGTGCTTTCTAAAGGGATGCACCAGAGTCCAGGCAGGGTAACTGACTTGCTGGGAGGTCAGGTGCCGTTTCCATGGCTCTGCTAGTTCAGTGCTGAATCCATCTGACACCCTCTGGATGGGCTGACAGAAATACAGTTGTGCACGCAAGCCCCACAAATTTACGTTGACATGGGATCCAGCGTATGTGAAAGCATGACCCCTCTCACACAGTGTTGGAAACATCCAGTTCATTGCAGCTCAATAGCCTCGTGCTGGGATCAGCCTTTATCGGAGGCTCCAAAATGATAAACAGCTCCTGAGCAGAGGTAGCTCCAGCCTGGAGGACTGACTTGGTTGATGCAATAGGTGAGTGGAGAAAGAGCTGCCATCACCGAACAGAGAGAAAATAAAGAGAATGACATGCAAGGTAACGCACACAAGACCTGCAAACAGAGTTGTTTCTTCTACCGGCCTGAGACGTGGTTGGTGTATGCTGAGAGGACATGGGATGTCCAGGAGGGCTCCTGCACAAGCTAAATGTTCACACGAAGCAAATTTTTCCAAACTGGAGGGAGTTCAGAACAGGCATTGCTATTCACTTAAGAAAGAGGTTTGGATAAGTCTGTCAGCTCTTAGGTTCATAGAAGTTCACACACAGGTAATCCTGCAGCCCACATAGCAACAGAGCTGGCAATCTGTAACACTCTGACTTCAATATGTTGTACAGCTTAAAGCATCTTTGACATTGTCACCATGGACAAATGGTCATTTGCATCACTATAATGGTTACCCATGAAAAATTCAGTGATTTTTTTTTTTCCTGGGCATCTTCAAGAGACGACTGTTGTACTTTGGGCAAAGTTGTGCACTGTGCGCAAGCAAAACAGACTGACCTTGAGTGAGGTAACACTTTTATTGCCAGCCTCTGGACTAGCCCAGCGAACTTTTCAAGAGGAGGGGGATGCTTTGCATTTTCTTTCTCACTATCCTCCATTCTTAGGAAAAGGTTTCAGTCAAAATCCAAAGTTACACATATCCTCTCTGACATTTCTGCTCAAAATTCACCTTTCCCATGCTGACATACAAATTCTCATCCGACATCACCTCAACTGGATGAGCAGGAATGTCTGTTTTTTTCCCCTTTTCACTCTATTACTTTATCTTCCCAGTTCACGTCCCTGCCTTTAATCTGTTTTGCCTAGCTGATGCTTCTTGTCCGCTACGTAGACAGTGAGGACATGAGGAGATGTCTAACTACCCTTTGAGTATTTGTTAGTAGAAACCCCAGCACACTGAGTTCCTAGGAGTTAGTGTAATATTTCAACAGTAAAAATAAATCTCCACATAGGAGGAAACGCTGGGTTGGAGTGAGGGGTATTTCAAGCTCCTTCCACTTCCTTGAGCTAAAAAGATTTTGAGAGTCCTGGTTTTTTGCTAATACGGCAACTAAGAAACCAGAGATTTTTAGAGAATCTCAAAGTTTTTGTGGAAGTTTTATGGCAGAAGCAGAAACAACATCCTGAATTAGCCAAATCTCATCCTGTCCCTGGATTATGGTGGCCCTCTCACACATTTCTTCTGCTCCCTAGGCTGAGGTCTGTCCTGAAACGGGCTGATGAGGGGTTGGGGACCCATGGCAAACAGTCTCAGCAATTGCCACTGCAAGATCATACTACTCGTGCTCACCCAGATCTTGCAAATGCTTCCAATGGAGAAAAATTATTCCTCAGATTCCAGCAAAGGACTGGGAGTGAAGTCTCCCAGTGAGATGATCCTTGAGCTATCCTCTCCCTAAAAGATCATCTGGCTGGAGCAGAAAACCCCTACCTGGCTGCTAAAGGAGTAAAGCTTCCAAAGGTATTTTTTCTCCCTGGAAGATGGGAAGTTTGATCATTCTTAACCATGTAAAATCATAGGGGAAAGAGCACAAACCTATATGTATACTGATATTTCTGTGACTCTTTAAAGAGCTAAATAAATGATGGTTAAAGAAGACTTTGACCTATAGGGAATGTCCAGATGATTCAAAATGTAATAGGGCTATTTTTTCTTTGGCACTTTCTGGCCACAAGGTGTCAATCCTTACTCACAGGAAGAACTAATGGCTGGTGTATTATTTTCAAGCAGAGCTGCAGCAAAGTTTACAGCTCTTCCAGGAGCAGTGGTAGTTAGGGAAATAGAAAATGAAAAGTCAGTAAATGCAAGGGATGAGCATAAACCTCAACTGCAAAGTCTTCACCTTTCATCCTGTAAGGAGATTACATGCGTGCTTTGTAGTATTAGATACGCAGCTGCACCTGCATAGCTAATGGATTAAATCAAACCTCAATTCCATTATTATTCTTCTGCAATATTTCAGTTTTGATGAGATACGTTAAAAAGTTGTACTCTCTTCAACTTGTTTCTATTTAACGAAGACGTGAAAAAGATCAGCAAAAAAGAGAAAGCTCTAGAGGCACATCCAGAAACACTTAACACTTCTGAATAACAAGTGACAGAAGAAAAAAAGTGAGAAAAAAGAAAAGGGAAAGCCAGGCTTTCAAAAAGCTCGGCACCATTTAAAAGTCTGATAAATAGCCAGATTTTTCAACAGTGCTTTAATAAGGAAACATCTTCTTGCCAACTGATGCTGTATAAACAGCATTTTTGTCTTCAGAAATCCTAACAGAGCACTAATGGTCCAGCTGAAATACAGCAAAGACATTTTTCCCTTTCACCACAGCTAATGGACATTGAAATCCCGCTGGGTTCCCCAGCTGAACTTCAGTTGCTCCGAGCGGCCGTTCTGCATTCCAGTATTCACCCCGAGTGCTAGCAGGAAAGAATAGCACTGATTTGCCAAAGAGGAAAAATACAAATTACGTGTCGCACGTAATTTAGTGGTATTCTGAACTGTCTCTTTCACTTCTGCTCTATTTTTTCCCTGTGAGCAAGACTGTGTGTGAATATGCATGGATTTATGCTCCATGGTGTTATATTGCTTGCTGGAGGGGAAGGCAGGCATTTTTGTCTCCCTGTAGGGATTCTTTCCAGGGATGGAAAAGACTGGAAAAGGGAGAAAACCCTTTCTGTCCAGTCCACAGCAAAATAGTCTCCTAGTGCATCCACACTCTGAAAATTGACTAAAGACAGTGCGTTTTTACCTGGGTAGGTATCTCCTGACCTTAGTCAGTTTGTCCTCAGTGCTTGTCACGCCTGTTAGCACCCCTCTGCAGCACGCACAGCCACCAGTTCTGCTAGCTTCATTGCAGTGAGTTCCCCCATGCGACAGTACCAGAGCCAGTGGAGCCAGCAAGCTGTCGCTGATAGTGTCAACTGATGGCCACACAGTCACGCAGGCGCAGCCAGGGTCCGGAGCTTGTCAGCAGGACCCTTGATTACTAGTGATGGTGCCTAAGATGGAAGAAATCCAATTCAACTGCTGGAGACTTGACTGAGTTGGCAGCTCAAGAAAACATTTTCTCTTTCAAACCAAGCCTACTTCATGCTGAAATCATCATTAGACAGTAAACATTGCAAGCTCTGTGAAGGGTCTCTGGGGAGAGCAGAGCTGCAGTTCAGCAAGGGAATTAGCAAAAACTAGGTGGGTCTTCCAAGGGAATGAGAAGAAAATGATAATTTAATGCCCTTGGAAAAAAGCAAGGAGGCTCCTAGATCTGATGAAGCGTGGAGTTGCTTCAGGAGGGATTGCTTTGGGTAAGTGTATAGGGAACTCAAAAGACTTCACTGGGCAGCTTCTACCCCCTGCCATTTCCCTCTGCCCCTCTCTGGCCACAGTGTCCGTGCTTGGGGTGGTGAGCATCTCCTGCCGCCTCACAGCTCAGCAGCTTTGGCACATATTGCACTCCATGCGCTGGTGCGTGTTGCATTAATTACATTGGCATGCATTGCATCTCCCCAAACTGACTGGTGTATGTTGTGTGCTAGTGTCTGGGCTGGTCCCCTTTCTGTGTGTGGCGAGGATGTCTGGCACATTTTCCCCAACACAGAGGAGAAAGTTTTGTGGCTGAACATCCTTGTTTTGGAAATATGGCATCACGGGGGCCTAAATCCTTTGCTGAGAAAGGAAATGAGTCGATCGGGTGTGTGCAACTGGGAAGAGTGAGGAGGAGTGAAGTCTTTGTGTTTGTGGCAGTTTTTCCCCTCCTTTTGTTGAATCACGGCTAAATAAATAAATCAAACAAACCAGTACAGCCATGGGACAAAATCTGAAGAGCACTCTTAATGTGCAGGTAAAGCATAAATAAGCTCTGCCAAAAGTCTAATTGTATCTGTGTTCACCCTGAGATGCTGACAACACATATTTTGCTGCTTATTAAAGAACATTAATTTCAGATGCCATCTGATGTAAAACTGGAAATAGATACAGCTACTCCCAGGGTGGCTGCAATAAACTAAAGGCTCACGGAGCTCCTGGCTTGCTGGGAAACATGCCTACAAGACTGCCCTTGGAAAGGGCTGCACAGCAGCCATCCCGGTTTGTGTCAGGCTGCTCCTGCTCAGCCAAGGGGAGGAGGTGCCCATGCCCCTCCCTGGGAGCCCCCCAACGCTCCCTGGGGTGGGAGGAAGCCATGATCGCAATTGTGGCTGCTCTATTTGCAGTTGGGGTAGAGGCAAGCTGGATCTCCTCAACATTTTCAAAATACTGGTTTTTTTCTGATATCCACCTCTCCCCCAAACCCTGTCCTTCAGGCGTCCTGCTATCACTGCTGCAGAGCCCAGGAGTCCTGCTGGTTTCTCTGCCAGGGCCCTGACTGTGCTGAGGTGAATGCTGAATTAGCTCTTCAACTTCTGTTTTCACCTAAAACCACGATTTGCCACCTCTGCTTCCTTCCAGCCCTATCTGCGAATATTGCGGTATGCATATTGTACTGCATGCTCACTGTTTGGGATATTTTTAACAAGGTTGTTTCTGGCTCTCATTCTCCATATTTTGGTTTTGAGTTATTGCAGGTTTTACCCTTTGTATTTAAATGTGCTGTAGTTGAAAGAGAGGTAGGAAAAACCCAGGGCCATCTGTCTGCTTGCAGCACGAGGAGCGGCACTGCCAGCTTCATGCTGCCTTGAATTGAGCTGGTCAGCCCGGCTCTGCTCCAACGCCTGGGGACCTCAGTGGGGCCAATGCAGCCCCTCGCTCTCTACAGACCCCTCCGTCTGCCGCCAGGCACATTTAAGGTCATATTTGTAATCTGCCTCTACATCCATCAGAAACACAACTGTGCTCACCAAACAATTTAATGCAAGTTGCCTGACAAAGATTTTAGGCTTCAGTTATGCTGAATGTAAATGAGCGTGTGCAATGCTGACCAAGCTTTCTTGTTTTGAAGCTACCTGGGGATAAGGGAACTCACTTGTCTACCCAGATAAGCTCATCTGTACAGCAAACTGAATAAATCCATGTCGTGTATACAGAAACAGTGCAGGTACATATTTTTTCCTATTGAGGTACCCTATATGTTATAATTTTTTACTGGCCATACGATGGTGTACCAAGTCAGTGTGAACACCTTGTGGAAGTTACAGAGGTGACCTTTACTGTTTGCACCAAGTTAGGTAGGTCTTGTCTCCGCTAGGATTTTACGCAGATTTGGCTGGCAACATGTAAAACCAGATCCTTCTGCACTTCAAAAGAGCCTACAGCAACATCTAGCTATCACTTTTTTAAAGCCAGTAAGATGATGCCAGGAGCCTCTATGTGCACACTGGAACAAAGAGGTTTTCTTAAGAGTAGGAAAAAAAAAAAAAAAGAGGCAAGTAATCAACCAGGGAAGGCTAGTGGTAGACCACGGTCCTCTCTAGGAAAGACTCTTGGCTGCCTGCATCACTTGGTATCTCACAGCAAACCCTCTCTTCCCTCTATGTGCCAAGTGAGGCAACGGCCTAGGTATTTGACATCGGAGAGCGATGGAATTTTCCAAAGCACAAAATTTAATGGGTTGTTACAAAACAAAAATCGGTTTTGACCTTTTGCTGAAGAATGGGGAGCTAATGCTTTCTATCAGCAGAGAGCTGTTAATGCGTTGAAAAGATGACGCTGATTTCTTGATGGCGGCGCAAATGAATTAGAATGAGGGAAGGAAAATTGTCATCTTGTACTGAGCACCTCATAATTTTGCTGTCAGTTGAAGAGCTAAGATTACTGCCAGCAGCAGATAATACACATTGAAAGGAACCAAAAGCATCAAGTTGCAGGAAAAAAAAGAAAAAGACTAGCATGCGTGCAGTGAGGCAGGGAAGGAAGAAAGGGTAATAAAAACCTGTTCTGAACAGTAGATTAACCACTTAGGGGCAGACTGAAGACTGCTAAATGCTACTGGATCCTTTCTGTTGAAATGAAGATGAAAAAAATTAAATACAAACTCAACCCTGACACTGCTTTGTTTTACTGTTCATAATCGTAATAAACTGATATATTTGTGCTTTGAGAAACTGCATTACAGAAAATGACAGCCAAGGCTGACGACTGGGGACAATGCTTCCAAAAATCTCTAATCAAATTCATGAGTAGATTTTAAGTCCACTGGGGGAGTAACCATTTCATAATTGTTTTCAGAGATCATTTGAGCGCTTGAACTTGATGAGAACTGGCGCTCCCATGTTAAAAGCAAACTTCAGACTGATTGTGAAATATGCTGTTCTTGATGTGCTAGTTTATTATGCAAATAATCCAGAGGGGGAACAGAAATAATACCATTTGACCTATATCACTGACTGAAAAGTGCAGCTTGCAAATTGTGAATCTTACGGTCAGCCATATAGTTCCCTATTAGCCATCTTTATGTCCTGGCCTAAATAATGCGGTCTTCTTTCCACTCTCCTAGCTGGGAGACATCTGTAACTGAGATCAAAATGTAGCTGGAGATTAGAAACTGCAAATAGTTATTCATAAAATTGTGCTTTGCAGATCATTGATTATTTTCTGAATAAATACATGGGTAATTCTTTTCCAATAACAAATACAGTCAGCAAGTGTGTGGCCTTTTCAACGGTGATTTGAGCTTAGAGAAGAATAGTCTAAAGCATTCACAGCAAGTTAAAAGATCAGCTGTGATTTTTCTGGAGCATCTGCCCTTTATGAGTATGATCTCAATATCATTATATTCTGACTTGTTTTTCACTTGGATCTTCTCACCTGGTTTACAGTACAGCCCTGCAAAGAGTTGTAATGGCCCGGTGCTGTGGGGCAACCCCAGCAGGCAGCTCAGCCCCATACAGTTCCTTGCTCACCCCCCGCCGTGGAATGGGGGAGAGAATAGGACGGGCAAAAGTGAGAAAACTCGTGGGTTGAGATAAATACAGTTTAATAAGTAAAAAAAGGAAACAAGAAAAAAAAAAAACAAACCCAAGAAAAACAAGTGATGCAAAACCCCACAATTGCTCTCCATCAGCTGACTGATGCCCAGCCAGTCCCCAAGCAACAGCAGCCCTGGAAAACTCCCCCTTTCCTCGCCTTTTATTGCTGAGCACAGTGTTGTATGGTTTGGGATGTCCCTTTGGTCAGCTGGGGTCGGCTGTCCCGACTCTGTCTCTTCCAAACCTCTTGCCTACCCTCAGCCCGCTCACTGGCGGGGCAGCGTGAGAAGCAGAGAAGACCTCGATGCTGTGTAAGCACTGTTCAGCAATAGCTAACACATCCCCGTGTTATTATCAACAATGTTTTCATCAACCCCCCAAAACACAGCACCCTACAGGCTGCTATGAAGAAAATTAACTCTCTCCCAGCCAAAACCAGTACACCCGGTCAAGTGACTATGAAATGAGGCAATAGGGTGAGCAGAAACATCTTAGGCTCATTTTGCTGATGGCACACCAAGGAACTGCAAGGCAGGCTTTCCTTCTGTGACCTCCTCATATTTGTGGCTTATCTCAGGAATTTTAAAAGTGTTTTTGCTTCTACTGTTCTCAAAGTGCTCTTTTGGCACTGCTGGCTTGAGGTCATTGCCTCTGCAGCAAAATGCCCAGTCATTTCATTGCACTGGAGAAGTCCTCTGAGCACCCTTCATCATGCAGGGGAGGAGAGACAGAACATGCTTAGGCTAAGTCTATACTCCAGAAATAAACTGTGCCAGGAACCATACCCAGCCCCTGGAAAGCAAACATCTGCACTAAAAAGCCGTTCCCTGGTGTGAGCCTGCCAAGTGCCACCTAGCAAACAACTCTCCATCACTGCATAGTGACTAAGGTGCTCCACGTACCCCTTTGAAGGCTAAGGGAGCTCATTAGCACAGATACATGCCACCCCATGCTTATCATCCTCAGCACCCAGCAACACCACTGGGCCATTCAATTTGCTAATAGAAATACAGCTTTTCTCTTCATATATGTGGTGTGGTGGTGTTTCTCCTGCTCTTTTAAAACTACTGATGTGACTTTTACCTCTCCTTTGCTGGGGAGTAGAACAACTAACTGGAGCGTGAAGTGAGGCCGGTTGGTTGTTGGTGGGCTTCCCTGAGGTGCACGGAGGGCCACGATCAATGGCAAGAACTGTTTCTTGCCCCTTCAGCAAACCTGAACCACATTTGGTTCAGTGGCGGCATTTACCCCCAGATACCAGCCACTTTAGGAATTAGAAATAGGGCTTGGAATTAATAGCCTAAAGATACTATTTTCAGTAAGACTGAGTAAATGGCCATACGTGGAGGCAAATCTACTCAGAGGAACATATGCATGTACTCTGATGAAAGGAGGTTGCGGGTGTTGGTGATAATCCTATTGCACGGGACTTTTTTTTCAGATCTGAAAAGTAATGATTTGAACGTGAAAAGCAGCACTTTTTAAAATAATTTGCTCCAAATCATTGGTGACATATATGCTTCCAGAAAAACTGGTGTGACCTCAACTTTGCTGTGTTAGTCAGCCCTTATGTTAACATCCTGTTGTGGCCAGCCCTGGAAATGGCAATCTCATTTTGCCAGTAAATTCCTATTACATTGCAATATCACATCAGATGCTGTTTTATATTAGGGACATGCAGCTAGGACGTCCTTGCTGTTTGCTCACGTTGCTTTCCCTACTTGCTAATTCTTCTGTATGTTACTCATAAAACTTTCATAAGTTGTCCAGGGATGACTGATGTTCCTTGCTTTATTTTACAAAACACCTAGGACAACTCTGGACACTATGGAAATGGCAAGGAGATCCTCTAGAAGGATCTCATCCTCACATGGAGCTCCCCCAATGCCAGAGGCAACAGTGGATTTCACAAGGTGGGTGCAAGCCTGCATGCAAAAAAATGAGTCCCCCAAAATAGTACTGAACCAAGCCTACCAGTACTGCAATCTGTGAAAAAAAGACCAATACGTTGCTGATCTTGAACACCATTCAGCCAAAGCTCTGTAGTGTAGGTCCTCTGACTGTATTATGCAGGAGAAAGCTTGTGCAGAGGGAGCAGAAGTACCATACAAAATATTACTGCCACAGCTCGTATCAGAGTTCACATCTTTTGTGGGAAAGGAGGAGACTCCTGCAGTTTTATGTTCTAGCCATATCCCAGTCTTTTCCTAAAGGTGGCTGAAATTCAAAAGGCTGGTAGCTCAATGTAGCTAGAAAGCTATTTGTTATTTAAAATTCACTTTTAATTGTTGCTGGTCTTCTCTCTATTCAGCATATATTCATCTTTTTCTGCTCCCAAGGCAGTATAGTCCAAGATAACTTTTCCTCCAAGTCCAAGCTAACTTTTCCTCCACACTTCTCACCCTCTCTTCCCTGTCTCTCAGGCTATCACATTGTGAGCTGGAGGGTTATGTGTCTTGCCATTTAGGCTTAACACACTCTCTTAAAGGCTCTTGTTGACTTACCACATGGTCAATGACCTCTCCAGAATGCGCTGCTTCTGAGAAAGCTTTTTGAGATCTAAAGCACATTTTTTTTTTTTCAGCAGAGGTTGCTAGGTTGAATGAAAGGTATTGGTATTGACGTATGGGCTGTTAGTAGTTTCTGGGGGGGAAGGCGTAAGAATAGTAAAGGCTGAGAGAGAAGCTCAGGCTTCTAAAAAGGAGAGAGAGAATCATGTTCAGTTTGAAATTTAGGTCAGAACTACTCCAGAGTTATTTTTGTACAGGTTCATTTCATCTGCTTCACTGGCCACAAAGAAAATCTGTCTTCTTCCGCAGTTATTTCAGACAGTACAAATGATGCCTATGGAGCACGTTTCACTACCTTGATTCCAAGGGACAGTTAATCTCATGGGGCTGACAGGAACCCAATCAAGACATGTTGTTTGATTAAGTTGGAGTCAATGGTAAGAAAAAGAGGCTTGCTGAGCCATCTGACACAATGAAAGCCTCTAACAGAGGAGAAATGGGATTTCCCAGATCCCAAAAATGGTGTCGCTTGGCTTGGTGACAGGTGAGCTGAGGAGCTGAACACTTGCATATCTGTTTTAAATGCTTTAAAATGTTGCGTTTCCATTCAGTATCTTGCTAAGTGCATCCCACATGTCACTAATAATGCCTGGTACAGAACAGAGAAAACTAGGATGACAGTTTAGGCTGCGTGTTTAGGAATTGTCCGCTTTTGCTCTCTAGTTCCACAACTGAAGTCATTAAAATTATAACAGTTTCTAACCAAATGTGATGGGGTATGCAGAGGATTACGCTTTCACGTGAGAGCTAAGTAGCAGAAGCAGATGAGCTCTTAAGAAACAATGATCCTGGTTATATGCAAATATGCCTGCTAAAAACAAATGAGGGAAGAGGAATATGGAAATAGATGATATAATAATACAGTAGAGTAACCAGAATTATTCTGAATAGATTTCTCTTATTAAGATTTTCATGAGGCGTCAGCTGCTCTTTGTAATTCTCTTCTTAACACTACCATCAAAGTACGTCTTATCAAAATATACATCTTTGCTGCTGCATTTATATTCGCCCTATTAAAAATTGAGACAAAATACCTTTTTTTTGGGCAGGGTACTGAAATAATCGTAAGAGCATAGAGCAACTGAGAGTAAAGGGTTTGAAAGGACTCAGTCACAGATAAGAACAGGAGACTACTTACAAGTGTGCCGTTTCCTTTGCCAAACTAGCGATTGATGGAGGACACACGCTTTCCCCCATCAATTTTGTCTCAACTGGTGAAATCCAAAGCAGGCATCCAACCATTCAGCAATACAAGACATATTTATTCTTGTGCAATTAGCTACCTATTTGTTTTCTGCTCTTTTTCAAATTAATGTTTCATGTCAAAACATCCCTAAATCCTGGAACATCTACAGGTTTCTGAACAGATGTGATCAATGTGAGGAGCCCAAATATCACACTGAATGGTATCACCACACGTAGACAATGTACACAAAGATATTTATTGGGTAAAAATGATAACAAACAAACAAAAAACTGGAGAGAGCCCAAAATTGGAAGTGCTATAAATTATTTTTAGGATGAGTAGAAATAAAGCTGACATGGATGGGTAGACTTCATGAACTTCTGAGCTCAGGCATAGTTGGAAGTGTGAGTCTTCATTGTGCTTCACATGCTTCCATAGAGTGGCAGGCTAGCTGCCTCTTGCTCTTTAAATTACCACGAATAATTGCAGTGACTGAAAAGTAACATTTTCTTAAACCATACCGCTCTTCGAAACGCCTGACTGGCTCGTATTGTGGCATATGAGACAGTATGGCCCCATGCTGTCTGCGTTCAACCAGGGCAGTAAGCAGTATCTCTGGGGTTGCAAAGGCACAGCTGGGGAAGAATTCGCCCCTTTGAATTTGTTCTTCGAAATGCGTCTGTCAACGCTGGGTCATTTATATCGAGAGCTGCTTTCTTTCCCGTCTTTGTGAGACATTTCGAGCTTTTGCTGCACGCTGCAAGGCAGCTTTGCAAATCAGATTGGATCATCTGGTTCCTCCCACCACCATGCTGCTCTGCAGCAGGATGACTCCAGGGTGTGACCTGAATGTCGGTCTGACACCTGCTGTCAGCAACCAAAATCATTCCACCGGCTTCAGCAGGAGTAGGATCATGCAATTGATCACATCATAACATTGATGACATCATACTGTTGCTTCTCAGGAAAAAAAGACTGAGATTCTTCAGTGCTAAAGCCATAACCCAAGTGGCAGAAAAGCTGGCAGGGAGGACATGCAGCAGCTGAGACTACGAATACCCTACTTTATGACAGTGTGCATGGCTTGGCACCAACTCATATTGACACCTGCCTTATCTGCAGGAGAAGACAAGATTTAGGCTGAGAAGGAGGACAAGGGCAACAGACAGGCTGGAAAACAGGGATATGTCATACCATATGTCAATACAGGGTGTGAGGTGCCATGATAATACAGACCTGCGAGAGGTGGAGTCAGAAGTTCCTCAAAAGTTCCTTCATGCAATTAATGGTTCATCTGATGCATGAAGGCTGCAGTTTGGATGATACTTCCCCCCCACATCCCGTTCTGTGTCAAATGTCTTCCTGATCAATGCATTCTGAAGCTCCCAGTTCCCCCCTGCTCTGTTACTGTCAGTTAAATATAAGCTGTGGGTGCTGCAACGTTCCCTGCAGCCATCTAACAGACATGATCGAGCCCACTACTCTCATCAGCATTTCTGTCATGCCAGAAACTACAACTTGAGCAGTCTTTAGAGAAAAAAATAACTCCAACAAAACCACACTGATCCCATTCCTGGGGCGGGCAAATCGGTTACCCTTTGAATGACTTTTAAAATTACTTCATAGATCTTCTGCTCTGGCAGAAGACAATGATGTAGCCTCTTTTCATTCTCCACCTGCTCGCTGCATGTGTGATACGCAATGCTGCTCTACTGCTGGAGCGTGACCCTAGCTAGGGCACTCAAGTTGCGATCATTTGCACCAACGCAGGTAACGTGAGGTTAAGAGGCCCTGCTAACACAGCAATGACTGCTCAGGAGCAGCTCAGGGCATGAGCTGCACCTGGGAGTTACGGGAATGCCACGGAGATCAGGCAGGAAACCCAGCTGAGTCTGCCCAGTTGTCCCAGTTTAAACTGGGCACCTCTGTTTCTCCTCAGCTGTGCTGATGTGCCTCTATCGGTAGGTAAGGAGGGATAAAAGATGATTAAAATTCAATTACTGAAATGACAAAAATCCCCTTTCTGACCCTCTTCGCCGATTCAGGTTACAACATGGTATCGCAATTTCTCACGCTGGCACAACATGGAAAGTGGTAAAGAGCCGCAAGCGGGTACGGATGACTTGCTGTAGGGGGCTGAACTTCTTCAAATGTCCTTGCTGCTGGGGAAGATGTCTGTGACAACTGCGTCCCTGCCGAACTGACTAGTGGAGAGTAAGGGTCAACAGGGAAGGAGGAAAATCACACCTCCTTACAAAGGCAGCAAACTCTCCATGGTGTGGCTTTGCCTGTAAACTGCGGAGAAAAGTCTCTGTTTGGGAGGCTCTGGAAGTTGATAGTTTGGGATCCCTGGGAAGGTGGTCCAGTCCTCTCTGCACTGGGAGGTGGACTCCTGGGATTGGAAACACCCTTCTTTTCACAGGCCAGACTGATATTGCGATACCGCCAATATCTAGGCATTACTGTAGTTGGAGGAGCAAGAAGCAGCAGCCTGCCTGGGCAATCATGTTCTGCCTCCTGTCCAGGGAATAAGGAATGGGAAACGATGCATCTTGCTGATTGAACCTGGCCTAGGGAGCACTAATCCACCTGAGATTAGTCTGTACCTCCCCTACGTTGAACCAGGCCCAGGCTCCTAGGCGCCAAAGCAGGAATTATGCAGTAGCCTTGGCAGTGGTACTTCATTAGCCTATAGTGCTGGTGATTAAAAACCAAACCAAACCAAAAAAGCCCTGCCTGCTGTCATCATTCTTTTTTGTTTTTTTCTTTACACATCCTGGGCTCGCCGTGCTGGCCAGCTCGTGTGGTCGGAAGCTGGGAGGGAGGAGGTGCTAGCAGTGTCCCAGCAGAACGCTGCAGGCAGGAGGGCCGGGAAGGAACACATCGTTTTTGCAGCTGATGCATGCTGAGAGGCCTGCGGTTGTCTGGCAGCAGCCAAGCAAGCAAGGTCCATGCTTCAAATGCTGTTTCAGACAGAAACGAGGCAGTGGTTTAGTGCAGCACGAGAAACTGTCGTGCTTCGGGTATAAGCGGTTGTAGATGCAAAAATGTACATTTTTTTGCAAAGCAGGTGAATAGTGATGGAAGAGAAGATTGCTGGAAGTTTTAGCTGAACTCAGGGCGTTAGACTCAATACAGAAGTAACTGCATGAAATTACATGGCCTTTCGTATGCAGACTTAATCTGATTTTCCCCTCCTGGGTATTAGAAAAGATGTGAACTTCTCAATTCTTTTTTCGTCTCCTGCCGAAAGATGCCCATGTTCCTTGGTGGAAGTAAGCTGGTGTGCATACAGCAAGCAAGAAACGCAGTTTTCTGCTGAGCTGTGAGGAAAGACTGGCAGAAAGGAAAGGAAGAGGTCAGCAGGTATGCTGCATACATCAGAAAAGGATGCAGATACAGTGAGGAAAAGAGAAGAGGACCGTCAATGGAAAGGGAATACAGTGCATTCTATCTATATCTATATATATATACACATTCATAAGATTTGGTTGACATTGCTATATATTAAAAGCACACGGCTTCTTTACTATATTCCTTTACCAATATATCCACATTTGTTTTCTTTTAAGGATGTCCTTATTCACTACATTTAAACAGCAAACTGGAAAGAGAGCAAATTGTAGCCATTTCTGTAGTAATCTTATCTGTGTTGGTAAAATCATCTCTGACATTATTTAGAGATCTGATTGGTGCCATGGGGAATCATAATAAAATCGTTTGACAAGTCACCCCAATTTCAAACTGCTAGTCATGTTTCTTCTGAAGACTGGGGTATGCAGGGGTCCCTGAGACACAGAGTGCAGCAGTACGGTATTGTACCAGCAAAATAACTCTTCTGGGGTTTACATCACTGCTCGCGCTGAATGCATTTCAGATTTCTTAATTAGACATAAATGACTGTGATCTCCCAGATCCGTCACTCACTTGTAGAGCGCCTGGCATATGAGGTTTACGCAGTAATCCACCCCTTCAGGATGGAGGGCGACCAATCACGGTCCTGCTGCAGTGAAAAGGATCCTTTCACTGGAACTAGGCATCGCTCCCAGAAGCAAGCCGAAGGACTTCCAGAGCTGCCGAGCCTCTTCCTTCGCTCTCATCCAATAAGCACCTTTCTGTTCTTCTTTTTGCAGGTGCAATTAGGCAGCTCGCGTGCCGCGCTTCTGTAACGCGGCTGGTAACGCATGACGAGAATTCTCAACAGCTCAGTGCCGCAAGCACAGCGCTGCAGCGCGTGGGCCTGCCTTCGGCCCTGGGAAAGCGGGCGCCTTCGGTTCCCCTCAGCCCAGCGCAAGCTGGGAGCCTTGCCTCTCCCCGCACCGGGAGCTGGCTAAGCGATCCGTGGTGAGGGCCTTATCTCGGCGCAGATGCTGGAGCGGCTGCCGTCCCTATGGCCATGAAGTGGGGGAGCGAGGGGGAGGCAGATGACTTCTGGACCAAAGGCTGCTCTCTTGCAGGGCCTGCAGTGATCCGGCCCGGGCAATCCCTTTCCCACCAGGACCGGCCTGGCGCTGGCAGCCACCCCCTTCCCACCACACACCTTAGTTAACGGCCTGAGCCCAGAGGAGACTCCCCGCGGTGCAGAGCCCGAAGGGGCACCCGCGAGAGGCAGCGTGCCTGCGGGGGAGGGCCGCCGCCGCTACCACACACCCCGCTGGCGGCCGGGGCCTGCGGCGGGCCGGTTGCGCCGCGCCACTCGCGGCCGCCGGCAGATGGCCCCCGCCGCCGCCCGCCCGCGCCCGCCGCAGCGCCGGGGCTGCTCGGGCGAAGGAGGGGCCGGCTGAGCCGCGCTGGATTTCCCGGCCCGCTGCCCTCCTCCTTCCTCCCCCTCCTCCCTCTGCGCGGCGGGGCGGGCGCGATGGCTTCCTGAGGGCGATGCGCCCGGCCGCCTCCCCCTCTGCCGCCGGGTGCTCGGTGGGCGCGGGCGGGCGGCTCCCGGCGGCTCTCGCGAGGTGAGGAGGCCGGGCCGGGGCGAGGGCGCCAGCCCTCCCGGGGCGGGGGCAGCCGCCGCCTCCTCCTCCTTCTCCTCCTCGTCCTCCTGCTGCCCGCGCCTGAGCCGCCGGTGCCGGGCGGGGGGGGAGCCGGGCGGCGCGGAGGGGCCCGCCGTGTGAGGGGGAAGGAGGGAGCTGGCGCGGGGGCTGCCGTGAGCCCGGCCCGCCGCGCCTGACGGCTGCCTGCGGGCCGTTCCTCCCCTGGAAATGCCCCTCCTGGCCGCGCCGGCAGCCGGGGGCGTCATGTAGCGCGGAGGGAGCGGGCTCCGCGGGGCGGGAGAAGCCCCTTCCCTCCGTCCGCCCTCGCCGCACCGACCGCACACGCACCGCAGAGAGGCGCACGGCCGGCCCTCCTCCCCCGCCCCGCCGGTTGCATGCCCGCCTCGCCCGGCGGAGGGACGGCCAGCCGCTGAAGCAGCCCCGCCACAGGGCACCCCCGGGCACTCCCGGGCGCCGGGCAGCGCTACCATGGCCGAGGAGGGCTCCGACGTCCCCAAAGAGTTGATGGGTAAGGGACGGGGCATGGCGGCGGGGACCGCGGCGGGGGGGGTCGAGTCCCGGGGGAAGGTGGGGGCAAGTTTGGAGGCCGCCCTGCGCGACCCCGGGCTGCGGCGCTGCCGGTGAGGGGGACCCGGGGGCGGCCGCGGGGCCGGGGGGTGTCCGTGGGGCCGGGAGCAGCTCCGCGGGGGCTGGCTGGGGGAGCCGAGGGGGCTCCGCGGGGTCGGGGGGGCCCTGAGGAGCCGGCGGGGGGCGGCGAGGCCGCGCCGCCGGCACTTGGCCCCGCTGCTGCCCGCGGGGAACGGGCGGGCGGGGGCTGCGGGCCTGCGGCGGGGAGCGGGGGGGCGGCCCCGGGCAGGGGCTGTAGCCGTGTAACCGGCCCCGGGCAGGGGCTGCAGCCGTGTAACCGGCCCCGGGATGCCGCCCGGTGTGCCGGGACACCCGCCCGCCGCCCGGCAGGCGGCTCAGCCGCCCGGCTGTGGCTCTGCTCCTTGCCTTTTAGTTTTCCCCTGCGTGGTTTAAGGCTCATTTTCCTCTATGCGTACGAGGGAGCGAGGGTATTTGTAATTAAAGTTTCACGGCCACATGCCTGCAAACCCCCATGTTGCGTGGTATACGCTTAGGAAACCGTAGGTGATGGTAAGGACCCTGAAAATGCTGTCATCGCTGTTGGGTATTTCGCTAATTTGGTAAATGGATCATTAACTCTGTACGTTGGTAACCAGTGTCATTTGGGGGTAACAGGTCTGATGCTCTAGGCCTGGTCCTCAGCCGCCTTCGTCAGGCCAGACTTCCTTTGCTTTCGGTTGCAGTTTTGCCTGTTGACAAGAGATCTAAGGATCTCACCAACATTAGAATAAAGTGTTGCCTTAATGACAGATGGAAACAGAAATTTGTCAGGCAACAAGGTACATGTTGCGTTGAATACAGTCCTCACAAACCTCTCCCAGTTCATTTACACTGTTGCATTTCCTTCAGTTTTGCCAGGCAGTGCTATTGGTGGGAACTGGTTTTAACATTTATAAAATACTGGTAAAAATCTGGATGGAAAGTTGCTGATGTCACAGATTTTTTTTTTCTGTGCAGACAAAATAGATGTATTTTGCAATCCTTCTAACGTGCAAACTGTAGGGTTACTAACTTTATAGCTTCCTACTAAGAAATGATGGGCTGGGAAGTGTACTAGGAGTAGCTGTGGTCAAAACCATGAACCTTTTCTTTTTTAAAATGGCCAGGTATGTTTTAAGTGCTAAATACATGGTAATTCTTACTCGCTGTGGATCTGTGCTGTACTCTAGTATGTCGTAGGTGGGCTGTGGTGCACATTACAGGGAAAAGCAAAGTGAGCATCTCCATGCATCCTGTCCTCTGGTGGCTTCGGACAATTTTAAGAATTACCCCCCAGTCCTGGTGCCCTGCACCCACTCAGCTTGCTTTGTCAAGGGCTCTTCTGGGGCGTGTGGATCTGTTCACGTAGATTGGTGTGATTTCTAGCAGCGTTTTGGTGCCTGCATGTTAAATTTTAACCTTTTAAATAGATGTTTTGTAGTAACCCTGTGCTTTGAGAACAGGATGAAAGGATGAGCCTTAGCACTTAGTGATTGGAGCGTGGAGATTAAACTGAGGGTAGGAGTGTTTGAGCTGCAGTTTTTGTTCTGTTACTCGCTTCCCGTGTCGGGTCTCGTAGGTTGTAGTCTTCAAAAAACCCTCTCTTACTGTCAGCTTACCTGGATCCACTCCTCCAAGGTGCAGGTGTCTGAAGGCAGGCACTCATAGTCTCTGGTGTTAAAAATGAATGAGCACTTGAAAATAGGAGCCGTAATGTTGTGTTTCCATCTCTCATCTGAAAAACTGCTTTGCAAGTCCACTTGTGGCCAACGTGTGAGGGAGTGTCCTCAGCCACATGGGGAGTATCTATGAAATCTATATCTTAACTCTTTGAAGAAGTATTTCTAGCCCTTTCTGGCAGATAGAGCCTTGGAGGGAGCTGACGTCCCGACGCTCTGCGGAGGAGTCTCGGGTGCCAGGCCCTTTCTCTGCCTATCGCTTGTTGAAGTATGAGCGCTGGAGCCGAGGGCCTGCCGTCGTTCCCGCTGCTGCTGCGTGGGACCTGTGGGATGTGGAAGGGGAGCGGGTCTGCCCCCGGCCAGTGCTGCAGGAGGAAGTCCCTTGCTATACGCAGGCACTTGGAGCTGTTTGTGGGAGAGGAGAAACCAAAAGGCAGAGGCTGGGGGTGGAGGTAAAGTAGCAGAGACTGCGGCAATACCTTTCCCTCTGCAAGGTGGTAGGATTTCATGAAAAAGACTGTGTGGTCAGCTCGCTTCTGGGTTCCCAAGCAGGGCCAGAAAGACCAGAATTAGGCATTACCCATGGGAGAGGAAGCCTCGGGAAAACAGTTCACGTTGGGAGGACGGGGCTGAACTTTCCCCTGGGCTTTGCTTACCTGGCTGCCCGGGGAGCTTCCAGCCTGGCTCCTGACCAAGCGGTTGCCTTGGGAGCCGGCCGCGCTGGCCCTCTGCCACCCGGCAGCCGTGGCTTGGGGCAGGCTTCTCGCCAGGCAAGCCGCTGCTACCGAGGAGCTTTTGTTTCCTGATAGGAAAATTAAAATTCCTAGGGAAAACATGCCGATTCTGCAGAAAGACCTCTTTCTGGTGGAGTCCTGCTCTGACCAGGCGCGTTTCTGACTTGCACACCCTCCTGCCCTGCAGGCAGAACGCTGTGGCCTGGGCTAAATGTCCAGGCTTAATAAATGGCGTGTTGTTTGCGCTAAGGCACTCTGACTGGCGGATGAAAATTGTGCAGAAAAGTGCTATACAGCGCACTATAATTAAAAGCCTTAGGAAGAGCCCATTATCTTCAGTTTTAGCCTTTAAACTTTAGCGTGCACGAGGGCAAAGTGTGTGTATCTGGGGAGGGTGGAGACTTGCCTTTTACAGATGCCAGTTGTAGTGCTGGAAATAGGTTAATGTGTTTAAAAGATTTCTTTCTCATTCTTTTTCTGTGGGGGCTGGAGACCGAAACTTAGGGAAGGTGCCAAATTGGCTCTTCTAGATGAACTCCTCTGTTTATCTCCCAGTTACATCAGTGTCAGGAGTTGTATAAGCTTTCTGACACCGTTTCCTGTGTATATGTTCCCTTCAGGCCAGGGTGCAAACGTTCAGGGGAAAGGCTGGTTCGTTTGGTACTTGGCAGAGGCAAGTACACATGTGCGTACACATGTGTACGCATATACGTATTAAAACATTACGGCAATTAATGTAACTTTGGTGTTGGCACCATGAGGCGGCTACATTGTCGTTGGAACTTGGACCGAGACCAGCGTTGCCTTCCATAGCGTCCGCTGCGTAGCTGTCAGGTGTTAGTATCTGGAAGTCGGCTTAGTTTGCTTTGCAGCTTAAGTGCGCAGAGTGCAAAATGTGTGAACACTTGGCTTTTCCATTATCTGACCCATTTAGCCTCCCTCATATTACCAACAACAACAACAAGCTAAATTTTTTGCAATGTGAGAAGCTAATTGGCTTTAGCAAGCTTTTCAGGTACCAATAATAGCAAGTGAGGAATTTGTTGTATTTTCCCAGAGTAGAGCTAAGCAGTGCTGGGGCTTGTCATGAGAATACTTTTGATGTGTAAGTAGTGCTGGAAAGAAATATCAAATTATGTTTGGAATCCTGGCATATGAAATCCATAATCCTATCATAGTAGGCATAAATTATTGTGTAGATGACATACTTAACCTAACTCAAGTACAACTTTTTTATGTTTAATACTGGTGCGTGTGTGTGAGACTTCCATGAATGCAAGCAGTTCAACATCATAGCTCTGAGTCTTTCTGAAAACTTGACAGTGGTCTTCCTTGACGACTTGACTTGTCTGCTTCCTTCCTGTGTTGACACTGAAGGTATTTAATTAAGGTATTTTCTTTTATTTCAGAAAGCGTCAGGGATGTTATTGGGAGGAAAATAAAAATTTCGGTCAAGAAGAAAGTAAAGCTGGAAACCAAGGGAGATAAAGTGGATAACAAAATATTGGTAAGTACAGTAGAATGACTTTGATTACATATGTGGAGGAAAAGTCAGTATCTTTTCAGAAGGCATTAATTCTCCTCTGGAAGGATTCTTTGAACTTTGTGTGCACCATGAGATACACGTATCACTTATTTTCCTACTTGCTTGCTAGCCTGCACAGCAAGTTGATGTGCAGGTGTGCACATGTACGCTCACATTTATCACTGAGTTTCTCTTCAGAGTTTAAGGTATTGTGGTGTGGACTGATGCTTAAGCAAGCTATTATTAGAACCTGTTCTAAAATAATTTGCTGCCTTTGCTGGTTAGGTTTCCCGGTTACATCCACAGGAATTTTGAGTGGACAAGAAATGCAAAATGAAGCATGTAGAATTACTTATCTTTTAAAAAATCTTCTGAAGCTGTTAATGCTGTGAAGAGCAACAGTAAAACTATTGTGCTTTTTGAACTCAAATGACTATTTGTACTTTTTAGTATTCTCTGTTAAGTCATACATCTGCATTTTAAAAGAAATGCTTAGTGTGTGGGATCCTCCATTGTCATTCCTAAAATTGTCGTGGAGGGAAGTGTCAAATTAATGTCACTTAAGTATGCTTTCCTGTTTTCTCAAGAATAGTTTTGCTGGCCTCTCTTGATAAGAGGAAAGCTGGGGTAACAAGCTGGTACGCTTGCATACTATCTTGAGTACTTGGATAAGCAAAAAGAGATGGAACTTTATTTCTTCGTTCTTTTGATACCTCTCTATCAGGAGAACTAGAGTAACAAGCACAAATAAGTACAGTGCCACTTAATATTTTGCAAGATATTTGAGATTTGGTGCTTTGTGTCAGTAAAAATGCTATTGCATGTTTGAAAGTTTCATTGCCAAAACTGTTGTTACAGATTTTGGGTACATTCCCCATGCAGATATTCTGTTTTGTCTTTAAAAACCACAACTTATTAATCAATTCTGAATTATCTTCATAAAGTACATGGTGCTTATCCCTGGGCAGTAAGACTGTAGATAATGGACTACTTTTCAGCGAGAGCAGCTGCTTAAGGAATTTGAAATGTTTTCTGCATAATATCAACCCATGCTGTATGTAGCTCCTGGGTTTACAGTTTCTGTGCTGGAAATGGGTTGAATACGTGAATGTTGATTCATTGTCTCTATTTATTTGAAAGCCATGTTTATAGGGAAGGCTGACAGTTTCATTGAAGCAGTAACACTTGATTGACTTTTTGACTTACACAGAATCATTGCTGTTATCAGTAGTGAAATATATGGTGGAAATACTGAAATACTGTTCTGATCTGATGGGACCAAAACAATGCCAAGCTTTGAATTGTCAGTGAAGTTTCTGAGGGATGTACTACTTGGCACTAAAATGCCTGGAAGTGATGACTCGGATGTTTTTTTTCTCTCTTTAATCTCCTAAGCTCTCAGGTGGGGGACTTTAACCTTTTATGACTGAAGAGGTACTGAAAGGGAGGGAACCTCTTTAAGGGGTTCACAAGTTAGCGAGTACTTCTTGTGTTGTGTGGGTCTTGTCTTCAGTGCACAGCAAGTCTTTCAAGGGGATGAATTGCTGAAGGGGGTGTTGTCTGGTAGAACCACCTGTTCTCTGACGGAAAAATGGAGAGGGTTTATACTGAAAAAAAAAAAAGCAAATGTTTTCATGATTAGAGAAATTGACTGTTGACTGCTGGGGTTGGATTTTGTGTTTGGTGTTTTGTTGGTTTTTTTTCTGCCACAGAAGAAAACTGCCCTGTGTGAAGCTGTACAAATCACTAATGGCTTTTTTTGTTTGTTTTTACAGTGTTTCTCTAATTGCACGTGTGTATCTTTACTTTATGTGGGTTTTTTTGCAGAAGTGCTGGGTGTTGTCTGCTGTGGCAGAGGCCAACGGAGACTGTGTTTCGTTTTGAGGATGCAGAGTTCTCTGAAATGCAGAGTACTCTGAAAAAAATAACATCAGTAGCACCTTAAGTTGGGTACCTCAAGTGGAGACTTTTTGGCCTTACTGTGTCCACACAGTCTCACTTCTTACCTGTGAAGTAGAGGAGATATACCCTCCTCTCATCAAAAGAGTGATGCTGAAAATAAATAACCTTGCTTCAGAAATATGCAGGTGCTTAATGCTAAACGCCACAGGAAAGCTGCCAACAAGACTGTTTGTACTCCAAGCTGGGACTTAACAGTATTCAGTAAATAATGCATATGGCTGCATTCTGACCAGGGCAGGTAAAACCAAATGCTGGATTGCTATGCCTTGGGTGAGCATGTCAAACTGAATGCTGAATGAAGTGTTGGCGGTAAAAGCAGTTCAGTAATTAAAGACTATATCCTTAAGTGCATGCACCAGAGAGCTCAAATGTGATTGCTTGGGCAACCTTCATGCCAGCGCTTCCAAGAGCTTAGTTTTGAAATGTTAATCTTCTTCTGAGCACAGTCTCTTGAGTGCACATGTGGCAATGAATTGTTTTGAGATTTTCGTTTAAATTTTATTAGTAGTTGGGTGTTTACAAGCAAATGAGGTAGCATGCATTGGGTCCAGCACTTAATAAGGAGAAAATACCAGTTGCTCTCAGTCTAGCTAACCCCAGAGCCATGGTGGAATGTGTGCAAGGTTTCAGAGGAGATTGATCGCAGAGGTTGGCACTGAGCCCTGGGACCCAAATCTGTGCTTTAATTAAATGATCTCTCATCCTTTTTTCCTAGGAAAATCCATCAAAATCAGTACCACTTTGAGAAAGGGAGATTATTTAAAAATGACTGCACTTGGCAGGTAAAGATAAAAACACTTGACCTCTGCCGCTGTTGTTCACAGAGTATTTAAGGTGCAGAGTACTAGAATATGGATATAACCATCCACTTAAGTCACTCTGCTCTAGGAAATTCCTCTGATAATTAAGATGGAAATTGGAATCTGAGATGAAAAAAAAATAGTGCAAAACCCCTGGTATTACTTGTGGTGAAATTGGTGGATAAAGTCCATGCTTGCCTTGCTTTAGGATCTCAGCTCTGGGTGCCAGAGTTTGGAAACAATGACTGGGAGTTCTGACGTAAAACGGATTTTTTGAGTCTGCACAAGAAGCTTGCTGCCCCTGTATTCTCAATGTGCAGTGACTTAGTTTTTCAATTAGTCAGAACGATGCAAACCAGTAGATGTGGTGAGCTGCTCACCTGCCTCTGATCTGCTGGTACCAAGTCTCAGGTGTGCAGGTAGCAAACTAGTATCCAACCCTGAAAAGGCAATAACCAACTTGAATGGGCAGAAGACCAGTCCTCAAGTGATTAGGGTCAAACTCCAGCCCTATCCAAGTCATCTTGATACTCTAGCAGAGCAAAGCTGCCATTAGGGAGGGCGAGGAAGCACCCAGGCATAGAGGAAACCTTGAATGGCGACAAGCCACCAAGGAGGAGCTGCGCCACAGGATGAGGAGGACGGGCATCGCGGGGCTCCCTGATGGGACACAGGCCCACCATGTGCCAGCGAGGCGAGCAGAGCAGGACTGGAGCTGGTAGCCGGGGGCAGCTCTGCTGCCGTGATCACCGGCAGCGCCACAGTGAGACCTGAGGTCCATCCAGGGAGTCATGTCGGTGGGGCAAGCTCCACTGGGAAAATGGCTGGGTGCAGGCGTAGCTGCAGCATTGCTCAGGCTGGGGCCCAGTGCTGGAGCTCTGGAGTGATATGGGAAGTCAAGGCTTCTACCGGCTTTTTGGGTCACACACCCGTACCATCTCAGAGCTGGCTTTGGGTGCAGGCAGCCAAACTCCAGCAGAGCCCTTGGGCAAGCTGCCCTAGCTGGCCCCGCGGGGCTGTGAGCCAGAGGCAGAGTACTGCTGCAGGAGCGGACCCCACTGTGTTTGGCCTCAAGATGGTTCTCGCAACAGTAGTCTTACTGGGTTAAAATAGAGAAGGACGTCACTAGTTTGTCATTGGGTCGATGATTGCTTTGGTTTTGTGGGATTGTTTTGTTAAAACCTGATTTCTTATGAGGACAAGGCTTCAGGGATCATGCTGAGTGACTGCTGTGTTCCTTCTCACACTGCCAACTTCTGACCTTCTCTCTAGTTTTTTTTAAGCTGATGGGTATGTAGAGGTCTCAGTTGTAATGATAACAGTGTCTGTTTTGTGTGTGTGTAAGCAGCCAGAAAAAGAAGAGAAAAAGAAGAGAAACTTTACATCTACTCCCTCCCCTGAGGGCCCCACCTTTTGGCACCATAAGGGATCAGGCAGAATGCCCAGTCCACGAGAGAGATTTCAGTGGTTTGTCTTGTTTTTTAATCCAGAGGCCTCAGTGATTATCAGATTATCACCTATGGACAAACCCCGGCAGGAGACTGGGCTGCTTAGTTTCGGTGTTTGTGGTGCTGCTTTTTAACCCCAAAGCACCCAAGGTATATGTACAGTGTTTTTCTGAATATTTTCCATTGCAGGTTCTTCCAATTGGATTTGTTGTAATTGGTAACAATCATTAAGAAGTTAAAATTGTAAGATAAAGGCAGTATGTTAAATACATCTGACCAGCTTGTTATGAAATACTGATGTTTTCAGGAGTGGTTCATGACAGGCCAGAATTCAGGATTCCTCTTACTTTTTGTTTCTTTACTATTAATAGAAGAGAATACTCCTAGTCTAGTTGCCTTTGAGATTAGTTTTTCTTTCCAAAATAATAATACTTTAGACATTAAAGGTAAGGAAATATTGGCATCGCATACTTGATGCAAATGACTATGCTCTCTGTATGGCTGGTCTGGGATTTTTTGCTTTGCTGATGGTGTCGGGTGGTGTTTTGTTTTTTTTTTTTTAACGTTTTCCTAACCTTAAGGGCACAGAATAGTGTGATGTGATGTAGTGACCACAAGCACTTTATTAAGAAATCCCATTGCAGAATTTCTGTTGTGCTGCTCCCCCAGGTCATTTACGTTCTCCTTGTTAAAATATCACAGTGCTACTTCTGGAACCAGGACAGGTGGCTCTCCTTAAAATGTACTGTATGCCCAACGTGGATTCTCTGGGAGTACTTTGTATGTCCTTGTCACTTTCTTCGGGACATATGTTTCTATGGGCTTTTAAAACAAAATGTTTAGCAGAGTCCTGTCAAACACATCTATATTCATTCTGTGCACATGGTCTGAGATTTCATGTTCTGCTTCTAAAGACTCACTTACAAAGGCTCAAATTCTATTTAAAAAAATCTGTCTGTGTTTACTTTAGCAATTATGGCAGTCTTGTGCACTGTCTGTGTGGCCACTGAATACTGCTTGCACAACCTGGCTGACTGTACGGAAGCAGTTAAGAAAAGCGTGTATGAGCTGCTGCGCCTGTTCAGCTATAAGGATGGCAGTCTCTGGGTAGAGGCAGTAATATTTTGCGTTGCCAAAACTATTTTGGGGTTAAAAGTTCTGGCGGTTGTTTTCCATTGTTCATCTTTTGTCTTGATCGGTCCATGATAGTCTATTGAAATACAGATGAATTTATCTATCCAGGTGCAAATGTCTTGCCTTAAAAATATGCGTTTATGTTAAATCACTAAGAGCATGAAACTCACAGGGTTGTCCAAGGTTAGTTTTACGTAAAATGTGTGCAATCTCGCACATTATATCGCGACAGCTGGTGTGTGATAATGATGTTAAATATGGACATTCTTTTAAAATAATGGTGTTTCCTCTTCTCTGCCCAGAACATTGAGTGTTATGACATATATCTTAAGTGTGTGTTTATGAAGATGAAAGGAAGTAGGCGTTGGTACATCCCTCATGTCAGGAAATCTAAATGAAGTGAGGTAGAGTAATCAAAAATACTTCTATGTGAAAATGTATTTTAATGCATTTACAAGACGCCTCTTAGAAAACAATTGAACTGTGGCCAATAAGATTGCTACAGAAAACTAATAAGAGTACTGCTGGAAAGATAATTTATTAATCCAGTCATGCAATTATATACAGTCCCAGAAAAGGAACTGTTTAAAAAAATACTCATTTCTGTGCAAGTTTTACTGAAATCTATGTTTACATTATACACCGATATATAAGGTTACTTTTAACTGGTGGGAAGATTTACAAACTTAGCATTCTGATGCTGTGATAGTGCATGCAAATGTTGAAATCCTCTTTGTTGAGATGTTTCCACTTCTAGGAGGGGCAACTGGCCATGAATGGACTTAACCAGACTGAGAGGAATGCTTCCCTCTTCCTTGGGTTGCTGAGGTTGATTATTGCTTTTCTTTCCTCACTTTCCACTTCCAATTCCTATTTACAGTTTTCCTTTTCCTCTTCTCCTTCCTTATTTCCATCTTCTCCCACACTCAAAGCATCCATTGCAGACAGAACCTTGTCTTGTGTTTAAACCGTTGTTGGTGCACTTTTTAGCATAATAATAACATGAATAAACTCTGAGGCTCCTTTCCCTCAGGTTTGTCTGCGTTAAGCGTAAGATCTAATCTACTCACTTAATTAAATTTGGCCATTGACCAAACCAAAACAGTCCTCTTTCTCTGGCTACCCAGGCAAAATGTGGATTTTCTACAGTCTTGGCACTTTTGTGTCCTTTTGAGTGCAGCTGTGCCCAGAGTTGTATGTTTTCTTTGACACTTGGTTGACACATAGAAGATTTCTTGCACGTTGATAGTATAGTGTATTCTTTGCGTGCTTTGAGAGGATAGTATAACCATTACATCAGAAGAGCAGCTTGCTTGCTCTCCCTTTCTTTACTTTTGGGGAAGTGAAACATGTAGGGAAAAGTAAGAAAAGGTAACTCGTCTTTTGGTGCCCTGAGAGTACCTGCCTTTCTCTTGTCTCATGTACTTTGCATGTGCACACCCACCTGCAGGCATATATATCCTTATCTGTGTTCTGGAAGGACAAAATGTAAACATTACCTCACTCTTAGCGGCTTCTGGTTTTCTGTTCACAGCTCTAGCAGTTACCAGGAAGAAAGGAGTGGTGGGAGGCAGGAGTCCACTACGGCTCTGAATGGTTCATGGGATCTTTCCTTCTGTCAATTTTTCATAAACCAATTAAAACCCATTTTTTTTTTTAAACTGTCATACTCTTCCAACTTCTTTTGCTGAATATATAATGTACCAAAGTGGTTTGCTAATGTACTTTTGTTTCTAGAGGGCCTGACTCCCTGCCACCATTATTTGTGAAATGGAGCCTTCCTAAGAGAGGATTTGCATTGAAATCTCTGCATAAAAGTGGCAGAAGACTGAATATTACATATAATTTCCCAAAAGCTGGAAATAAAAAGTAGAAAATGAGCATTAGGGTTAACTGCTTGTCGCAGTCACTCTTCTCCACTGATGGTGCTTTTTTCCAAGAAAGAGAACGCTTAGAAGGGAACAGAATATGTGTTATTTTGTATACCAATATAAATGCAAAAACCTTTTCCATATTTTTTTTTCTTTTCTTTTGTTCCTCTCATGGCTTGTTTTGTCTGCCTGAAGATACTTATTCTAAGAGAAGACTTCTCACACGGGGAATGTGGTTCACTTTACTGTAAGTGGTGTGGAGGATGCAGTAAGCTTGAGAGAGGCCGCAAGGGCTGCTAATTGAAAAGTTAGCGTGGCGTACTGTGAAAAATGCTCCTTGTTGCCTAGAGCCCCCCACTTCAGCCATTGTTGTGGTGGAAAAATTGGTGAATGTCACTGATTTGTCTGATTATTAAAATACTTACTTTGGATCACCTACAATTCTGCTTCATTTTTTTTCTCATGGTGGTGGTAATTTAATTCTGTGTAAAGTAATTACAGGCCCAGGTTGTAAAATTATTCTTTAAATATAACTGCTGCTAACTGTGCTTTGTACTGCTACTATAGTCCCCAGGCTGATTCCTGCCCTTGTTCCTCTTTCTGGAACACTCACTCTGTGGCAACTCATGAGTGATATCTTTTTGTTAATGATAGCTTCCCTAATTTGAACATTTAAGATGACAAACTATTATGAGGAAAGTTTAATTATAAAAGCCAGAGTCTAATAAGCCAGCACTCCTGAAAACAGACCTAACCAAATTAGTTGGCCTGCTGGGTGAGGGAAGAGCTACCTTGGCTCGGGGAGTCAGGGTTGCAGAATAAGGTACAAATAGCTGCAGGCTGTGATTTTAACGTTAGCAAACTGAAACAAGTTTCTGCTGGTTGGTACAAAGTTTGGAGAAGAAGTCGCGTCTCTGGTAGTGAGCGTGGGAGAGGTGCTTGTCTGGGACCAGGGCATCAGCTTCTGGGAGTGTGATGGATAGGTGGGATTTTAGCAAAGGGGAAGGCTTCCCCCCTCAGCTGAACAGTATTTGCTCATTGTTATATTACTGCCACTCTTCAGGGGGCTTTGCAAATGAATCCTGACAGCACTCGCCCCTCTGAACAAATGCAAATTAAAAGGGTCCACGTGTCCTGTGTGGCTAATGCAAAGGTGCCTGCAGTATAGAAACGGTGAGCAAGCGAGGAGGAGCTCTTACTTGGACAGGTTATGTTTCTGGATCTTCTTTGCAAAGTGACCTTTATTAAAGAAAGATCGTGGGTTGGGCTCATGGGTGCTGGACGGTGCGCAGCTTATTCCCTTGGCTGACAAGTGGTGTTCGTGTCTCCACTTACAGTAGAAGGCCTGTGTGACACAGGATGGGCTTCAGAAAGTGTGTATGTGGGCATGTAAAACAGAAGGGGAGAGGCTGGGTCTATTTTCCCCTTAGGATTTCTGTCCTGCGTTGCTTTTTTCAAGTGGTGGTTTTTTTCTGTGCTTTTTAGATAGGTTGATAACTAGATTGAATTTTTTCCCCCTTTCTGCAGTTAGAGCGGTGGTTAGCAGTGTGAGGCTGGGATGTCTGGAAGCTCTCAATAGCCAGGGCTTTGGAGGCTGAGGTCACTCGGAGCAAGCCATTTCCATTTCATGCTCCTGAGTGCTTGAAAGCCAGAGGCATGTCTTTATGGAATAAGCACTTAAGGTACATGTCTCTTTCTCTGAACGCATCCACAGTTTTCTGATTGAACAGCAATCTTCCCCTTGTACCTAAAACTTTGACAAACCGCTGCTTTTGTAGAGCCTCATGAAATTTTGAGGATATCAGCTATGTTATAGGTACCTACTTATTCTTGGAGCCTGGGAGGAAAACAAGAAGGTGATACAGCTGCTGCAGAGCAGTTTCTGCTGGGATCTGATTAGGGGAAGTGAATGACTGTTGACCCTCATCTGAATTGGGAGACAGGGCACTGCTGTGATTGTTCAGGGTCAACCTTTGAATGAAAAGGCTTCTCCCTCTCTGCTTTCAAGGTGATTAGCAAGACCGAAACTATTCATACAAAACTATTGATAAAAGGGGAAGCCTTTCAGGGGCTCATCTCTTAACAAACACTTGAGCCTGGTGCTTAAGAATGATACCGTCTTACAGCCCTGCACACGAGCTCGAGGAGCCTTAGGTGTGGGGCAGTGAAGGTAGGTCAATACAGATGTTTGGATTTTTAGTGCAGCCAGCTTTTAACTGAAGATCTTCTCTTTTCGTGTTTATGACATTGCCAGTAAATATTTGAAGAAATGCTAGCTTTGTTAGGTACTGATGCATTGATAAGCAATAATTTCTGCCATCTTGGTAAGCTTATTCATATTCCAAGTCTAAAATACGTATTTTATATTATTATTACTCTAAAAAGCGTAACATGGAAAATGTATTTTAAATATAGCAAGCAGTTTTCTTGACTGTGTCACTGTTCACATTTGCACCTTGCAAGTGTCAGAAAAGCCCAGTGTTTAGGCTTTGGGCTTTATGTTCTCTTGTCTTAAGGTGCTGGAATGCCTGCATTTTTTGTGAAGCATATCAGAGTATGCTGCGTACACTCGTTGCACACACTATGGGTATCTTTGTGTTCCTTTTCCTACCTTTCCATCTGCCTCATTGCTCTCCTGCCATCTTCTGTGCTTCAGGAAGTCCTCAGAAACTTTCCTATGTGTAATTACTGTCAGGACTTGGGTTTGCTTTTTAGTCTACCCTTCTCTTGCAGTAGTATCCCCATTTTCCCAGCAGTGTATTCCTCTACTTCTGTTTCCTTTCCTACAGAGGTAATACAAACAACCCCAAAGACCTTAGTATCTCCACAAATATGGGGATGAGGGCCAGAACTTAATGTGGCTATGCTAACAAATATTAATGGCTGCCATAAATTTCTTCTTTGTTCTGTATATGATTGTGCCTGATCCTGCTAGCCAAGTTCTCTGCTTCCTTGTTCTTTGATTTCATCACAATCTGTGCTAGATCTATGTTATTTGTGTCATGGAAGCGGTTTGGTTCATGCTGGGCATTATGGGGCTGTTAATATGATTGGGCTTTAGGTTCTTTCCACCTTTGCCAAAGCAGCTTTCTTAGGTTAAAAAAAAAAAAAATACTGCTAGCATCTTGAGGGAGTACTGCACAAATTATGGTTGCCCTGAGGGGAAGCAAGATAGTATGATGGACACAACTTATCTCTGGCATCGTTCTCTCCATCCCTCTAGGTAGATGAGCTGTTGAGCTGAAAAAAGGAAAAAAGTAAAACCAAAACAAGTAAAGAACTGTAGTATAACGTGGCAATTGAAATGCAATTAGGTGATGCGGATAGTGCCAGAGCAGTCTAAAATATTGTAAAACAGTTTTAAAAGTGTGTAGTCTGTGAATAAAATGCTGAGTTGCCTAATATTTCTAGTTTTCTCTTTGCTTTGGGAAGACATTTTCCAAGAGATTTGACTGTAGATGAATTTAACTGTATTTTATGTAATCTGTGCTATGTTCCTCACACAGGATTTCATAGCCACTTTTCTACCATTTACTTGCTTAACTACACCATGTAGGCAAACTGCAGGAGACTCTGGATGCTGACTTCTGTATAGGTACGTTAACTAAAACTTGGAAAAGCTGGTTATCTGGAAAAGAGTGCGTGTTCAATCTTTAGCCAAATGCCAAAAAAAGTCTTCAGGAGTGGCCTAATACAGCAGGGATTTTGTCTCAGCTGTAAACTGTTGCTATTTTTTTGCCTGCACTGCATACTACTGGAAGTGGTAAAATGTGCAGGTCTCAACTCTTTAAAAGTTTCGTATTCCAATTAGAAAGATTTTAGGTGGCTGCAGGATTAATGCCAACACTAAAACCATGCTGCCTTTTTGCCCTCTCTTTGTTAAACTGTGATCTTTGTCAGCTGGTGAAGATTTATTAGACTTAGTAAATGCTTATTGTAAGCCTTAGAAATATATTTTTCCCTGTTAGATATTTTGAAAACATTCAGCAAAAAATACAAAACCTAAAGATGAGTTAGTTTCATGTGATATTTCCAGTGAATTGTTATCCTTTTAAAGTATTTCCTGTAACACTATTAGATGGATCTGCAGTTGTTTATATGTGTGTGAAATTGTGTGAAATTAAAATTCTGCAGGTTTTTGAGTGGTATTAATTTATCACAATGTATCCTTAATGCAATTTTAGTAGGTTTTTGTTTAGCCTGAGTGGTTAAGTCCGCCTAAAATGGATCATTCTTCTATTTTATTTTTTCCATTTTTTTAATGCTTTATTTTTCTATTTTTATCTTCCATTGTTTATTTTAGAATATTCCTTATGTTGTTTTTCCTTTTTGGAGAGTCTGTTTACTTTCACCATAAAGAAAATATTGCAGATGATTGTTTGAAATCAAGCCTGGCCTTAAGGACATATGCATGATTGAAGGAAACATTGGCAAGTCAGCTTCTCAGCATCCCCTTTCACCTCTGTAACTGCTCCAGCCTTCCAGTGCTCTCTGGGACGTGATTTGTATGGTGCTGATGGCGCCTCTCCCTTCTGCCACCGGCAGCGTTCAGCTTGCGTGGAAGAGGTCAGTGAGTTGTGCTTGACACGGAGCACTAGGGACCTCCTTTCCTCTGCCTTCCCAGGTGCTGCCTGCTTGGGAGCCAGCGCTGCCAGCTGCTGATGCTCTCTGGCTCTGAGTAAATGCACAGTGTAGTGTCAGGGTAGCTTACGTCCTAGGAAGAGGAGGAATGCTGTCATGCTTGTACCTTGAGATGTGCTGCAACGAAAGCTTTGCTGTGGAGTAGCCCGTGTGTTCTAAGTTCACAGCCTGGCTGTTCCTTGTGGAACCTTGTTCCTGTGCCAGAGCCCTGGGGAGCTGGAAGAGGCTGTGCTGCGCTGAAGGAGGAGGTGTCTCTGCTTGCACAATTCCTTCTGTAACGCCAGACCTCTCTCTTGCCAGATGCACAAGTCTGCGTGGTGCTTCTCGACTTCAGAATGTGATGCGAGGAACGGATTCACTAGCTGTACCGCTTCTTTCAGCGCACTGAAGGTTTAGAGTAAGGGAGGACTGCTTGCCCTCACCATCCATTTCGCTGGACACACTCTCTGAGGGGCCAGCGTCAGAAATGTTTTGCCTGTTTTCACCTGCTAAAAAAATAAAACTAATTTTTTAGTTTTATTGATAATATTTCTAAAAAAACTCAGTTTGTGCAAAAGGGGATGTACAGCCTGACAGAACTGGCAAAAAGAATAGGAATAACTTTCTCCACCTCCCTGTGTCACTGTTTCTGAAGTGGTAATAGCAGCTTTTCCTGGAACATAAAGAGGAAGAGCTGGCAGAGACATGAGACTCTCAGTCAGAAGCCTGGCAGAATTAAGCAAGCTGCCTTAGTTCTTCTTGTGTTTTTGTGTTCTCTTGAAATATATTTTCCATGGACCAGGCAAAGGGACTGGTTATAAATACTGCACCAATCTTACTGGTAAGGTAATTTGAGATGCTTTGGTAAACGGTGTTATTTTCATACATTTATTTATTTGCACCATTGCAGTTACCTCTAAAAGAAAAGTTGTTGTAGTATCACAAATTGCATAGGTTTTGTTTCTGTAGGAATACCTTTGTGGTAAATGTAGCAAATTGACAGAGGATTGCAGAAATGTTTTAAAATACATGAGAGACTTGCTACGGTGCATGGACATTGCTCCCCTCTCCCCCAAAGCTGTTTCAAGCTGTGCATTAGCCTTGAGGTCCAGTTCTCTCAATTAAGATTTCATATAATAAAATATGCTGAGAAAATCCTTAAACATGTAGGATCCAGATGCATCTTTGGGAAGCCGAGTTGTTTCTTACCACCTAGTACCTTGAATGGCACTGAATAAATCAGGTAATCGACTTTACATTCGTGGATGTCGGGTGACCCTCCCTTGGGGAGCAGAGAGGCTTTCATAATTGGCCATTGGATAATCTGATGGCATTGTCTAAGAGAACAAACAAAAAAATGTGCAGTCCGGTAGAATTTGTCTTGCCACCTCATTTAAACCTGGGTGGTAGAAATCCATTAAACACCGATCTGTTACATTTGTAACCCATCTGTTCAGTTACGTTGAACTGTACCTACTTAAGATGTCAACAAAACCTGATTTTGGTTTCTTAGTGGTAATCTCTGGTGGTCTAAGTACAGAGCACTCTTAGGTGGCTTTTGGACCTCTCACTTGCAGGGTGAGGAATGGATTGGATTTCCCTATTCGGGGTTTCTTGCATAGCCTAGGGATTAGTGGATCTGTCGGTGCGTGTTGGAGCCAGGCCAGTTGGACTAGGCACTAGGTTAATGCTTAGGGCGTTGTGGATGCATTGACATGAGAAAATTTAGTATCTGGGTTACAGTAGGCTGCGGCAGTAGCATTAAGCTGCTACTGTAAGAAAAATACTCCTTTTCTAATTTTTTTTAAATTCTCCTGTGATGGAAAATCTGTCCTGAGCTGATTTTAGCATTACACGGAGGTAAAAATCCCTGGCGGTTTGCAGTTATCACTGTACCACTTGCTGTATGGTAAGGTTGCTTTCAAGCCTCTGTAATGGGGATATTGATGTTTTTCCTCTCCTGTAGGCAGAGTTCATGCGTAAAATTAACGTTGAGCTTTTAAGTGTGTTTAATAATCACCCCTCCCATGAATGTATGCCAATGCACATAATGTTGCACATACTGATGCTTTAGATAGGTCTGTGACTTAAAGAGCCAGTGTGTTATATATTGCCTAATATATTACACATAGATTACATACATTTCAAAGATTATTATGTTATATTCTTATTTTAAGGTCAGTAGAGTAACTGAAACAGGAGGCAATAAAATCAAATCTGAGCCCAGCGTGCTGCCTCTTGCATCAAGATGATGTTCAGTTGCTAAATGTGTTTTTCCTCAGACAGCGAGTGCATCTGCAGATTCTGCAATGCCCATTTGTTTCAGCCTGAGCACACTCCTCTGTCGACACTTGCTGTGAAATACTATAGCCTGGTTCACCTTCTGTGCTGCTGAGTTCTTGTAGCTTTATCTGCTTTGTTTATTCATTATTAAATGCATGCTTTCTGCTTGACAGGTGCTATAAAATCCCTTTCACTGTGGCTGAACCCAAGAACCTCCACTGAGAGTCTAGAAGGGTTATTAATTTTTTTTTTAACACAAATACTATGCATTTCTACTTTCTACTGAAGTGCTCTTCAGACCAGACTACTTAACAGGCTGGTAGATTCTCTCCGTCCTGTTCTTTAAGCTGCATAGTCATGTAAAAATGAAGTGCTAGATTTTTCCAGATTTCTACCGAAAACAGAAATAAGAATATCTCATGTGTTTGAAAATGTTTCTAGAGGTCTGGTAACATATTAGGTCTACATAAAAATGAATGTTCATACTCTGTAGTATGCATGTTATTAATGTAGCTGGTATGCAGTCCACGTTAAGAACACACACACAGCATAAACCTGAAAGGTATGCTTTTCTGACATGAGCTACAAGGCTTCAAGCTTTCTGCAGTTTTAATTTTGGATGTCTAAACCGAGTTACTTCAGTGTTAAAGTTTTTTATTTTAAGTTTTATGATCATTTGAGAACAACAAACAAATCAAGGCTTTGTGTTTCCTTCCTAAGCTCTATCTTGTGTAAGTGCTGGCTTGTCTTTCAGTTCTTGTTAAGCATGTTCTGACTCGTTTTTGTTACATTATATTTTATTTATCCTTTCTTAGATGAGTATTCCAGTATTTGGAAGCTACAAACATACCTGGTACTATTCCAGGACACCAGCTTTTCCTCTAAAAGGAGAACAGAGTTAACCACTAGATCTTGGTTTGATAAGAAGGTATCTTTCCAAATACAGGCTTTTTGGTTCTGATTCTTCTCAGAAAATATAGCCATGGTAGATTTAGCTCAGTCTTCACCTGTGTGTATTTATTTGTTTGCTTTGAAAAGAACCAATTTGGGACTGTAAGGTTCTTCTGTAAGATTCACCTCTTGGGTCAAGAGAGGTAGCCTCAGGACTTCTCATGCAGTTGGATGTAACACCAGCAGTGACCTGGGACAGAAGTTTTGCTGTCAAGATAGCTAACACTGGAAGAGCTGACTCTTCCCCTAGAAAAGAACAAAGAAGCAGATGGGAGGCTGTCTGAAGAATATTTCAAAGAAAGGCCAGGGAGAGCGAGATCAAGGCCAGAGGAATTACTCAGACTGGTGAGTGAGCCTCCCTCTTGCTTTCTGTACTTGACAGACTGCAGCTGTGAACCTTGTCCTCCTCCACACAGCAGAAGGCCCGGGAGGAAAGGCATAATTTTTAATGAGAGTAGGGGTCAACTAGTGTTACTCTAAGTGGGTGAACAGAAGCTGAAAAGAAAGCAATGAGGCTTTGGGGATCTTGATCAGTCTGCATGCTAAATGTTTTTATGGCCATTATTAGTAAAGAAGTCCAAGGAATTGAGCCTTCCCGCGCCTCAAACTTGTGGGTTTTATCTGGTCTCAACTGTGATCATCTTAGCTGTTTCATAGCTTCACTCTTACCTGGCCAAGGAGCAGTTGTACATCTGTCCCAAGTCCTGTAGCTGGTGAAATAGCCATAGGGTAGGCCATGAGCATAGCAGGTGGTGTGCAGGTCTCCTCAAAATACCGTAAACCAAGCTGGGCACCAGAAACCAGTTTCTTCTAACTGGTAGGCTCTTGGTCCCTCACCCAGTGTTGAAATGGCAGGATAATTCCTTCTGGGTCATAGTATCTCCGCAGAGGAGAGATGCTGGATTCTAGGATATGTGTGCAGCTGAGGACCCTGACCCTTGGTAGATCTGTAGTCAGTACTGGTTTAGCACCAAATGTACCGCTACCTCTTTCTAATAAGAAATGCTGTTTCAGTGCCATAAGTGCAGTGATCAGGTGCAAGCTCTTCCTTTTCAGTAACACTGGATCTGCTGAAACACTTTATTTCCAAGGCATAGGATCAAACTTTCCTTTTTGTTTTAGTGCTGCAAAACGCATGGAAGTTGTGGGAGGGCTAATTGGAACCAAGTGTGTCATCTGCAATGAATAAATAATTGGATAAATTTGTATCCTTACCTCCTCCGTCTGGTTATGTGTTTACAAAAATGCCATGGTGTTTGTTTTCTAGGTGGATTTAACACAATTCCTTGGAAGTCTCAGACAGATGTGCAGAGCTCACTGCTCAGAGGCTTCGGTCTGGCTTATTGGATATTTATTTGAACATTGTTTCCACACTCAAACTTGCGGATGCTGGAAGCATTTCTGGTGTGAATATTAATGTTTGTCTCCTGTGAAGACTCATAGGGTGAAGCACCGCCATAATTTCTGTGGGTGCTTTTTCAGTAAACTTTGTTTCTCAAACATCTGTGGAAGGAGTTGGTGCTTGTGTGAGAACGCTAGCCTACGGCTGTTGGTGCTTGCTGAGAACGGTGTATGGTTGTTGGCTTAGCCTTGCTCACTAAAAACAGTGCTTTACTGAGGTTTCTACTGCTTTTCTTGTGTTCTTTCTACCCCTTGTTGTTTTTTGGGAATGATTGTGAACAAATCTAAACTTGAAAATAAAACTTTTTTCGTTTGTTTTTTTTGTTTGTTTTTGGTGCTTCTGATGTCTGACCACATAACATTATATCAGAGTACACAAGGATAGCATTAACTCTGAATTACATTGCATTTTAGCTGTTGTGTTTATGGGTGAAGAGTTAAAAAGTTGGGACCTGTCACGCAAGCATTTATAGCTGCAGTTTCTAGTGACAGAAAGCCATAAGGAAAATCTGTTACCTCGGGTCATATTGACAGTTGTGTCTGCTGTCACACTTATTTCTTTGGATTTAAGGGTAATAAAAATGCCTGAACATAAGCTCTGAGCAGTATATTGATAACTGAGTGAATGATAAGTATGATTATTTAATAGCATTAAATACTTAGGTGCAGATGTATAAAAACCTCTAGCCAGCAGCATCCAATAATCAAGTGGGGTTGTCAAATTATTGTAGCCATCACATAAATCATCTTACACCCATTCATGCTGAGCATGTACATTGGGTCTTCCCCCACATCCCCAAACCAAGACAGATCAAATCAATGTGGGTTTTGGTTTGGTGTCCGTGTCCCCCGTCCCCCCGTCCCCCCGTCCCGTCCCCCCCCCCGATTCAAAAGGTGATTATTTGCATGGAGTGAGGGGGATGCTTTAATGACAGGAGGATAAGATCTTGAATCCTGGAGTTGTAAATGATATTGGGAGCTTTCAGACTCTTTTGGAAAGACTTCACTTTGCAGCTGGGAAAACACATATCAAGCAAAAATGTGGTTTGAGTTGGGTTTGACAAACCAACTCTCTCTCTCTTTTTTTTTTTTTTTAAGTATTTTTCTTCCAACGTTATCTCTGTGCTCTGGTAATGTGTTTTCAGTGTAGTTCAGTGCTTCCAAGTTTGTGCTTCTCCAGTGAAGTCCATGCAGTAAGCTCTCCTGGGCAAGTGTTGTCTCTTTGCAACTTAAAGTGTCCTCAAACTGTATGATGAGCTGTGATATCCTGGGAAGCTCGGGGTAGACGTAGCCATCAACTTAGACAAATAAATAACAATCTAGAGTTAAAGATTTTTCTTTATTACACTATACGTAGGCTATTCCCCCGTTTTGAAAATGCTAGGGGTTTTTTTATGAGATCTGTATAACTTGCTTGCACATTTTAGCAAACTAAGTACATTGCAATATATTTGCTATTAACGGGCAAAGCAACCAGAAGGGAATTGTCTCAGTCTCTGACTCTAGGGAATATCACCGGTAACTGAGATGTAAAGCTCTTCCCTGAAGTGAAACTCCATGCAGATTTATTGTTAGTAAGTAGGGAAAAAGCATATTGCGAGGCAACACAAGCATTTAACAGTTTTTAATAAATACACAGTATGGAAGGACAAGAAAAAATATTTATAGTATTACAGGTCTGCTAATTTTTCAAATGACCTTGAAAATATGCAAGTTCAGCTGTTCTTGTTAAATTACTGTGAAAGGATGCTTCTTAGGAAAAACGTGAGTCTGGTGGAGGCTGGGTCAGATCCTTGCAAGTAAAACCTTGAATACAGTGACTGGTAACATTGGCATCTGGTTTGACTGAGTTGGAAAGATCTATGGATTTGAGGCAGGTTTTAGGAAGGTGTGTTAGGATTTGGGAACCGTCCCTGAGTATTTATCTAGTTTTGACTGATCACACTGGGAAAGTGCTATCTTTGCCAAGGAGCTAGCTTGAGAGCAACACTGCAGCTTTTAAAGAAGAGCTATTGCTCTTTTGTTGTTAAGTAGTGGATATGAACTACCTAAATTGCTGGAGATACTGAGGGTTTTCTAATTTCTTAGGCCCAGTTTTGTTTTGGGATTGATTCTTGAAATGCAAGAGGATAGAGACTAGCAACTTGATTTGTATAATTCAGTAGAAAGAAGACAATATTTACATGGCCAGGATGGCCTTTGCTATGGGGCGAGAATGGAGAAGGGCCATGTTGAATGGCCTTCAAGTGTTTTATTTCTTTGTACTTCTCAGTTGTCTGTGTGTGTACTGAATAAACTGACCTTGAATCTTCATGATCCTGTAAGAAAAGATTGTTTGTTTAGGGCTTGTCAAATGCTGGACAGGATTAAAGTTTGACTCGGCCTGGAAACTCTTCCTTTATACAGAGGAATATGTAGTATAATCCTTTCTCTAGAAGTTAACTAGTTTCCATTTAAAAGGTCATTAGTGTTTAAAAATGTATTTGGAAAGTTGCTTGCTACTAACTTTGACAAGTCATATGCTGTCAGAATTTTTCTGCTGAGCTACATGAGTGATTAAACCGAATTCCCTGGGCTCTGTGACAGTTTTACCTTTTCAGTGAAGAAGCCGCTTCACTCGCTTTGTTTTCCTCTGTAGAGAAGTCCATTGATCCCTTGAAAACTGATACAACAGTTGTTATGTTTCTTTCTGTGAAGAACTATTCCCTTTCTGCTTTTCATTTTCTGAATGCTCTGTCCCTTGAAGCAAGGTATTGCACTCAGGTTTATAATTCACAGGACGCTTTATGAAGGGAAAGATGCTTAGGGAATTGGTGGCGATGTGGATAGTTGTATGACTGTGCAGGAGCGACCTAATGCCAAAGCCACACTTGGCTTTTGTGGCTTTTCTCTTACCTGTGTTTAAAAAGAAAAAGTGCCGATTTCTTTATAGTCCCGTCGCCTCTAATGAGAGAGAGAGAGCTGCAACAACCTATGGATGTTTTGAAAGAATAAACCCATAGCAATAACTTTGAACCCTCTCCCTCCTGTGGAATTTCCTTTGTTGTTTGTTATGCTAGCCATAGGTGGGACACCAGGCTCTTTGTGGTGGGTTTTCACCTTTCATTGGAGGCGGGAGGAGAGCAGAAGAAAAGGCTTTCCAGCTCGAGAGCAACTGCCCGTTACTGTGGTCCGCTGTGTTTTCCTGAGTGAGCTGCTGTGATGAGCAGACTGACAGACAGTGAGTAAGCTGAGCAGACTCAGGCTGCTGCAGGGCAGTTTTACCTGTTAGTGTAGACAGAAGCCAGGTATCAAATCAAAGCACAGTGGAATAGCTCTTGCGAGCTGTAGCTAGCAGGCTTCACGGCGCCGAGAAGGAAAAAGCAGATGGAAACGTTCAAATGCATTTCCTTCCTCCCCTCCCCTGTCTCTTGGATCTTTTATTTCAGTCAGTAATAGAAATCTGTGCTCTGAGTTTCGAATGAACGGCTTACACTGCGTTAGTGTGAAGTACTTAATGAGCCTCATTTCTCAAAGATCTTGCAGTCTGCCTCAGTTAACCCAGCTGCTTTTTTTAGGAGTGCTTGTTTTGGCAGAGGCTTTTCTATGTGTATGAAGAATGCACAAATAAACCGTTGTGCAATTTGCAATTAAAAATGAGGTTGTAGGGAATGGGAGGTTTTTAAACTAGGAGATCAGAGGCTGCAGAGCCAAGTAAAACAGTTGCTCGGCGTCACTTTGTAGACCCCTGTCTCAACAAGACCTGCGTGTCTGCATTGCCTGCTGAAGGGAATGGAAACGTGAGTCCACGCTGGGGGGAGTTCTGCACTGCTGGTCAGGATCGGGTCCTGGCAAAGGGATGGGGAAGTAACTCAGGAGGGCCAGGAACTGAACTGTTGGTTGTGGTTTTTTTTTGTTTTGTTTCCCCCCCAAGGGATAATTGCAGCGTGGCAAAACTCTGCAGAGCATGTGCAATGGTAGTGGTCAGAATTATCGTGGATAAAATGAGTGAAGCTAGAAACTCAGGAAGCATGTACTTTCAAGCAGTGTTTGAAAGGATGCAAATACATAAATCTAGAGCTCATCCACAGCTGCAGAGTTGTTTCAATTCATAGGCATCAGCGCTTAGCCATAAGAGTAGCTGTGCTAAGGTTTATCCTTATGCTAAACTCAGATTTCTGCACTGATTAGGTTAGCTTTAAGCAGGAGCAGTTTGGTCTGATGTAAATTTTATTTGGGATGGAAAGGGAGGAGGGCTGTTGCCTTGGTAATTGCATCACATCAGCAGTTCCAGTGACAGCTTGGTGTTGACTAAAATTCCAATTATAAATGAGGTTTTAGAGATGGACCTGTTTTTCTTCTACCTTTCGTGTAGGGGTCTTGAACGGCTGTCTCCTGGGTGTGCTGCGTTAAAAATCTTTTATCTTTTAGAAGTATCCGGTCTATTGAAGCAGGCATAACTACAGAGGTTAAAAATGTCAGCTGTGGGTTATGCAAACAATTGCCTAAATTGCTGGAGTTCAGATGTCTAGCATATTTGCTACAGCTGGTGTTTGCCTGTGTGCCTGCTCCTACTCTGTGAGAAGTCCTGGGTAGCCTACCCACGCTTGTCCAGCGGTCAGCTTTCCACACATACTGCCATACCGCCGGGATGTGCTGCTGAGTACGGAGCGTGCTCTGCCTCCAGGTTCTTCTGACGGTGTTTTAACCTTACGTCTCCGTCTTACTTAAGAGACCACAGCTCGGTTCTTTGCTAGTCATCTGGGCAAGATAAAACCTGTTGCGTGTTTAGCTGGCTAAAAGCAAAGGGTTTTTTAGTTGAGCTAGTTCAGTCATCAGAGAGCAACTCTGAAACAGGGTGGGTGAATCACCCTCTGTGAGTAGAGAGGGACAAAAGGAACAACCAAACCACCTAAACTTCAGCTTAGGCTAAATGCCTGTCTTTTAGATGGCTCAAGTTAAACAAAATTATTTTTTTGCCTTGCTTCTCTGCACTTTGATTTCATGTCTGTGAAATGGAAGAGTAGCTCGGTGCTGCCTCACAGAATAACCATCCTTTTGCCTGAACGGTGTATCCCGCTGGCACACAGGGTGTCTTCACTGTAATGGGTTTCCACGAACGCGTGGTACTTGGTCATGCTGTTGATCTCTCCATTTGTCTTGCTGTGGCGCGCCATAATTGTGGCTTCTGGTCTTCTGCTGAAGCCTGTAATGGTGTATGGGGACACCTCCTGTGGGCTGTGGCGATGCATTTAGCAGATGTTTTGTGGAGTCTGCTAGACACCCTTTCCTTGTGATCTTTAAAGTGTGTCCAGGGCTGCTTTCCTCTCTCCATCGCTTAGAGGCAAACGGGACTGGAACATGTTGGTCACACAGAAGTTAAACATGTTCAGAAGTGTAGTAGAGTACTAGAGTACTATCGTGAAAACAGTGCCCTGGGTAAAACTAACCGTGTGTCACATACTGGTTGTGAGGAAAAGAAGCTGTTGGGAGGTCTGTTCAGAGGTGTCGTGGAGCAAGCCTGAACAACTGTGAATTTGATCAAGAACAGTTTGCTCGGGTTGCAGCTGAGGAGGCTCTCCTTCACCATCTAGATGGAGACCCTTGATACTATCGTGCCCTGGTCTATCTGGGAAACGCAGCAAGTGCTTTGGCAGGCCCCTTCCTGTGGCCAGGGTGGGCGCCTCTTCTGTGGGCCAGGCACGGCTGATGTCCCCCTTGGTGCAGGAGGAGGGAGGTGTGCCTTTCCCTTTTGGACGAGCGCCTCTCACCAGGTGTCTCCCAACGCCTCTGCTCTGACCATGATACCAGAAGTTTTCCCTTCGTTTCTGAGAACAGATTTTTCCCAAAGAGCCAAAGATCAGGATTACCTTAGATAAAACTGAGTTATTTAGAAGAGCCGAGGCAAATGCTCTTAAATCAAAGATGAACAGAATAAAGTGTTGTCTCATCCATCACCAAAAACCAATTTAACTAGATAGCAACAGTCTTGAGGGGACAGTCTCACAGGAACAGTGAAGTCGGTTCAGGGAATAACATAAATTTATCTTCCTCTCCTCACGCAGGAGTTCCTTGTTGCAGTGCTGGTAACAGGCCTCTCAAAACGCAGCCTCTGAACTGGCGACTTGCTTCACTCTGGTTTAATATTATCTTGGCAGTTTTTGAAAGTCCAGCTGTGAGTCTGCTTTATTATATTAACGGTGGGATCCTATTTTGTATTCACAGAATGTTTGCTTAAACGCAATATCCTGGGAAGGGTAATGATCCATTGTAAACATGATATAGCCACTGAATGCCTTATTTTGTGGAGCTCCTAGTCTCTCTCCCTTCCCCCAAGAACTCTTAATTATTTTTCTAGGCTCTTCATGCAGTTACTCTCTGTAAACATGTGGATTTGTTTCTGTCTTCCCTTCCTCTTTCCCTCCTGCTGTTTGTTGCACTGTAATGTCCAGTCTTAAACGTTGAAGGCTTTGGGGGGCAATGTCTGTATTCAAGCATGACAGCTGACTCTCAGTTCAAAAAGGGTTTGTAGGTGCTGCTTGAGTGGGAATAATGAAATGTGAAGTGTTTGTGGTGCTATGTTTAGTTTGGGATATAAAAAAAGAAGTTTAATGATTGAGGATTGAAAATCTTAACCTACTCTTGCAAAAACTCAAAATGTCTGGAATCCAGAGCATTTTTTCTTGTATGCAACATTTTCTTGTATGCAACATTGATAATTGTAAGGTCTTTTCCAACCTAAACGATTCTGTGATTCTGTGATTTCTGGCTTACGTTTCATCAACACCAAAAAATGGGCCTTGAGATTTGCTGTTGTCTGCGGTGGTTGGCAGAGGTGACTGTAACAACCAGAATGTCACAGTCCTCTGGCGACCGGGGCAACTGTGGTTGCTCGTCAGATGATCAGCAAATCGGGGCGAGCTGGGTGACTGGATGCCTCTGCTAAGCGAAGTGAGCCAGGCTGTTACGAATGTGCATGGTGCCAGGGGGCTTAGGGTGATCAGGGTGATAGGGAAGAGACGGAGAGACCGTGGTGCCTAGGGTTCTGCTTACTGGGTGTGAGAGGCACCTGAGCAAAGATGCTTCTTTCTGTGGACGGATGTGATCTGCAAGGGTGCCACATACGTAGGCCATTTATATAGCTATTGATCGTCTCTTCTGAGTACTTGAAATAGGTGTTTGCTCCTATGGAAGTACTAATAAGCAGCTTGTAAAAGTTTTCTCGTATATATGCCCTGGTCACAGAAAAAATTATCCCTGTATTCATAGGCTGCTAAGACTTTTTTTTGTGTTGGCTTTTTCTTTACACCCAAGTGGCAGATTTTTTCTTTTTCAGCAATTTACTGATGTCTCAAATATGACATCTCAGCAAATGCTGTTCCAGTACTTCATCTTACTTTCCAGAGGATTTGGGTTAGAATCAGCAGGTATCAAAAAACCCCCAGAATCCTACAAAACCCCCTGAGCCCTCTAACCCTTGCATAAAAAAGAGCATGCAGCAGTGTGCATGCAGGATTCTTGGCTGCTTCTGCCTGGCCTCTGCCCGAACAGGGCTGCAGTCCGATGGAGAAGCTGTTGTTTCTTTGCCTCCCTTTCTTTTGGAGAATGACTTCCCAAGGGTAGGTTTGTAAAGGCCTGTATACTCCCTCTCTTGGAGCTCTCTAGGGTGATTTGATCTTTAGATGACATTCTTATTGCAAGAAAAAAGCATTTTTCTTCTTTCTCAGTATTTCTTGTCTGTCTGGCATTGTTTTGGACAGATAGAAGTTGCAAGTGGTGCTTGATGCAGTTTAGTAGAAATTGTAGCCAGTTCCAAACTGAACTAGTGACGAACTTTTTCATCCTCCAAGTATGAAGTGTAAACACACCTGAGATAATGAACTCCACAGGAATGAGCCTGAGATATGCCCCTTCAGTGTGACTGCACGTGTACCTGCCTCTTTGTGGGCATGTCAGGTAGGATGGTTTCTAATGCAGTGTTTGTGCTCCTGTTACATGTTAACATAGTCCTTACCGGACAGGTGTTGAATAAGTGTGTGGGCATGGCAGGGTGAGAGATAGTGGCTTTTATTTTAACCTCTTTGATTCTGTGAGTGACATGGAAGGTAAAAATGAAATCGGGAAACTCGCTTCTTCTGTCCTTGAGTCCTCCTGCCCGGCTCCTGTCTTCTGCCGCTGCTCTGCAGTGACCCTCTCCGCAGGGGCTCGCTGGAGCTGCTGGGGGTGCGCTGCAGTCCGGGGCAGGGTCCCCGGGGGAAGGGATACCAGGAGAGTCACAGGACATAAGCAGAGCCAGAGTGAGCTTAACTAAGCCTGCCTTGTGCTGTCACACACGAGAACTGCAAATTAACGTGGGGGCCAGAGGCCAGCCTGGCAGGCCTGTGGGAAACAGGAGTGTTGCTCGCTGTAGCAAACTGGGACAAAACAGGGAGGTTGCTAAAAATTGCACCAGAAACACCGCGTGTCCAGCGGCTCTGTTACAGCTGGGTCTAACATGGCCTCAGCAAGCTGGGATTTATTGGCACAGGCGTGGAATTGGGAACAAGGATTGAGGCTGTTACAAAATGCTAAGTTTAAAAAAAAAAAGAGAGAGTATGTATGCAGTGCTAGTAGGCCTCATGTCTGTTCTAGTGTGTGGCGCTATATAGTCCCACTAAAATTAGTGGCCACCTCCTATTGGTTTCTGTGATGGAAAATTTAATCTTTCAAAGTTGTATACAAAGGTGCTGTTTTTAAACCTGAAGTTAGAAACGTAGTAGACATCTCAAGTTTTGTAGAAATCTGGAGTATCTCAAAGGAATAAAACTGTCAGGAAGAGAATGCATCTGTGTCCTCAAAAAGGCACAGTTAGGAATGAATAACAGACAAATCATTTAATGCCCCATCTTCCATTAATTTGTCAATATTCACCCCATGGGAAGACCTTAAAGTGTTTTCTTGTTTGTGAACTTATCTCTTTGAGTGCTGGTTAAAGCCTACTTTTCCAATTCATTGATGTATTATTTTCAAGAGATAGTTATATTAGATTTACTTTATACCCTAGTGGAGCAAACAAAGAGGATCACTTTCTTTTCTGTAGAAGTGTTTCCTGTAGAAAACAAAGGGCTACTAACTAAGCAGCGATATTAAGTAGGTGTGGCAACATGTGTGGATAGGACTTTGATAGCAATTCCACATGCTTCTTGCTGCTTTAATTATTTCTTAATATAAGGGTAGAATTTTCAGACTTTTAAAGTAAAGGGCGTTCTGGACCTAACTTGTCTATACCTTTTGAAAATCCAGCTTGTTTCATGGCTGCATTTATAAGCCTCTGAATACCTTCGAAAACCTGCTTGATAGCTGGTAACTACTGGAAAATTAGAGAAGAAATTCCGTTAATTTGTATTCTTTGTGAGGATCAACAAAGTGAAAGATTTTTTGGGGGAAATGACATTTTCTGAATTATTTTTACTGTGGAGTATTGTAGGGAAGTATCGTGAAAGGATGTTTGTAGTGGTGGTTTTGTAGCCAATACAGTGCAATCAAGTCCTGCAAACCAACACTTTTTATTAACAGTTACTTGTTTATTGTTTCTTTGACTTCTGAGATATTTTAGAAATCTTGTACGTCTTTCTGAAAATACTTACGTGATTGCGATAATCAAAAATCAGGAAAGAAAATGAATGTGTGTGTGATAGAAGGCTAGAGCAGGAGGGGCAAATAAAGCCGCTTTACTTTGGTTTGGTGAGGCTCCCTCTGTTATCAGTGTATAGATACAGGGCCTTCTCCAGACAGTGATTGGGAGAATCCAGATTAAGGTCTTCTGAACCTCATTGTGGAGACTGCTGTATCTTTCTGTTGACTACGATGTACCTCTGAATTCAGATATTTAGTTACCTGGCTGCACCTAAGCAATATGAATATCCTCTGCTGCCATGAACCTGAAGAACATGATTTGGAAGGGGTGAGGTTGTTTGGGAGGGAATAAAAAAGGGATCACTATTCTACCACTACACAAGTTCAGAGTTTCAGTATACAGTAAGTGTGAGGAATAGGTGTAAAAAAATTTCTTACAGTGTCAAGTGCAGGGGCTTTAAACTTTCCTTGGAATGTTTTGCCTTGACAGTTCATTAGTTTTATTGCTCCAGTTTTGGCAGGAACCCAGACATGGCAGTATTATGTCTGCATGGATAATGAAGACTCCATTTATAACTGTTAGAATAAAAACCCATCAGTGTAATTTAAATGGGCTGCATTGGTAAGTGCGGTTCTCCATCTCCGAAACTGCTCGGTGGATCTATGTTAACCCGCCCATCAAGTCCTTCTAGAAGTGTGTCTTCTGCCTATCACTCCGTGTTGCTTCCAGAAGGTATCTGTTCTTCTAAATTTGTGCTACATTATAGGTCCTCTATAGCAAATGTTGTGAGGGGCCATACGTGTTTGGTTTTGGCACTCATTGCACTCACAGTTGACGAAAGGGTCGCTTGTCAGTATATTGCTGGATGACTGCATTGGAGAGGAATGCCACCGCAGGGGTGGGGGAAGGATGTTCACTAACCAACAGTGGCAGAAGTGTGGGAATTTCAGGTTGAAGAGAAATTGGCTAGTCCAATGTCCCTTTTTCATGTTGTATCATATTAAGAATTGAAGTACTAGTCCCCAAACACTGTAGAGTGTACGAAACATCTTCCCAGCATATTAAATTTTGTTTATTCCCCCTCCTCCTTTTTTCTTCTTCTTTTTTTACTTTTTAATAATTAAAAAAAAAGTAAATTGCATTGACTGGCTTGGTGGATTTATAATGAAAAAAATTAATAGCTAGATAGGCCCTTGTTTAGTATTCATAGTATGGTGTTTTCTAGGAAATGAGATTAAGCTGTTAAAGCATCCAAAGAGGCACTTTTTTTTTTTTTTTTCCCTGGGACTTGCGCTTACATTTAATTATGTATTTTTATCCTTACCACTAAGCATGTCATGCATCTCTGGACTCAAACTGTATCACATGAAAGATTAGTTATTATTTCATGGCTGATGAAATCAGCAGAGGCAGATTGTCTCTGGTGATGCTCCCTGCCCTGTGTAAGCCAAGGAGACTGACCTAGTGATGACCCATCAAGCAGTATAATGATAAGGTGTTGTGTATCCCAAAAGCTGAAGTTTGCAGCTGGACTGAGTTACTCATGGAAGGCGCTGTGGGGTTCCGCTCCCTCTCCCCAGGAAAGCATCACACTGGGTTGCTACAGTGGATGTGGTGGAGAAATGTTATCTTGCTTTGCAGCCGAGATGCTTGTTTTTCTTCAGGTGTGGTAGCTGTCACATCTGATAAAGGCTGTCTGGAGTTGAAGAGTTTGCAGCTTGTTGAGAGTGATGCTTCTAGTTACTTTTTCTTTCCACATTTAATTAGTTACAGGTAGGTCTTGAAACAGTGCACGCTTCTAGAGTAGAAAACTTAATAAAGATGGGGGGGGGGGGGGGGGGGAAACCCAACAGTACAAGGGAACACCACCACCACCACCTTCTTTTAGAAGGTGGAGCAGGTTCCCTGTGATGGCTGGGAGATAGCAGTGGGTTACTGCCTGGTAGGCATGGCTGAAAATAGGAAGGATGATTGCAGTTATCCACAAGGGCAGAGTGTTTGCGGATGCTCTGGAATCCTTTCATTTGGTCCCAGGGAGGAACAGCAGTGTGCTGGAAGGGGACTGGGTGGGCCATGTGTAGGCAAAACAGAGTTTTGCAGGAGAGCACCTTGTGTGGTCTCTGCCCACAGCTGTTTTACCTGCAAAGGGAGAAGAAACATGCTGCTTGTTTAAATTCTTTTTACCATTGAGGTTTATATTTATCCGACTGGAGAAAGGTTGGATGATGCTCTCCGAAAGGAATATGATGCAGTTGCCACTGGTTCCCACAGCTTTGCCTTTTCTAACTCATATGAATATCTGTTTAACCAGCCAGCTTCCTGGCAAACCTTCAGTTCTGTATCTCTTGCTTTTAATAGCACATTTCTTAGTTTGCTGTGGAGAAATAATAAAGATTTTTAAGGCTTTGTTTACCACAGGTTTGAAAAAAAAAAAAAAAAAAGCGTTATGCTACAAGGGCAATTTCTTATCCTGATGATTAGTTACAAGGCTGAGTTATGCTATCCAGGAATTGTGTGGGTTTTCAACTGGTTTTCAGGGCCAACAGTGATGCTGAATACTGGAGGCTTGCACATGACTGCCATCCCACGAAATGAGGGTGTTTCATGTGACTCTTCTCTTACAAGATTGCAGCTTGCATTTTGTAGGGTTACTGCCTTGTATTCGGCGTTTTTGCACTATATTGGTGCTATAAAACTTCTGGATAAAGATATTTATTCAAAAGTTTGCGTGGGGTGTGTTAAGACCTGGGAGTTTGGGTCCCAGAGACCAGCCGGCGTCAGGTACCATATGGTTACACATATGCAAACGTGTAAGAGGAAATAATCCCCCAGATGATATCTGCTCCTGTTTTGTTCCACCTCTCCCAGCAGCCGGGCGCAGAAACGCTGCCCACGCCGCCGCGGCGGGTGATCGGCCAGGAAGTGACGCGCGCCGGTGACTAACACCGGGCGGCCAGAACAGGGCGTATGGATCACGGAGGAACGCGAACTTTACTACCTTCTTTGTTTTGTTTGGTTTTTTTAATCTGCTATTGTTTAAAACTGACCTGTTGCTTTCTTAGCTGGTGTCGTTTTTCTAGAGGAATGTGAATTCTGTGATTGTAACTTCACAGCAAAGAATTAATAATTTCATAATGATACAGAATCAAAACGTATTTGTTAAGATGAGGAATTTTGCCCCGACATGGGGGCAAAATGTGTTAGCAAGGTGGACGATAATAATGTATTCACTGTCAGGTAACTGAGCTGAAAGCAAGTCTCTGTTTATGCTTTGTTTTCATATTGCTGGATTGGCTCCTGATTTTCTACCTTTCACTTATTAGCACGTTAAACCAAGTGAATATACTCTTTGGCAGTTAACCCCTCGTTTTCCATCACTATGGAATATAGATGTTCATACTGCTTTTACAAGAAGCCCTCTCAAGGAAGGATTCCCTCATTCTTAATTAACTTTGTAATGAAAGTCACTACTTACTTGCAACTCCTGTTTATCAGTAAGTACTACCTTCCTCTTAGAAAAAAATGCGTATTTGTATGTTTTTTCACTTTGTATCTTTGCAGGTGCCTCACTGTTAAACGTTTCTGTTGGAATGCATGTATAAACCAGCGGGGGGAAAAGCAGCTTGTGTTTGTTTCATAATGATCTCTGGCTTCACATTTAAAATGTGGCTCACACCGAGCGGTTAATTTTTACTTCATTTTGTCAGTAACAGGACCATTTTTATGTAACATTAATACAGCAGGACTAAAGCGATAGCAGTGCTCTAGTTCTGAGATGCTGTAGTCATGGGACAATAAATTTGTAAAGTGAAAGCCATGTGTTGATGAACTTTGTAGTTTCAGCTCTAAGTTGTGATCTAATGGCATTATCTAAAGTAGTGTGACCTACCCCTTCTTCGCTTTGCACGGTAGGTGGTTTCCCTGCCCCGTTTTGCGGGGGAACCTGCCCCATGCAGTGGTACGGCTGCTGCTACTTCATTGTCAAATCAGTCAGTGCAGCGTATTGTTGGGGGGTGAAGACAGACTGAAAGGTTGAATGACTTGCCCAGGAACGTGCCGGCAGGGGAGAATTCAGGCATCAAGGCCAGGTTGACAGTAGAAGATGGGACTGGAAGTGATCGGCTGTGCCTTGGGACGAGATAAACCGTTGTGAGGTGAGGAAGGATGAGTCTCTGCCCCAGAGGTGAGACTTGTGGCGCAGACTTCAGTGGCTTGTCTGGAGTTACAAAGGAGGCAGCCTGAGACAGTTCCATATTTTGAACTAATGTCTTAATCTGTGGTATTTGGGACTCCTGACCGGGATCCATAAAATAAGCAGTATTTTATCTGATTGCTTTGTTTGGTAGATATTTCCCCTCTGTTTTCCTCTGGCAGAATATTATTTACTGGCAAGTGTTGCAGGCACAGAAACGGGTATCGTAACTGCTTGTCAGCACTGGCTAGTGTTGCAGGAAGAGATTGGTACTGGTAGTTATCGGAGGAAAGAAAGCGTCTGAGGCTCTCCTGGTTCCCTGGATCTGACGAGTGCAGCTTGCAAGAGCAAGGCACTGTCAGGCGTTGACAGCCAGCGGTACCTCTGTCAGCCTTGCCAGCCGGCTGTTAATGAAGACGGTCCACCCTACACCCCTGTGCCCGCGCTGAGGAGGGGGCTCAGCCAGCCTCCGCCGCCGGGGTCCGCGTTGCCGCTCCCCGACCACCTCAGGTGACAGTGACAGCTTCTCTGTGCCTGGGCTGGCCGCTCCCGGCGGCCGGCTGCAGCCTGCCGGCCTCCTGCAGCCTCCTCGCCCTGCGCTCTCCGGCCCTCTGCTCGGCCAAAGCTCACCTCATCACCTTGCAGGAGCTCTGTAGGGAAAGGCTTCCAAGGAGGACAGCGCTTTCTCATTATTAACGTAATCAACTCATATTTATTCAGCTGAGAGGCTGAATTGGAATAAATGCTTAGGAGACTTCAGCAGAAATGCTGTTGAATCAAAAGCAATAGGAAGAGCTGATTGCTTATGGGCAATAACTATCTATGGCATAAATTATTTACAGCGTGCTTAAATTGTCAGAGCTCTTGAAAGAGAATGGGAAGTTAGTTGTGTCCTATGGCAGGGCTGGCATGTTCAGCCTTGCAGGGAATGGGGTGAAGATGAACACAGCAAACACGATCCGTTTGAACAACACGAGTGCGGGCGCTCGCTCCCAGTACGTGCGGAGTGTCTGCTGTCACGCTGGGGCTGCTCACGGCCGTCCCGACTCCACAGGCTGGCTGGTAGCTTTTGCTGGAGCAGCCGTGCTCGCTTCCCATCCTTCACTCTGGTGGTGAGCTGCTGTGAAAAGTGCTGTGTTTTCAGAGGAGACTGCATGTCCGTGAAAAAGCCCAATTTTACATATTTGGGTCCTAAATGTGTGCACATGTGACTGCCTGGACTAATAATATATTGAGCTCAGTGGAACTATGCATGCATGTGGTGTTTCTGTGTACATGCTGTATGTAAAATAAAGCCTGCGCTTAAATGTCTTCTAGGATTTGGTTCCTAAGTAGTTCACCAGTTTGTAAAGCACTCAGTAAGTGTACAAAGCATTGTGGTTTTGCAGAATGAGATGTGACTAAACCGTGAGACAGGGTAATGACACGGTCATTCTTTGAAAATCACGGTGCTTAGCATCCTGCCTGGGTGCTTTGTGACTGATTGGGGTAGAGAGCTTAGAAAACTGTTCACAGGTCTGTAAGATGGTTTGAGAAGCTACAATATTTGAGAGTTTTAAATCTGTACAGAAATTACTTTTATGAACATGCTTCAAATGGTTCTGCAGTATTTGGGGAAAATACAGTGATTTTTATCCCCCCCCCCCCCCCCCCCCCCCCAAGATATAGCTATGGTGACAATGTTGTACACAAATGTTTTCAAGTTGTTTTTTAGATGCTGGTATACTGTACTTTAGTGTCTGGAAGCATAACTAAGCAGTTACATCATACTTTCTGACATGACTAGTACTGTACTGGTAACCGCAACATCCCATTAACTGTTTGGCTAACCTAGAGTATTTCCTAGAGGAAAAGGTTACATGCATAAATGTTTTCCTTAACTCTGCAAAACACAGAGGCGTCTATAAGAAAACAAATGCCGTGAATGCATAGCCAAAAATTGAAAGTGCATGTGTGTTACTTTAAGGGTAAGGCAGCCAAGTGCTGTCCAGGAGTAGGGCTCACGTGATAATTTTACAAAGCACCTCCTGCTTGAAGCGCACCAGCCTTCACAGGGTGCTGCTCCTTCTCTCTGGAGGGTCTGGAAATCTGTCACCTTTCCACTCCTTTTTGAGAACATAACACCTCCTGGATTAAATAATGAGACACGCTCTTTGGAGGCCCATTCAGTAAAGGGTTTGAAGATTTGATCCAGAGCACGGAAGGCTGTACATTACAGGAGCAGGGGCAGCGTCAAGGGATCCAGGGTTTTGGTGGATTATGTGACTGGTAGTATTGCTCACTGAAACTTTAATCTCCTGTTTTGAAGCTGGAATAAAGCAATGGAACAAAAAGCTTACGCTAATGACTTACTTTTAATTCTCTTTTTTTGGCATTGAGAGGGTGCTGTGCAAAATTATATGCAGCACTACAGTTTGGATGTTTTTGAACAGAAGAATACATACACCAAGGTTAAATAAAGCTTGCTATTGAAACAAGACAGTTGTAATGTTACAACTTTGGGGAAGAATTTGTGCTGTGATGAGCTACGACAGAAATGGGTTTTGTTCCTTACATTTATCTTTGACTTGTGTGACAAAACCAAGCATACTTCTTAAATAATGAAGTCACTTTTGCAGCAGTAGTGCCTCGGACAAGGCGAAAGGAGGTCAAGTATTGCTACAGAAGGCAAGGATGTGAGAGGGAGCGTCCCAAAAGTCAGGAAGAGTGGTTATAGGACATAATAGCTGCACGTGCTTAGTACAAGCTAAAACATAGGTTGGGCTAGTCTTCCTAGTTCCATTCGTACAGTATCGAGCCCGATGCCTCAGTCTTGCTTCGTCTTTATCCACTGAGAGTCTAAAGATTGGCTGGGAGAAAGGAGCACAGCATAGGAGGCAAGCTCCAGGAGCCTGGGCTAAGAAGGACAAAAGAGAGAAAAATTGAGTCCCTGTGCCCCAGCTGACATGGAGAAATTGGCTCAGGAGTTTCTAGCAAGCTTACAGTTTGAGCTTGCGTCTTGTATACGTGGCAGCGCCGATTCAGCCAACTCAGGCAGCTGCTGGTGAAAGTCCCCTCGGCTGCAGCAGTGCGTTGGGACTGACTGTGGGGAGCGGGGCGCCGGCTTTTGCTGTCCCTCTGGATCAGAGGCGAAGGGGCAGCAAGGACCGTGCCTGGCAGGCAGCGGGTGCAGGCCTGCTGGACTCGCTACCGCTTCATCCTTTGCCCCTTCCCTGCTGCCTGGGAGCTGGAGATTTTCTTTCACCCTGTTTAAATGCGTTCCCCTTTCTGTTTAGCTGGGCTCTCGTGCATCGCCCAAACGAAACCCCCCGAGGAGCTTGGTGCGGAAAGTATTGCCTCTGAGGTGGCAGTTAGGCATTTTACTGGCTTCAGCAAAGTCTTTGAATACCTCGCTAAACAAACACAAGATAAGCATTACCATAATAAAATGAGCTGAAATTCACTTAGGTACCTCCTCCACTCATGTTTTCTAAAAATGTAAAGATTTGTAAAGATGAGCAATGTGATAAACCCCAAACCTTTATTGCCCATTATCTCTCCAGCAAATTCTCTGGTGTCTGTAATATTCAATGGTACATGCTGAAGGCTGGGAACAGCGGAGAAATGAGCTTTTGGTGGTTTGCTGTGAATGTTCCTGTTCATGAGGTTTACTAGTCACAGTTACTGCCATTCATCATCTACTTTTTCTTTTCTTCAACAGTTCATGCACAAATCTGACATCAAGTTGTTAGTTTTGAGAACCAGCCTCTTCTAGTTTGTACATAATACATCCAGTGATATTTAGCATTGCTTAAAAAGCCAAACTTAAGTATTTCAGTGAAGTATTTCTAAGCTATATGGGAAAGACAGCTATGTAATTTATCATTTAAAAACTATTTTAAATAATCTTGTGCTTAGAGTAATGTGCTCTACTGACCTTTTCATAGTTATTGCTACATTATTAGCCATTACTAGAAAGTCTTTTAAATATTACATTAATATTTTTTTCATAATAGAAAGCTTTTCTCAAAGAGTTTCAACGAATTTATGCCTTACAGAGGACACGGAATGAGATTAGCGAACTTCGTAGAGCATTAGTGTAGCATAGAAGATTTAAAGTTTTAATTGCAGTAAAGAATTAGTTTTTATAAACCACAATTAAAGAATTTCTTAGAATTCAAATTAGGATTCACAATAATTTGATAAAATTCAAGTAAAATAGACGTGTCAGCAATAATAAAAAGAGAGAGAACCATGATCAAATGATTTGTCAGATACAAAAGAAGGCATTATTCCAAGTTCAGCAACTACTCGGTGACTTTGAGAATTGTCTTATAAAATGTTCATTGATGTACTAGAGGGTCAACAAGTAATGCTGCATTAAATACTGGGGGTTTTTTAGTTGTAGGTTTGTGGTTGTTTTTTGTTTGTCTTGGTGTTGTCGTGTCCCGTCCCCTGTATTCCCCCCACCCCCCCAGAAATGAACTGAGTATGTGCCGTTTGCTGAGATAATAAACTGATTTTGTTGTTTAAGTTTTCTCAGTCTATCCAAGGCTTTTCCTGACAGGGAAGCTTTCTAGGAAGTGTCAGGCTTGTGCAGTGGTTGAAGTCTGTCTGTGTTAGATAATTCCTGTCCCTTGGCTGTGAAACAGCATTCATTCCTGCTCTGTGACTGCCCTGGAGTCCTTTCTTCCTTTTGTAGTTGACTATACTGGTATTTTTTTCTCCTGCCCTTTAAGATTAAGGTATAAGCCTTTCTATTAATTTCTATTATATGGGAAGTTCCTCATAAACATTATTTGATCCTTTTGACTTCACTGCAAAGAAAAAATATTTTGCAAATGGGCAAGTCTCTTTTCTTCCACAGCAAAGAACAAGGCTTCTTTTAAACCCAGCGAGTTGGTCACAGTACCATCCAGCCTTCCTTGGCAAATGGTCTCCATCATGATCAGCAGGACTAGGGAAGTGATCGGCTCCCTCTACTCGGCACTGGTGAGGCCGCACCTTGAGTACTGTGTTCGGTTTTGGGCCCCTCACTACAAGAAGGACATGGAGGTGCTGGAGCGTGTCCAGAGGAGGGCAACGAAGCTGGTGAGGGGTCTAGAGCACAAGTCTTATGAGGAGCGGCTGAGGGAGCTGGGGTTGTTTAGTTTGGAGAAGAGGAGGCTGAGGGGAGACCTTCTTGCTCTCTACAACTACCTGAAAGGAGGTTGTAGCGAGGTGGGGGTCAGTCTCTTCTCCCTAGTAACGAGTGATAGGACGAGAGGAAACGGCCTCAAGTTGCACCAGGGGAAGTATAGACTGAAAAATTTCTTCACCGAAAGGGTAGTCAGGCTTTGGAACAGGCTGCCCAGGGAAGTGGTTGAGTCTCCATCCCTGGAGGTATTAAAAGACGGGTAGAGGTGGTGCTTGGGGACATGGTTGACTGTTGGACTTGATGATCTTAAAGGTCTTTTCCAACCTAAATTATTCTATGATTATAATGCTTAGTAATTAAATTAATTTAATTTAAATTAATTTACCATCAGTAGTTAAAAAAAGAGAAAAGCATCCACAATGATTCTGGATGTTCCCCCTTCTTCTCTCTTCTTTTTAAATATAGCCTTTATGTTGCAGCTATGCTGAACATGTTTAATCTGCAATAGAGGTTTCTATGTGAAGTTGTCTGAGCCACACAGCTTATAGGTGTCAATCTGCAGCAGATCCCAGACTTGTGCTGCCCTCCAGCAGTCTCGCCTTCCGCCGAAAGCTGATGTGTCAGCAGTGGTATGCTTGGGTTTTGAATTAATGAGGCATTCTGCTACTGGGCTTGTGGGCTTCGTTGAATTCATGAATTAATAATTTTGTAATTTCTGTGGAGGAAGGAAGGTGATGTGTTGGCTGTCCAGCAGGTTTTTTTAATTCTTATTTCTCACAAGTTTAAGTTACTGAATGGGTGGTGATAAAAGCACTGTTGTTGGGTAAGTATTGTATAATTATGAATATTTTCTGAATGAAATTGTTCCTTCCAGCTCTTTTCCTTTTCTATAGTAGTATTTATTTTAGAGAGAGGTTTTTGGTGGCTGTTTTAGTGGAGATCTGGTTTACATGTTTTAATTCCATTGGAAAAAGTTCAATACTGAGAAAAAGCCTTTTTTTCTGTCCCTCTTCCTGTTATTGTTTTTTATACTCTTTACAGTAGCACCCAGTGCCTGCTTTTTGAAAGCTGTGAGAGCAGAGTGAAACAAGTAGTGCTTAGGGCATTTTCAGCCTGGCAGGCTTTTGGGTTGACAGGGGAGAGCTGGAAGGGTGGCAGGGAATGACTGGCGGTTGGGACCGCAGCTCTCCTGTTGCTGTGGCTCGTGGGTGCTGTGCTCCCCAGTGCTGTGGCACTGGGGAGACTGGACATGAGCATGGGCCTTCTACTCTGGGACCCCGTTTTCATGTTGTTTTCAGAAGGCAGAAACAGGTGCAGACGTAGGATAACAAAGACTAAATCCTACTGCACACCAGAACACCTGTTTGGTATACGTATATGCCTCTACAGAATACATAGTGGAAAGCTAAGGAAAATAGGGAGCAGCTGTGAAGTGCTATGATGTACAATTGTTAGAGTTTATTTTGGGAAGCGTACATCTCTTCCATGTTCCTGTACAGCCATCCCAGACTCTTAAGTAGATTTTTCTTAACTGTTACACATGCCATATTGTTTAGATCTTTCATTTTCACAACCAAGTGGCAAGAATGCTTCAAGAAACATACCAAATAGGCTTTCAGTTGAGTTCATCTTACTGTGAATTTCTTCCATGCTTCCAGTTCCTAGCAGATTTCCCGTGTAAGAATAAGAGCAAATAACTTGCATTTGAATCCCTCAGAGTAAAATCAGCCCTTTTAAGTGCATCTAGACGGCAGCTGCATTTGCTGGGGACAGCCGTACCTCCAGTAAGGCTGCATGTGGAATCCCACAGTTTAAATGATGATTGAACTTTCTTTGTTCAAGTTTGGATAGTGTATCTTTTTTTCCTGCCACTCAGCTGACCTGGGGTGAACTGCCTGACTTTGTATGGACATATTTTGTGGAGAGACCCTAGTCTTCTATGTTGGACCTTTATTACAGAGGTCTTACAGGGAGGAGTAAAACCAGGAGGAAACCCTTGGGGATGCAGTGAAAGAGAGGATGATCAAGAAGGAAAGAAGTGCAGCAAGAAGTGCACAATCTCCCTGGCAGGGCAGGATGGGGATGGAAATCACTTCACTTGTCCTCCCGTATTACAATTTTGTACATTGAGTGGCAAGCTGTTAGAGCTTATGAAATAACTATGCTGGCAGGTTAAAAATGGTCAGGAAATACATTACTAAATACGTTGGGAGTTTATTGCAATGGTGGTTTATTTAGATAGAATCATTCATGAAATCAGCAATTCTTAAACTTGTTTTCCTGGTCTTCAAGTGTCTTTTTTTGAGGCAGGAGCTGAAAACCAGGTGAACTGACTGAATAGAAAATTAGACTGGACCTTTAAGGTATTTCTTTGGTTTTCATGCCTGGTGCCACTTACTGCCAGCAATGGTTAAATGGCCTTTAGTTGACCTCCTTCATTTCTTTGAAGGTTGTTTTTGACTGCTTTCTGTACTGATGTAAGAGGAAGTTCCTGAACAAGTTTACGTGATTTACACTGTGCTACATATCCCTCCTTCTTTCGTTTCCCTAAACCTCTGACTAAAAGTATGTGACCTCATGGGGTGCAAATAACTTGCAGACCTTGTAAATCAGTGGCAAGTTAAATATATGCTAATGTTTCTTAAACAGATGCAGATATCTCTTTTTTAGGTCTAAACATAGGAATCTTGGGTGTCTAATGAAGTACATGACTTTTATGCTAGACAGTTGTTTATATAATACAGTGTAAAATTTTTATGAATTATCTGGGCACCATTTCAGCAAAGTAGGTTAGCACATGAAATTCAGCTATTCAAGTAGTACCTATACTTGAGCATACAGTTAGGTGGGTGTTCAAGTGACTTCTCAGTCAAGAGCTAAAGAATTTTGAGCCTCTTTTTTTTTTTTTTTTAATTCAAAAAGAGTCTGTGTGACTAGAGACTTATTTGTGTTGTATGAATTGTTTTAGGTTTGTTCTCAATGTCTTATTAAGTAATGTTTGTTTGGGGTAATTTTTTTTTTTTCCTGTGCAGTTGTTATCTGAGCATTGCCAGTCTTATATCTTAGTTAATAATTGATATTTTGTCATTGAGCAGACTTGTTCCTGGGCAGAAACCATTTGTTCTCTGAAGTGACTGAAGCCGTTTGGACTTGCCTGTTTAATTACTTCAGGATGAACAGGAAAGGTGTGTTGGGTGGTCCTGCAGTGGAGTTCCTCTCTGGATTGCGTGGTGCTAGGAAACATCAAGTACTGCCTAAAGTCTGCTGAAGCATGTTTCCATCCACTCTGGGCTTTTGATGGTGATGAAAACCAGTATATAACCAGAGGTTTTCTTCCTGGCTGTGTGTCAGAGGGTATCGGTGGCGTGAATTTGCACAGAGCCGCTTTGTATCAGCGAAACTGTTTCTGAGGCACACTGTAAACCCAGAGAGAAGTGGGCATCCTGGGGTTTCCTCAGATAACTTCTAAAGAGACGAACTCCAGAGGACTTTGCCTGTTAGCGTTACAGTCTGGCAGGGGTCAGACAGCTCTTGGGCGGCTTTTGGCAAGCCTGGAAAAGAAACTCTCATGAAGGGAAGAAGTGGCCCAGCCTGGGGTATACTGATGGATGTTTTGTAGTCAAATGGTTTCTTTGGAACTTTTGTGCCTGGAGTAGTTTTACAGGGGCACTGACGCTGTTCACAAACTAACAGCATCTGTGGCGCTCGTCCTTATCCCATTTGCTGGATGTCTGCAACATTAGGCCTGACAGAACTGTGTTGCACCCTAAATGCCTGTGTCACGTAGCTGTTTCAATAGCATGAAGTATTTGTTGTTTGCTGCATGCGTGTAGCCATTGGCTTTGCACCTTTTTTCCCTGATGTGTTAATATCTCATTGTGTAAACAAGCTGTACAAAGAAGGAAACTTGTGCTCTGCTGTCAGAAACCTTGATGGGAGCTACTGTCTTACGGAGATGTGCGCAGCAGGAATGACAGCTTGCTGGAGAAGTGCTGCAGGGCAGGAAAGGTAACGGTATCCTGGCCATGGCACATGCTGTGCGGCACTGGATCTTGCATCCTTCAGTAGAGCAACCATTCATGAGGTATGTGGACACGTTCACCCAAATCTTAGCCAAGGATGAAGGCTGTTAACAGCTGTTTCATGAACCTCTTCACATTCAAAACCAGTTGCCTTTAACTCTCAGCAAATTGGCTAGGATCTCTTGCACAGATGTCTGTCCCACACGTGTCTGTCCCACACGGTGGCCAAGCCTTTTGAAGTGTTATGTTGATTTCTGACAAGAAAAGTCGTAGGCCTTTCTGTTTGCAAATAGTTGAGGTACTGGGTATGATTTCAGTATTGTCCAGTTTCTTAACTGGGGGATTCTTTTCTGTAGTGCTAGTTTTTCAGCAAACAGAAGACCTGCAGGATTTATTAAATAATCCTTAACAAAGATTCATGTCTACAATTGTATTTTGAGTATTTCAGATTAAATTCTCATCTCTATACATGAAAGTACTATTTTTACATGATAGGAGAGAATCTCATCACCTGCTTGTTCAAATTTCTCATTGAAACAATTGGTGTGATGAAATATGACTTAAATGACTGTTACAAGAATAATGCAAAACAGTAACTAAATGAGATCTGTATCGAGAACTTTAAGATAAAATTTTGGATGTTAACTTGGTCTTTGGGGAAAGTTCCTTTTAAAGACCTCAGTAAAAAATCTCTGTCTTGTAAGAAATTTAAATGGTATATGCTTGCGGGAAGCCATGCTGTCACCCTGAAACGTATTGCAAAGTGATCTAATAACAGGTGAAGAGCTTTTAAATTCTATTTCTGTCTTAGCAATGCTGAAGTTTATAGGAGTATGGAGAAAAGTCATCAGAGGAGAAAATGAATAATATCTACCATAAGTAATAATTTTCATTTTGCTTCATCAAACAAGGCACTAATCAGATATGTTCTAAAAAAGTCATGATTCTCTTATTCTCATGGTAGCTTATTGTATCTTGTAACACCAGCTAGGTACTTGAGTTGATTACAGTAGAGCAAGAATAACTAGGGTAATGCTTATCATATCTTATTACTTTTAAACCTGGTGGTACTCATGTGACTGAAATCCTGCATTTATTCAGTCTGCTTCCTGAAGATTTAATTCACATAACAATTTGTAATATGTTTACCCAGTGAAGTGTGACAACTTGAAATATGCAGTTCCAAAATAAAATTATTTCCCCCCCCATCTCTTTCTGGTTATTCTGTGCCTGTTTACTCGTTCACTATTACAAAATGCGATGGGAAAGAAACACCCGCTGTTTCGAACACCCGTCTTCCAAAATCTCAGTAAATGGAGAAGAGAGAGAAGTGGGCTCACTATGGGTTGTGTAAAATTAATCACATCTGCAGCCTGTGCATTTAGAAGGTTGTAGGTTCAAGTCATTTTGATAATGTGAGATGAAAAAAATAATGTACGAAACCAAAAAGTAAAAAAGCAATTGTTTTGTATTAAAAAAACATGAATAGAGAATACTCTTAACTTTATTCCTAGTTCTTACTTCAGGAAAACGCTGCTGGCATGTCCAGAGAAAATTAGTGACTGCATCATCCTAAATAGAAGAAGTTTTTCTCTACTATCTTGTATTTCCAGAAAGCAAGCAATATTCTTAAGGTTGTAAAATCGTTGCTTTAGGGGGGGAAGGGAAGACTTAGAGAGACATACAGTTTTAAATACATTAGAAGATGGAGTTTTTGAAAAGGGAAGAAGGGCGGATTGACAGTTTTGGACTTTCTTGAATCTTGTGATTGCGGGTTACTTTGATGTTTGAAGTTAGCAATAGTGTCACCAGGATGAGCAGACTGGTTTTAAAGGGATTAACTTATGTGACAAGTGCTAATATTGAAGATTGATTCTGTGCTAGATTTATGCATTTGTTGATATATTAATTCTGAGAAATCTTAAACAAAAACACTAACAGACTAAAAGGCTTTTCATCCTTGTTTAAACTCCCAAAGACTTTGAAGTGGCTTTCTCAGTGAGCGGCTACACAACATACGAAGGGAAAAACAGTGTGCTAAGAACTGAGGTATTTTTAATGCTAGCAGAAGAGTCAAAACCCCAAACAACACGGCATTATTCACTTGTCCAAATGTAGGCCTGGCTGCCCACAACCACAGCCAAGTTTTAAATTCCTTAAGTTAAAAAATGTTTACAACGAGGATGCTGATGTGCAACAAACTCAGCAGCTCTTCTGTAGCGAGTAATAGATGGTAAAGCCAATGCTATAGGGCTTTCTTTGAGATAGAGCTGAATTAGCCAAAAAATATTCCCTCCCTCTTCTGCAGCATAGGACTGCACAGATCCTGCCCTCTTACGTTTTTCAAACTGTGCTATTTTAATTTCAGCATGCATTCAGCTGGTTACAAGTGTCTAATTATTGTGATTATATGCATGCAGACTTCATCACTTTTTTTTCTAATGGAGCTGGCAGTGCAAGGGAAGCTTGGCATTTTATCTACTGTATAATTTGCTTGTTTTATGCTTAGTGTAACAGCTTGCTGAATGAGTGCCGGAGTGAGACGTAGATAAACAACAAGGGGAGAGTGGGCACACAGGCGCGCGGGTCCCGAGTGGGCATCGCACGTATCTGAGAAGACCTATCCAACAGGCCAAAAAAGCGAGAGGAAATTCAGGAGTAACTTCTGCTGCTTGCACAGATACGCCTATTGACACCTGCGTCTTCAGATTTTCCCTCTGGGTGGTAATTTCTCTGTGGGGGAATGCCATCTGCTACTTGAAGGGGCCCCCACGGTGGCCGAGTGTGCGCTCAGCTGCCGGTGTTCCCTCACGGGCGCAGCAGTTCCCGCCGGCGGCTCCTAGGGATGTGTGGGGGTGCAGGGGGGGACATCCATTACTGGAGCTCACGTGCCGCCATCCATCGTTTCTGGGGCGGGGGCAGCGGGGGGCGGTGGCGTTGCTCTGCGAGCAGGACCTGGCCGCTAGCCTGCCACCAGGGCCACTGCAGGCTGGTCTGCTGAGGGGTGGTTATCACCAGCTCTCTGAGAATCTAAGATGGCTTCAGTCAAAAAGAATTACATAAATAAAGTCCTGCCTGCCCCACTGGGGCAGAGTGAGAGGCAGAAGAAGAAGGGTAGTCTGCTGTCAGGACATGGCAGGGGCTCCTTGGTCGTTCTGTGGTTGCAGTGGAGGAGGGGCCCGCCCGGGGGCCTGGCCCAGCCCTGCTGGGCAGAGGGCAGGAGCCTCCGCAGCCCTCGCTGCCTCGCTTCCTCCACGGCCCGCAGTTGGGCAGCAGCCCCCGCGCCTCTGCAGCCTCGCTGCCCGCCGCGGCGTGTGCGCTTGGCCCGAGTTTTGCATTTACTTCCTTGGGTGGCTGCACGTGGTTTACGGTTTACATGGAGTAATTTATTGGAGGCGACCGCCATCTTCATTTTAACAGCTTTCTTCTCCCACGGATATCAGACGACAGCTAAACACTAGATGCCAAAGGCCCTGGTTTCGGTTGCTAGCCCCACAGACAGTTTGTGACTCGTCAACATTGATAGACAGGGCTGTGCTAGAAGCAACTCGGGTCAGACCAGGTGTTAACCCCACCCGTGCCTCAGATAGGTGTGACGGCTCTCCACGGCCATGCTTGCTGCTGCCGCCCTTCCTCTCACTCCAGGGACCCTCCCTGCCGCTTCTCCACTGATGGGACTCCTCGTCTGCCTTCCCCCTGCTTTGCATGCACCAAGGCTATGGGATGATGCAGCGAGGTCTGGGTTATCTCAAGACTTGGCCAAGTTGTTTCCAGCCTGAATTGTGACAGGGAAGAATTCTCTGTGGATCAACTCACACCTTGAGTCGCCAGCTTAGTCGCCTGGCGTGAGGTCTGCGGCAGGCTAGGAGGCAACTCCCATGACCTCTGCTAAATGCTTTTGTACAATGCTTGAGTGGTTCAGTACTCCATGGGTGTTTCTGAACTGGACCACGCTCTAGAACAGCCTGCCAAGGGCTGTTACAATCAAGTGACAGCAGAGGACGTTACAAAAATGGCACATTTTGCCCGCTCGTTTGGGCATGTCCCTTGGCAGAGTAGATGGAGCTGTGCAAGGAGCTCGCTTTCTCTCACCAAAGAAAAGCTTTCAGACCTGTGCAGCAGGACCTCCTGACTTCTGTTTTTCCACTTGACCTTCTTCTGTGTTGTGAGTTGAAAAGTTTGCGATGATTGTGGCTGTTCTTAAAGCAGTGGCTTGGTTTTATTTGTGTTCTGCTTTTGTAGCTTTTTAGAGTGAACTTTGGTAGCATATCCAAGTTTTTCTTTGCAAGCCTGAGGTTTATGCTCAGGTGGTTTTGGAGAATAAAATGAGCTCTGATATTACACTGATATTGACATCAGGATGTGGGATTTACAAAAACCACTAGATATTAAGAGACTTGGCAGTAAAATGGTGAAAGGTCGGTTAATGTCCCTTCACGATTCTGGTTGAAGTGAGCTCATGGAAATTCTCAGTTACCTCTAAAAGGTCACTGGATTCCAATAGGAACCACTGGCTTGCGATAATATTGCAGTTTATTCATACTTTGTTCTTTTGGAAATTCTACCATTGCAACAGGAAATTAATGTTTTCTTATCTGAAATTGAAAAAAACACCAATATTTTGGGAAGTGTTCTTAAAATGAGAATTCTGAAATACAGTTTGGGGGGGGCATTGAAATGTTGAATTTCAATAGTGGTGTGAAACTTTTTTTTTTTAAATTAATAGTTTAAGGTACTAAATAGAACTAAAGCACATGTCTACTCTTCTGAATAAAGAGATAGAGGGCAAAACAATTGACACAGAAACGTCAATGTCATTTTAGTTTAAAATGCCTATATGCCTCTACATGTTTCCATGAAATGCTGAGCTCATGACAAAATGTTTTGGTGTGTTTTTTTCCCTTCCCCCCGCCCCCCCCCCTTTCCCCCCCCCCCCTTTTTCTTTTTTTTCTCTTTTCTTTTTGTTCTTTTTTCTTTTTTTTTCTCTTTCAGTAAAGTATTTATTTGAAGTATTTTTAACAGTCAGTCTCTTTCTCTCTTCTGCCCCATCCCCCTTTTTTGTTTTTTTCATCTGCCATATGCTGCATGTCTTCTTGCAAGATCACTGGGGATAGATGATATCTAAATATATTTTTTCTCAGTTTTAGCACAATGTGGTTCTGATCCTGACTGGGACTTGAATGTTCTTCAGGATAAAAATGTTAAGGAATATGATGCCATTTGTGAAATGGACCCTTTGTGAATATGGGAGGTGCTTTGAGCCTTCAGCAGAATCAGCATTTCTCCAAAATGTCCCGATATTTCAGCTGAATAAGGTATCAGCCAAAACCATGAGATATTAAGTAATATGGATATAAAACTAGTGTTTCTGCTTTTTAATCAGATTTCATATATATGGTGTATTCTCATGTTCTGCTATGAGTTGTACATCCCCTGAATAAGGAGTTCAAGACAGACAGATACATGTTTGGACTGCATTTAAAAATCTATAGTTGAAATAAGGAAAAGAAAAGTTAAAGAATACAATAAACACATCCAAACTGCCTTTTAAACTTTCTTCCATACCAATAAAAGCAGTTCCTCCCATTACGTATGGTCTCTAAGTATCTCTGTCATGTTTTAACACTGGCACGTTGAAGGAGCCATGTCTGCGGGAAGTGTCTGGTTTAATGCAGACTGCCCCGTGTGTTCGCGCTGTGCTGTGTTTTGATCTTGAGTAGGACCTGTGGCTGCCGTGGGTCCCTGAAAACAGGTGAGCAGGAGTCATAAACTGATGCAGCAGTCGAAATTGCTGGGTGGAATCAGAAGAGCACACATACAGTGCCTGGGTATTTCGTGGGTAGGTAAAAGTAAGAGGGACGTTTTACTGAGCTCTTGTTCTGTCCTGGTCTGAAAAAAACAAGATTTTTCAATACAATCTGTTCTTCTGTTATTTTTAATTATAATGGAGTCTAGAAATCCAAAAGTAATTACCCACAGTATTCGATGTAATGGGTAGGGATTCTTGGGCAAGCCGAGACCATGCTAGCTTGGATACTAGAAGCTGTATAGTACAGAAAGGAGGAGGTGATAGCAGCTTCCTGAGTTAGTTCAGAGTTTTTTATATGCTGTGGTTCATGCCATCTAGACATAAATACATATTGCCCAAGGCACTATCCCTTTCAAAACCTTTAAAATAGGCCAAGTAAGGAAAGGTTAGGAGAAGAAGATGATCTGAAGTAAGAGGACTTGCTTGGATTTACTGTCAAGGTCCTGAACAGACTGAGGTCTCGTACGTCTCCATCAGGCTCTGATCTGTTAGACAATACAGCCCATTTGTAGCTTGTTCCCTAATCATTCAGTAGATGAAGGACATGGAGGTAAATAAAGTGATGCAGAAAGCTGTAAGCCTTTTGACAGAGTGGTGTGGATAGTAGTTTGGGGAATTGCAAGCAAGTTTCATTTGTCCTCTTGTTTTTTGGCATGCGCTGCAAATCATAGGCTATGGAAAGAAGAGCTTTCTCTGTGAGATCGCAAATGCAGCCAAAAATGGTTTAAAGTCTAGACTACGCTTATTGCAGCAAGATGGAGGGAAGTGCGGTATATACCTAGCCTCATGGCTAATTTTCTAGTATTTCTATGTATGCAGAAGCACTTGTATCTGGCAATTGTGTGCTGTTTGAGAACGCACAGTAACCTTTCTTTAGCAGGACTAATAAGAAATAAAGATTTGCTTGCACTTATTAGATGAGCATGATTTTCCCCTTTTTTACCACCTTGCTTTTTTACTTCCTCTGTTAGTGAATGTGAACTATTTTGGATTTGTAGACGTTCTCATTTCATTATGTTACAGTTTCCTGGCAGCAGTTTTTTCTGTAGCAGAGCAATCTAGCAGTGTAGTGGGTTTTTGTTTGAAATATTAGTAATGAATAAATAAACAAAAATTATTCATTTCTTTTGAAGTACTCATTATTTCCATGTAGAATTCTGGGCTTAGTATTTATATAAAGTGAACAACAACTTTGAACTTGGGAATGTTATTGTTCATGTTACTACAACTTACTGGAAGAAATAAGATCAGATTTACCGACTCATTTTAAGGATATTTTGATTCTTCTTTCTGAGTTGAGCAACTGTTGTGTTTGGTTTGGTTGTTTGTGGGTTTTTTTTTTTGTTGATTATCTTCTATTACTGCTCACATCTTACTTGGCAGCTAATTCTGTGTCCCTTAGGTACCATGCTGTTCTGGATCTGTTGCTTGTGGGTGGGTGGTTTTTGCTAGCCATTTTTCCATGACTTGTATTAAATCTTTTTCCCGTGGTTACATCTACCTTTCTCCATCTTCCCAATGAGATGCGTTAGTGGGAACGCTCTTGTATAACTGAATTGGGATAGAGTAGTTTGCCTTTTACGTGTACCTTACCTGAATTCCGTAGATTCAGGAGGTAGTCTGTGAGAACTGAATGCACTGCGGGACCTACCTGCAGTGAGCTGGGGTTAGCTACACCTACAGGCCTGCAGAGTCCCCGGTGTCTTTTAGGATTGCACAAGAATTTAACAGCCTAAATTCCACCGGAATTCCTCTGGCTAGTAATAAGAAAGTCAGCCAGTTAGCAATAGGAAAGGACAGTCTGTCAGGAGTAATAACTATGGGCATGTAAGTAGAATTTAGGTCTCTGAGTCTGGGTTTTGTCTTGCAAGAAAATCCAGGCCTTATAATGTCATTATTAAAACTAACTTTTACTAATTCTTATTAAACCTTACCTTTTCTCAGTTAAGTCTGTGATTGTTGCATTTCAGCTGTATAACCTGTTAACTGGACTAGTGCTACATACCCTTTTTGCTCTGCCACTTTGCGGAGAAGGTGTGCTGGATGTTGCTGCCCTGAACCCAGTCCCAGAACTTGTTCCTGCAGAGATTGTCAGTGCCTTCAGGATTTGCTCAGAGCAAGGGGGCATAATATTGTTTAAAACAAACAAAGCAACTCTCCTTCCCCTTCAAAAAGTGGAGCTTTTCCGGTATTGTCACAGTGTAGGATATTTAACTGAAAGGTTAGTACAACTGCAATCTTGAAGTCTTCTGGCAAGCATTACTGTATGACTACTTTTTTGAGTAAGCTCTTATGAAAGAGGAGAGAGACACCTGTATTAAAACCTATTAAAATATTGATGAATGAAAGAAACCCTTCCAAGAGAGGACTGGTTCACTGAGTCCAGTCCCTGCTGTTACAAGCACCCCACATCACAGAACAGTGCTTGTATATTAATCAAGCTCTACCTTTAGGGTTTTTGCCTCCGCTGCTCCCATCTGATGTCTTGCTTTCCTGGTGGTGAGGAACCTTCCAGTTTCTGACAGAGATGCTGTCACAGTTGGTTTAGCCATGCTTGTTCTTGTGCCAGTTAAACTCCTTGTAAATTTAAGTAGCTCTTCTTCTTTTCAAGATATACTGAATAAATAAGAGGGACACATACGGTCCCCTCAGAATGCAAATACACCAAGCTCTTTCTGGTGTCTGTCACACAAGTAGTTGTCTCTCCCCTCAACCATTTACTGGTGAGGCCTTTAGGCTTAATGCTGAGGATTTTTGTCTCGGTGTCCTAGATGAAATGTTGACTTGTGTAGTAGTCTGGTCTTCGTATAACCTTTGTTTTGTCCCTCATAGCAAGTTTCCTACCCACCGTAAAGTTCTTAATTCCCACCTGCAGTGACCTAAGCAGCACTGCTGCATGTAGGGTACTCACCTGTGTTAGAGCTAACATATTTCCTTCATCTGGAAAATGAGCTGCTATCTTGAGAAAGAATGTCATGTTCGTCTGATGTGTTTTTCTTTTTGGTGCTGGCAAACTGCTGTTGTGTTTTATTCTGTTTTCCTTTAGCCTCTTTCTTTAATTACGCCTCCCTTTACAGTGTGTTCCAATGCCATATGTTTCTACTGAGGTGATTTTTACGAGCAGTAGTTGCCTGGATGACCTGGATGACTTGTTTTTGTTTGCCACTTCCTCTGCTTTTTTTTTTTTTCTTTAAATCTAATTACTGTGTTTGCATGTTTTCAGATCATATACCACCTTATACTTAATAGTTTTATGAAAGTCCTTGCACCTAGCCCTGCAATTTCATTTGCCAGTTCTTTAAGAATCCATAGATGGAGATTATTGAGGTTTTTCTAGCTTCGAGGGGATTAAGCTCTGAGTTTTGCTTCTGTTTTCATGCTCTCTGCCTCATAGGCATCTTGGATTTCCCAGCCTCTAAAATAAGAAAGTTAATTCCATTTGGAGACCGTTGAAAGTCACCTGTAAGGTGTGTTGATGTCGGATGTTCTGCACGAGTGTTGTGAAATGCCTAAGTGAAATCTTCATTTCGTTGTTTAAAAGTAAGGATAGTGACGCCCCAGAAAAGTCTAAAACTGTGTCTCGATTTTTTTTTTTCACCCCAATGGAGTATTTCTCCTGCTCCTCCTCCACACCGCTCTGCGTGCTTGGTCACGCTGGCTGGGAGTGGCAGTAATTCCTCCTGCCAGTGCTCGCCCCGTCACTCAGTGATGTACCTACCATCTGACAGGCAGCCCTTCCAGGCACCTCGTCCTTTTGCCCAGGAGGAGGGTTGTGCTGGTGCTGCTCTTGGGCTGAACTCTGTCAATAAAAAAGGAAGCAATTTCTCCGCTACCTCTCAGGATTTGCAAGGACAAGAGAAGCAGAAACACATGGCTGGTTAATGAAATGTGGTATTTCCCAACAGGTGATAGACCCCAAAAGATGCTCTCTGAATGCGTGTAGTAAAGCTAGGATTGGGTTAGATGTGAATGATGGAAAGAGCCAGACTGACTGACTTTGGTAAATTTGAATGGTTTGTGCAGTTTCCAATTCATGGCATGTTAAAGTCCATTCAGGTTCATAAACAGCATTTCCCCAGCTACTGAGGTGAGTGAGTGAACCCACCTTGTCTCTGGTTTCACTGGGGAACTACAGAGCAGGTGAGAACAGGTAAGAAGATAAAGCCACCACAAAAAAAAGTGTATTTGAGGAAGGGTTGTGACTTTGCGTGGTGGTTCCTTCACTGAAGACTTCTCTTAAAATAAAAACATTTTAAAAAATGGAAGCTCAGCCGATGACCACGTAATCTGTTGTTGAGACTGTAAAGATGGAGGCTGAGGGGACTTCTGGAAGAACTTGACACACCCTGACAGGGGAAGAGTAGAGCGCGTTTCTCCTCTCCTCTGGTCCCGCTTTCCCTTCCATCTGCCCTCCCCAAACCCTAGAGAGCAGATACAAACCCCATTAAATTCAGGCTGCTGTTTACAGCGGGAAGCTAGAGGGCTTTGAACCAGTACGATTTTTGAAGCTCATGAAGCATCAGCTCTCTAGCAATGGTGTTTTCCTCTTCCTTTTCCCTCCTGAATTCTTCTGGGGGCTAGGGCTGAATCTTAAAAACTTTACAATTTTAGAATTTAAGATTTTAAAATGTAGAGTTTTAGAATTAGCCAAAGTGAGGAGGCAAGGGCTGTCATTCTGAACAGGAGAATTTATGCAGTGGGGATGATGCTATTGCTTGAACAACTGCCTGCCCCAAGACCCTTCTGTTTGGATTGCTGTTGGAGAGGCTTTTTTGACTCTAATGTTTTTTGTCATTGCCAAGCCAACTTCTTTTAGCCTTTCACAGAGCAGAAAAGGAAAAGCCTTGCTCACATTTTGAGGAGTATTTGAAACCTACTGTTGCCTCAAGGTTTAGCTTCCTGTGCTGTGCTCTAGAGTGTCTGATAACGAAAGATGAAAGCTTTCTATTTTTGTCTTGTGAATGTAGCTTCATGTTTCCTGGGCCAGATTGGTTGATTTTTGTGTGTTCCTTTTCAGTGCTTGCCTTTATCTTGGGGAAGCGGGGGAAAGGAGGGAATAGCGACTTCACTGAGATCCTAAATTTAGAGCGGTTAGAAAAAGTGAGGATGCATATCTGGGGTCTTTCCAGCTTTTCAGGCTCAAGGCACCTGAAGAGGCTGATATGTGACCAAGCGTGTCAAGTTGAAAGGACAGTGCCTGGGCACCAGAAACCCCCTTGCCCTTCACCCCTAATGAATATCACCAGTGGCAAATCTGTGCACCCTGTGACACATAAAGACAATCTTTCTCTCTTTGTCATTTGAAGTATACACTGCAGAGATAGCTGTCAGCAGTGTGTTCTGATCTAGACAAGCTTAAAATACACATTTAAAAAATGATAATGGATTCTGGGTATGTTTTAATTCTGTGTGCCTAGTACACTAAAGAGCTCGATATAATAATTTTTATTTACATAAAAGTATTCTCAGAGATGAGGGACAGCAGATTTGTGGGTTTTTTCTAGCTATGCAAAGTACAGAGATGATGTTAAATGGAAAGGGGAGAGTGCAAAAAGAGGACATAGAGGACGGGCCATGATTGTTCTGTGCCTTGGGTGTCACATATTTTCTGCCTTAGATTTATTGGGGAAACTTGCTTATTTGAACTATAGTGATCCAAGTGCTTTTACTGTATGAGTATACAAGCAAAATATGATTTGTATTTTCTTTCTCTAAGACCTATAGCCTAGCTGTGGAATTAATATTTTTTCATTATAATTGTGCGTATTGGGCCGTTCTCCCACCTCGCTTTGCTCTCAGATGTTGATATTTCCACATTCTTTTTTAGAATGATGGATACCTTCATTAAAAACATGTCTGCACAAGTATTGCAGAATGAAATACCACATCTATTCACAGTATGTTCCCGCTGTAGGAATTCTTCTGTGGAGACAGAAGCCTGCATACTTGTGCGTCCAGTCTGAAGTGCTCCAGAGCAGATGCCACCCATGTTCTGCCGTAGTCCAGGATGCAGTTCGGGCTGCAAGCCCCAGTGAAGCTGTTCTATGGCTCAGCCTTCCCTCTCTTTCCCCCTCAGCTGTTCACTGCTATCCCTTTCCAACTTGCCAGTGTAACTCCTCAGCAAGTGTGATCCACGGGAGAAAATCACTGCCTAGGCTGTTCTAGCAGAACTCAGGTTAGGGGAATGCTACTGGATTTCACCTCCTTCTGAACACTGGCACACTTGGACAGCATCACACACCGAGGACGGCTAAGATCCCCTGCAAAATAGTGCTGTTTTCATTACAACATAGTTAAGGTTGTTAACATTTATAGTAGGTGCTGCTTTTTGCGATGGTATGTCCAAGCTACAGCCTGAGAGTCAGGATGGCTAAGATGTTCTGTACCACACTGCCCTGTTCATGATGAACTGGCTAGCATTGTTAGCATATTTACAGTAGGTCCTACTTTTTGTGATGGCATTATCCAAACTACCGTCTTGTGGAGCCAGGTGTCAAGTTTTCTTTTTTAAAAGAATCTCCTTGGCGCTGCTGACATGAGGCAGAAGCTTCCAGGTAGATCTGCTGGGTTGCAGGCGCGTGTGAGAAAGAGTTCAGCTTGCGTATGCTTTCATACAGCGTTAGTAGCTCCTTGTTGGGCCCTGTGTGCGTAGTACAGAAAGAAGCGCTCAGCTGTTGGGGCAGCCTTTCCTGCTGAGAGAGGTGGTGTTCTGTGGAAAAAGCCGTGCCTCACATGAAAGCATCTGGGAAGGCTTTATTCGGCTTCCTAAGCGTACCTTATTTTCTAGAAAGCAAGAGCTGCGCTAGGGCACGCGCAGTCATCAGAGGTTTCTTTGCTTTGAGTAAGTGAGAAGATCCCACAGTGATTTTTTTTTTTACTTTTTCTATGACAAACTCCCAGACTAGGAAGATGAGAATAGAGTACAAGTGATGAACAGTGATGCTTTGTATGAGAGCCAACTTCATGTTTTTTCTGCAATATGAGCTCAGTGCTTGTTTTTACCTGGTTATGAAAATACGAAGATTCTTACATTTTGCTATTTCATACATATAACGTAGCATAAAGGCCATCTTACAGGGTATCCTTTTGCTCCTGCTTGTTACAATTCAAGGTACTGTATTCAGAAGATGTATAAAAGTACATTTTAATCCAAATCAAAATGACAAAAAGGAGTATATGTTGGAGAGCTGCATTTGGAGTATACTCGAAGTGAGTTGCTGCTTTGTCCTCCGAGTGCTCCGAGACAGAACAGGCTGGTGCTGTTATACGAGACCTTCGTACACTGATTCCCCGCCTCTACCCAGCCGTTTAGGAAGCTCATGTACCCTGGTATGATATACACTTGAAGTGGCATCTTGGTAAGCAAAGCAGGTTACGTTGAAGTCATGGACAGGAGCCAGAGAGGGAGCATCGAGTGCGCGCTGTGGCTTGCGTGGAGGACACAAGCAAAGGGGGTCCTGTGCCCTGCTCTGGAGGGACTGTGTTCGCGAGTAACTGTGTGTGCAATAGCATGCACACGTGCACGCATGTTCATGAGTAATTGCCTCTGTGAAAGGAATTGCAGAAAGCTGACTAGATGTCTGGCTAAACAGCTACTGAATCTGGTTAAGCTGTTGCAGGTGGATCATTCACAAAAATAATCGGTTGTTTTCAGAGGGTCGGTTGTGTCTGCCCGGCTTGTTTAGCATGAGATAGGGAGCTGTTTTTCAGTGCGTTGCAGGCTGGTTTTGTTCAGCTTCATACCTGCAGCTGTTACTTTTCCACATGTGCAAATTTTTTCAGCATTGCTAGAACTAAATGTTTTTCCTCTTAAATATGTCCACAACTAAACAAAAATTCCTTGGTGAGCCAGGTTGCTGGTGGCTATGGGGTTGCTGGAGGGTAGCCAGTGGGGCTCGCTGACTGAAGATAAGAATTGGAAAGCGGCAGCGTGTAGGTCTAGAAATGGGAAATGCTGAATCCTGGTGGTACTTGGCTACACGCAGCTAGAACCGCTTTGTGAGTGGAGTCTGAGCTCCATAAAACAGCTGGTGACATGTCTCTATTTGAAAGATGGTTTTGGCTTACAATCCACAGCCACGCTTTGTGAGTTACAGAGCAAACTTAAATTAATGTTTGCATTTTGTTTGGTAGGTGGCTCTTTTAATGTTGCTCGGGATAATTTGTGCTTTTTCCTTTTTCCTGTCTTCCTTCACTCTTACAGTATGTGGTGCAGTTATTTCTCTGCAGTCTTTCTGTTTTCTGTCGGCTTTCTTCTCATTCTCCTGCGTGCTGCTTAGGGCTATAGGGAAGGGGATTCAGCTCCTCCGCCTGTATGCTGTTTCGGTAACTGAAGCTGCCTCTTCAGAGCAGAGCAAGGAAGGGAAGCGCTGGTATCTGTAATGGTATCTATAAACTCAGAAGTCAGCGAGGTCCCACACTGCATCAGTGTGACATTTCCGTGGTTAAAAGGGGTTTCCCAGAGTGGGGAAGAGCCCTGCTGGAGTCAGGTCTGGAAGCAAAAAGGGTTATGTAAAATCACAGGCGAGTTCTTAGCAGTCAATACCTGTTTATTAGTGGTTCCACCTTTATGACAAGTTAGATTTGAAGAGAAATTACTATAGGAATCAACGGGGAATTACTTTAAGTGGAAACACCCACAATCATTAATGAATCACCAGTGTAACATGTCTTTATTACAGAAAGCATCCTCCCTTTTTTTCCCTAAGAAGCAGTAATAATGAGCAGCAGTACTTCTAATACTAGATAAAGCATCTAAACAAAGGCAAAAAACATGTCCAGCAGTAAATTACAGCTTTGTGGGTTTTTGTTTTGTTTTGGCTTTTTTTTGTTTGGTGTTTTTTTTGTTTGGTTGGTTGGTTGGGTTTTTTTTAGTGATACTCCTGATCCTGTTTGGTATTGTAAATCTCCATTGCTGTTTAAATGTTTTCCCATAGAACTGAGAGACAAATCATGACAGTTCAGCAAAAATGAATGCATGGAAAAATTGAAATGTGTATTTAATGTAAGACCATAATGGAAGCACATCCAGATGGAGAGATGGTGCTGCCTGGAATACTGGTGCTGTCTTTGTAGGAAGGAGATTTTATTGCTGCCCTGTTGAGGAGTGAGGTTTTCTAAAAGTCATCAAGTTTTTCAGATAAGTTTGCATTCTGTAATGCACAGTGGCAAAAAGCAAAGAGCTGAAATGTTCTGATGATAACATTTTATAGTTCATAGAGGCACTTTATTTAATATCCTTGCTTAGCAAACTTAATTGTTGCTGATGAAATTTGGGAAGTTAATACTTACATGACCCAAGGCAAACAACTTTGAAACAAGCCCATTCCTGAAGTTTTCAGTTTTAGCAGATGCCTCGTTTCAGACAAAACTTCAATTACCAATGAGAAGTGCTTTGTTGTTCCTAAGGGTACAAAACAATATCTTTTATACTTTGGGCAGTGAGTCATGGCTGAAAAGCATGTCAGTAGTGCTTCTAAAGGTAAATTGGATACGGTGATCCAATACAGTGTGCCAAATACAGGGCAACATCTGGAGTTCAGGCACCATTAGTTATTTGTGGGGATGGACTCTGGCTTGGTGTTGTGGATTTACTCATAAAAGATGACCAAGGGGTTCATAAGGTTTATTCTGCTGCTGTCTTTGACCTCCTCTGGAGTCATTGGTGACAAAGACCTGTGAGCTTCCACAGTTTGATACTGGTTACAGCTAGATAAGACTGTTGATGGTTATGATTTAATGAGGCATGGGATTGTGCAATGAGCTGATACGGCCAGGCCTGATTCAGCGTGCTCTCCCGTTGCGCATGAATCAGGATTTGCAAAACATGCAGACTGCTATTGCCTCCGCAGTGCCCTGTTGTACAGTCTTGTGGGGTGAATGGGGTGTCCAGCGTCTCCAGCAGGCTAGCTCAGGATCCGTGCCATCAATTAGTGTCCACGTGCTTTCCGACTTCTCGTTGTGTTTAAGGTAAAATGAAAGTGTATTGCCTTCACTGCGAGCTAACCTGAGAACAGCTCAGCCTCATGAAATTACAGATGTTTTTAAACACAAAAAGACCTACTTCCCTGGCAATAGGGAAGGGGATGGCAGTGCTTACTCTAGCGCGGTAGCAGTGGAGGTGGGAGGGAAGCGTTGTTCTCACCTGCTCTTCCAGGTGCAACGCTTCTGCCTGTGCCTAGTTGGCAGTGGCAGTCATTGATTCAAGCTGCCTTGCCCGCCTGCAGGTCTGAAGTTGTTTCTTCCTGTGTTGCAGTCAGCGTCATGCTCAGGATTAGGTATTCGGGCCACACGTGTGCGACTGCCTCTCTGTGCTACCCTCAGGACCAGAGGTGAGTTGGGCATTTCAGCTTCCCAAGCTGCCACACGTGGGGTTTCTCTGGTTTTTGCAGCATGTAGATGCAAAGGTGTGGGGCTTCGCACCGCTGATTCCAAGTCAGGAGTGGAAGAGTGTAGCCGATAGCTGGCGTGTCTTTGTAACTTCTCCCTTGGGGGGCAGAGCTCTTCTTTGCTCAGGGCAGCAGACCTCAAACAAGCAAAAGGATGGAAGTTACCTGGCCTCTGGAGTGCAAGTATTTCACCGTTCCTGGGGCAGCTGGGCAAATGACTACGTTCCCTGGTGTCTCCTTCCTCAGAGGTATGGATTTGATATTGTGAAGGGTGTGGACTGCAGCTGACTTCCCCAGTGACTCTGCTTCTCTGCTGACAGTGTTGTAGATGGGAGATAAATTGCTCATCATTGCAGTCTGACAGCTGTCTAGAGAGCAGAGCAGGATTAATTCCTGAAGTTCTTCCTTAACTATTTCATTTACCTGGGTAGATGTTCACCACTGAATTTCTAACTCCTTTACAGTAATGAATAGTAATATAATTTTCTATCTTCTTCGTTTTGTGTACGCTTAGCATCCTGGATAATACAGCTAGTATATTGTTATTTATATCTCTTAGGAAAAAAAATCTGGATTGTTAAAATAAGCTGGTAATGCAGTCTTACTGTATTTGGTAGAGGCTATTGCCTTGGGGTATGGCTTATCTCATTAACAGCCGTGAAAACCTTGCAGTTTTCCATCTTTGCTCTTCATCAGGTATATTACCGTTTCTATTACGTATCGACGGTTTGTTCAGGGCAGTAGCAAGTAGCGTATTTGTGTATTTCTGATGTATGTACACAAGGCTCTCTGATGATTGCAGACTCTCGAGCTGGGTCTTTTAATGGATGTGCTGAGGTACAGCTGCTCTGTAATTAAGTAAGAAAATGCCCTATTCATTCGGCAGGGAGGTTTGCTTACCTTGTATTGTGCCATGCAGTTACCTATTGAGGTGTTAGCCCATTAATGTGCTGTAATAACAAGAGGCTCTTGGAAAAGCAGGTAGCAAAACAATCCCCTGAAATAAGATACTTTCTGGAGGCCTCTCAAGGGTGGTTAATAGACAATTCCTGAGCTTTTAGCTGTTAGAAGTCTGCTCTGAGCTCCAGCCAGGTTACAAAACATGTTTTGTCTGGCAGTAGTGCAGATCAGTGAGCCAAAGGGTTATGAACAGTTAAAAAAATCCTTTCTGACAGAGTTTGGGCCCTTGTTTCGGGAATGCTGTTGAGAGTAGAGAGTATGAAGGAGGTAGGGTTTCTCCAGGGTCTCGAGCACAGGAGTTTGATACTCACTTAGGTAAGTGGGGTTTGCAGTATGTGTTTGTTGTTTCAAACCTGTATTCCTCTTGGTCTTTTTTCTACTGATAAGATACACTGTTGGTTGGAGAAGGCTGCTTAGCCATTCGATTTAGTATGGCCACAGCCTTCCAGGAGGGAGAAGACTTGGGTATGGGGTCCCGGGAGAGGGGCCGGGGAGCTGCAGGCGCCGGGGGCTGGGACCCAGGGACAAGCTTGGGAGCTCAGAGGGGTGCGCTGGCAAGGGCTGGAGCGCAACCCCCGTGTGCAGGCTCCGAGCAGTGACACTGTGGCCACCTTTGCTATTTTTATTAAAATCATAAGTGGTGCTTTGTGAATGCATAAAAAAGAGACCCTGGAGAATGCAGAGTATTAAAATGTCTAGTTTTGGGTTGTAATTTATTAGAGTATTTTTCTGAAGAGAAGTCAGTTGTTTTTTCAGGTGTCTGGTTTATTTGGGACCTTGAAAGGAAAAATTCTTTTATAAAATGAAACCTTATTACTGCGTACAGTGCTGGGACAGATGTTGTATGTTGTCGTGTTGCTCTCATTGGAAAGCAAACATAAATATAGCTACAGCAGTGTTAAATGCTGTGACTAACCTAAGATACTCTATTACCTACTGTTTAAGATTTTATGCAGCCAAGCATGTCATCTTCTGCTGAAAGAACGTTTGCTACAATTTTATTTTAGTAATCGGCAAGGGGTTGTAAGTGTACATGACAAATGGATTGCTACCTGCAGTATTATGAAGAAAATTGTAAGAAAATCTTGATGATGTTTTCTTCTCCTTTCGTACTGAAGAAGTCCTGTGGAAAATTGTCCGTGGACCCTTCTTGTGTATTTTTCTCCCTCCACTCTATACCTGTATGCGTGTATCTCTATGAGGAAAAAAAAAAATCCCCTGAAAAATATCTTTATTTCATTTTCCTCGGTTTAATTGCTGGTTAGTTTAAAAGTAAGAGGACTATCAGGTCTTATGTTTTCGTGTTTTTCCCTTTCTATTTCACCACCTGAATAGCTAGTCTATGCTTCTCTTTGTATTAAATAGAGGTTTTTTCTTGTTTTACTCTAAGTAGATACAATGTCTTCTTCCCTGGCTGTGGAGGTTACCATGTAGGTGACCTCTCCTTTTTAATTTGCAAGCAAAACAAACTTTGTGTGAGCATAGTCAAGTATGCTTTTTCTGATTGCAGTTTATTTTTTTTTAAAAAAACCAGCATGAACCTTTTAGAAAGCTGCCTTAAGTATGAATATACTTATCTTGGCTCATGTGATAGCTAAATGGAAGCTGACAGGGCTCTTTGGAAACCACTTGTGTATCTGTAGTTAGCAGGAGTGCCAGAATTACAGCCAACTTGACCACAGTGACATGTTTTGTGTATGTTAGGGCATGTGAATGAAGCATGCTACCAGGTTAATTTTCCCAAACTGGGAGCTGATTTTACAGTCAACTCATTTCTTTGCTTCAGTCTTTTTGAGTTTCCTTTTTAATTCTGTGGGTTAGCGTCAATACACGTAGGAGGACATTTTCTTTGGATCCCGCGCTAAATTATTCTGAACTGTGTAGAAGCCCTGACGGTGAGAGGAGTTGAATGTCTGTCTCCTCATCTATCCTGTTAATGGGCTTTTCACTGTGTATTTTTGCACCTAGTTGAAGCAGGGATATTAGTCTTCCAATTACTGTTCAAGCTCTTTGACTGTGCTGATGAGCAGTTACGCAACATGGCTGAGTTGCTTCCCTTTTCCCAAGAGTGGGCAAGTAAGACAGGACAAGTATTTGCTTCTACGTGCAAGTTAACTCTTCAACTGAAATTCGGAGCTCAGGCTACGGATACACTGAACAGGTCCCTGATAAGAGAGGATGAGAGGCTGCTAGCTATTAGAGAATGGATGCTGCGTGCCAGCACGGTGTCAGGAGAGCTGGATTTCAGTCGGGTGCTTCTGAAATGTTGAGTGCAAATTCACGTGGCATTTTAATTTTTCATCCATTGTAGGAAGTGGTGAATTTTTTTTTAATTTATTTAAGGTTAATCAGCCCAAATGGCACTGATTGTTCTAGCGTAGTGCTTAAACAAATACATGAACCCTCCTCATGTGTGGGCTTGTTACTGTGCTGCTCGGTGCCCCAGTGATCTGCCCTACCAGCTTCCAGCATCTGTTTCTCCTTCAGGGACCTCCACCATGCCTGTGCTGCTGCCCTTTGAACATGGAGCAGCTTTGCCAGGTTTATCAGCAAAAGCATCTCCAAATGAGGCATCTGTGTCTGGTAGGATGCTGGGGGATGCACTGCCAGGTGGTAATTACCAGAGCCGAGGGCTGCCAGGGCTTGGTCTATGTACCTAAATCACAGAATGACTCCAAGTCATCCAGCTGTGGTGCATCACTGGCTTCTTTTGATGCTTAATTGCATTGCCCTCCTTCTGCTCTTTCCTACGACAATAATACACATCTTCTGTGTGATCCTTTCTAAGAAAAGTTAGGCTAGGATTGTCTTCTCTCTTTGGGGGTTTGTCCTGTTGATGAAAAGCAAAGGATGGCAATTAAAATCGTGGAACTTGTCTAGCTCTGAGGGAAGGCTCTCCTTCCAGTATGAGATGACCAGCAAGCTCTGGCTGATCCAGCTGTGCCAATTTTAGGAAGTTTCCATTTCTGTTTGCCACCTGCCCCTTTGGCAGAGGTTACCGCTCCTGCAGCTGGGTCAGCGGCATGGACGTGGGCATGCACGCCTGCATCGGGTGCTGGAGAACTGATTTGGTGTGCGTGCACGTGTTAGCTCCCTGCCTGGATGAGCAACCCCAGCAGCTGTGAGGCGTTGCAAGTGCTGTGCAGCGCGGTGGGATCAGGGGAGGGTGGGTTCAGCCTCTCGGCGATAGCCCTGTGGTTATGCTGGATTAGCTGTAGTACACAGCTGCATCCTAAGACTGCATTTTGGCACGTGCACGGAGGCTTTGCACTTCTAATTGATTTCCCTCACTTTCTTGCCTGCTTCGTGTAAGTGTGACCTAGAACATGGAGTGCCAAGGCTGATGCAGTGCTCCTTGCGCTGCAAGCAGTTTTATGTATTATTACAGGGTATGAATTTAGTTTCCTTTTTTTAATTATGAGATTTTTCATCTTGGGTTGAGTGATTTCGATTTCCGGCTGCTTACAAATGGTTTAGGATGTAGTAGGATCTTGGAAGAGACCAGTTCATATGCATAAACAAGGAAGAAAGAGGAGGTGGATCCTGCTTCTAGTGCTGGTGGATCATCTTCAGGTATTTCTGCATGACTATGTGGTTAGAAAGAAAAGCACCGTGTATTTGTGTGATTGTTGTAAAGTTTGCTGTCTTTTTCTTTGGTATGCCAAATTGTGCAAGACAGAGAGGGCTGTTCAACTCCAGACTTTATTTTTTTTAGGTGTTATATAGATTTGCTGGCTGTATTTTGATAACAAAATTGACTTCTGAAGCTATATCAGAAATGTACCAGTTCTATGGACTGGTGAGATAGCATTAACTGTCATTTTTAATTTTTTTTTTTTTTTAAAGGCTTTTAAGTCTTATTCTTTCCTTCATAGTTTTCAGAGAACCTCATTTATTTGTAGTTCCGAAAGTTTTCTCTTCTCTAGGAATTAAACACAAAAGAAAACAGTCTAGTTTTGTTGTTTCTTTAAAATTGTTGTTTACATAGTATTTGTAGCCTCTCTGCATTTATTTATTACAATGAAACAGAAAATAATACTTGAATTAATGGTCCATTACAAAAGCAGTACTAAGTTAGGGAAGTAAATCAGAGGAGTATATGCATTGCAAGGGGTGGTATTTTGAACTAATAATCTGGAATAGAACAGCACTGTCTTGTTTTAAAGGAAGTGTGGTTCTGCAGCCAGCCCTCTATACATCTGCTGCTGAAAAGGGCTATGTTTATAACATCAACAGAGTGGATTTAGAGGATCAAAACGTGTTCCATGGTAAAAGTGACCTGGAAAGAAACTTTTTCATGCAGTTTCATGTTGTCACTGTTTTTCATTCATTACACACGCACACATCCTTGGCTGAGATGTTCTTTTGTCTTGTTTGTTGGTTTCAGAAGCTTCCTGGCTTTTCCGTAAGAATTATTTAGTGTCCCAGATCTGGCAATTATGAGCTTCTCAAGCTATCGGCACGGGAGCAGAGGGGCGAACCTCCAGGCAGAAACTTGGTGCAAATAGCACTAAAGCAGCTGCAGACAAAAGGGCAGGCTGTGCATTTGATAACATAAGAATTGAGTGCACTGGGATTGAAATGTAGGCATATGAAAGGTGACAAATTTAGCCCAGGGTAAACTTGCCTTTGGGAGAGAGCTCAGTCCCTAGTAAGTGTCATGTGTTCACAGCTTTTAAATCAGGGCAGCTTGACTTGGCACAGATTAACCCTTTTGTGAATCCCTATCCTCAGTCTCTGCAACCCATATACATTCGGGTTTCTCTGGCCATGTTATCCGTTTCCAATTGAAAAAAAAATAAATCTGAGAGCAATGTTGAAGGTATGGTGCATTTCTCCTGGATTTCCAGGCCTGTGGTGGTCCAGATGAAACTATGTCTCTGAAGAGGATGCTGAACATCTGGAGATCATGCTCACGTCTACTCTAGGTATACATAAACTCAATAGCTGGAGTCAAACCATGGCTTGCATGAGCTGCATGTTTACAGTCAGGAAGCCTAACGTGTCTCAAGTGTGTTGGCTTAGCGAGCATAAGCAGAGCAGCTATCATTTGTAGCCAGTACTGCAGCCCAGGCTTTCCAGAAGCATTGGACTTGCTGTGTATAGGTTTATTCTTTCTTGTTTCTATATAGGACAAATCTTCCAAAGCCACAATTGAAGAGGCTGATCAGCCTTAGCCTAATTTCTCTTCTTGAAAGTTCTTTTTCAGTATCTGCGTGTTGCCAACAAGTAGCAACTTCAGACAGTTTAAATAAAGATCACTGTCCTTACCGATGAAGGTTTGTGTGGGATGTTGGAGTCTTTGGATTGGTAATGCAGCCTTTCTGAAGCAAAAAAGTGGGAAAGACTGGAAATTGAGTGCAGAGGAAGAATTCGCATGTTAGTCCTCAAAATTGCATTACCTTGACATTTGTCACTTCTGTAGTGTTTTTGCTTTACATTAAAACCTCTTTCCAGTTTGATTGCAGGGAAGTGTCTGCTTCACGTTCCCCTAACCTGCAGTGATACCCAGATTATGAGAGCCAAGGCTTAGCCCTATCTGGTTGTGTCTTACATCACATCTCCATTTGGTGACCTCACTTTTTCAGGGTTGCTATGCCTGTTCGTTTGTGGTGGCCCTGCACTGGCCCTGTGCAGGGGTCCTGGAAGCCTGTGGTCTACAGGCTTTGACCCCTTTGGAGGGAGCATTATTAAGTACCAGTGTTTCTAGATAGCTGTGATTCATTCAGCACATGGTTTATAGTGACACAATCGTTACAACCAGGGTCAGATCATAAATTGTGAACCTTAAGGAGGAGGAGAAGGTTGTGTTTTCCTAGCTAATTTACTGGGATTCAGAAACTTTATAGAATTAATTGATTTGTGCCACGAGTGGGTCAATGATGGACTTTGAAAGCTCTTATGGATTTTCATGTGGCTCCAGGAAAAGTGACACTGCCCCCCCTACCACTGTTGCATATTTTAAAGCAAAATGCTTCAGACTTTTTATTAGCAGCCACAACAGACGCTCAGTTTCTGAAACTGCTCTGAGGCATCGGACTGGGGAGCTGAAGTTACAGGCCACGTGCTGATATTGTTGGATGAAGCACTGTGGTCTTTGTCATGCAAAGAGTTGGTGTAAGGATATATTAATATTAATTTAAAACCCTGGTATTTGGCATCTTTTCTTCAAAGGGTTATACCTACTTGCTTCTGTCGTCTGCATTTTTAAATTAGGGTCTTAATCACATGTGCGTGTATGGTAATAGCTTCTAGGGTGGGTGTGGCCTCATGAAAAATGTACTTTATAATTATGATAATATGATCATTTGAGGTGAAAAGCCAGTTTTTATTTTTTTCTTTTAAATGCATTGCATGGTGAGCATCCTTGCTTTTTTAGCTTGAGCAAAGTAATGTCTTCTGGAGCTTCTTTACTCAGCCTGGAGTAGATGTCAGCAGAGCGTCCTGTTGTTTTTGTCTCCCTTGACTGCTGCTTTAGGAGAAATCTATACCCGAGGACAGAAGACCTCTTTATTTCTCATCTAATTTATGACCAAGGGGAAAGTAGTGGCCCTTTAAGAATTGGTGGGAGCTCTGCAATGCAACTGGATTTGAAAAGTCAAAATTCCACCCCAGACACATTGACATGGATGCTTTCTTCTCCTTGTCTTCATTTCTTTGTGCACTTGCTGTGTGAGAAATGCTGGGATTTAGGAAGGGGAGAGAGGAGACATCTGTATCCAGTCTGCAAGAAAATAAAAAATGGTAGCGTAGACAAATTGAGTGATCAGAGGACCCTGGTGCAGAAGAAATGGAAGATAAAACAAGGCTGGGGGAGGTGTTTCAGTGTTGCAATTGTAGTGGGAGGTTTTGGGTTTTGATGTCTATGCTTTACTGACATCATTAATGCTCTCATCTGAATAATAAAGTTAATAGTCCAATAATACTTATGCTTGTGCGTGGGCAGAGTTCAAATCTTCAATGTACCTGATGTTCTGTTGGGTGCAATTTTCTGCAAACCTGCTAACAAGACTGTGATCATTTATTTGTGGTGTGTTTGGGAGCTTATCTGTGTAATTCAAAAACTTTACAGTGATTTTTTTTTTTTTTTAAAGTCCTAATTTTACTTGTACGAAACTTCTACGTTGATGTAAGTGTCAAAACTCAACAAAAGGAAAAGAAAACATTTAGAACTTTAAGGAACGAAAGATCTTGAGAAGAGATGATAAACAATAAGTGGGTTGACAAGCCGTGATTATATACATAGATCAGCCATTTAGGCAGCACAATTGAATGATATTTTCCTTTCTGACTTGCGTGAGGAGACCAGCAAAATTGACTGAATCGAGGTGAGTTTATTTAAGTAGTTGACGGACAATGTGTAACTCCAGCAATAGTTAATCAATGTTACTGTGAACTTAATTAGGCAAAGGATGATAGTCACATTAGAAGCAAATTTAGTTGGGCTGGTGCATATATATTAATACCGTACTTTATAACTGGCATAAACTTAAAATTGCACTTGCAAGCCTTTCTCTTACAAACTAAACTTAGATGGACTGTCCTTTAACCAAACTAAAACTTCACTTGTGAGATCTTGCACTACCTAAACTAAGTATCAAAATCCCATCTGAAGTTAATAGGTGACAAGGAAAGGCAACAGTAGCAACTGGGTGGAGTCCACCCCAAAAAACTGAACATTTGTAGTAGTTTTTTGAAGGATAAGCACTTGTACGTTATTGTGAAATATGGTTACCAACATTTGGGTTTGGTTTTGCAGTAAAAAAAAAAACCCATTCACCAACATTAAGAATCAAAGAAACCACAACTTAAAACAAAAAGGAAATAACAGCAATACTTCTTTGAGATGGTTCAAGACAATTTTAGCATGGATTTTATCTTACTTACATTGGCTTTGAAGCCGTGATGATAACATGCTGGGGTTAAAGTTGTGTTTAAGGGTGTCTCTGTAGTAGGCTGAAGGCCTTTGGGGTTTTGGTTTTTGTTTTTTTTTTTTTAGGAACTGCCCACCTTAAGGACACAATAAAGACACAAATTGTGTGTGTAAACACCCTGTGTCAGAGTTGAAAAGGTAAAGCATGAAAAGATACAATGTGAAAAATTCTATGATGTGTTGAATTTCAGCTGAAGGCTTCCCAGCTTTATGAAAAGCAGTACATCTCCAGTGGTAGGAGATCAAGTGGGTTTTCAGCCATGCTAGGTAGAGGTAGAGATAATAGGTAGAGATAATAGGCCTGAGGATCCTGTGCTTAAAGGCATCCTGGCTTCTTAAAGTTTTGTCTGTATTAATTTTTCTCTCTGTTTTCATCACTAGTGGAGCTGTGTTGATGGCAAGAGCATGGTAGTGCTTGGGAAAACAGAAGCCTAGAAAGGGTGTGCTGTAAACTGCATCTGTGCTTCAGTCAGGATACCTTCTGAGTTGTCATAGAATAGAATAGACTTTTAAAAGACTTCAGAATGGAATAGAATAATTTAGGTGGGAAAGACCTTTATGATCATCGAGTCCAACCGTAAGTAAACCTAGCTCTGCCAAGTCCACCACTAAACCATGTCCCCAAGCACCACATCTACAAGCCTTTTAAATACCTCCAGGGATGGGGACTCAACCACTTCCCTGGGCAGCCTGTTCCAGTGCTTGACTACACTTTCAAAGACGAAATTTTTCCTAATATGCAATCTAAACCTGCCCTGGCACAACTTGAGGCTCTTTCCGCTTGTCCTATTGCTTGTTACTTGGCAGAAGAGACCAACCCCCACCTCACTACAACCTCTTCAGGTAGTTGTAGAGAGTGATAAGGTCTCCCCTCAGCCTCCTCTTCTCCAGGCTAAACACCCCCAGCTTCCTCAGCCACTCCTCATAGGACTTGTGCCCTAGACCCTTCACCAGCATTGTTGCCCTTCTTTGGACACGCTCTAGCACCTCGATGTCCTTCTTGTAGTGAGGGACCCAAAACTGAACACAGGATTCGAGGTGTGGCCTCACCAGTGCTGAGTACAGGGGCACTATCACCTCCCTGGTCCTGCTGGCCACACTATTCCTGATACAAGCCAGGATGCCATTGGCCCTCTTGGCCACCTGGGCACACTGCTGGCTCATATTCAACCAGCTGTTGACCAATATCCCCAGGTCCTTTTCTGCTGGGTAGCTCTCCAGCCACTCTTCCCCAAGCCTGTAGCGTTGCATGGGGTTGTTGTGACCGAAGTGCAGGCACTTGGCCTTGTTGAACCTTATCCAATTGGCCTCGGCCCATCGATCCAGCCTGTCCAGATCCCTCTGTAGAGCCTTCCTGCCCTCCAACAGATCAACCTTCCAGCCCAACTTGGTGTTGTCTGCAAAGTTACTGAGGGTGCACTTGATGCCCTCATCCAGATCATTGATACAGACATTCAACAGAACTGGCCCCAATACTGAGCCCTGGGGAACACCACTGGTGGCCAGCCACCAGCTGCATTTAACTCTATTCACTACCACGCTTTGGGCCCGGCCATCCAGCCAGTTTTTTACCCAACGAAGAGTACGCCTGTCCAAGCCGTGAGCAGCCAGCTTCTCCAGGAGAATGCTGTGGGAAATGGTGTCAAAGGCCTTACTAAAGTCCAGGTAGACAACATCCACAGCCTTTCCCTCATCCACTAAGCGAGTCACCTTGTCATAGAAGGAGATCAGGTTAGTCAAGCAGGACCTGCCTTTCATCCCCCCGGTTGTCCTGTACGTGCCGTGTGGTGGCACTCAAGATGATCTGCTCCATAACCTTCCCCGGCACTGAGGTCAGGCTGACAGGCCTGTAGTTCCCTGATCCTCCTTCCGGCCCTTCTTGTAGAGGGGCATCACATTTGCTAACCTTTAGTCAACTGGGACCTCCTCAATCTTATTCAAGGAAGCCTTAAAACTCCTTAAAACCAGGATAACTTACAGTAGTGTGTGGAGCTCAGTCTAGCCTGAAAGACCTGCCGGTGGGATGGGGAAGTTGTTAGGCAGTTAGCTCACCTAGAGCACCATGTTCCTGTGGCTCTGCTGCTGTTGGTAGCTGGGCCGTATTGCTGCTAAGCTGGCCCAGGGTTATTGTGATCACACATTTGCTTGCAGAAGACGCTGATTTAGGCTGTGGTGGGCCCATCCGGTGGTTCAGTGCTGGCAGCACGTGGGGCTTGGACTATGGGGGGAGCTGGTCTCACCTTGCCTGAGGTGCAGTGCAAACCCTGCTAAGCCAGGTGGGTGCTTTCCTTCTCTTCTTATCTGTGGCCCTGTACCAACATCTCCTCTGTTAGGAATTTCTTTAAAAACAAAACATTGATCTCAGTTACAGTTTTTGAATCTGTGTTCTTTCTACCCAGCGTGATTTTTAGGGTGCGTGCTTGAGATTGTAGCCTGGCTTGCAGGAAGTGGATGCCAGCTCCCAAAGTGGGGAGATTGTGCCACCAGCTCCCAGGGGCTGCTCAGCCCAGCCAGAGCTGCTGCTCCTCACACTGCTCCACGAGCCCTCCATGCCTCGCAGAAAAAAAACTCTGGAGAGGGGGTTGACTTGGTCAGTGGAAGAGCTTAAGCAGTTCCAGAATGGACAGGGGAAAGACTTGGCTAAGAGGAACCAAAGGCTTGGCTGGCTGGAGAACGGGGCAGAGTTGCCTGCAAACCTACCATCTAAACAGAGCAAAGGCTCTTCTCAGGTTTACTTTCCTTTTTGGCAGACTGCACCTCCGTAGTGAAAATTAAGAGAACCTGCAAATTGAAGAGCTTATAAATCAGGATTCTAGATAAAATGATAAAGCCCAGAAGGATCTAGTTAGCTTTACACTTTCGTAGCTTGCACTGACAAGCTGAGTCAGTTGTTCAAGTTCACAGTAGTGAAGTAACCTTTTAAAAGCTTTCTTCTTTGAGATTCTTGTGTTCTGAAATGAACAGTGATTGAGGAGCATCAAGCATGTGGCTCAGTGCTTACAAAACCAAAATTTACCCATGAAATTGTTCTGAGAAACAGTTTGACTTAGAAGACGTTTGCGTCAGAATCTCATGAAGGTTTTTTGGGGAAGCAGGCTGAATTTTTTTCGGTTTTTTTTCAGAGGCAAAGGTAGTTTACAAACTATTGGAGTCTTCTGCATAGCTAGGAGCTGACTCCTTACTGAGTGTTGGTTAACAAGTATAACAGTTGTTGTACTTGACTTCTAAGTTTGAAGAGCAGAATTATTTGTTGCTTTTGCATTCAGTGGGTTGTAATTTCCGTTTTTTAGGAAGTCAAATTTCCATTTGGCTGTTAGAAATTGTTGTTCTTGTCAGATAAATAGGGATATTTCATTATTCCATGCATTTTGTCAGGTTAATGTACTGTATAAGAAGCTGTACAAGTAAAACACAGGCAATATTAGTGTGATGCATTTAAGTAAGGATCCTCGCAAAACCAGAAAGTATTAAAATAGCTTTTTTTTATTGGACAGGAGCATATTCCTTTTTAATAATGAACAGCATTAGATAATTAACATCATATGACTTTTAAAAATCAATACAAAGAAGAATAATCCTTCATCAACCGTTACTTAGTGGTTTTTGCCCAGTGCACGCAGCTTGTACTTCTTAGGCAGACAAGACAGCGTGCATGTTAGGAGTGGGGTGAATGCAAGTATTTTTTTGCAGGATGTCATAGGCAAAATTGCTTTCCTGGAATGTGGCAATTCCTGAATTTCCGTCTAAGGGGAAGCCAGATGCAATCAGCTGTGTCACTGCCCGAAGCCGACCTCGCCTCCGGGTTTCCTGCCTACAGCTCTCCCTGTGCTAGATACAGAGTGGGAGCAGGGGGAGGGACTGCGAGCCGGGATTTATCATCTGGTGCAGGATTTTGTAAGAAAGAAATCCATCCAGCAATGTGCACCTGCATGACGGGGGAGTGGGGACATTGTTCACACCTCCGTTATTTGGCTGCCCTGGCTGTAGGGGTCAAGTGCCTGACAGAGCAGCTTTTGTGTGTTTTCCCCAGGAGATGCTAGCTGCTAATCAGCTGAGGTCCTGGGTGGGTGGTCAGCACCGGGTAAGCCAACAGAGGGTGCCTCAGCCATCTTCAGCTCCCACCACTTAAATAATCAAGTGTGGGAGCTATGGGAAAGGAGTTGGATGCGGGGATGGGAATGGGCAGTGAAAAGGAGGTCCCTTCCAGTGCAGGGACAGGGGAATAGTTTGTTCTCCCTGCTTCTGGAAGGTGTTTTAAAGCTCTGAAATAAAAGATTTCTTTAGCTGAGGGGAAATGTGATACACTAGAAATAAAATAACTGTAAAGGAGATCATCTTATAAAATGTAAAACAGTATAACAAAAAATGTGAATTTGGGGGTTGGGAGCATAGTGGTGGTTTTTAAGGACTTTAAACGACCAAGCGGCTGGTTCCAGCACTTAAGCACCATTCCTCTCTTGAAAGATTGATGGTCTTAAGATATCAAAATATAAAAAGATGAAGGCTTGCAGCGCACCTCAGGTGATTAAGGATGGAGTGGCTGTCACAGTCATGTTAGTTCCAGTGGGTACTTTGTATTTCACAGATGATAGAGATGGAAAAAGGGTCCTGTGGGGAAGCACAAGGAGGAAGAGGAAACCTGGGTGCACCTGAGGACTGCAGTGAGGCTCCTGAAGTGATGCAGAGGAGCAGATCTTGAGTAATCCCCTCTGGACCTAATGGGGAAGAGGGTTTTGTCTTGCACCTGTAACAGTGGTTTCTTTGGTAAAAAGTTGCCTTGGCTTGGAGGTTTTCACAACTCTCCACTCATCAATTTGGTTTTCTGTTTCAATTTGTATATGCCATGGAGAGGACAAAAAAGACTTAATTCTACAGATTTATTAATCTCACATCTTTCTCTGGCCCTTAGCTCTCGGGGCTGTCCAAGGTCAATGTTATTGAGACTGCGGTTTATGGCAGTGGGTATTGAGGAAAATGATTTTACTGTGCTTATTTATTTTATTTTAATATTAAGTGGAGCTAAGTGCTATGCACTATACTAATTGAATCTTCATTTAATTGTTGATAACTAAAAGCAAATACAAATGGTTATAGAAGAGTTTCTTATAAAAGGCTTGCATTATGGATCAAATTGCGTTTCCTCTGTTCCTGAAGTTTTTTGTTTTGTTTCCTGGTCTTTAAAATTTTGCATTACGGTTGCGTGTGACATACTTGCAAAGAGAGCAGCCCCGTCACCAAGGAACACTGCGAAATGTTTAATCTGGCATTTCTAAGTGATGAAATTAAAGAAGATAAGAATAAAAGCACTGCAATAGCAAAATCTATTTCCAGCTGCTTCCGCATAGAAACAGCGTCATACGCAGCACACCAAAATGCTTCCAGTCTTACCTGCTGTCCGTAAACCCAGCAGGAGGCTCCATGTAGGAAGAGGGAAGGTGTATGGATGTTTCTTACTCTTAACACCAGGGACAGGTAGTGGAAGGGTTTTTCTAAAGGGTGCCTGTATGCGCTTTTTATGATGGAGAGAAGTAATGCGAGAGCTTAAAAAATGGTTGCACAGAAGATGCTGGAGCCCAGGGTCCTTCAAATTACAAGTCAACTGAATGTTTTCAACCTATTATTTAGCTGAGTATCGAGGACTAGAACATCGTAAAAGGCTGGTATGTGGGGAAGGTATCCAGCTGTGGTGCTTTGTAACCTGAATCGGGGCAGTGAATCTGTGTAATGGCTGTATACAGAGGAGAGCAAAAGTGAAAAAAGGGAAAAAATCTGAAATAAAGGTGTATTAGCACTAATGTCCTAGTGACCTATTTATGGGTAACGTAGATGCAGAGAAGGAAAAACTCCTTTGGGGTTATATGCCTCATTGATGAGTTAGAAATGAATGTATGTGGTTCAGCCGACACCTCTCCCGCTCCCCTCCTCTACCCTGCTGCGGTCAGCCCAGGCTGGTTCCAGTGCCACAGGGGGAACTTTGTATTGGTGAAATGCTGCTTGCTGCTCTCTGTTTCCTATTTTTATGGCTCAGAGCAGACTTAAATAACACGGTAGTTAGGTCTTCTGGTATTTAGTGCTTTATAGCACTAGGGATTTTTGTTGTTGGGAATTGTGCAGTGGTAAGAGGAACAGTGAAGAAGTTTTGCACTCTGATGGGGGTTGTCCAACACAGAGCATTTAAGCTGAGACATCTCTCAAAAAGCCATGAAAATCTGTTCGATGACTGACTGGTTGGAAGAACAAGGGAGCCCTGCGCGCGTACGCAAAAGATGGCTGCCCCTCCACAAGCAGCTCTGTGGTTAATGGAAATGATAGGTTATGAGACAAAATTGTTGAGTGTGAGTATGGTCTCTGAATGAGGGGAGTCCCAGTCTGCACCGCCGGTGCGACCACATCACAAGCTGCTTCTTCAAGTGACAGGGGCTGGCAGTTGGGGTGCCCATGGCTCCTGTTGCTGCCATCAGCAGTGTCTGGCCAAAGGTGAACCCCTGTCTCAGCATCTTCCGAAATCCCACCTTGACTGGAATATCTGGGTCGTTTGCACATTGCAGACAGGGCTATAGCAAGTGTTTATATTTATTTGTGCTCCAGGTCTTAAAGAAGCACAGTTTGATTCATGTGTCCTTTACAGACAGTTCACAGGGCTAGGACACTGCCTAAAGGTGATAGTAGTAGTGTTGTTATAGCTGTTGAAGGAGCTAATGAACAAATTTGGTTTAGACAGGAGATTTTGGTTTGACGATAAGCCTCCGAGCTACGTTGTTTCCTCTCTTACTCCAGAACTAGGAGCCATTTACTCCAAGCCTCTCTTTCAAACTTTGCAACTTCATTTTGCCCTTTTGTTTTAGGCAGATCTCTTAGCGTGTCCATGCCTCAGTTTTTGTCAGTTTTAAAATGAGCATAGTTTTTTTTAACTGTCTTCCAGGGAGGACTTGTTCATTGTTGCCGCTGAAGTAGAAACTGCTTTGCATATCGGAACAGCTCTCCAATGGCTAAATAAGCATTTCTATTAAAAGGGTCCTCTCTTAACTTAAGACTGAAAGGGACATTTGAATGAAGCACTCCATTGTGCCATCTTGTGGTGTCCCCTGCCATGTTCCGTAAATTAATTTGAAAGGTTCTCCTCCTCCTCTCCTCCTCTCCTCCTCAAGCACAGCAGATTTATTGCCAGCAGTTCTGATATCTGACCCCACTTTTTTGTAAAAAAAACCCCACATTTCAGCTAAAAACTGTTCTCCATACCATCCTTTGCTGTCCAGAAAATATGGAACATGGTAGGCCATACACATCATGCTTGAGTTTTTAATGCATTATGACGGTAGTAAGGACCAGTGAAAACGGGTGCTCCGTACAGCGTGCCGGTGGCAGGGCAGAGGGCAGGCAGGCATGCTCTCTGTCTGCGGCTCCAGCGAGGGGACCTTGTTGAGGAAGCTGTGGTTGACTTCAGGAATGATCACAGAGAAACATGCAGCAGAGCAGTCCTTCGTGGGGATGGCCGAGGTTGTTACTTGCGCTGCAGAGCTTGCCTCAGTCTTGGGCAGGAGAGAATTGTACTGATGCAAATAACGGCTTCCCTTGCTGCTGAGAGTCTGCTCTGGGGCGTGTTTTGCGTAGGTGTTTGGCTGGCCGCACAGGCACTGACAACTTTAGGCAAGCCTGGGACCGTGTTCAACTTGGCGAAGGTCAGCTGAGGGAGGGAGAAATTCTGGTTTTTATGTCTCAGTGCCAAGAACTGAATGGCACTAACCCTTTCCCAGGATCTTCCCCAGTTACGAAAGACTGCTTTAGTGCTGGTGGATAAATAAGTAGGCGTTTGGAACAAGAGTGAATAAGGTTTGTCAATGGTTTTATCATAGATGACACTTTTACAGTAGCTGAGACCAAATGATCAGAGTCAAATTTGGCCTCAGACAACTGAGAGGGCTGTGGGTGAAGGTGGTGGTGCTGTGAGCCCTTAGGTTGGGGCTGAAGCAAGCCACTTTGCTGCTTTCAGCACTCTGCAGAGAAACCCACGGTATGTCAAGTGATACCACCATCTCGTTCTCTACAATTGCCTGAAAGGAGGCTGTAGCCAGGTGGGGGTCGGTCTCTTCTCCCAAGTAACAAGCGATAGGACAAGAGGAAATGGCCTCAAGTTGCGCCAGGGGAGGTTTAGATTGGATACTAGGTAAAATTTCTTCACCAAAAGGGTTATCAAGCATAGGAACAGGCTGCCCAGGGAAGTGGTTGAGTCCCCACCCCTGGAGGTATTTAAAAGACGTGTAGATGTGGCACTGAAGGACATGGTTTAGTGGTGGACTTGGCAGTGTTACGTTTACTGTTGGCCTCGACGATCTTAAAGGTCTTTTCCAACCTAAGCGACTCTATGATTCTATTTCAGAAGCAGCATACGTGTTCGTGTTCTGCCTTGAGCTAATTAGCCCTCCAAAAAGACCTCCGGGATGTCAGCTAGCCTCTTTGTGTAGGGAGGCTCAGTGCTTTTAACAGAGACCGCCTCGCTCGAAACCAGCTCTAATATCTCTAACATGGTGCTGAAAGGGGCCTTTTATCTAATCGAAGTCCGGTCGCTTCAGGATGGAGCATTTACAACATCAGGCATGCAACCCAGGAAATGAACCATCCATCCTAGGGGGACTCAGACAGACTGGATGCTCTAACGTGTATTGATTCATCCATATTTTAACAAAACAAAAACTGTATTAGTGCTGCTGCTGTGCCTCATGGTATTATGTGTACATTAGATATTGAATCAGTAGTACTAATGGAAAACTTATGATAGAAATCATAAAGCAATAAGTATGGAAACTTAAAAAATAGTGAAGATATTTGGTATAATAATGGTAATGAATAATGATGAAAGTAAAGATGGTATAACTAAGAGGTATATAAAGAAAAGTGCTTGTCTTCTGGACTTCAAAGAATTCTCAGAATAATGGTTATCTAAATAACAAAACCTGTCACAAATGCTTCTTTCCTCAAGTAAATGGTAACAGAAGAGACCAAAGCAGTTTGAGGCTGACAAAATGGCAAATGCTGGGAGGAAAAGAAACTATGGTGGAAGAAAAGGATCAGAAAGTGTATTTTTAAGAGGTAAAACTGCAACAGTTGATCAAAAAAGTGCCAAGCCTTTTTTTTTTTTTTTTTTATATCTGTGTCAATGAGTTTTCAGCAAGAGAAAAACATTTGGCTAATCCATCATTATTTTGAGATTTCAGCACAGGGAAGTTAGACAACATCTGTGCTAGCAAGTGGAGCGAGCATCACGCGACTTCCTAGGACCCATGAAGTGCTGGGGGGGGGTTTCGTCTTGTTTTATTTTGTCATGAAGACGTGTATGCTTACTGTGTTTTCCAGAACTCGCTGTCCCTGGGCATTTTAAAAAAGGGTATGGATTTCTAAAAGATTTCTTTCATTTGCTTGTGAATTTGAAACCGTTTTAAATATAGATAAGGTGGCTTGAGTTGGTGTGGTCTGCCTGGCAAAATAGATGCAGTTAGCACTGAGCTGTGTTGCTGAAATGATCTTCCCGAGACTGTCTGCCATGTAGGGTGGCTGGGTCAACCCAGTGCAGCCCTGTTAATTTAACTTACAGCGCCATAACGGGGAATAAGGCTAGGATTTGACAATAAATCACGAAATGCATCTGTATATTTATGTTTTGTTGATATACTCACTGAGGATCTGTGTTCATATTAGTCTTACTGAGAGAAATTATTTATTCTCGTAAATAGAAGGTGACCTCGTAGGCCATGAGTCTCTGGAGAAATAATTTGCAGGGTATGTTTTTGGTGAACGTTTCCAAATTAATTTCCAGATTTTAGCTTGTTTCATATACATTGTGAGTGTAGAGAGTGTCATGGAATTTAGAGTGATAAAAACGATAGGAAATCATCAACTTGGATATCTGTGTGTGAGCAGGAGTCATTTAACATTCAAATGATAATCCTGTTTTGTGCTTGAAAAAAGGCAGAGTAGGAAGACAGACTGAAGCTAATGTAAACTAAATATAATTCTCCTTTATTGTCCCTTCCATGCAGCAGCAGCAGCAGCCAGGTTATATACCTCGTATAAAATTTGCCTTGATGTGCTTGCTGCCTTCACGTCAGTCACTTGCAAACCTTTTGGCTTACAGGTGTGTTAAAGTGTGGATCTGCTCCCAAGTCTCTCCCTTTACCCAGCATGTGCTTATCTTTTGATGCGATCTTTTAACTTTATTAATGATTAGATAGCTCTTGTGACCAAACAAAACGGTTATGGAGGAACGGGATTGTGACTTGTTGAGCTGAACACGTGAACGTTTTCTTATCAGAAGATAAGGTAGGTTATACACCGTGCCCAGCTGACGTTCCTGACGGGTTGCGAGTGAGGGAGCGCTCAGTTCAGAGTTGTCCCTGGGTAGGGCAGGGGAGAGACTCTTCCCAGTCTCTGGTTTTCAAAGTGCGTTTGACCATGACACTCCTCCTGTGCTCAAGGGTCCCTGGGTGCAAAATAAGTATAACGGTGGCAGAATCTTCTCCGTAAGATGCTTGAGAACTGCTAGAGAGTAACTGGTGGCTACTTTTGCTTTTTGTTTCTTTGTATGAAAGAAATCAAAAACTCCAGGAAATATAGAATCTGCCTATTCATAAAACCCTGCCCTCCTGGTTACTTCTGAAAGCCCCAGACAATTGGGCAATTAGGCACGTATGTACTCCTTATTCATGTCAGAGGAATGCAACAGAGGCCTGGGACTTCCTTCGCAAAAATAGCTCAGTGCTTTCAAAGGCGACTTGAACACCTCCGGTGCTTCTGCCTTTGGTGACAGCATCCTATTTAGCAGGGGACGGAATAGAGTGATACGTTATTTTAAGTAGTCTATAATACACGTTCTGTTGCCCTTGCAAGTACCAACAACCACGCAGAATCCTATTGACAGAGACACGGGTGAGCTGGTACCTTAACAGCCATTATTTGTGCACTGCAGCCTTATCGAGGAGAAGGAGGCCACTGAAAACTGTTCACTTTTCGCAGCTTATCCAACAAGTCTCAAGTTGATTTGGGGTAAAGGCTACTGTGTTGCTAAAAGTGAACAGAAATGGGGGTGTTAAAATGCAGATGTTGCATAAAATTTTGAAAAGATTGAAAAAAAAAATAATCGGCAGTAAACTAAAGCTGATCCTGTCAAAGGTCACAATGCATACTCATGGATTTTAGCAGCTAAAATTGTGATAAATGCCAAGGCTCCTCTTGTCCAATTCTGCCAATGTAAAAAAAAAAAATAAAAAAAAGATCTAGTCCTGCTGTTGTCAAGATGGGACGTTAATTTTGCAGTAGTAGTTGACCTTGTCTTCAGTTGACTTCATGTAAAAATCAAACTCTGGTTTGTGACAGTCTCAACTGTGAAAACTAGAAAGCTCAGTGTTGTTGGATTAGAGGACTCAGGCTTTTCTGTACCATTGCTCAAGAGTAGTTTCTTTACCGGCTGAGTGGGGAGTATCATCTTACAGCAGTCCTCTCCTTTGTATGTAAATGCATCTTCTTAAACTAAGTAGGTACTTCAGCTTTGTTGATTTTAGCAAGATCACTTTGGGAGCATTGGTACATCTACCACCGGAATATACGCTGACATGTGCTCTGCTGGAACATCCTTTTCCAACGTGATTGTGTTACAGCCTTCTGGTTACCTGGTTTGCATTTAACTTTGTTATTTGGACTGCTCATGTGTACTGTAACCATGTTAAAGGGACCCTGTCAATGCTCATAAAGTAGCTTGAACCCATATATGCAGGCAAATGTTTTATGACAGGACTGTGACATGATTTTCCTGTAACCAGCTGTCCCACTGTGGTAGCACACACACAAACACTGATCTCTCTAAAGTTGTAGGCCTCTACCTAGAAGGTAAATACGAAAAGCAGCTCTTCAAAAGCTGTCCTTTCCCCTGGCTCTCTCACTTCTGCGCCTGAGATGTGGTGACCAGAAGCAGATCAGGAGAAGCTGTTGCAGCTGCTCTGCCTCCTGCTCTGGAGGCATTTTGCTGGTGGTGCTGGTTCAGGGAGGAGAGTGCCTGATCACCTACCCCTGTTCAGAGCTGGGCAGCGGTGTGTAGGTGTGATGATGGGTAAGAGGGACGCTCTTCTTACTGATAGCGAAGCTTTTCTTGTCAGCACACAGGGGTGTGACTGAGGGTGTGATCCTCCCCAGAGGCTCCTAGGAGAGTGATGTGCATCTACTGTGGGTGGCTGCCCTGCGGAGATGGGTGAGGGAGGGGAAAGAATCAAGGTTTTATCACTGTGAGAGAGAGCTGCTGTGGGGCTGGGGAAACGCTGTTTGTGCAGTGGCAAAACCCCTCGGGTTGACCCTTCCCCTTTCTTTGCGTGCGGGATTGCAGAAGACGCACTTGTGATGGGCGCAGCTGGGAGGAGAGCAGGAGAGGCTGTTTCTCCCCCATGCGTGAGTGCACCGGGACGAGGTGGGTCTGTCTGACAGGGCCTGGATGTGCCAGCTGAGCGGCAGCGGTGGTGTGCCAGCCAGCGTGACGGGCCTTTGGGGAAGGGGTGAGCCTCAGAGGAGGCAATGGTTACTATTGCACAACAGTTTGGCTCTACATCCGTGATAACCAGGGCACTAGGTCTGATCACATCAACCCTGAAACAGTCTGCTAATATCCAACACTAGTACAGCATTCGTGCTCTTAGGTCTTAGCAAGACGTGGCTCAGCTGAGATACCAAAGCTGAAATCCAGTCTCCAAAGCGTTCGAACAGTGTTCGGAGCTGGGTTGCCTCCTCAGGCTGGTTCTCCCTCTCCGAGTGAGGAACACGTTTGGTGTCAACCTGCTCACCTGGAGATGGAAACTGACCGAGCAGAACGGAGTTCAGGAGGTCCCAGCTGTGTGAAAAGCTCTGCACATGCTGTGAGATTTTGATCCAGATATTTGGATTAAGTTTGTTTCATTTTTTTTGTCTGGAAAAAGATGGAGCCAGCAGTAGCTAATTCCATAAGCAGGTAAATCAAAAAAGCAATACTCTAGTTTTGCAAAATGAGTCATCCCTTTTGCAAGGCATAAAATCCATGAGTGGGAAGTGCTACTGGAGACTGGAGCAGTACTTTGATATATCATTATATTTTGATTGGCAATAGCTTCCGAAATACTTGTTTCGTTGTGTTTTGTCCCCAGAGTCACAGGTCTCACTAATCTAATTTTGTTTTTCCATTGTCCTTGCTGGAGAAGAAATGCAGGTGGTGTCAATGAAAAATCTTTGCGTTGTTACTCTAGAAATGCACCGAGTGTGTCCAGAAGAAAATGTTTGCTTATGGTCTCTTGTATTACTAATAATATTGTGTTTATCTTGCGTATTTTTGTTATATTTAAGTCCATCATATGTTCCTGGTAGGATTTCTTATCCTTGCTTTTTTAGATTGCTATTAGATGTTCTTGAGAGATTGATTGAATAAATTTCTTCAGTTTGATGCTGTACTAGATAGCTTATAGCTGATCAGATTGCAGCAGTCTCTTCACTATGCTTTACTGGATCTGAGCCCAGGTTTGCTTCCTTCAGTGTATGACAGCAAAGGGAACCGACAGTCACTCTACTAGAGGCTTTTTCCCACTGGTTTCAGGATTTTCCTGGAAAAGAATCTTTAATAATATTCCTGATAAATTAAATATAATAATAATAATAATAATAATAATAATAATAATAATAATAATAATAATAATAATAATAATAATAATAATAATTATAATACCTTACAAATTCTGTTGTTTTATTTCAATAGGTGTTGGCATCATGTCGGGCATTTCTTTTAACATCTCGGATTCCCACCAAGGTAAAGCCACTGCGTTTCTATAAATATTCTGTTTTTTTAGATACAAATGTGAGTTGCATAAAGTTAGCATATTTTATACTTGTGCATCTGTTTAAAAAAATAATAATTGAGGAATGGTGTGTTGCATGGTGTTGAGTTAGAGTGATGCTTTTGTTAGTGTCTGTCTTAAATGGATTTGTTAATTTATATATACTGTTTCAGAGGAATTTTAACTTGTAGAATTGCAGGTGGGTGAAGAATTATGTTGGAAACGTAAACTTGAAGAACTGCGAGATGAGCCTGACAACCTTTGTAGTGGGACAGTTTATGTCCAAACAAGTTGATGGTATTATTCCCTTCTAGAGTTTGTAGTGTCAAATAGGAATATATTTGATTTGGAGGCAGAAATTATGTTGAGGTCTATTAAATTCTGCTGTTTTCTGATGATTTCTGTGGTTCATTTTGAAAAGCATCTTGCCAACCTGCCTTGCCAATGCCGATGAATTATTTTTTCTATTCCTGTGACAATTCATAATGATCGTTGTAGCAGAGAAAGATAATTTCCATGTGAATGAAAATGACTGATGTGGAAGAACATCTCTTGTCCAGCTTGGAATCAGTGAATGGGAATTCGGCTTATGTTCTATTTTGTTGTATTTTACACATACATATGTGTGTGGGTGTGTATGTGTGGGTGGGTGTGTATATATATGCTTTATAGAAAAAACAGGATCAATAAATGGAACGATTGATATCAGGTTTTCAGTTATGGTCACTGGTAAATGTGACTGTCCCTTACCTATAATTTGAAGATGCTGACTGACAGGTAGGATGACTAGTTTGAATTTCTGCTGAAATTTATTTCGTTTGGTCGATCACCCTGTCCCTGCAGCACAGGCGTTGGCTTTTGGATCACTGCAGTTTGCGGCCTGTTTTTAAGACAGGGTTTGGTGACTGGTTGCGTGGAAACATAGAGTCAGTTGAGGAACAGCTCAGACATCAGTGCAACGGCAGTATGATGGACAGGCGGTGATGGTGATCTTGTTAAATAATCGCAAAGCCATTGTAATTCATAAAAAACTCTTGAAGGCTAGGGCTCAGTGTGCTAAGGAATAGCTGTACATAAAGGTCTTTTCCAACCTGAATGGTTCTATGATTCTAGTTTAGCATTACAGACACTTCTCAAAACTCCTTTTATTAAATGGATTTACTTAATTGAAAAACTTGTTTCTGTTTTCATGGAAATCTAGAATATGTATGCTGTACTAACAAAATTGTTACTTTAGTGATAACAAATGGAAGAAAGGTGATCAGAAGAAACTGCGTCTGCTCATGGTTTATGTCAAAGTTACACTTTGTTTATCTGAACAATTATTAGGATGGTTGAAAATGCATTTCTTTTCCAGCAGGATTAGTGAAACTTCCTGAATTTTCTAAAGTCTGTACTATTTTCAAAAGCTGCTCAGAAGCTTTCTGAGGCTGAGAACTTCCATATAACTGGCATGCAGTAACTGCTAGCAAGACAGCTAAGAACATGCAGCAAAGACACTTTATTCCTCCAGGGACCTCTCACAAAATTGAGTATGCTGAGAGATGGCCAGTTCTGAGTGACTGTTATTACTACATCTGATTCCAAGCTTCACTTTTCCTTAAACAATGCTCTTGAGATGTGTCTACTGAACAAGGATCAAAGTTAAAAGGAATAAAGGTTGATTAACTATAATATCAACTCACACAAATATCCTTAGAGCAAGGACATTACAATGGCCACCTCATACCTTTACACTCACGTCCAATCAGTTCACTTCCACTAATCTAGATGAACTGATAGGAAAGAAGTGCCATACTTAAAGCCTACTAATTCTTGCTATAGTCTATATAAAACGTAGTTGCAACATTAGTAAATGTTAGATGTGTCATCAAGCCCACAGATAAGTGTATGAAATATTTGTGTGAGTGTAATTCAGGTTTGTGAACATATTTCTAGTGCCAGCTTTCAGTAAGTTTTGATTGAAAAAATTGGAAACTGAAATTAGCTGGCTTGGTAACTGCAGGGTCCCTCATAATAGCCTTTTAGGAGGATTTTTTAAAATTCTAGCTAATGAATGAGATTATGCCTTTTAAAACCTTGTATGAATTATTTCTTAGCTTCAGGTAGGTGATGTTTAGAATGCGTTCTATATTTTTGCTGCAAAGCAAGGACTCTAAATCCATGGTTTTAGGTAGAAAAATGAACCAAGGATCAACTATAGAGATGTTGCCCCATTTCCTGTTCTTTGTTAATTCTAGTCAAGAGGATTTTTGCAGAATGAATTCTTGACTCTGGGTCTGTGTAAACTTTTGTCAGGAGTAGAAAGAGATTTTTGATCGTGTGTACATATATATATGTGTTTGCACATACAAAGTACATTAGCAAATGCAGAACCTTCAATCTGGTAGGTAAATAATTTGCCAAATGGGAAGGAATTCAATCATAGAAACTTTTCCCTAAAATTTCATTATGACTCGGGTAAACAAATGTTAGATAGTCTCATATGTTTGTTTAATTTGACTACCACTGGAGAAAAAGAGCCTTTCACTTCTATACGTGTAGTCTGGCTTCCTGCAGTAGCCAACAAGAGCTGCGATGGATTTTTTTTTTTTCTCTTTCTGGCCTGAATGAACTGCACGGGGCCATGTCCTGTCCTCACAAACGATTGCCAGTCTTAGCTTAGAAATAAGTCACTGAAGAGGCCTGAGGAGAAGCGAATGTCTTACCCTTGGAAAAACGCAAGGCGCTGGTATGGGTGCTGGGAGGATGCTTGCGCTGGTTCTGTCTCTCCAGCCTGGGTTCCCTGCAGCTGCAACGGCACCCCTGTGGTCTGAAACCGCCCGTTTGCTGTAGGATGCTGCCCCTGCAGCAGAACAAGTGAAGCGAAGCACGTGAAGACTCCTCAGAAACTTCCGAGTAAAGTTTGGTCGCTAAGTTAGATCTTTGGTGGAAGGTGGCCTTTGCACAGAAATGGCTGAGGGGTGCTTATATCTTGTGATCCTGTCAAATCATGAGGGCAACCGAAGGGAAAAGGATTCAGAAAACGGGCAACAAAGAACAAATAGACAGTAATAACATCTTCAGTCTCTGCAGCTGTGAGCTGTTAATGTAGCTAAGTGCTTAAAAATGGTCTTCTATTTCATTACCACCCCCCACCCCCCCAAATTTCAGTGTATTCTAAATCATAACTATTTTAACTGGAATTTTTGAGCAGCTTCATCCTGCGGTAACAGCGTTCATGGCTACTTACAGATTTGCCAGTGAGACCTTGGCGTTTAGAGGCTCCCCCTACCATCTTTCTGCTTTCTGGAAAACTTTTAGCTGGTTCTTATGGTTGGAAACTGGTACGTTCCTGACGTCTGTGCTGTTGCAGCCTTTGTGGAGAGGGAGTCCCGAGAGCTGCATCTGGGTTCTGAGCACCCCAGGAGTCATTCAGGGTCGTCTTTTAAAAAGATTGCCACAAATACAGAAATAGAATAATACGGTGTTTGCCAGTTAGCCTGGGAGCACCCTGAGTGTGAACCTAGGATAAGATAAAGTACAGGAAACTTTGTGCCATTCAAACAGACTGCTCAGTTACAATGGTTTTAATGATAAATAACAGGAAATGACCACGCTAATGTCTTGCCCTGTAGTTATGATTCAGTCCAAGAGGTTTGTTTCTTTCTGCATGTCTCCACTGTCCAGATGTTCGTCTACGTAGTTGTGAATTCAGATCTTAGCACACTCCTTGTAGCCCTAGATTTGTCCTTGGAGACGAGGACTTTCCTGCCTTCTTCTAAGCTTCCATTTGGATTCAGTATGTTCACCCTTCTTCTCTGCTTATCCTGGCTGTCGTCCAGATAACCGACTCAGGCAAAGCTAATATGTTATTTCCTCTCATACTTTTAGACACCCTAAAGCAGTCTTGAGCATTTATATATCTATATCTGTATCCATCTATCTATCTATACATGGTATCTTTATTTATGTATGTATATATAAAAAACTGTGTGTGTGTCCCTTCAGCTTCTGTGCAGTAAAATTTTTCACATCTATGATCAGTGTAACTAATGAAAGAGTAATATGTGATGCTGTAAGTATTGTAATTAATGATTATTCAGTCACAAGAGTACACATCAGTAGGGTATTGTATAAACGATGCTTTTTATAGTAAAATTTTGTCATAAGTTTTATTACAAGCTTATGTGCTTATAGCTTGCAGTAAAAGGTCCGGTGTGGTATTCCTATAATGTCTAATAACCATTTGAACCTGTAACAAGCAAATGTAACTGTTAGTTTAGTGTAAAATGCTGTCAGATAAGATATTAACAAATACTTAGTGTCAATTACAGAAACTGATGAGCATCACTCAAGGTTTTCTTAACTTCATTGAAAAGTATAAGTACTCTATAAAATAAGATGATGTTTGCACTTATGAGGCATTTTCTTTTTTAACTACAGTTAGAACTAACTTTCAGCTACTTGGAAATCCAAGGAGTAACTTCCAGTAAACCGGGACAGGTGAGTCTATTCTAGATAAAAGATACTTGCTTACTTGTTGCTAAATCCGTTCCAGTCAAGGAGGTAATGCTCTAGCACGCAGGTGTCCCCATCCAGTGTGCACACTGTATGTTTGCATTCTCACATTCATGACACTTTAAAGTCTTAACAGTAATGATAAGAATTTAAAGAGTCAATTTTAGGAATGTGTTCTGCAGGTGGGATGACAATAAGAATTACATTTTTTTTTTCCTAGTTCAATATGGTACAAGTTTTCATTTGTCTTGTAAGTGAATATTTTTCCTAGAGATGATAAAACAGTGACGGCTGCTATATCATCATCACCACACAAGCTTGAATGGCTTCTGTGGCGTATACATTTATGGTGAAGCCAAAAGCTACTGCTTACGTTGCAGGCAGAAGTGGTTTGCTTCCAACTGCTCTTGATGCCATTACTATATACAACACAAAATAGATTTGACAGCAAGTTATGTGCCCGAAAAAGTGAACGTCAAAGAGAAGGTGCTGAAAAGGAAGAATGCCTTTAATTCGTTTTTCATTCATAAGATGAACGTGTTGACAAGATTTGACAGTTCAATTGTATCAAAGTCCTTACGTGTTTCATGTGTATGTGGCTTTTAAAGAGCTTTTTAAAAATAGTAGCGTCTGACACTTTATTTGAACTCTGAAAAGCTCTCATTGTGTTTAACGTGTCATCTTTTTAACCTGGCTTTTGAAGCTTTCCTTAAGGGAGGAAAAAAAAAATGTCCAGATGTTTACTATTTTAACGGGGAGACATTTAGTAAATTCAGTGTATGTTTTTGTGGCTTTGTTTACTACGTACTAAAATGCCGTCATAGCTAATGGTAATTACTCCTGGAGGCATAGACAATCACTATTGTAGCAGGGTTTACAAGGGATTTTCAGCAGTGTCACTTAGCATGCCATTTTCCTAAAATATTTTTCAAGGTTCTGCATGTTTACATTGATTTGTTTTAAATGTGTAAGGCTTATAGCTAAAGGCAGGCAGAATCCTAGATTATTGCTTGCGGGGCAAATGCTATTGTTGCAGTTTTCCTGCAAACAGCGTGTTATATCCGTGATACCTGAAGGACACAGGCTTGTGCTGGGCATCTCACAGACAGCCATGAAGAGCTTCCCACTGTAAGATAAGTGAACAAATGGACAGTAATATAGGGAAATGTTGTGTTAATATTGGTGATGATGGAAAACAGTAGTAACTTGCCCACTGACTCATTCATCTTCAGGGAGTGACAGCAACACGTTCAGAAAGGAGGTGAATTGGTACGAAACGGTGTGAAGATTCTCGGTGTGCTTTTGGGATAATACAGCCTCTTCGAGGGTTATCCTGGTGATGACCCGAGACATGAACTGGGAACCAAAAGACCCCTGGGAACCAGTTTCAATAAAACCAATCTTCTGTAGCGTACTACACAGTGTTCTCTTTTGTACTGTCTATCTACACTTCTTATTTATTCTTGATGTTAGTTTCTTACTGTGCATGCACAGCTCCTCATCTAAAAGAGTTTATGACTTGGGCTGTGCTAAATATTCACATTGGAGAAGACAGAAACATTACATTGCTTCCTGTGGTGCAGCTGAAAGCAGCAGCAGACCCGATGTGTCAGTCACGCAGTAATCTGAATTGATTCTGAACACTCAATACAGAACAGAGATGGGTTGCAAAAGGCTTTATTTTTCCCCCTCGCTGAAGCGTGTACCCCCAGACAGCAGGACAGTTATGTTAGCTGAGTTACTGCTTCATCTGAACCGAGACAATATATTACCGTACCATTTTCTTAAATGGCATAGATCAAAGCATTAGAGCTTTTCCAGAGGATCACAGCCATTAAAGACTTATCCTTTTTGCTGGAGGAAGCAGGCCCTGCTCGTTCAATAGTTTTCTGTCAGGCTGCGCTCGCTTCTTCTGGTGTTCTGGGACATGTTTCAAAAGAGGACAATGCTGTGGAAAGTTCTTGGTTTTCAGAGTGTCATCTGAGGTCAAGATCCTTTGAAACTTTTATTCCCGTGGGAAGCAGGGCACAGTTAGGAAAAGCAAAGTTTAAGTATGGGGGTCTTGTACATTCAAGAACAACTTTCAGAAACTTTACCTGGAGCATTGTCGTGTCATGTCTTAAAGAATAACAGATTCCTACCGGCATGCAAAGCATTCGGCTGGCATTCAAAATGCTCTCCTTTTTAAAGAGGCATGAATTATATGATACCAAGTTCCTGCCCTCATGCCCTCTTATTTACAGTTGATTATGGAAACTGAGAAATGCAGCATCTCCATGAAGATGGCATCCTCGGAGGATGTGAACGAGGTGCTGGCGCACATTGGGACCTGCCTCAGGAAGATATTCCCTGGACTCTCGCCAGTGTAAGTGTCTTTTAGGGCACCTCTAGCAGCAACAGAGTGTGTGGGAAGGGTGACAAGCCACTTTTTGCCCACAGAACTCCCCACCCTGACCTCAGAAATGCACCGAGGGTATGAAAAACACCTTGAGGCAAGCCCTAAGCTTTTATGCAAGTATATGACAGAACCAGGAGGCAGTGCAGAGCATAGGTAGGCTCTGTATGCTCTGTAGGGTCAAAAGAGCCTTTGTTTCGAAGGGGGGATGCAGGTATTTGGAGTCTTAAGTTTGCATTTTACCTTATTGCCTCTCCAACCTCAGGTATAGCTTAGGCTCTTGCTTTTTGTTGTAATTTACTCCTTTTCCCATAAACAGCTGTGATATTCAGTGGTTTGTTTTTTTGTTTTGTTTTGTTTTGTTTTTGTTTGTTTGTTTGTTTGTTTTTCCTAGAAGTAAAATCTGAGTTGGGAGAGGAGGGAAAAGTTCTGTTTACTTTCAGTGTTTGTGAAATGATGCACGTGATTGGGAGCCTTGCTCTTCAAAACTGAGCCCTGGGCAGTCTTGTCATGCACTTTCGTGGTGTAACTGGCTCCTTGGATCGTACATCTCCTCTAGCTTTTTTGCTCTGCTTCTTTGTGCATTGTTCTTGCCCTTGTTTTTTTTTTTTTTTTCTTGTATCTGTGCCTCTGAATTTTATCATCTTGCAGCAATTCTCAGTAGTTTTTCTTCATTTTATTTTATTTCTTCTCTCTGTCCTTGCCTCATCTTCATCACTCTCTACCAGATCATGCAGCTCTACTATTACTCTCTTCAGCTCCTGGTTTTCAGCAATATTAAAGTGGACTGTGCAAAAGAATTTTCCAGGACACTGATCTTTCTAAGTGAGCTTTTCTAACAGATATTAGACGTGAACGGCCAGGCTAAATTTACATGTTTTATTTTGCGCGCATGTCTTCATTATTCACCTTTCCTGGAGGTGGAGTAGGAAATCAAGTTCATAAACTCTGGCTGGCAGTTTCTTTTTTTTTACTTCCAGTTTACCTCTGTGGCAGTATTCTAACTGCCTAATGGAGATCAAGCTCTTCCTTCAAACAGCACACATAGAAGTGAATATTTGTGAGCAGGTTTGCCATAAAACCTCAGTAACGATGTGAGAAATGTAGGCAAAAAGAGCAGAATGAAGAGGGCTGCAAGGCTATGTGTGTTTGGGTGTCTGTGAAAGCCTTGAGACCTATACATGTTTTCTCTAGGCTTTCTTGAGAACATTGCTGGAGCATTTGATGTAGCTGTATGGAAAGCTTGGTTCCCGGCAAAGAAATCAAATTTCTTGCTTTCCTCTCAGATGGCATTACTTTCCAAAATGAAGGCATTGGAGTTATGCAGATCATATAAGACCAAAACAGGCAAATAGGGAAAAAGAGGTTTCTCCCATTAATATCTTTTATTAATTCTTTCCCTCTGTTTTATGGAATTCTGCAGTTTATGAGGCAGTCCTGTCATTCAGAAAAACAGATAGTTTCATTTCTTAAAAGGTAGGAAGGGTTAGTGTTTTTGTTTAGGGGAGGAAGAACACTACCAAATTACAAAGATTGGAGCTGGGTATGTAGAGTGCAGCCTAGAGGCCACATGTAGCTGCTCAGGATGCTCTGTGGCTCTTTGCACCGTAGTGCTTTTACTGCATAAAAGCACTGTATAAACAGCAGCGGTTTCAGGGTATCCAGTGTTCTCTCCCCTATTTTGGGCATCCTTGTGTTAGTCGAGGGCCACAAGTCTCCTTAGCTTGAGTGATCCTGTCATAGAAAAGGGCTCAGTTGCTCCAGTAGTCACAGAATTAATCACTAGAAAGAAAGAAGAGACAAATGTGTTACTCCTGCTGGGTGGCATCATGATGTGTGTGACTTTTAGGGAGAGAAGTGAGTTGTATTAAAAACGGTAATTCTTCCTGTATACTCATTTAAAATCGTACTTGAATTAAAGATTTATGAATTTAAAAATACTTTCAAAGTCATGAATGATTTTTTTTTTCCCCCTCTTTTTGCATCTAGGAGGATTCTGAAAAAAGTAACTATGGAGCCTTCAGAAAGACTGACTAATCTCCAGGCCCTGTGGGACAGTCAGACAGTGGCAGAACTTGGACCTTGTGGTGAGAATGAATTTGAAGGACCAAATATAAAAAGGCTGGAATTGCAGTGTCAGGAAGTTTAATTCTATTTCTGGCAGAAGCTTGTAAAGGTGTAATTAGTTTTAAGGTGTAATTAGTATGGAGCAGACTTCTGATTGGTAGGTGAAGGCACTATTTTAAGCTTTCTTGCAACCTGCCGGGCAAAGATAGGATAGTCTCAGTTTCTTTCAGCAGCACAATGAACAGCCTTCTGAGAGAGAAAGAGAGTGAGTTTTGAAAGACTGGATCTTTAAGCATAAGTATTAAAGTATCCTTTTAGATGTTTGGCTTTTCTGGTTGTTTTACTATTATGTTAATTACTCTCTTGGGTTGTTTTTAGGAGGCTTTTCGCAGATGTATGCCTGTGTTTGTGATTGGCTTGGATTTCCCTATAGAGAAGAAGTACAGTGGGTAAGTACATGTTCTGGAGCTCTTTTCAGCTAACTGTACAAATGATGAAAGAGCAAGTAAATCATAATACTTGGAAAAAACCCAACAGTTCTGTAAAGATGTATTTGGCTATGTATTTTTAACAGGATGTTGATACGATTTATCTGACACAAGATACCAGAGAGTTGAATTTGCAAGACTTCAGCCACCTTGACCACAGGTAAACAATACGAAGCAATCATGCTAATATTTTGCAGATTTCCCTTGTTCCCCCTCGCAGTAGGGTTCGCCTGGCCTTGCTAAAGTGGGATGGTCCCATAGCTGTTACTTGAATGTGTAGACCTCTGAAATGACCATCTGTAGCATTTTTAGTTTTCAGCACAAAGCTGCTGTTTTTGCATGAAAGCCCCATGGAGAGCACGTTTCACTGAGGAGCCCGAGAAGATAAATATATTTTGGTATTGGAAGCACTCCAAAAAGTTAGCAGATAGATACTTTTCCTGTGATGGCGGATATAAGAGCTCAAATTCAGCAGAGAAAACATGCAACTACATCTGGTGGGCAAAGCAGAAAAGGAAATTATGCAGTCTTTACTTATGCAGAATCTTTTTCTCATGATGTAAAGGAAATTATTTTTGTCAGCAAGTCAGTAGAAAGTTTAAGTTGTTTAACTGAATCCCAGCCAGTAGTTTCTTCACTTACAATAGATGCTATCAAAAATGTGTACTTCCAGAAAGGAACTAATTGAGGGTAATTTTACTGTGACATGCTGCAACTTAGCTAAGTGTTGTATTTGGTTTACTGAATTTAGCTGGCTGAGAAAATTGGATTCTAAGAAAGTTGAATCTGAAGATATTTAAGTAGGAGGAAATGGGAGGAAGTCTTAACTAAAATCTATCATTATACAAGGAAAATGAGAAATTTAAGAAACTGTAAATAAGAAAGAGAAAGCATTTATTTCTTTGGGAAAGCCCGGTGGAAGAATTAAGAATCTGTCAGAGGTACAATGTTAAAATATTATAACAGGAAGGCTGAACTTGGAGGTAGGTAAATAAGAGTATTTTGCCACAGCATTCTTTGCAGCTTTGAGCTATCTAGTATGTAAACTCGCAAAAAGCCCACTGAAATACTTACTCAGCTTCTGTGATGGGTTTTCACAGTCTGCACTGAATCCCATAGCAAAGTTACTAAGCTGTACCTGTGTTGGCTAATTCAGAAGTAACTCGAACAAGAAAGACTACAGGGCTGCAACTAGTGCATGATGAATGTAGCCAAAGACTGCTTGGTTGGTTAAGCCTTGCTGAGAGAAAACAAGGAAAGGAATAGTATTCAGCACAAGCAAATGCGGGACAAGAGCATAAGAATGCTTTAAACTTATTGCAAGATGGAAGTGCTGAGAAGACCATCGGGCATTCTTGAGAAAGTGACTTACAGATACCCAGCTTCAATAGTAATTAAATGTTTGAATGATTTATTCAGAGTGAAAAATATTACTTATTAGGAAAGAGTAGATAGAAGAAGTGTTTTAAGTATTCAGAATATCTCAGCTGGTTCAAATGAGTTGGCTTTTGGAAAACAGAATAATGGGTTTGTTGCTTCACAGAAGCTTTTCATTGAAGTATACCTTACAAAATTGACATCACTGAGGAAATATATTTGTGTCGGTAATAAAAGTCTGTATTAAATGTCTCATGATTGTCTAAGTCCAAAGATTCAAAACGATTTTGGAGCCATTTACATGCCATGGAATCCATCTTGTGATGGGAGTTTCTACATGTTGAGGACTGAACTGGGATAAAGGTTTTGGATTGAAATTTCAAGAAAACTAAATTTTTTAGGAAGCCAAAACCTTATGTTGTTCATTAAAAATACAGATTAGGATCTGAGATCCCAGTCAGTTCAAGAACGTATGCAAGTGTTTTGTGATGCATTAGCACAGTGAGAATGCTATGAATTAACAGTATGCCATCAAGCTTTGGATTTTGGGAGACTGTTGTATGTCTTGTCCACCTAATTTTTGGGATTGCTGAAACTATATACTTCATGTTGTGGAGTAGCTCTGAAGCAAGGTAGGATGGGTACACCAGTTCTCTAGATACAGGGCCTATGCATTGCAAAAATAAACAATTTGTGTTTTTCCTAGTAAAGCTTTTCTGTTAGACGTCAACATAAGATGGCATGAATTATAGATGAATTTAAGTTCGCAGAGTGTCTGACACTTAGAGTGCATAGCATGGCTTGCCACATGGGAACATGATTTCTGAGGTTTTACCTGAAGTTATGTTGTGCTGTGAACCATATAATGGTTCAACAACAACAAAAAAAGACGCGAAGTGAACAGGGCTTATTTAACTCAGTAGCATAATTTTCATCTGTGTAGCATATGTTTTAGCATATTTGGACATCCGAAAAATTGTCAGAAAAGTGTGATTGGTTAGATTTTTTTATTTGCGCTGTTTAGGTTTCTTACCATCTTAAATACACTAGGGGACAGAGATGTTGAAAAAACGTGAAGGCATTAATGAAGCTTGAATGTTGTGGCAGCTTGGAGAGATTTTCTGCATTCCAGAAGAACAGAATCTGTTTACATTTTAAGATGGCACAGATTTACATTTTGTAAATCTTACTTTATTCTGGATGGTAGAATAAATATAAGCAACTTAATATAAGTCAATGAGGGAAAGTTATGAGAAGGCCCTGCTTTTGGAAATGGTCATTAATGTTCTTTCATAGCATATTGCAAAAGAATTCAGATCGTTGTTAGTACCACATCTAGAATTTAATCAAATAAAGTGAATAAAGCAGTATATAATTTTGAAAAGGAAAACTCAGTAACAAGTGCAATGAGGTTAGGCAAGCCCAAAGCAAGAGAAGGAGTAGAGGTAAATTCCTAAAGGACCCTTATTGGTCAGAAGCACCTTCAAAAATTTGAACAAAGTGAGAAAAAGACTAAACTGTACAGTTTCCCCTTAAAATGAGATGATAGAATCTAGTAAAGTGAAGTTTCTAGACAGTAAGGCTGCTGCAGAACGGGCAGAGGTTGCACTGTCTCAGGCAGGTGGGGAGGAAGGGGGGGTGTGTGTGGGGGCTGGTTAGCAGTTGGTGTTATTGAAGCGTGCCGGTATCTGTGCTTGTCCAGGGTTTGAACAAACAGGCCTTGAATACTGCGGAAGACTAAACTATTTAAAGACGAGAATTTGCAAATCAGCTGGGTTGATTTGTTTTAAAATATTCCTGTCCTGCTGCAGGAATGTTTCTTTCAACGTCTTGAAAGTGTGATGATTTTCCCACTAACTCTGAGCACCCCCTGTCCTTCAGTTGCCCTCCGAGGCCTGGGGAGGAATGGGGAGAAAGGGATGGCCTCAGGCAAGTTCTGCCTGCAGCCACTCTCCTGCCCAGAAGGTGCTGAGCTCTTGCCAGCCCTCTAAGCCGGCTTACCAGCTCCCTGGTAGTGTAAATGCTTGCAGCCGGTGATCCCCGATCGTTGTCCCTCTGTCCCTTTGGAGGAACTGGTGCTGCTGCTGATGGCTGAAATACATCTGCTGGTGGAGCCTTCTGCCTCTTTTGGGGGTGGTGGTCCACAGCGTGAACAGCTCTGCTCCACCAGTGTGGTGGTGGTACTGTCAGCCTGTCCAGCGTTTGCCCTGCAGCATTCACCACCAGCTGTGGCTGGCTGGTTACCACTGCGTTGATTAACCAAAATTGCACCTGAAAAATGACTCTTATGTTCATTCCACTTCCAAGGCAAAGGCACTGGCAAGAGGGACATCAAAGCTGCTAATTTGTTACCTTCTTACCCATCACACCAGGGGAAGGCAAAGGAGGAACAAACCTCTATGCGGACGTTCCTTATTCCACAGCAAGATTCCTGCCTGCCCAGCCTAAGGGGAAAATACCTCTGGGTTGGTGTTTTACCCCCTCTAATATTTCACTAGTCAGCTATTGCTTTAAATGGAGATAAAGTGTCTGTGTGTAGGAACAAAAACAACATGGTGGACAGAAATAAATCTGTACACTTCATGAAGCTGATCAGACTCTCCTGTGCCAGTGGAAATGAATTCACCACGAGACTTGATGTGTGCTGCGAACAAGATGGAAAACAGGCTTAATCCTTGAAGGGCACCACAGACTTAGTTCCTCTCCAGGAGTGTGAAAACAGTCTCTTTGCATGAGCTTCACAGTTGGTGGGCTACAGTCTTTTGCTGCAAAATGCCACACCTTCTTACCGTTACCGTAGTGATGGGCTTGTGCTTCCAAATCTAGCAACTGCAGTTCCCAATATAGCCTGGTGAAGGCTTGTCCATATGATGTTGCCTTGTCTTCTGGCTTTCATATGTGTTTAACAACTACCCTAAAGTGTCTAAATGTTTGTGGAGGAAAAGTGAAGGAGAGGAAGAAAGAAAAGAAGATGTGGGAAGGGTGCTGCTTGTTCAGTGCAGGTCTGTGCCTACCTGCATATGTCTTGAATGAAAAGCTGGGGGGGTGGTGGGACTAGCTTTAAAGAGCAATACTTTTAAATTTCTCCCTGCAAAAACAGAGGCTCAGATGGCAGTATTTTGCTGGTCAGATAAGTTCATGTATGTTACAGCTCTTCTATAAAGACAAGGGGTTTCTAAGTAAAGTCCAAGTGTAAGTGTATATGTGTATTTAATATGGTGTGTCAAAATGATCCAAGTGCCGCGCTGCTAAATAGTATGCTAGTTCTTGATGGATGGTTCTGCTGGGGGGTAGTGTACAGACATGACATTTATCAACGTCTGTTCTTGGAGAAACTTAGCAGAGGGAGAGCAGATCACATTAAGAGGCTTGGAATGAAGAAAACAGGAATAATTTAGAATTTCATTTGTGAAATCCCTTTTAAAATTAAGGAGGGTTTGTGCTGAAAGTCGCATTATCCTTTTGCAGGTCTCCTGCTTCCTGGGGGAATTTAACTATAGAGATGAGACAAGGAGGTGTTCTCTAGAAGCATTCAGTCATGGAATTATATTAAATCATCAGACTGCCAAAAAGCTTTTTAGCGTCATGCTCAATTATAATTAGAGGTGATTAAGAAGCTTAAATATGTCACAGGCTGAAGAAAAAGTAATGCTAAAAGTAGGAATGGCAGCCCAGACAAATTCCTGGTTTAAAAATTCATGCTAGAATGGATGTCAGTTGGCCAGTCAAAAATTTGTATTAAAATAAGAGAAAGACACACAGCTGCTGGTGATGCTCGTTCTTTAGAATACAGAGCTTTCTGTAATGGGGATGGTAGGGAATTAGCATTGCAAAAGCATGGGGAATTACATATGGAAGAACACTTAAGATATTGTTTCAAATTATCAAAGCTGACAGTTATATAAAATGTGTGTAAAAGTGTTTTTCTTTTTCTAGAGACTTAATACCTATAGTTGCTGCTCTGGAGTATAATCAGTGGTTTACAAAGCTGTCCTCCAAGGATCTGAAATTAGTAAGTAATAAATTGAAACAGTATACCTGCTCCTACCGGGCTGTGCTGTGTTTTAGAGGATGCTATTACATTTTTCAAGGTGAACTTTTTTAGGCAAGTACAACTGGGCAATCTATTGAAATTCTTTTTTCCCTTAATCATATCAGGAAAATAAAAACTGTTGGATAGTTAATTCATGCCATAGAAATACTGCCAAGAGTCAGGTCTTGTTAAAATTTCAAATGAATAAAGTTTGAAAACTTTGTTGGGCAATAACAGTAGCCCATCAAAGTACTTCGTTAGGCATTGCTAGCTCCCTCAAACAATATTGGGTGACTAAATAGGAAACTAACTCTAAAGTAGACAGAAATCTCAGTTGCTTTTTGGGGTTGGAAAGAAAATATTGGGATTCTTTTTTTTTTCTCACATATAAAGCCAGTTTTTCCTCTTAATTTTCATTGCAACTTGATGAATTTTTCTCCCAGTTGTCTGAAGCTAACCCTGTGTAGTAGTAAGTTTGTAGTGATGTGTGACATTGATATTCTTCCACATCCGTTTTCTTTCTGAAAAGCAAAAAGGGGGCAAATCTAAACAAGTTGGACTAGTGAAGAAAGGGCCAAAAAAATCAGTAATTACACGACTTTTAAAATATATCAAAATATACTATTTCTTCTAATCTTGAAAGTTTATAGTCACAGGTGGGGTTAGCGGTTTGAGAAATTGCTTTCACACTTACATCCAGAAGCTTTTGTCCTTAAAAATGAAGGTTGAGTCTCATCTTGTTTAAATTGATGCAGTTTTATTGATCTGAAAATGCTTTTATTGCATTCCTAAGCTATCATTTTCCATGACAATTCAGTAGCAACTAGCTTATGTGATTCTTGGCAGAAGAGTAGGCAAAAAACTTTTCTTTCTTGCTGGGACATCTTACTCGAAATTATGCACGGAATGAAACTGGGGGTATTTTTAATACTGTTGTAGTTCACTGTTAAAATCACCATTGTTAAAAGGTACAGTACAATTAATCAGTTTCTGCTTCAATGAAAAGAGACAGTTTGCTTAGTTAGAAGACTGGTCGGTGTAGTTTGTTTAGAACAAGAACTGGTCATATTATCTGTCTGAGATATTATTACGTGAAAGTTTTTTTTGAATTCTTAGCAACTTTTCTGTGGAAAACAAACCAACAACAACAAACAAAGTGAAAAACTATCTTCCACAAATTCCATTTTCAGTCAAAAACACCGGGAAAATGTAAATTGTTGGACGGTACATCTGTGCCATAGGAACACTGCTGAGGGTCAGTATGAGGTCAGACATATCCAGAGGCCATTGAATGCTTTGTGCTTCATAAGTCCCACTCTGACATTGTGTTTGATAGATGGTACCCATAGTGTTTTTATAGTACATGCATGAAACTTTCCACTTGCAATCACACTGCTGTAGAAGCATTGTGATAATATTCTGAATTATTGAAATATGGAAGGCAAAGATAGAATTGGGAAGATGACTGAGTTGACAGTCTTTAGAAAAAACTGTCACCTTTGCCGTGTAAAGGATTAATAAGATTTTATGTGTGTGGTGGATCAGGGTTTTTTCTTTTTAGGAGATTCAATAAGTTTAAAATCTAAAAAATCCTAGAAAATGTCAGACTGTCATTAGAGACACAGATGTGCCAGGTATGACTGTCACATTGTTTTTAAAGGCGGATAACAGAATAGTTTCAGCACTTCATGATCATAACTGAAATTCAGCTTTGGAGTTCACATGAATGTTGGTTAGCGTGTGTTGGGGGGGGGAGGGGGGGGCGGGGAAGGCAAATCCAGAAGCGAAATAAAAGATTATAATAAAAGGTGATGAGGTACAGAGTTCACTGTATGGCTTTTGAATCATTAATGTTTTATCTCTCTCTTTGAATGAGCACAGTAAACAAAACTTTTGTTACCATGTTTTGTTCATGGTACTTGGAAATGTCCGTGCAAATTCTAGAATCCAACAACAGTAAGATCATGAGATGGGATTTACTTCTATGTAGGTTGGGAGAATTCATACTGAAATACACTGACCCTTAAGCACTAGTCCTTAGCAGTCTTTGGAGGGCCTGTAGGTAGAGTGCTTTTGCTCTTGAGTTTTTTTGGTTTGGTTTTGTTTTGGTTTTTTTTGTCTGCCTTGTAACATCTTTCTTTGTGTTTAGTTGTCGTTCCTGGTCAGGCTTTATTCTCCTTCACACTAGTTGCCACTTTCTTCTGAAGGATTAGCATGCATATGAACAAGATTGCTTTGAAAATTAAGTGAGCAGTTTTTCTGAATCACAGGGTTTGGAGTTTTTACTATCATTATAAAAATTCTGCCCCCTATGATTAGGTGGCCTGCTTCATATATGACTCGCTTTTAGTCTGCCTCTCGCTTCCCTAAGTCTTTTCCAGAAGTCCTCTGTTGCCATCTGACTCTCTCTCTGGGATGATCCTGGTATTCTTACTTACTATTTATGTATGACAAAAAGCTGATCATGGCCTGGATCCCATTACGATGTACAGCTTATAACTCAATAACTGTCTGTTCCACGTTTGTGTTCTTTAACGCTGTTCTGTCTTTTCTCTGGCAGTCCACTGATGTCTGTGAGCAGATACTGCGAGTGGTGAGTAGGTCCAATCGATTGGAAGAACTGGTATTAGAGAATGCCGGACTTCGAACGTAAGTAATTCCTTTGAAATGTTGCATTAGTTATTGCTTACTCCCAGCAAAAAGGATGTGTGATGTGTGTTAGCCAGAACAAGCATTAAAAAAACTCGTGCTCGATGTCTCCCTTGTTCTGAGGAGCCTGTAGTCATGAGCTTGTCATCAGGTTTTTCAGAGGTTCCTTATGTCCAAGAAATCCCTTTGAACTGATGGTTTTTCAGATTCTGCCTGGAGAGTTGGGTTAAGTGGAGCAAAATGGATTGGATAAGGGTATAAGCCCTAAATCAGCTCATACTGTTCCTCTCCAAATACGGCTGCCAATAGAAGTATGAACACCTTTTTGTCATTTAAAAAACAGTGTTTGAGGTTTTGTTTAAAAAAGCATATGATTCTGTCTCGCATAACAGATTATAGTTTCATTCCAAGGAGAGCTCATTTTATCTTATGGATTGCAATTAGCAACTTTTTTAAAGCAAGAAAGTAGATAATTAAGTTTAATGCCTTGCCATAGCCTTGAAGGAAAGGTACATAGAGGTGTAAGCCATACAATTTAATCCTTGCATATATTTTAAATACAGTAGGTTGTAGTTACTAGATATTTGCTTTTTTTCCCTTCATAGGAAAGAGAAGCAAAGTTCAAGGTACAAACTAGCCCGGTTGGAAGTATTTGTAGCTTGTTTTAATGTTAGAGTAGCATCCAAGACCATGCAGACAAGATAAAGTCTAGCGCTAATGAATTTTTATGTTAATTTAAAAAGCAGTGGAAAGTTGGCAGAAGCGGAACACTACGCTGAATTGAAACTAAAGAAGGGAAACAAGCACAGGGAAAATATTTGGTGTGCTTTACATTGCCTCCTCTTCCATTGTTTGGGTCTTTTTGCCCTTTTTAAAATGAGTTTTGCATTGAAATACCTTTAAAAGAAAATTGCCTAAATGACACAGGAAACTTGAGGTGGAGTTTGGAATTACACCCAAACTTTCTGATCGCTAATGAATTGCTCTTAATAGCTGTCATTTCAAACATAAGCACCTGATTTTCATCTCGTTTTTCTTGTGGTACGTGCCATGAAATCATGATAATAATGAATATTAAAAGATATATTGACTACCTTTGCGCATTGCCTACCTTAAGTTATCGCAGTTGGATTAACTGGTTTTGGTTTTAACAGGACTTGACAGATAATCAACCTGTGACTTCGGTTTTCATGTCTCCATCTACATGCCTTGGTGTATATCTGCTCCGATCAGCATTGTCTGTCTGTTTTTGTCAAGGACGCATTTGTCAGTTTTACCAGTTATCATATCTGCTTGCTGGGAGGAAATCCTGTTTTTACTGGGTATCTTCACTTCACATAGCTTATAGACCAGTCATTTTTAATGAGCTGTGACAGACTGCTGGACCAGGGTTAAGAAAGAGCTACCAAGAGCAATGCTTTGAGAAATAACCTGAGCAGATGCAAGAGCGCATTTCCTCCTGCAGCAGAGTCAGTTTAAGATGATTCCATTCTTTTCTACCTCCAGCCGCTCATTTCTGTGATTTAGTTTGGGACATGGCCCCATAAACACTTGTCATCCTCCCAGCTGATGAGACAGCAAACTGTTGTGCAGTAGTAGTTGTAAGGGCCCAGCACTAGCGAAGCATGGACTTGCTGTTGGGGAAAACAGGTTGTCAGATGAAACTGCCTGTCTGTTAAGATTTGTGCCAGTTTAGATGCTCTTTAAAATTTTATCCCCGTTGCCATTCCTTTAACAAATGTAAAGAGTGCAGTGTAGATTATTTTGGATGGCGTTAATGCATAAAGCAAGCACTAATGTTTTGGTAAGCGTTAGGATGCTAACTAAGGTAGGTAATATCCAGATTTCAGGGAAAGGAGGATGGTTCAGGATGGCCTGAACAGATGAGCTTGAAAAGAAAGTTACATCCCTGAGGTGGTTTAGAGGAATGGGGCAATATGTGATAACCAGAATATTAATTTCCATGAAACCGCAAGATAGATTCCTCAGTCTGCAAAGGCCTGTTTACAGGAGCTGGTGAAAATGATCTATTTGTTGTACTTATGTACTCTGAAAGCTGGCAGGCAGAATGTCCCTGCCACCTTCCGTACCGTCCTCTGCAGCCCTGTTCCAAAGGGAATGGCCAGCTGCGACAGAGGGGGAACAACAGAGGTGCCTGCTGCTGGTGCCCTCAGTGACGTTGCATCTCAGCTTCCCCTGCTGGATGGGCTTTGAATGTCCTTAGACCTAACCGTGTTAGTTCCTCCCACGCACGTCCTCTTTTTTCTGTTACAGGGATGTTGTCTAGACAGATCTTGAGAAATTCATTTGTTTGTCTGAGATTTTCAGATCTGTGGTATTCTTATCCTTGGTGAAATATCCTTACTCTACCCTATGTGTAGCTAAATTGAGTCTTTTTTGGGCTTTACCTCCCAAGCCTGAATGTCCTCAGTTCAGGCAACCATGCCTGTGCAATGCATACAGAGCGAGTTTGATGCTTTATTGACAATGTCAGACTTATGTTGCATGCTGTGTGCCTGAAGTGTGCAGCCCAAAAAAGCAATAAATTTTAGGACTTGAAAGAAAGAGTGGACAAAGGAGATGCCTCCGTTTATGGTAGAGGCTGTGCAGGGAGTGGGGAAGTTGTATTAGTTTTTTCCGAAATAAGCCTTGGAGCCCCATGCGCTCTACGTAAGTAATCCAGTGCTTTCTGGTGGCAATCACTTTACTGTGCCTTTGCTAAGTAGTTCACACATACTTCAGTTGTCCAGAAAGTTCTGGTAATACTCCCTATATTGGTGGCAAAAGCTGGAGCAGAGTTTGTAAACAAGCCTGGAGGTGTAGGCAGAACACTGTAATGACAAGAATCTGTTAGCAATAAAGGAAGAGGAGGAAACTCCCCATGAAGAAAGGTTTTTTTGGTTTTTTAATTCAAAACCTCATTTTTCTTGGCTGGACATAAGGTGCTTGATTCAGTTGCCTAAGCACAGGCATCTAGTACCATTTGAAATACTGGAGGGTATCCACGGAGTGTTGGCAAATGTAACTGAGGACCTACAGGAGACATGTAGTCTTCTACAGCAGCAGCTGGTAGCAAAGCAGGATACCCTGAGGCCTGTCAGGTGGCACAGATTCAAGCCCAGAATATTTTTTTGTTGAGTGTTTGTATTCACATGCTGCTTGTATCTTAGGAAGAGAATACACGTTTCCTAAAGGCAGCACATCATTGTGCATTTGCAGCACTGGGTCCTGGTCTACCCCCAGGGGCCCATCTAAGGACATGGGGTTTCAAAGGGAAACTAAACTTCCCTGGAACATCTGTACTCAGGTAGACCTTGCAACAACAGATAACCAAAAGCTATTGAGACTATTGCTGTCCAGTCTCCACTCTTTTCCAGAGGCTGGAAGAGGATGCTACCTCCTCTGCTATTCTCGGCACACAGGCTGATCACTGTTACTGTAGGCAGGATCTGTCATGAGAAAAATGGGCAGTGTTAGTTAGCACTCTTCTAGCAATGTAGCTGGTAGTTCTCCACCACTGGCCTACAGAAGGTAAGATATTGCACTTCAAGGCAGACAGAGAAAGAAGCTCTGTGAAGGAAGCTCAAGGGATATTTTTGATTTCTACCTCAGTGTCTAACTTAGGTGAAGAACATTGAAATTACAGTCTCAGTTTAACACAAGCACACAGTAGGGCTAGTCCCTTAATACATGGAAGCTTCCCAGTAGGTAGAAGGACAGAGGGTTTGTCTCAGAGCTGGTAGCAGCCAACAGCCTTGTGACTTAATGCAAGGAACATGTCTCCACCTGAGTCTGACAGTGTGGTCGTGCAGGAAAACCCAAGCTAGCTTTGAACTTAGTGCTGTGGGTGGTGGTAGTCCAGCTGCAGCAAAACGCTCTGAGATGGGGCAGCGTTCCCTTGCCTCTCAAGCCGATTTGAAACAGAGGTAGGTCATGCTACTACAGCTACCTACCAAGTTGGTTAGAGTTAGTTTAAAGCTATCTGTGCTGCCTGGCCAGGCTGGTGTGAGCATTATAGAACTGATAGACCACTGCGTCTCTTGGGACACATTGCTAGGACTGTGGTCAGCCAGTTATGTACTTTGATTCTTCTCACTGTAAAAAGAATCAAGCAAAGACCAGTTGATCAGTGTGCTGCTGTTCTTTGAGAGCATTATTCCTGCTGATTTACAAGGTCAGAAATACTCCTGGTTTGTTGACCTTTTGGATATGCTGCAAAGCCCGTCTGTTTGAGTGACTGTTGGTAGATAGCTGCTGCAAATGAGGGGGTTGGCTTGCTAGGGAAGGAGGTAGTGGTACACGAGTCATTGTGTATATCCCACCCGTGCGTGGCATGGAAGAGATGGAAGATGTGCTCGACTTTTAAGTTATTCTGTGTAACTCCTTTTTTTATATCTTCAGATCTTTATCAAAAGCAGTTTGAACTTTGATTGAGTTCCCTTCAGTCTCTTAGGCCACAGAATAAATAAATAATAAAATAACCTGCTTTGAAAGTTAGCAAATTAGCCAGATAAGCATTGTTTAAAACTGAAGAAACAGTTACTGCTCTGCAGTAGGATAGGCCACTTCTGTCTAGTAATCCCTCAACATTTTTAAGCCTCCAAATGTGCTGTTGATACAGACGATAACAGGAGTCTTTCTTCCTCTCTCCTTTTCTTGCAGAGATTTTGCACAGAAACTAGCCAGTGCCCTAGCCCATAATCCCAACTCAGGACTCCATACGATCAACCTTGCTAGCAATCCACTTGAAGATAGAGGTACTGTAACATTTATGGTTTTTTCTTTCTACAAATGTAATAGGAGGATTACTGCTGCTCTGTTCAGCTTTGCCCAAATAATAGGATATTGTTCTGTGTGTAATGCTATTGTAAATACCTGTTGTTCACAAATGACTGAGAATTGCTATTCTTTTTTGATTTTTACGTATCCATTAGCTTGCTGAAAGACATTTAAATGTCTTCAACCAACCACGGATTTAATTAGATTTCGTTACATTTTCATAGAGGTTTCTTTTAAAGGAAGATAGAACCCAGTGACTGTTCAGGACTAGAGAGGAAACAAAGTGGCGTGCATTTTTAAAGGCAATGTAATCAGGTGAAAGATGAAGCATGAGGCAACTTTGTTGCTTGGATTATATTTTCCTGATGGTTTTGTGTTTTTATTTCAGCCATAATTCCATAGTTATATTCAGTATTGACGCTATTCTTTTTTTCAGCTTTGTGCTAGTCTGTCGTGTTGCCAGTACTTGGCGAAGTTCAGTAACGCTAGCATAACTGGCATCCTTATGGAGCAAAGTGCTGTTGACTCCACAAGATGGAAAATCAAGCTGAAGAGCTCAGCTTTTCTCAGACTAGGCACCGCTAGGCATGATTTCAGTACATATCAAGTCAAGTCATTCCCCTTCTTTGTCTACTCTCTTTTCACCCAAGAGGCATTTATTTTTAAAATAAGGTTACATTCTTTCAGTCTGGAGTTGACCCTTCAGCGCTGCCCATGTGAGATTTCCATTTGCTTCACTTAATGCATTCCAGGCACACAGTGTTCTCGGATCAGACTATCTTGTGCTTCTGTTGGGCCAGAAGAAAAATAAGAATTTTATACAGTGAACCTTTTCTTGTTTTATTTGGTTTGTTTTGGGGAAGTTTTCCAGTCTCTTTGCTGTCATGATTCAAAATGGAAAAACTGTTCATTTTGATTACAACCTGACTGACTCAGAATGTTGTTAACACAGAGTTTTGTAGGTGTCTTTCCTTTCCCACTGTTTCAGTGAGGAAAAAAAGATGGGAAGGGGTTTTTTCCCTTCCACTTTTGTATCTCTCTTCCTTTTGACTAGAAACAAATATGAAAATATTTTTGGTTGTAACCTGTTCAGAGTAGTTTTTTATTTAAAATTGTTCACATGAATTGCTTTAACTCTTCTGATTACCTCTTGCCTGCTGATTACTGCTTGGCCTCCTTAAGAATCCATATCACGTGAAAGCCAATGTTTTGCTGAAGAACATTATTATTACAATGTGCCGTAGGCCTAACTGCATTGTACAAAAATTTCTGTAGTAAGTTGGAAAAAAGACTGTCACATTGTTGCTTCTGTTGTTCAAGAAGTGTATTTAGATTCTGTTACATAAAGTTTTTTTTTAAAAGGAATTAATTTTTATCTTGAAAGCAAAACAAATAACCAAAGCATTTGGTAGATATTCTACAGTGCAGGGTATAATTTTTTTTTTTTTGAAAACATATCAGTGTGAGTGCTTTCTTTGCAACAAACTTATAGATTCAAACCATTCTGCAGTATCCATAGACAAGAAACAAATGAAATGCAGAAATACACCTTGGAGAAATTAGTAGGGTTTTTTCATTATCTCAGTCTCTCCTATCACATGCAATTAAGATCTGACCTTTTAATTAGAGAATTAGATAAGTTATATGAGTACTTAAAGAGAAATTAACTATAATTGCAATGTGCGAATATTGCTGCTTTCAGTTTAAGAAAGATTTACCTGTCCTGTGATCTGATATTCACCAAGTGCAAGGCAGATTTGACTTTATTAAACCGAAGGGGCAGCAAGCATTTCACAAGTAAAAGCTGGCGTAATGGTGGAGATCCATGTAAGCATATGGATTTCGGAAAATATCTCTTGAAAAATCACCTGCAGGAACTGCAAGTTCAACCAGATTATTTTGCAATTATAAGAGAAAACAGAGTTGTGTGAATTATGGGGAAGAATATATTGTTGTTCCTTGTTTGAACAAAAAAACCACCCTAAGCTATTATATATTACCGAGTACCAATAAGTAAAGACGTTATATTATTACATTAATGCAACTATCTGTATTCCAATAACATAGGTAGTGTGTTTCATTTAACTAAGGCATAGGACCTGGCTTCAGTTCAAATACAAAGCAGTGTTTATCTGAAGTGATTTACTCTGAGACCAGTCTTAATTTGTGATTGGCTTCCCTTTATGGTACTGTCAATTATTTGTGAGACTAACACCTGGGAAGTTTATTATCAGCCTTGGCTTTAAAATCTAGCCATGCTAAAGCGATGGGAATTTTGCTTTTGGCTCTACTAGGGTAAGAATTTAATCTCATATTTTGTTAAAAATAATGCAAAACAAACATACTGAAGCCTAGACATACTCAGATCCAAAACTGTGTGCCTGGATGCAGTTAACTCTACTGCTGCCATTAGAGTTCTCATCTCTGTTACGAGGTTAGCAAAAATGGGTGGCTTAAATAGCATTCAAGGACCTGAGTGACCAGAAGCGCTTTTTATTTTCTGCACCTGATCCCTGTATCTTATAACTGGGTGGATCCTTAACCCCCAGTGCTGGTAAGATGTTAAAATTGTTCAGCTTGGCTAGAGTAAACATATGTATGTGACCTACTAGTGGACTGTTTCATGTCTGCATTATGTGGAGAAGGGTATCAGCTTTTTCATTTACTGCGTTTTGAAACAAGTAAAAGGCTTTACCCCCTTTCTCTTTGCCCTTTTCTCTCCAAGTGAGTCGTGGTAGAAAACTATATTTCACACCGCAGGTTAAGCCTGGAGTTTCTGTGTTGATTTATTTCTCTAATAAATATTTCATGGATTGGTTCCATTGTTATTTAGGATGTGCCCTCTTAATCAAATTTCAATCTTTTGCTTAAATGGGGGGATTAAATATATGGAGTGTGGAACTTGGATACACTGAGAAAGGGTTTTAATGAAAAGTGCTTTTTTTTTTTTGTTTGTTTGTTGGATTTGTGCTGAGGTAGTCCAGCCTGTGTCAGCATCTTAATAGGTTTTTACTGTTTGGGATCGCAAGCAGTTGTAGCATTTCCAAACCTGTGTCCTGGCTGGTAACCTGCAGGCTACTGTAAGGGAATTAAGTGGCCATTATGACTTTGTGGAGGTTTCAGGCTCTTAGGGTTTACCTCAGAAAAAGAGGGCAGTGTTAGCTAACATGGGTATCTCTCTTGCCTTGATGACCCTTCCTTTAAAAAGAAAATGAAAATAGTTTGAAGTTTCACATGAAGTACCATTGTTGGGTTTTATTTTGTGGTTCTTTTTTTTTTAATGTTTGGGGGTTTTTGTTTGTTTGTTTGTTTTGGGTTTTTTGGGGTTTTTTTTTGGCTGAACCACAGAGCTTCCAGATTTCCCAAGTGCTGACTGTTTGACATGTGTAATATCTTCCCTTTGATTCCTCAAAAGTACGTGTGCATTAAATAGTTTGAACTAATTAAGGTGGCTTACTGATTGTTAACAGCCAAGTTCTCTATCTGTTCAGCGGTTAGCAAAGAAGGGATCTTGACTACATCAGTCATTTCAAAGATCTACGGTCATAAAAAGACAGGGTCATTTTGGGCTCCACCCCCACAGCGAGTGCAGTTCCTCCTGTAGTTCCACCAGTGCAGTTTGCCCCTGGTGTGATTGCTGGGAAAAATTGAGATCACACAGTTGACTCGAAAACATCCATTGTCTCTTTGCTCCCCCGACAGGTGTGTCATCTTTGAGCATCCAGTTCGCCAAACTTCCAAAGGGACTGAAACATTTAAATTTATCTAAAACCTCCTTGTCACCTAAAGGTATGTTTTATAAGTATGCCTCTTCTTCTGTTCTAAAAGTTTCAGGCTTCCATCCTAATAATACCTTTTGTTACCAGATTATAAAGTAATTAATTCTGTGAATAATTTCCATGTGTATTCTCAACAGCACAGCTGCTTTTTTGCAGTCCTGGGGTGCTGAACGATTGGCTGGGTTCTGTGTCCCCTTCAGCGCTTTGAAAATCTCTTACTTGCTTCTGTAAGCTTTGGGCTTGAACCTGTATTGTAAAGATTGAATTTAGAATTGGCATACATATGTTTTGTATATGCTTCAAAAAGATGTCTGAAGCAAAAAAGTGCAGGGAATTTTCCAAATGTTTTGCACACAATTATTTTATGAAATCAAGTGTTGTGACAATGGCTGTTAAGTGGTTTGCTCTGAGTAAAGACTTCTTTGTTTTATAATTCCCAAATTTCCAATTTGATATCGTAATTGAAATGTATATATATTTTAAAAGCAATAACAGTACTGAAACACAAGTCAGAAGCTTTCAGGTTTTTTGCATTGCTGTTTTAGAAATAATAGATGCGTTGACCTCTTAACCAGACTGCACAAACTCAGGGTCTCCTGTATAGAACATGAGTGTTAAAAATAGAAGAAATGCAATGACATTATTGCAGCTTTTTCGCAGATGTTGATGAACTGGAAAAGACGAATGAGTTATGGTCTATGAAGGATGCTAGTTGGTAACAGACAGGAGCCATGCTTTTTTATCCTTTATTAAAAGGACTCCTCTGTGAAGCGCACATTCTGTGTTCTCCTAAGCTTTAAGGGTTGACCTGGGGGGATATGGATGGGAAGAAGGGGTTTTTTTTTGTTTTTTTATGAGTGTTCTGTAGCTCTTGTTAGGCTGAAGTAAATAGTAAACCCTAAATTGAATTTATTCAATCATGACTTTCATTAAAAAGACTTTATTAAGCTCTGGGGTTGTTTTTTTCCACTGCTAACTCCATTTTTGGTGACGAGCAATTGATTAAGAATCTTGACTAACCTTACGTGTACTCTTGAGATGAGATGTTCGGGAATTTGACAGAAATTCATGCAGTTCTGGTATGTTCATTCATCCTGTGCTTTTCTTCATGGGATATGAAGGATTTCGGCAAGTACTTGTGATCGTTGAGTCAAGAGAACACTCTAGCTATGCTTCTGTCTTCATAAAGAGTAAATGCCAGCTTGATGAAGTTCATCCACAAAACTCTTGTCAGTAAAAATGAATTCTGAGGTTATAAAAAGAATTCAGGTTTTTAACACATTTTTTTAAGACAGTCTTTAAACAAAAGCTGAAAATATATTCCGGTACGCCTAATACTGACCTCATGTGAATCCTAGTCCAGGCTGCATTGCAATGACTATCTATTCTCCAGAGAGTTACATGTCACCATGAATATTGTCCCATGGCAGCTCCTCAGAATTCCTTAAGAAAGTATATAAAATGTCTTAAAATTGGAATTCTTATAACCCTCTGGACCTGAAGAAACAACTCAGCTTCACCTCTTCGGTTGTCTGCAAAGCTGTCTGTCTTAGCCAGTTTTCCTTTAACTTAAGAAGACGGTACTAAATTCATTTTAACTTGGGAGGCTATTTTTGAACTTGTAATATTGAGGGGGGAATATTGTGATGTTTTCTGTGGGGAAAGTCTAAAGCAGACCTTGGATCTTGGATTCAGTAGACTCCAAGGGGAATGGCTTTTTTTTTTTTTTTCCAAGCCTTTCTTTTTCTTTCAATTTTTTTTTTTTTATTTTGTGCTTTTCAGTTTCAGGAATTCTGTACAATCCCTCACTGGTTTTGACCCTATTTAAAAAGTGCTTTCTATTTGAGATAAGTTTCTAAGATTGAGAAGTGAAGTTCAGGTGGTAACCTCCCAGCTGATCTTTCTTCAAATATTGTATCTCAAAGTTCCTGAGAGCTATTAACACTCTGAGCCTCCTGAGAGTGGTAAAAGAGCATGAAAGATTGTCTGCAAATGAAAGTGAGATTACTGTTAGAGTATAGCATGAGGTAGGTGAAGTTCAAACAATATTTATTGATTTGAAGATTCCGGTTAAATGGAAAATTCTAGTATACTCATTCAAAGATAGGGCTTGCTTTTCTGAGTCCAAGCCAAAGGCTAATTAAAAAATCCCTCATTCACATGGTTTGCCTTAAGTGATGTGGCTGATTTTGAGCATTTGGCCCTTTTTAAACATGAAACAAGCAGCGACATTATGGATTGTTTGATAGGTCATCTTCTCTCCCAGACTCCGACACTGCTGAATTCCCAGAATTGGTTCTTGATATAGTAAATGCTGAATTGTTGAAAGTACATTACATTCTATTCTTCTACTTCTTGTTGCTTATAAATGCTGTTGAGAAGACTCACTAAAGTGAATCCAGAGCAATAAGCTCTAGTGGTTAAATAGAGCTTTAGATCTTTCAAAGTTTCAAAAAGTATTTGTTTGCAGTTCACCTTATAGATAGGGTGTGGATTCAACAATGCAACATTAAGGTAAAAGAAAAATTACACTGAACGGAAAAGTTTTGAGACTTGGCAGAGATGTCACTGTGCTTCGATTCTTTTCAGTGTCAAAAGCCTCCTGAAACCAAGAGCCATACTGCTAACATGGGAGACTTTCTTAACATTTGGAAACTTGGAAAACTGAAGCACTGAAGTGGCATATTATGGTCTTCAGTGGCTCGCTAGCTGCTTCCTCCACATCCTTACTGATAAATCCATTTCATAGTAGTTTTTAATTGAAGAATGGACATGTTCCATCCATTGAATACCAGTCCATTTTCGCTGACCAGTAGCTTTGAGAAATTGCTCAAAATTGTGTAGTAGATCAAAACACATGCATACTTTATAGCTTTGGCCAGGCACTTACAAAATACATGCATGTAAGAAACACATGCATGTTACTGCTTGAAAGACAGCAATGGCCATCTACAATAAATTAAAAACTTGGTGATAAGCTACAGAACCCTCAGATGAAAGTTAGATTTGCTGGAAGTAGCCACGTCCTAATTTGTATTTGGAAAAGCTGAAGAATTTTAGAGGAAGAAAACTCTGACTGGTTTGTTCCCAATGAGAGCTTTTTAATTTTAATTTGAAAAACATGTATTTGTTCTCATCAAGCATTGAGAGTCTTTATGCATCTCTTCATATTTTAATTAACTATTTTTCTGAAATTACAGGCAAATATGTAATTGAAATATTTTTAATTTTTAGGTCTCGTCAGTTGATTTTGAAGTTCTGGCAATTATAATTGTTAATATACTTGGGCTTCCACAGATAGTTTCATCTGCTTCCATGTACACTTTTTATCTAAATATTATTGTTTGCAAGAAGACACTGACTTAACATTATGGAGTAAACTCTGTTTTAAAAATCTGTTTCAAAGTGGGATTGCACTGCTAAAGCCATTGCAGACTTTGCAGAATGACTTCTTCCCTGGATCCAAGATGTATAACACACTGTGGCTCCATCGGGGCAGCTGATGGAGCATGGTCCAGGCAAAACTGGGCATGCTGTGGCAGGGAAGAATCTTGTATCTGCCTGGCAATCTGCCTTCCTGCTGCAGTACAGTGGTGATAACAGGAGGTCATTAAACATTTATGTGTGTCTGTGTTCACTGAAATTGTGCACTTGCAGGGTCTGGGCTAGTTTTGTCTCAAATTGACTGAGATGAGTACTAACTTTTTTTTTTTTTTTTAAATTTTTGGCAGGCGTGAATAGCCTTTCCCAGTCACTGAGTGCCAACTCACTGATTGTGAACACGCTCGTCTATCTTGACCTCTCAGGGAACGCGCTCCGCGGTGATGATCTTTCAGTAAGCACTTTCTTCTCATTTGTGAGTTAATGAATGGATATTTTAATTTAATGTTAAGAGAAAGGCAAAGCCATGTTGTTTCGATCCTTCTTTTGCTCTTATTTCAGTAGAGGTAGGAGATAACATTTTGATCTCTTATTTCAGTAGGGGTAGGAGATAACATTTTGATCTCTACTCTTCATTATGTAGTCAGAGAATTAAATTACCCCACCCAACTAAGCAAATCCACATAATTTTAGTTCATGCTTTTACTCCTTGGCTTCTACTGATAAATGAGAAAACTGCATGTATGCCACTTGTTTCAGTGTACTTACCATGCTCCCTGAGTTCAGTTTAAAAGTGACCAAAACACAATTAAAAAAACCCTCATCATCTTTTTAGTGATAAGTGTATTACAAATTTTTCATTGGAAGGTTGGAAACAATTGATTTCTTTTGACTTGGAAAGACTTAATTACTTTCCATTTTTCAATATTTTTGTTTGTATAAATAAATCTGTGCACCTCCTTGACACATGCTGTTGAAGCTCATGATTTTTTGAAGAATGTAACTATTTTTTAAATTCCTTTGTTCAGTTTATCAGTTGCCATAGAGGTGCAGTTCTATTTGCTCCATAACAACATCCACTTAGTTCTCAATTTGTATGTATTCACTTTTTGACTGTTACATCCATGTTTTTCTCTCACATCAAAAGTTGTGTGCATGTAAGCATCAGGTTTTGAATGCTTTAAGTATTGAGCATCTAAAATATGCAACACTAGAGTCACCCAAACATATAATTTAAAGTGCAGTCAGACATGACTGTATTGCTTTTTCACAAATCTTACTAGTTTCAGATTCATCATCACGTTCAAAGAACTAGTCTTTTCAGATATAAGAGGGGAAAGTTTCAGTAGGACAAGAGGATTTAAAAGGTAGCAAACAGTTAAATGTAAAGAAAGACACACAGTGAATTACTCTTAAAGAAAAAATAACATAGCAAATAATGTAAAAACAAAAAGTAAAATAAAATGTACAACTTCGGTAGGCAATGCTTAAACCTTATGTCTACCGACAATATTTTAAGGGACATAAATACAAGAAGTGGGGCTTTTCTTGGCCTGTCAGAGAGAGAGAGATGGTTCAAAGAAAAAGATTATTAATACTGAGATCTCTTAATCTGTGGAACAGTTTTCCCACAAGAGTAAGGAAATCCTGTTATTTAGTATTTAAATTAAACCCCAGGGATTTTTAAAGCAGGGACCTTTCTTGCAGTGTAGGTATAGGGGCTAAATGACCTAATTTTTAGAAACGTGAATCTATTTTAGAAATGTTGAACATGCTCTGTGTGGCTGGATTTCATGTGGAGTTGAGCGTTCCACGTTTCTGTGAATTAGGTCATACTTTTATCTTTCTGTGTTGTTCTCTGAGACTAAAAAAAGCCCAAAATAAAACAGTGTATAGTAAGAAGTTTTGTATACGCTAACATTTGCATGCATATCCTATGCATTACTGAAGCCATCAATATTAAAGTCATTACTTGTCCTGTTTTCTCCCTTAAACCTTTAATGCACTGCTGATATTGAGAAATAACCATGGGCTTCAGATGCAAATTAGTTGCTTTCCTCATGTTTAAAGGGGCTTGCTTGAACTTACAAACCAATTAGACGTTCTGAGTGACATTCTGAGACGGTCTGAGCAACCTGAGTGACATTCCAAGGTATTTCATAGAATCATAGAATACCAGGTTGGAAGGGACCTCAAGGATCATCTGGTCCAACCTTTCTAGCACAATCTAGATGAGATGGCCCAGCACCATGTCCAGCTGAGTCTTAAACGCATTCAACGTAGCGGAGTCGACCACTTCCCTGGGGAGATTATTCCAGTGATTGACTGTTCTCATGGTGAAAAATTTACCTCTCGTGTCCAATCGGAACCTCCCTGGGAGTAACTTGTACCCGTTACCCCTTGTCCTCACCATGTGACTCCTTGTAAAAAGGGAGTCTCTATCTTCTTTGTAGCTCCCCTTTAAGTACTGGTACATAATGATGAGATCACCTCTAAGCCTTCTTTTCTCAAAGCTGAACAAACCCAGCTCTCTCAGCCTATCCTCGTATGGCAGGCTTCCCAGACCCTTGGCCATCTTGGTGGTCCTTCTCTGGACCCCCTCCAGCCTGTCCACACCTTTTTTGTATAACGGGGACCAGAACTGTACACCGTATTCCAGGTGTGGCCTGACAAGCGCTGAGTAGAGTGGGATAATGACGACTTTATCTCTGCTGGTGATGCCCATTTTGATGCAACCCAGCATCCTATTGGCCTTCTTGGCCACAGCAGCACACTGTTCACTCATGCTGAGCTTCCTGTCCACCAGGACCCCCAGGTCCCTTTCCACAGAGCTGCCCTCTAGCCAGGTGGATTACAGTCTGAGCTGCACTCCTGGATTATGCTTTCCCAGGTGCAAGACCTTACACTTGTCTTTGTTAAACTTCATAAGGTTCATGTTAGCCCACTCTTCCAGCCTATCCAGATCTTCCTGCAGGGTGGCTCTCCCTTCCAGAGTGTCTGCTTCCCCCCTCAATTTGGTGTCATCTGCAAACTTCATCAGGCTACATTTGATCCCATTATCCAGATCATTTATGAAGATATTGAATAGCGTTGGGCCCAGTATCGATCTCTGGGGGACCCGACTTGTGACGGGTTGCCAGTTTGAAAAAGAGCTATTTACCACCACCCTTTGGGTGCGGCCCGTCAGCCAATTCCTCACCCTCTGCACAGACCACTTTTCCGGACCATAATGCATCAGTTTCTCCAGGAGGAGGCCGTGGGGAACCGTATTGAAAGCCTTGGAGAAGTCCAAGTAGACAATGTCGACCGCTCGCCCCATGTCAACCGAGCAGGTCACTTTATTGCAGAAAGCCACCAGATTTGTCAGGCATGATCTGCCCTTGGTGAAGCCGTGTTGGCTTTTCCCAATCACGTGCTTCATTTGACTCGTGATAGCCCCCAGGAGGATCCATTTCATAACTTTCCCGGGTATTGAAGTAAGACTGATGGGCCTGTAATTACCTGGATCCTCCCTTCAGCCCTTCTTGTAGACAGGGGTGACATTTGCCTTCCTCCAGTCCTCTGGGACATCCCCCGATCTCCACGACTTCTCAAAGATTACAGAGAGTGGCCCCCCAATGACATCAGCCAGCTCTCTCAACACCCTCAGGTGGATGGCGTCAAGGCCCATCGATTTGTAGGGGTCAAGCTCCTGTAATAATTCACATACTAACTCCTTCTTCACTGATGGTGGGTCTATGTTTGGATCATCCTGGATTTTCGTTCCCAATGTTCCCAATTTCTAACTAAATTAATTATCATTTGCTGTGAAAATGAATTGCAAAGAGTAATGTTTGGTAGATGTAGTCTGAGCACCGGTTTTTCCCCTGCTGTTTTAAAAAATTATAGCCTTCAAAAGTAAAACAGGTTGTATTGATTAGGTAAAAAGATGTTTCAGACACAACTCTTGTAGTGCAACTTTATAATAAAAGCCTAAAATGTGATGAGAAGTAGCGATCCAGTCATAGGTGTCATAGTATCAAAATTAACATGGATAATTTTTTTTTTTCTCTCCATTAATTACAGAGCCTGTACAATTTTTTGGCCCAGCCAAATGCCCTTGTTCATCTGGATCTATCCAACACGGAGTGTGCGCTAGATATGGTAAAGATGTTTTTTGTGGAGATTCAAATACCAGCGAAACATTCCCCACCTTCTATTCCTAGGTACTTTTCTGGGTTAATATAAAGTAAAATCAATCATCTTTGTTTTAAACCAGGTGTGTGGAGCGCTCCTTCGTGGATGTCTTCAGCATCTAGCTGTCCTTAGCCTCTCTAGGACTCTCTTTTCTCACAGGTACAGTTTAAATGTAATTACTCTCAACTCCTGCAATATTTTGTTTTATAATTTCTTGCTCTCATGTTGCACCTTTCTTTTGAAGAAGAAATCTAAGACGTTCTTATGAAGTCTTAGAAGTCTTAGTTCTCTGTGAAATAGGTATTATTTATTCCAAGCAAAATACTTTCTTTCCCTTTCCACTCTTTGCTAGATGGCTGTAAAATAAGCTACCTTGTCTAATACGTTTTTTGTGATAGTGATGCAGCACAAAGTCTGTGTATATATCTTTTGTCTCTAAGAGGCATAACATCAGGCTTTGAAGTCTGACCGACTTGACTCCTCTTTAAATTTGGTTTTTAAAGTTCGTACTTTTCATGATTTGATGATGGTTACAAATGCGTTTTTTTCCCTTTTTTTGTCTTTTTCTGGGAGGAAGTCCCTCTGAAAGTCTTTGAGACTGAATGTTGACTTTGTAGACTACTTGCATTGTAGCAAATATTAACGTTAGCTTCCCTTTTCTTCAAATGAGTGTCTTGAGTCCATATCAGAGATGATACCTAATCGGGGGTAAGCTGCTCCACCACTGAGTAATTATTTCTAGTGGTGAAAAGGCAATTTCAGGGTTTTGGTAATGTCCTGTTTGATGTTCTACTCATAAGATATAAGTATGTTCACTATTAACCCGACCTAAATGATCATTCTTTGTAGTTCACCAAACAGAAGCTAGATCGTAATGTCTCCTGTGCAGCAGTGCAATGCTGAGGATTGTTTGTTGAATCAACATTTTGATGACATTATATTTCTAAGCTAATTGAGAGCCACTGATTACAGAGCAAATTAAACATGTAAAAGATCATTACAATTCTGATGGCTTGCATTCACTATTTATTGGGATGAGGAGTGTCTAGATGCTACTTCTTAATGAATGCGTTTACTTACAGAAAAGGAAAAGAAGTCCCTCCCTCGTTCAAACAGTTTTTCAGCAGCTCACTTGCTTTGATGCAGATCAATCTTTCGGGAACTAAACTCCCTCCTGAGCCTCTAAAGTAAGAATTTCATTTCATTTTCTCCTGTTGCCTAAAACCTAGTTTGCATTGTTATTATGTGAATGCCTCATATTAAAAATGAAGGGGAAAGGATTTTGCTATTTTTTTTCCCATTGTGCATTATTGATATTGCAAGAGTGATTTTCATAATGATCACACATTGAAGAAATGTTGTATCCATCTCATGGTTGAGGCTATTAATCATATTTTGTTCTGTGGGAATGTCACAGCTGTTTAGCTTCCATCAACATTTTTTTGTGATATATTTCTTACTTTGTGGCTTACGAACAAAACTGCTTCACAGTAAAATGGGATTATGTACTTGTGTGAGTGCTACTCCTTCAAGGCTGCGATGTTGCAACAGCCGTTGTGAAACTGAACCTGTTGCAATGCTGAGGAGGAGAGAGCTGTTACACAGAGCTATGCCCTCCTTTTAGGGGGAGAGACGATGGCAGCAACTTCTAGGAATGCTAAGTGTAATACAGCTCTTTGCTATATGTCACCCACCTGGTGGCTAACAGGTTGTGGTGATGTGAACTGGGCACTTCCATTGTCCACCCAACACTGGAGAGAAACTCCTCTTACAGCCTCATGCAGGCTGAGGGAAATTGTATAGCACTGTGTCACCCTTCCTGTGGCCGGTGCAGTTGTGAACTGTGTTGAACTTTCCAGACATAAAATTTAAAGGTATGTTTTAAAGTCAAGATAGGTCTAGATAGATAGATCTAATCTACATAAGGTCATTCTGTGATTCTAGCAGAATCTTTGTGTTTATTGGGCTAAATTAAAGAAAGGGCTCTTTCCAGAGTATCAGCTTGCTAGCTAATATGCATTAAAACATACATAACCCTCTCCAGAGTAGATGTCCAGACATGTGCACTAACTATTTTGGGGAACTCGCCTCCAAAATCCTAATCTAGACACAGATATAGATATATACGTGTATGCACATATACTTGTGTGATTGGGAGCCTGCCTCCTGAGGGAGAACAGGGAAGGGAAGTGGGCAGTAGCTCAGCAAGTAAGTAGCTAATGAATGGGAGTTGATGGCAAAATCAGAGATGTGGGATATGAAGAGTAGTTAGTGAGCACCGGATGGAAAGCTTTTGATACGATCTAGGGAAGGCTAAGGGAGAGAAAAGTGGCAAGCGCCACACAGGAAAGAGTAGTGTACATTGTTTGGGGATATTGTTCCTTAATGCCATTTGACATTGGAGAGGACAGTACAATACGATGCTTAAGTAAGGTGCACTGAATTGAAATCAATATTCAACTGCAGGAGCCTATCATTTTAGCTCTGATCTTTCAGTCTGTTCTGTGTGATGCTCTTGGTTGCTGTCCTGCTTGCTTAGACTTTGCTAAGAGTAGGAAGGTATATGGTACTGACGTGTTTTCAAACAGAAGGTGATTATTGAGAAACACATTGGTTGATTCTGATTAATTTAGGGCTATTGATTCTGTGGTGGAGGGCAGCAGGGAGCTATGTTTAATGAAGCAAGAAGAATGGAGGCTGTATGTGACTAATACACAAGACAATCTTATCAGTGCTACAGGAAAAAAATAATGCTGTGAAACATTGAATACATCTACACAGATTAGGAAAGGCGAGAACCCCCAAACACTATGGTTCATATTTAGCTCTTCTCCTTGGCATGTTGAGTATCTCCTGGGGTGTGAGAGTTCTGGCAGGTGAGTGCTCTATGGTTGTCTGTGCTCATGGAAGATGTTATTGTATTAATTTATCCCAAATACTTGTGACCCCTTGATCTGCCAGCTGTGCAGCAAATGAGATCTTCCTAGTTGTTTTCAGCCAAAGTGATCTGTATTAGCAGAGACCTACTCTGTTGATAATGTTTAAGCTAATCTGGCTCAATTTGCCTGAATTGGGTTAGAGAGAGTTACTCGCATGACTGGTGTTGGTGGAAGTAAAGAGGCAGTGATGGGTAGCATAGGACGAGCTGAGAGCAGTAACCTCTTTCGCCAGCACAGACAGCTCTAGAAGGGAGCATCTGTCCAAAGTCCAGCTGGACACGGGTCGTCTCAGAGTGTCCATGCTACTCTCAGCTGGCTGGCATTTTGGCATGGGTTCTTTTGTTTTGTTCTGATGGCAGTGTTCACCTCTTAATATTTTTTGGTAGTTTCCTTGATGTGTTTTTTCCCTCACCTGAGTTTTTTCTTCAGTCTCAGCTGAGCGTATTTCACAACAGTACAGAGAACTACAGTCTGCAGTACACCTTGCTTTCCCTCTCAAACTCTGTATGGCTTGACTAATACACTTGAAAAGCGTCCTGTGGAAGTTAATCTGGTGTTAAAAGGACTGAGGATGTGCTATATCCTGGGGCAGCTGCTTAGCCTTTTGGTCTTAACTGTAAGAAATTACAAAACTTCTACAGAACAATCAAGATTATAGGATTTGTTAAAGACAAGAAGATGGAAACACCTTTTTTCAGACAGACTTATTTGTCATTGCCAAGATTGCAGTAGCACATGAGGGATGATTTCTAGAAGGAAAAATAAAAACTATATAGTGTACGGTAATAGTACTTCTCTGGCATCTTTGATCAGTGCATGTCAAAAAGCTTTTGACAACGTGGGCCTTGGAACTGCTATGACAAAGGAGAAGTTACTAGTTTGTGTCCGTGAACCAGAGGTCACAGGGTTGGATGTGTGATTCAAGATCAAGCCTGCCTACAGAAAAAAATATAGGTAAAATGCAGATACCTGACACCCTGAGTCCCAAATTCCCCTCATTGTTATTTGATTTCTTTCTTATCAAGTTCCTTTAGATCAACAGTTGTGGTATGTTTAATCGCATATGCTAACTCAATGAGTTTAAAGATACTGGTTAATCAGTGTACTCGGGGACGGAGGTGAACTTGCTTGTACAGTGATGGACCTGTTAATAAAGTCAAGCCTTTCAGAGAAGAGGTTTGCTAATAAAGCTGTACTGCGAGGATGCCACATAGTGGGTGGGGAAAGGGTGCTTTTAGTTCTTGTACATAGTTAATATAGTTAATGTTCCATCACAGCTCGCTCTTCCCCCGCCCCCCCCCCCCTTTTTTTAAACTGAGTGAAGCAGTTTATACTCTCTTTTCCTTGTTTAAGTGTATGCTGGCATTTTTCTTCATTTACAGACATTGCCAAAAGTTGTATTTTGATCTGTCAGTGCTATAACAAGACAAGTTTCTGATACGCTTCTCATGCAAATGCTAGTTACAAGGCCAATTCTTGCATTCTGCATATACCACAGTTGACGAGACCTTTCCATGTATTGCCATGTGTTTGATTTAAACATAGTGGCTAAGTATAATTATAATATGTCTGCCTTCAGTGCCTTTGAATGCTGGTGATTTTTCATGACAAAGAAATGAAAAATCATGAGATTTTCTTAGGATGAGTTTATAGGAAGGAGGTTAGGAAAAAAGCCAACCCTTTTTTCTTCCTGTGAAGAGAGTACATTTGAAGTAGCACTGTGCCTCTTTTTTAATCTGCATTTTTTAATGCTTGCACTGTACTTTTTAGGTTACCTCAAAATGTTTAGGAAGTTCTTTGCAAAGTTATCATCAGCCAGACTAACTTTGAATAAAAGCATGTTTGGGAAGGATATATAGACAAGGATCATCTACAAATTTGTAAAAACTGTTGCAGAGCTTTCACATTTTTTTCAAAGTCTGCATATTAATAGCTTAAGAAGTAAATAAGCACAAGATATTTGCCTTTGTTAACAGTGAAGGTCTGATTAACATTTATACCTGCAGGACAGATATAAATAGGTTTAAATGAAAACTTTCCCGAGGCGCACACATTTTAAATATGGCTTTTACACACGACTTGCATAACAAGTGTATCGGCAAATGGCTCAGCAGAATGGATTGTTTTTTATCTCCATGCATCAGTAGTTTGGATTCTGTTAGCTTGCTTTTGGCTGAAGTGAAGTTCGGGGAGGAAGTCCTTCTGTTTCTCTGTTCAGTTACTAATTCAAAGCAGCATTTATTCTAAAGACACGAGAAGGTATACACAGATTGTGTTTGCTCCTTCTCTAAGACACACTGTTGTGCTTTCTGATTTGACGGTATTAATACAAATGTGATATTAACGCTAACTTTTATATGTGGAAACAAACTTCTGTAAGCCTTTAAAGGTGGATTTAGGAAAATCATGATCAGTCGTTGCTACACTTCTCTGCCATTCTACCTAAAGGCAAAGGATAGCATTGTCTGGGAATATCACTTTGAAATCCGTAAATATTTATTGGGTTGCAGAAGTGGAGAATCGTGTGATACTTGAACACGATCCAGCGTTTGAGTGTTACAGGCACTGTGCCTGGCTGAAACGGCTGGCTGCACTGCATCTTGCATATATCAAAAACCCCATTTTTTCCTGAATTTTGTACAACAGAACACTCCTTTTGCAATCATTTGATGCTCTTTCAAAGCAAATGTTGAAGAAAATTCGTCTCTGATGAATGTTGATGCAGCATTAGCTTTACGGTTTCTTTATTAGCCTTGTATCCCTGCAGTTTTTGAAGCTGCTGGAGTGTTCTAAGTGTGGCAGGTTTGTGCTGCCATTGTCATTTAAGAAATAACTGCTCAGCTGGTGTGGTTTTGTTTTGAAATGGTTCTTCGCATTAAAGTTGTATTAACCTGTGATCACTTAGATGATGATGATGATGTAAAGCTGCCTTTTTTTTTTTCTTTTTTAAATGGTTCTAAAATTGATCTTTTTCAGAGCGCTTTTATTAGGCCTGGCTTGCAATCACAATCTGAAGGAGGTGTCTTTAGATCTCAGTAGCTGTGAGGTAAGGATTATTTATCAGGATGTGTTCAAAAGATGCAATGATGTGGCATTAGAGTTCCCGTGAAATCCACTGGGTGAGATATTTTTCCTCTGTAGTCAAAAGCTGTGGGAAAGGTAGAACTCAGAGAAGCAGCTATGGTAAAAGTCAGCTGCTGTGTGTTACAGCATCGTCCTAAATAATGAACATGGAGGTTCAAAGCACCTGCAGCACCTGATTGGCAAAACCCTCCTTGCAGTGTAGCTGTTCTAGATACTGAGCCAGCGAGCTGTTTGCTGCTTGGCAGCTCCTGCTCCCTGGTGCTGTGACTACACAGGACCCTGCAGCAGGACTTTCCAAGGGGCCCGAATTGGAATGGGTCACAGGAAGCTGCACGCCCTGAAGGCATGTCTGTGGTTTGATTGTCTTCCTTCAAAACCAGGGACATGTTTCCTCTTCTGCAGGTCTGCTTTTTAACCTTGGGAGAAATTCTGCTTTCCTAATCAATTAATCAATTCAGGCCAAGAGGGAACTTTGGTAAAAATTGATTGAAGCATGCCATTAACTTAAGAGGCACTGTGCAAATGGCTTTAAATATCTCAAGAATAAATAAAACCATTTATCTTCCCTCTTGCTTCTCTGTGCTTTGCTGTGCACTTTGTTTCTCAGGATTGTCCATACTCTTGCAGCACGATACCTGCGTGGCTACAACTTACGACAAAAGATCAGCCAAGACCCTGGGGAGCCAGTGAGGCAAAGTTACATAGAGAACTGTGTGGGCTTTTCCCAAAAACAACACGAACCAGCTTTGGCTCAGGCCTTCTGTAGCTGAGCGGCCACCTTTCACTTTTTAAGCTGCAAAGAAAGCCTCTCACTTGTTAGGCAGATCTTTCCAAGTCCATTACCTGAGTATTAACTGTTCTGGAAGTGCTTTTCAAATGCAATGGTTTCCCTTTAAGTAGAAGGCATGCAATTTTGATGAACATGTTGAGGTGCAGTAATCCTTGCCTTAGGTTTGTGGTGGATTGCTTTTGGAATGTGCACAGATTTACTTATGAAGAAAAAAAAAATCATTGTGAATGCATTTCATAGTTTCTTTTGATATTTTATACTTTTTAAAAAATGGTATTACTTTGAAGAGCATTACATGTAAATTCCAAATAGAAAGCTTTCAAGTCAAGTACACATGCTTCTGACTTCTGAGTAGAGAGATCAGACGGATGATAATTTTTCTTTCAGATGGAGGAAGGAAAAGGGAGGAGTAATTAAAGTAACAAAAATTAAGTCCTGTAATCATAACCTTAAAAGAATAAATCAATAAAACACAAACATCAGTAATGAGAGTATAAATTAGCACGTAAATCAACAAAGGCTGACAGAAGTGAAAACATAAGCCTTTCATTAAATAACCTCCAGGATGGGATATGGAGGAGCCCTTCGAAGTGCGATTGGCACAGTTGGACACCAAAGCACAAGTGTTATGGCCGACTCTCATGACAGAAAGGAATGAATTGTGCCCAACTCGTGGTGTTTCGTTCCCGTGGCTGGTCCCTCCAAACTGACAGCACTTCCTTAGATCCTTCCCTTAACATTTTTTCACATCACTGAGCTTTATTCATTCTCATGTGCTTTGGAAAGAAGAAGTTATGCTTCCACCAGCAGGGGAGTTGATGTGGCAGGAGCTGGGAGTACTCTCAGTGGGCCCAGCGGGCCCACTGCCCCTCTGTGAGCTGGGCGAGCTGGTCAAGGTAATCTGTACCCAGACACAGAGCCCTGGGAAGCTCGGAGCCGGTGACCTGCACTACTCCCAGTTCCTGCAAGCACATGCTGTTAGGAGGCTATTAAGCTGATGCTTCAGCTTGGCCCTCCTCTTTCCTACATCAGGCAAGCTGTACTCAACTATGGAAGGATACATCTCTCTGTTCCTTCCCTCTCCCACCACTTTTCATTTGCTCCCATAATTTTCTGGTATATTAACTCCAAGCTTAATCATTTTATATTGCTTGTTTGTTTGTTTTTTATTATTTTTACTATGAAAATTACATTTTTATTTCTACCTGCTTAGCACTGATGTATTTCACTCTTTTCCCTTCTGCTTCCCTTAGCTTGGTCACTGTGTAAGTACCCTCCATGCTTTACCTTAATTGTTAAATCAGTAATCAGCTTTGTTTGCCCTTCCCATATTGGTAACTCATAGCTTTGAACATGCTTGGCGTTTTTAATTGTTGAAGGGTTGTTCTTCATTTTCTGAACAAGAGCTTATTTTTGTGGTCTCAGAAGTATGTCATGTAGGAGATGTTGCAGAGGGTTTGTTTTGGGGTTTTTTTCAGTATCACAGTCCACGTTGACGAATAGCCCTTCAATTAATCTCTGCTTTTTTTATACATATTATTTTAATACAGTTGCAATAAATTTTGATCCTAAAAGTCAAGTTGTTATCGTCACCCTCAGATTAAATAGATAACACCATTTGTGCACATGAAATATTTCTGTGTTTAAGATTTTGAATATAGAGTTATTGGTACAAGATTGAAAGCTGCTGCTGAAAAATTGTCCGCTTCAACCCTCAAAGTATATATAGCATAAGCATTTGGATTCTATTCTGAGTATAATTTTAGTGTATAGAACTTCGACCATACCAACAACCAATGCAAGACCGCATATAATCTGCCAGTTCCAGAGCATCTGCAATAATAGATGTGACACTGCAAAATGGTTGTCTTGCGGTGGGCCACGCTGAGAGAGCAGCACAGAGCAAAACTGAATGATTTTGGCATTCATACAGCAAATACTAAAAATGCTCTTCCAAAAATAAAGTTGAGTTAAAATTGCACCACTTCTGGCCCAAATACAGACTTTAATCTGACCACTTCTTGAGAGAATAGGGTGAAGGATGGGTAGCCTTCGTTTTATGCGGAAAAGTGCGTTACGTTCTGTATCTCTTACACTTCCAGATGTGACTTACGGTTTAGATGTTGTCGTTGACCACCACTGTTCTTTACATGCTCAGGCCAAGTTGTTGAGCTGCTTGTTAACCAATCACATATCTCAAACTTTCTAAAAAGTGCCAAATCAAGTCCTTATTGAAAAATACTTTTGAAGGCATTTGCCATTCTGTAATTATAGCATGGATAAAAGAGACTATTCACAGAAATATCAGCAGGTTGATTCAGGATATTTAGTCAAGTAAGTCGACTAAGTAAAATATTACTCCTTTTTTATGCACAGGAGGTGAAAAGGCTATTTCACGTTTGAAAAAGCTTTCTGGTTTTTTGAAGCAAGGAAAGTGAAAACAGAAAATGCAAAAATAGAATTTTTGTAGAACTTTTCCCCTCTTTTCCTTAAGTCTTTTTCTGGGGGATGTTCATAAAGTGAAATGCACTTAATATAGTTTGTGTAGCTGTAAGCAGTAAGAAAATGCTTTTGCTTCTTTGGAAAAAAATATGTTGCATTGTTTAATTCAGTAGCATTAGTAAATAAGTGTGTAAGTTTTAATAACTTTGATTCTTAATTTGATGTTTCCTCCTAGGCCATTTCATTGGTTTTTTTCATTAAATCCTGACATTTCTTTTATATTTGTTTAATATTTCAGATTCATAATATCATAATTGATACTTTCCAGCTAGACATTTTTGTTATTGTTGCTGTTTTTTCTGGTTTATGCCTATTTTTAATTTAAGGATAAGGTAAATTACTGATTTCTCTTGTTTATGGTCTTTTGTGGCCATTGTACAATTGCATTATTTAAATTTTCTTTTCAGTGACAGGGAAACAATTTTTTTTTGTTTTAAATTTGCTACTCATCTTTGATCTGGGCACCCTAACATTGTGCTAAGAGCTGAAAGCAGATGCTCAGGATAGGCCTTAACTGTAGTGGAGTTCAGGGGTGACAGTGTTGCAGGCTTACAGGCTGGGCTAAGTTTATTTTTTTTTTCCTCACTGGATGTTGGAAATGTTCTGGTCCTTTCACGCAGAGAACCCGCACCGAAGTCCTGCAGTCACTGCCTGGCACAAAAGTGCTAAAGGATTCATTGTGTCGGCCACCATTTAAATCTTCCCTGATTTAACTGCTGAGCAGTAGTTTTAAGAGAAAGGAAAGAGTCCCTTTTCTCATTTATATGCAAATAGTGAGGACGAAGGATGAGAATAGTAAGACTGTGTGCGTAGGTTGTCATGTTGATGTCTGTAACTTTTTCTGTTGCTGTTGTTTTCGCTGCTGGTAGTGCCTTCTGTATTCACAAAGCTCCTACCACTGTTTGCTGTGTGATCTTGAAACCATAACTAGTTTGCAAAAATGAATGATGTTTTGTCTCTAGTTAAGATCGGGAGGTGCACAAGTCTTGGAAGGATGCATAGCAGAAATACACAATATCACCAGCCTAGATATTTCAGACAATGGTAAGTACACAGAACAGGAATGGAGGGTCACGCAAGTCCAGAGTCTGGGAAATACTTTTTCTTCCAGTTCCCAGTGTAATCAAGGATGGGCACTCTTGCTTTATGATTATTGACTGTATTGGTTATGGAAATGTTTCAGACCAAGAACTCTTATTGCTATAGAGTATATAAGAAATGTTTATAGACTAACTGTACCCTCAGAAGTTTATGTTGTTTGAGATAAATGTAACACAGCAGAATAAATTGATGGCAGCAAGCATCATATTAGATATAGAGGAAAGTGAGTTTAAGTACAAGTGGATGAGAAGCTAAACGAGAAATGAAAGTGTAGTGAAAGAAGAAAGGCAAAGACCAGATACAGAATGAAGCTGAGGTCCTGATACTGAAGAAACAAGAGAGGGAAATTTGGAGCAAACGGTCAACCAGCTTCAGGTCAGAGAAGGCCTGTTTGAGTCTTTGGAAAAGTCGTGGACTATTGCTGCTTTGGAGGCTCTGTGCATCCTAGCTGGGAATACCAGCTGGCTTCTCATCTTGCAAACTCAAATTGTAGATGTATGAAATGGAAGAATTCACCTGCTGTGTTTGCCCCTCAGACAGCCAAATGCAGAAGTATTTCAGAAAAAGATTCCCAGTACAGCTGAATGCCCAAGAAATGAGGGATGGATTGGCAAGTGGAAAGCTTTGGTTGCTACTGGCTCAGCCCAATTATGTAAACAGATTGATTGCTATAAATATAGATAGATATTTGACATCTGAATTGTCCTGTGGATCTGGATGCTAAGTCATTGTAACCTAACTAGTGGCCTCTTCAAATACACCACTAATTTGGGAATACAATACTACAGCAAGTTGTTTTTCTTATTCAGGAGTAGAGCAAAATTTGGCTTGTTTTTCGCGTCATTTTATTCATAGCCTGTTATGTTGGCCTTTTTGCACTTGAAGGCATTGAGACCTTGTTGGTACACAGCTCTACTAAGACTAAACAGTGGTTAGCATGGTCTCAGAATTCTCAAAGGAACTTTAAACTCTGCCTGACAATGCGAAGAACTGACCTTGGGTGGTTGGACTACAGATAAAGGACTATGTTTCTCTTCTGTGTTTTTGAGAGGTGCCTTCAATGGCTGATTAGGATGGAGATTTAAAGGGCTCGTTTTAGAGAAAGCATTTATTCTCATAGAAAAACAGATGCAAAAAAAGAGAAAAAGATTTAAAAATAGAAGAATGCAAGTTTTTCTAGAGCTCTTGGAAATTAATGCACTGATATAGTTACTTGAATGAATATAGCATTACTAATTTGACCCTGTCTGGGTCTTTTGCGAAAATGTGTTTTAATTCTTAATCTAATCTGATTCTTTACAGGCCTAGAATCTGACCTCTCAACCCTTGTAGTCTGGCTTAGTAAAAACCGATCGATAAGACACTTGGCGTTAGGCAAAAACTTTAACAACATGAAATCCAAGTAAGGCTTTTCTTTCTTTTAAATACCAAGAGAATGGATGAGGAGAAGCTGCTGATTTCATCATCTTCCTAACTTTTCTTCCCTCAGAAATCTCACTCCAGTACTTGATAATTTAGTTCAGATGATTCAAGACGAGGATTCAGTGAGTATCTTTCTGCCTACTATCATCATGTGTATTTGTACCCTCACAGCCTATTTCTGGTAATTTTCTTCACTGTGTTAATTTGCTGCACAAGATTTGATCATGATCCTGCACAGACACATCCAACATTTTGGTGTTTATTTTTTCAAAGAGCAATTTAGATTATGTTCGGCATGTAGGTAAATGTTTCTTAGGATAGTCTTAGGATCTGTGCTTGTTGAAAAATATTCATTCTAAATAGTTGGATGTGCTTAACCTAGATGCTTTAGGTCTAAATTATAGAGCCCTGTAGGCACAAGTTTTCAAGACTTTTATGTCTTATGTAATAGGAAATTACAATGGTAGTGTTCTCTGGGTGGTGATACTCCTTCAATAACGCACTTTTTATTTTTCATTTTTTTAATTAATAGCGTGCACTATTTCCTGATAAGCTGTTCTTGGGTATTAGCATTTCTTTTGCTTGACAAAATGCAGAATCACGGCAGTGATCTCCCAGAACTCCTTTCGCCTTCAAAAGATGCAAATAAACTGTTCACTATGCTGTTCTTTACTTCTCCTAGTACATTAATCGCAGGACCAATTTCATAAAACCCTTTCAGAGTGCCTTGCTGGGATCCTTGCCCACTTTCTTCATTTCCACCCTCTTTCCTGATTCTGAAAGACTTTTGTGGTTGGGTTTGTGTTCTTGCCTTCCTTGGCCATCCTAGTTTTGGCTATAAGGGAATCTTAAAATGCTCTGTTACTCTCATGCTTGTCAATCTTTATTCATCTCAGTCCTTTCTTTCTCCTTCATTCCCCATACAAGTAACAAGCAAGCTCTGCTTTCCTCATTCTCCAGAAATAGCTGACTGTAGACTTCAGTTGTCTGAACACCTGCTATTCCTGTTTTCTTTACTGTCTTACCTCCAAGTTCACGGTCTCCACTCTAACCGCTCTCGTATTTTCTCCTCCTACCTGTGTCTGCACCCTGCAATTCAGTGGAGCAGTTTTCACCAGGGTTTCTGACGTCTCCTTGCATACCAGGTCATTAGACCCCTATTCTGTGCTTATCTTTTCTTACTGCTCAGTTGTATTTGAAGTGATTTGTTAAACTAGTCCTCTCTCCTCCCTGTGTCCTCTTAATTGGGATTAGTGGTACTGTTTTTTTTCTTGATTCTTTGCCTACCTCCTCACCTTATTCTTTAAAACATGGGATGTCAGCGTGACACAGTGAAGTGCTGCATCTGGATACCAGAGCTGGTTCTAACTGAGTTAGCACCTGTAATGAAAGCAGTAAGTCCTTATTTGCACAATTCAGATGGAGCATCGTGCTAAGAAGCGTATTGGTAGATCTCTGTATTACTTCTTGTGCCAAACTAGCCTTTTCATTTTGTGGTGTGTGACCACCTCCTCCTACTGTGTCTCTAAAGGGAATGGTGCAGGGCTGTCTTCCCCTTTTCTCCTCTTCCTTCCTGTTGATGCCGTACTGAGGGGTGATACAATTTCATCAGATAGCACCTGCTTCTTCTCTTCGGACATTTGTCTCTGTCCTACTCTGTATCTCATGCTTCATCTTTCACAGCTATCCTGAAGACTGCTATGTCAAACCAGATTAATCACAAGCAGGTGTAATTTAGTATTTTTTTTCTCAATTTCCTTCATCCCTTTGCTCTATTGCAGGTGAACATTTCTTCCCACTCGGGCCATATCCTACAACACCTCTTCAACACTCTCTGCGCGTCATTTCAGTATCCAAACCGTCTTCTCAAACATACTATTAGTTCTTTTTTCTACTTGTATGACTACCCTGTTCATATTATCTGTTCACAAGGATAAAAGTTCCAACTTTCACCTTATTGTCCCTATTAAGTGTTACAACCTTATCTTTCCTGGCTTCTGTTTTTGAAGCTTCCAGGACAGAGAAAATGTAGCTGCTAGATTTTGGATGTATCATTCTCACAGCTCCCCCTCCCTTGCATCATCAGCTTCAACTTCTTGTGCTCCTTTTCAGCCCGTAAGCAATGTCAGCTGTCGTTCCACTTTTGCCTTTGCCACAATCCTGTGGTCAGATGTGCTCCTGTAATTCTTACTCACCGTGTCTTTCCTGAGCTATAACCTACAGAACACGCTCTGTAGTCTCATCCTGTTTTCAAACAGTGTTACAATGAAGTAATCCACCAAAAAGTTATTTTAAAATAACTCTGTCTCCTTCATGTCATGCATTAACCTTTGGGATACAGCATGTGATCCTGTTGGTGTTAAACTGGCTGTTCTCTCCCATGTTCTTTCCTCTTATTAATCCTCTTCAGTGAAGGAATCTTGTTTGGTTGTGTTTCATCAGGTGCTAAAATCAATCTGAAGCATCTCCTAGCAGCTAAAGAGTTGAGGACGTAGACTCTGTAGCACCATGGGAAAAGCATGTGTTGCAGATAGCTGGATGGTCCTCACTCCACCTTGAGATAGTACAATGCTTTGAAAATTATTTTATGTTTCTAATTATTTTGGTTTGGTTTTGAATCCTAAATGGGGTGGTCCTTCTTCTGCCATTATGATGCATTTACTGCCACAGGACATTAAAAGAAAGGGTGGAATTGGAGAGACCAGGGTATGATGTTGCCCAGAGCATACTGCTTGAGCAGTATTGCCTGCAGGCTGGTGCAGTTTGGGGACCGTGCATTATCTGCGTGGAAAGCTGAAGCAAGAGGCTTTAATCTAAAATAGTCATCTGCCAAATGCTTCTTCATGTATTTATACACACTTTAAATAGATCTGTTGCTGTGTTAATATGAGTCATAAGTAAAATGATTTAAACAATCAATAGTTTAGTTTTATGACTGTAAAAATACAGCTAAACGCAAATGTAATTCTACACAATTGAAAAGCAGTAGTAGTAACCTAAACAGCAAAATTTCCCAAGTGTTTAATATAGACAAGAATGTAATATTGAGATTTGGTTTTTGGCTTTGTTTTGGTTTGGTTTTTTTCTCTTTTTAAGTAGATGCTGTACTGTGCAGGCTATAATAACGTATTCTTATTAGTATTGCAGGAAGCGTCTGAAGCTGTATGCTTACTGTGCCATTTCTTTTCTTCTTGCAAAAATAGATGTTACACTGCAGGTACAGTGTGCCATTCCTCAGAGTGGTAGTCAGTCCTGTGTAGGTGCAGAGAATTACGACAGCACTGAATATCTTTTAGTTCTTAGTTCAGTGTTTGTTGCAGAATTGGCCTTTTGAGGGTTTTTACAGCATTTTTGTTTGTAGGAGAATAAATTTAGCTTGATTTAATTCTTGAATGTTTTCCAGCAGGAGTATGACAAGATCAGTGAATACAATCATACGATTTCTAATTCTGTTCTTTACTTTAAGAATTCCTCTTCCTTAATAAGATTGCGTTAAGACATCATCACTGTATTGGCAAAGTATCTGTTTTCTGCAGCAGGGATGCTGAAGTGGTTGTCAGACTTCTGTTTTCTCAATATCCAGCTAAAACTACTAAGTTGTTAAAAGCAGTAAATGTTTGTAGGCTATGTAGAGTATTGCCCCTGTTTGTGGGGGATTTGGTTTTGCTGGGGTTTTTTGTTGTTGGTTGGTTGGTTTTTTTAATGTAATGGTCAGATAATTCAATGAATATTTAGCAGCCTGTATGTTTAATCCTACAGAGGTACATTCTGATTGTAGTTTGCATTCAGGGCACCAGGTAAGTCCAGAGGTTTTTGCTTCTTGCTCATTGCATAAATGATAAGGGTAGCTGTGCAAGAAAACTAGCAGTTCATCCACTTCAAAGACACTGCTAATATAGCAGGTGTTTACTGTGCTGTAGGCATAGCTTGTACGTGGTCGCAACGATGTATAGGTGTCAATCCTTGCAGAACACAGTGCAGAAGCGTTTTCAGTCATATACTGTTTTGTCAGAGTATTGGAATGCAAGAGGTGAGAAATCCTTTCCTGGGAGGATATCTGGTGTTTAGAAAAATTGGTATGTGGGAGGGAGCACTTCCAGCTAAGTTACTTGAATGACCCTTTCTAAAGTGACACATGAGAAACAGAAGAAACTTCACTTTCACAAGTTTATTGGCGATTTCTGTCCGAGTGCTGCGCGATGCTGCTTTTCTATGAATCTGTCGCAGGAGGTCTTCTCAAACTTGCGCCAAGAGCTCTAAATGCCATTCTGATGCAATGCTAATATTCTTCAGGGTACATAATGTAATAAAACGGGGAAACGCAGACAGATTAAGGGCATTAACATAGCAATGTAATAACTTCCATTTAAAATAAAACCAGCATGTGGCTTGTGTTACTGTTAGACTTTTTAATTACAAACCTGCTGTGCCTCCAAATTTTTATGCATTTCCTCATTTATAAGTGCATTTCTTATTGTTGCAAGCTTTTTGGTTATCACTGTAATCCAGTGGTTTCTGGAGGCTAGAGTCCCAACGTATAGCAGGTACCATGCAAGCATCTTAGACCCTGGAAGCTGTGCATAGTTCAGCTGGTTTATTTATATTAATCTAAGCTTTAAGCATCTAATGTAGGTGCTGTGGTTCATCTTCACAAGGTTTAGATTTTCCCATACTGGCTATTTGGAGATTTTAGGCTCCTAAAATTTATCCTCCAACACATGCCTAAGTGACAATACATTCCTCTGTATGAACTCACGCTTGAGCAAGGGAAGTGTTTTGTGGAGTTCTCATACATCAGCAAAGACAAATTTCAATTTTAGCAGCTGTAATACCTCTGCAAGGCATGGCGATGGATGGACTGTAGTTCTTGAACTCCTGCCGTTGAGTGTTGGGACACTGAGAATGGAGGGAATGCAGGCATTTTAAAAATAATTTTTCTTAAGGCTTAGAGTGTGACTTGCAGGAGCCCAGTAAAGTAGTTTCAGCTTAACATAGTGTATTAAAAAAAAAAAAAATTACAAAAAGATATTGCAGTCACAGGTGTCAGAACACCACTGTGAATAATATCCATTGACTCACTCATTTTAATAGATACTCTTCTTACTGTTTTTAATTTCAGACCTGCTACAGTTTTCTGTCTCTTTCCTCCCCAATGTCCATGCCCTTAGTTGAAGGAGCAGATATGCAAAATCACTCCTAAAGTTGAAGTAACAGTCATAAAACAGTTTAAAGGAATTGTTTTTGTTTTAACAGTGTCTCAGATCCTAATTTGCCCTTGGATAAAGCTCTCAATCTGAGGGAGTGGAGGGGAGTGCTAGATTTTTTTCTTTCTCACTGACAGGGAAGCATGCTGGTTAAGCAAAACCCACTGGACACTAGAGGTTGTCTTGCGAAGCTGGTTGTTGCTATCTTGCCTCTTTTCAGGTTCCTGCTGTATTCTTTACTTAATAGGACAGAGGAAACTAGAGGCACTATCACTTAAAAATGGGGTTTTTTTCAAGGTGTTGCAACTTGGGGGGGGGGGGGTGTGTGTCTGTGTGTGTGTGTCTGTGTGTGTGTGTGTCTGTGTCTGTGTGTGTGTCACCTGTGCTGGAAGTTGTTGGCTCCCAGTTTATCACCTGTTGTAGGATCTGCAGCAAACACAGAAATAACTCTTGGATGCTTACTGCTGTCTCCAAGAGTTTGGAGAACTTGTATTTTCTTTTGGCTGGTGTTTGAAGAACGAGTGCATTATCAGTTGCTGTTATCAGTGCCTTTTCTGTGCTCCACAGCCTCTGCAGTCATTGTCCCTCGCAGATTCCAAGCTGAAGACTGAGGTCACCATCATTATTAATGCCTTGGGCAGCAATACTTCTCTTACAAAAGTGGATATTAGTGGAAATGCTATGGGAGATATGGGAGCAAAGATGCTGGCAAAAGCCCTACAGATAAACACCAAGCTCAGGTAAGGGAAACATAGTTGCAGCAAAAGATAGAATGGCTTAATAATACTGAAGTTGTTGGCTTATTCTCAAGATGTTTCTCTTTAGAACCCTTCTAGGTACAGCCACTTTATAGTGTCTCCATTTGGAAACATTCTCATTCTTTTTTCTTAAAAAAACAAACAAACAAACAAACAAACAAGAGAAGAAAATTGTCTCTGCAAAAACATTTCCATAACTGAAACTGGAGAAAATTACATTTTCTAAATTTAAACAGAAAGACCTCTTGTTGGAACAAGAGAGCTCTAAATTTCCTAGAGTCATAGAAAAAAAAAAAACAACTTGTTATAGAGCTCTGGATCTCATCTAATCCAATGTCCTTCTTAAAGCAGGGCCAACTTTAAAGCTGTACGAGGCTGCTCAGGGCCTTGTCCAGGCAGGTTTTGAAGATCTCCAAGCACAGGGATTCCACAGTGTCTCTGGGAACCCTGTTCTGGTGCTTAGCCACTCGCTTCTGTTCTGCTTTCACTTTTCTGCTGCAGGCTTTCCCAGCAGAGAAAATTCTGGTACTTGGTTGGGAAACTAAAGTAAATTATTCTTTGTCTTCTGGAGTATCAGTTTGTAGGAGAACTAAGAGCATGTGGAATTCAGAATGGGTAGCAGCATGGACCATCCCTCCTTCCCCTCTCCCCTGCCTACAGCGCTGACAGACCTTGGCATCTCTTCTCTGCAACTTCATCTGCTTGACAACTTCACTGCTTTTTAGCACATGTCTGGCACTGATGGCTTGAGAGTATCACTTTTTCTCTGTCCAGCATGTGATTAGCAAACAGTAAAACCTTCAATCAGCATGAATCTGGATGGGGACCTCTAAATATGTTGCCATCATCAGGAAAGCTAATCCTCACTCCTCCTTTTGTCAGACTGTGCAGATGAACCTTCCTCAGTGCATTGTCTGTGTGAAGAGACCACTTTGTGCCTGGTCTCCAAGCGTTTGTTCCCTGGAGGATAAGAAATTCCCCAGAACGGTCCTGGCTGTTTTGTTCAGAAGCAAGGATCCTGATCTTTGCATTGCTATGCCCAAACTGAATATTGAAAATATCAAGAAAACACTGGAGAGGTGGCTTAGGTTTATTGAACGTATTAACCTGAAATGACCACAGTACCTGAAGAAATAAAGTCTTGATGGCTTTCAGGATGGCAGACTGAAATGTTCCACAGTACACTGAATGTCACAGTTGACATAATGTCACCACAGTCTGTGGTGTGATTACAAACTGAATAATGCAATGGTAACTGGCTCGGCTTAAAAGCTTATCAAATCACATCTGGGTAGAAATATAAACACACTTTCCAATGTCAAAAATATCCAAGATTTGACACTAAGCATATCTGATCTTTGCAGAGTGGGTATAGAATCTCTCTTCCTGTCTTCCTTACCTCCATCTTTCCATCTAAAAACCAAAGGGATAATTCTGTACCAGGAGAAGGGTGTCAGTACCTGTGAAACCCTACCATATATCTTTTTTTTTTAAGACCAGAAATCTTTGTTTGGTTTTGTGCTTTTTTTTAAGAACAGCTACAACTAGTGCTCTTGCACAAGCAGGATTTATGTGCTTGACTGTCTCTTCTGACTACTAATGAGATCTTTGAGCATATGTTCGCAAATTGCCAGGCAGTCTGCTTGAGTGGTCTAAATTGGGGGAGGAGGGGGAAGGCTTTTGATCACTCTTAGCACTATTGTGTATTCAAAAGAGCTGCAATTTATGCACCTAACCTAATGGCTTATACTGGCAGGTAGTTATGTTGCATGTGGAATCATAGGAACTGTGTGATGAGCTAGTACAGGATAGAATATACAATAGCTTGCAAATTTTGACCACCGATCAGCATGAATTTTTTTAAATACCTTTTTCTATAACTGTAGCCATATAGCCTATGTAGAACAGAGATTGATCACTTACTGCAATTTTCTTCTTTTTCTGCAAAGCAGACATTTGAACTTGATTTTTTATGCTATTCCTGGAAAAAGCTGGAATTTTATCTCCAAATCTTTCTATTAACTGCATTTTGGAAAAGTTACGTTTTTATGTTAATGATAGAAAATATAGTACAGAGTCCCTTTTAAAGAAAGGGAAACTGAATTTTCTAGTATCTTTGTCCCTAACTTCTGTCATTTCAAGGTTTTTAAAATGTTGCCTTCCACTGTACAATTTTGAACATAAAGCGCTGTGTTATTTCAATATGCAAACTTTCAATATAGATTTATTCCATGGTTCTTGTTTAATTTTTTTTCCTGTTTTTCCCCCCTCACCTCTCAGAACTGTAATATGGGACAAGAATAACATCACTGCGCAGGGCTTCCAGGACATAGCTGTGGCACTGGAAAAGTAAGTTCTCAAGCAACTGAATGACTGATGAAGAGGCCAAAGACTTAGATCCTGAAAGATCTGAGCAGCTGCAGTTCTCACTGCAGTCAATATGATTTGAAGATGCTGAGTGCTCTCAATTTTAAGCATCAGGGTGCTTAAGGTAAAGGAAAATGTATGACTTCACATCCTTCAAAAGGATGGGAAAAGGCTCTGTGGCTCTTTCATCCATACTCTGCTATCAGCATTAAGGCCATTGAGTTCTGCTGTTAGCATTAAAATTCTGAATTTGAGAATATTTTCCCTTTTCTTCATTCTCTTGTGTTGATAGCATGCAGAAATTCTATTCTAGTCAGTGAATGAAGCTGTATATAATAACAGAAAGTTACTGAAGCATGCCTTTTTGGTCTGACTTTTTTTTCTTTGCCCCAGCAAGTTGAAACTAATAGTGATGATCTCAGGAACTGCAATTGTTCATCGTAATCGCTGTGGTCTGGGTCATTTTGCTTCCCTGAGCTTACTCACAGTTGCAGCCGTTACCAGTGATAGATGCTAAATGACTTTCATCTCTCTCCATCTCCATCGCATTTCTTTATATTTTATTAGTACTTTTCCTAAGAGAGAAAAATTACAGATTTAAATTAAGTAGCAGTTGAAGTTGTTTCACGTCATTAAATCCCTCAGAGAGGAACAAAGCCTCTCTTTAGAAGGTGAAGGTAACGTACAATTGCTAGTTTCTAGACAAGATGTCTTGCAAAACTGTATAACTGCTTAGGGGAGCATCTTAACCCTTGGAGGGGTCATGAGGCTAGAGCTTATAAAGTTACTTGTTTCGTGAAACTGTTGTAGTTTATATACTTGGTTTCAAAATGAATTCAGTTGCACTGATGGGGAAAATTATATAAATGATGTATAATTAAGCAAATCATCTTGGAGTGATTCTGTTGATAGTAGTGAATAATAATTTGCAAAGGTTATTTGTCAGCTTGTAGACATTTCTCCTTTAGGGAGCAATAACATGTACCTTCATGAGAAAGTCTGGTAGAAAAGAAAATATGCTTATTTTCTGGTTAGCATCAACTTTACTTTTCTGCTCTGAAGTGCTTCGGTAAGTAAATAGAAAGGAGGGGGAAATCCTAAGGCAAAAGCAAATCATCTAAGCAGAAAAAAAAGAAATGCTACAGGCAATTGTGTGACATTGCACTTTGAGGTGACATCTCATTTATTTAGCTTGGAAGCTGAGGTCATTTTATGTCTCTTCTAACATTTTAGAATTGTTAAAACCATTGATAATATCACAAACTAAGCCACAAGCAACAAAGGCTTAAACTTGCAAGAGACCCACTGTCAATATTGGCTGAAAACAATTAGCCTTTAAACAATCCACCTCAAAGACATATTGAGAACATCCTGCACCATACGTTTCCTAAAAATACATGAAACCATAAATATTCTGTAGGAAAGAATTGTTGCTCAAAATGGAATGAAATACACTGAAGATGCTTGGGGGTGTGTTGTGCGTGTTGTTTTGATTTTGTTCTTAAGAAAAATAGTCATATAGTAAACCACAAAAAAGAAGAAAGCTAGACTTTTGTAGTATGATGAGGAGGCTGAGGAGAATTGGGAGGGATTGTAACAGACTTTAAAACAGGCTGAAGTAATCTGAAGATTGTTTTTTCCCCTCCTCCCAGCTTTTCTTCATCTGCTTAAAGTTGTGGGAAAATGTTGTTCCTGCAAGGGAATTCCGGGAGCTTGGCTGTTGGCAGAGTTGCCCCAGGGGTGTCCCAGCCAGCTGACGTGAGATGCTGAGAGGATCTTCTGTAGAGTCCGGTACAGGTGTCAGTTCAGGAGAGCATTTGAGAACAGTGGGCATCCGGGTCAGCCCAGGCGTTAAAAACAGGGTTTTGTATCTCAGTGATTTTGATATGAAAGTAAGCGCGTTCTTGTGTGCTTTGCGGCCTAGAGCCCACTCTGTTGTAGAACTGTACAGTATTGCCCCATATTCATTTCAAGAAGATTTTTTTTTTTTCCCCTGTATGGATAGAAGGAAGAAATAGCGCAGGTTCTAAAATCTGATGGGAAATACTGGCATTTGTTAGAGACATTTGCAGTGACATGAAATTCACATACCCAAGCCTGCAAAACAGATGATCTTATTCCTGTTTTTAAAAAAACAGGCAGTAAAATCATTGCTCTGCAGCAGAAAGTGTATGTCATGAATGGCGCATGGGAATACTACAAGGGAAATAACACGTGATGAAACGTAGGGCTGTTGTCACACATGTCGTATGTAGAGGGAGAGACAGGAGGTTTTTGAGACATCCTTTCCAGTCTCTGAGCACCGCTCTGAAATTTAACGTCCTTTAAATGTAAGTCTTCTCCTGAGAGTATTAATGTGTTATGAAATTACTGGATTATTGAGTAGGTAGAGGAAGGTATTCCATTACAAGAGACAAGTGGAGTGTTAATAAAAAGAAGAATGGAGGAATATTTTGGACTTCAAAGGAAACAGAGAAAAATGAAGTGTGAAGATAAATGTTGCTCTGATGAGCAAAGTTGAAAAGCGAGCTTTAATTTCTTGATTTTTTTTGCCCCTAAGAGCTGGTTAATTCTTAGATGAAAATAAAGTAGCATTCTGATACAATGCTGTCTGTCTGGAAGGAAACCAAGCACAGAGCCTTCCTTAGGGTAATGGTCTTCTAAAGTTCTGCCTCTGTGACTGTGTGTCCATGAAATCTCCTTGCTTTTCGTTTTCCCGCCTTCCTCCGTGTGTGTGTCTGTTGTGTGTGAGGGAGGGTGCACTAAGCCTTTGACTAAATTGAATTTAGCATATAATTACTAGCATGAGAGCTGGCAATTATAGATTTCAATGAATGTGATGTATTAAATGTCAAACAGCTGCAGAGATCCTTGGAAATCTACCCTTGTTTCTTTTTAACTAAATAAATACCTCGCCTGCCAGGTAGTAGTCAGGCAATCAGCAAGTTCTGAAATTTTTATCTATCTTTGAGCTCGTATCTTTGACATTTAAAAATTGTCCCCATGCTGGTGGACAGCCAATTATTCACTGTTTAGTATTACATGAGGACACATAACAGGCTCAGTACTTTTGAAAGATAAGACAACTAGAAAGAAAAGTTAATTTTCTGGCTGTGATACAGTAGGCAGTTGGACACTGTGGAAGGACAGGGACCTTGCTGACTCCACGTGAGTAACTGCCTGCTACTGACAGCTATATATCGCCATGTTTACATTGGGAAAGAAACGTAGAAGTCTTCCATTATCATTTAAGGTAAAACGTTGGGTAATATCAATGAGGAATCAGCGTGTTTGGCCGTTCAAAAGACCACTGTCCTTCAGAGAGTGGTGTTTCATGTGGCTAAGCAACTGGTGGGAGAGGAAGTGAAAGAACCTTTCACTTAGCGAGGGATGGGTCCATTGAAGTCAACAGAGTTGACTCGATTGAAATTTGTCAGTTTTAAAGTGCTCAAAAATAGATGGTTCTGACCATATTCATGTAGCTTTGAATGGAATAGGAACAGACGGTTAGTGGGACGTTTGCAGACAGCCGAAGGAGGAGGGAGAGATGTTTGCAGGAAATTAAAGCTAATTGAAAACAGGAAGAATAATTTCCTTTCCAGGTTTTAAGAACCTGCTGCTCTTTTTGTTTTCATTTGTTCAAATCTGAAGGTGTGTGGACATACCACTGCATGTAGCATTTTAGGTTTAACTGTGTCATGCTAGCCAATTTATGTTCTCAGAGTTTAAATACAATTTTGACTCAAGACCAAAACCCTATCTTTATTCTCATATCGCAGCAGATGGACAAAGCTACGGAAATATTTTGCAAACAAATAAGTAAAACGCAGGGAGCAATTGTTTGCATAAAGCAATGTAGAGATGCTATGCTTGTTTTGTCAGCTTTTATTAAAAATTCAGCAAGTGTCTTCGAATTGTTGTAAACACAAGAAGTTATTAAATAGTAAATTTTTGAAACTCAGTCTCTTAGTCGCTATCTATCTATTCCTGAATATTTCCATTTAGACTTAGATCTGATAGAATTGCCAGCAGGCACTGACACTCCCTGTTCTGTTTTGATATAAGAAAAAGTAATCCAACCTTCTGCACGAAGGTACAGAGGACAGCTAGGCCTTTAATTGACAGCCACTGGGCACTGGCCACTTAACTGCATTTTTTGCTTTTCAAAACCTCCACCTCTATCTAGTGGAAAAGAACAATTAGGAGCAAAAAGGAGCATGCATGCCTCCTGTTAGTCCACTTACAAATGTGAAAAATACATTAATACCTTCCACAGACGAGCTAGATGCATCTTATTTTTCCCTTCTAGTTTATTCTTCATAAAGAGATACAGTAATTAGGTTAACTTTTACTATTAAAAATATTTTCTTCTATTTTTCTTTAGGAACTATACCTTGAGATTCATGCCTATACCGATGAATGATGCTTCCCAAGCACTCAAAACAAACCCTGAGAAAACAGAAGAGGCACTGCAAAAGGTATTGCATATACCACCAACGTACAGAAATAAAACCACTAAAAAAAAGTAATAATTTTAAGTGACTGTGATTTCATGCTTGGCTGAGTAAGAATTCTAGGCTAGATTCATGGATTGTTTGATTTGCATGGACATATATGTGGTAATCAAGTGCTGCAAGAACATGTAAGGCTTTTTATTCCAAAAAATGGTTGGAGTGAAGGATGATGGAATGCAATGGTGTAGTCCCAAAAAGTCATAACTACGTGTGTATTTCCATGTGCATAGAATTATTAGTATGTGTTTTTTATTTTGGCATAAAAAGCGCGGTCAGTGCTGTACGAGACAAAGGATGCTCTTTAATTTGGGGAAGGATAAAAACATTTACTGCCTGTATTTTGTATTGTACATATAAAATTCATACACTATGTTGCCCTAAATAAACAACTGCACCAACATGTTCTTTTGGATGAAGAGGTGTTGACAGTATTTGTAGCTGTTCCACTTGCATGAGTTATAAAACTCCCAGCTGAGTTTTAATATAGTAAATCTTGTGAGCTCCAAATGAGCCTCCTGCTCAATCAGAAAGCATACAGTTCACATCTCTTTAATGAGTAGTTTTCCTTCAGCCAGGGTAAGGTCATAAAAACCTTATAAATAGTTCTTACAGATAACTGTGATTAAAAAGCAAATGTCTATGATCCTTATTAGTAAAGAAATTTTCAGTAAAATGATTCTCACAGGGAAAAGTGCTGGTAGTTAGTGCCTTTTTCTTTGATGCATGAAAATAATCTAAATTCTGCTTTAAAAAATCTGAATCATGGGGGATGGACATATTTCTTACATCTTGTTTAATGCAATTGTAGATAGGTTCATATCTGGAACGATAGATGCATCTCTGAAAAAAATATCGTGAAGCTTCTGGCCATGGGGATTTAAATTCTATGTGTTAATTAGGCATTATGTACAAAGAGTATTTTCTTTTATTCATTTCAAATTTGCTAAAATTGTTTGGCCCCGAGTTTGTTTTAACATGTGTGGTTCAGGCTTTCTTTACACAACATGAGGAAGTTCCCTCCAAAAAAAAGGTAAGAGTCTCTGGAGCGTTGCTGTGAACGCAGCCAACTCCATGCACGCAGGAATGCCTGCCCGCACGGACTGAGCTGTCGTGCCTGGTGCAGGGACGCATGAACTGACGGATGTCTCAGGAGGGTCCATAAGCTTCAGCACACCACAGCTTGAGTACAGTGGCCCTGGTCCAGCACCAGATGGACACAGTAGCTAACCCCCCGAGCTCCAGTATCTTTGCAGCACGCTTTACTTACAGTGTGGGCAAAGTGGATAAACCCTGCATTACTGTGGGGCGTGATCAGACCGTTCCAGTTCTTGCTGCTGATGCAGGTTTAGAGGTGACCATCAGTCCTTATTAGTCTCTGCCTCACAACCTGCTGGCCACTCCACCCATCCTTTTCCCCTCTCTTCCTTTCAGACCGGATCCATCACCTTTGATGAACCTTAAACAATTTACTAGTAGGGTTTTTTCACTTGACTAAGTTCAATAGAGCCAAATTA